>NC_037676.1:57951016-58660959 GCF_003255815.1 Theropithecus gelada
GCCGGGCGCGGTGGCTCAAGCCTGTAATCCCAGCACTTTGGGAGGCCGAGACGGGCGGATCACAAGGTCAGGAGATCGAGACCATCCTGGCTAACACGGCGAAACCCCGTCTCTACTAAAAACACAAAAAATTAGCCGGGCGAGGTGGCGGCGCCTGTGGTCCCAGCTACTCGGGAGGCTGAGGCAGGAGAATAGCGGGAACCCGGGAGGCGGAGCTTGCAGTGAGCTGAGATCTGGCCACTGCACTCCAGCCTGGGCGACAGAGCGAGACTCCGTCTCAAAAAAAAAAAAAAATAAAATAAATAAATAAATAAATAAATAAATAAATAAAATAAATACTAGCTAACTGAATCCAACAACATATCAAAAAGATAATCCACCATGACCAAGTGAGTTTCATACAGGGATGCAGGGATGGTTTAACATATGCAAGTCAATAAACATGATATGGGTACGGTGAGGTGGCCCATGCCTGAAATCCCAGCACTTTGGGAGGCCAGGGTGGGTGAAGCACCTGAGGTCAGGAGTTTGAGACCAGCGTGGCCAAGATGGTGAAACCCCATCTCCACTGAAAACACAAAAATTATCTGGGTGTGGTGGCATGTGCCCATAACCCGAGCTACTCAGGAGGCTGAGACAGGAGAATCGCTTGAACCTGGGAGGCGGAGGTTGTAGTGAATCTAGATCACGCCATTGCAATCCAGCCTGGGCGATGAGTGAAATTCCATCTCAAAATAAATAAATAAATAAATAAATAAATAAATAAATAAATAAATGTGATACACCACATAAACAGAACTAAAAACGAAAATCACATGATCATTTCAATAGATGCAGAAAAAGCATTTGACAAAATCCAACATCTCTTTATGATTAAAACTCTCAGCAAAAGCAGCATACAAGGGACATACCTTAATGTACTAAAAGTCATCCATGACAAACCTACAGCCAACATAATACTGAAAGGGGAAAAGTTGAAAACATTCCCTCTGAGAATTAGAACAAGACAAAGGTGCCCACTGTCACCACTCCTCTTAAACCTAGTACTGGAAGTCCTAGCCAGAGCAATCAGACAAGAGAAAGAAATAAAGAGCATCCAAATCGGTAAAAAGGAGGTCAAATTGTCACTGTTTGCTGATGATTTAATCATTTACCTTGAAAACCATAACCTTCAGAAAGCTCCTAGAACTGATAAAAGAATTCAGCAAAGTTTCCAGATACAAGATTAATGAACACAAATCAGTAGCTCTTCTATACACAAACAGCGACCAAGCAAAGAATCAAATCAAGAAGTCAATCCCTTTTACAATAGCTGCAAATAAATAAATAAATAAATAAATAAAATACTTCAGAATATACCTAACCAAGGAGTTGAAAGACCTCTACAAGGAAAACTACAAATACTGCTGAAAAAAATCATAGATGACACAAACAAATTGAAACATATCTCATGCTCATGGATGGGTAGAATCAATATTGTGAAAACGACTCTACTGCCAAAAGCAATCTAAAAATTCAAAGCAATCCCCTTCAAAATACCACCATCATTCTTCACAGAATTAGAAAAAGCAATTCTAAAATTCATATGGAAAGAAAAAAAAGCCCACATAGCCAAAGCAAGACTAAGCAAAAAGAACAAATCTGGAAGCATCACACTACCTGATTTCAAACTATACTATAAGGTCATAGTCACCAAAACAGCATAGTAGTCATACAAAAATAGTTACATAGGCCAATGAAACAAACATAGAGAACCATGAAATAAACCCAAATACTTACAGCCAACTGATCTTCGAGAAAGGAAACAAAAACATAAAGTGGGAAAGGATACCCTTTTCAACAAATGGTGCTGGGGCAATTGGCTAGCCACATGTAGGAGAATGAAACTGGATCCTCATCTCTCACCTTATACAAAAATCAACTCAAGATGGATTAAGGACTTAAACCTAAGACCTGAAACTATAAAAATTCTAAAAGATAACATTGGAAAAACCCTTCTAGACATTGGCTTAGGCAAGGATTTAATGACCAAGAACCCAAAATGCAAAGATAAATACCTGGGACCTAATTAAACTAAAGAGCTTTTGCACAGCAAAAGAAGCAGTCAGCAGAGTAAACAGGCAACCCACAGAGTAGTAGAAAATTTTCACAATCTATACATCTGACAAAGGACTAATATCTAGAATCTACAATGAACTCAAACAAATCAGTAAGAAAAAACCAAACAATCCCATCAGCAAGTGGGCTAAGGACATGAATAGACAATTCCCAAAAGAAGATAATACAAATGGCCAATAAACATATGAAAAAATGCTCAACATCACTAATGATCAGAGAAATGCAAATCAAAACCACCATGCAATACCACCTCACTCCTGCAAGAATGGCCATAATCAAAAATATCAAAAAACAGTAGATTTTGGGGATGGCTGCAGTGAACAGGGAACACTTCTACACTGCTGATGGGAATGTAAACTAGTACAGCCACTATGGAATACAGTGTGGCTATTCCTTAAAGAACTAAAAGTAGAATAACCATTCGATCCAACAATCCCACTATTGAGTATCTACCCAGAGGAAAAGAAGTCGTTATTCAAAAAAGACACTTGCACACGCATGTTTATAGCAGCACAATTCACAATTGCAAACTCGTGGAACCAACACAAATGCCCATCAATCAATGAGTGGTTAAAGAAATTGTGATATAATATATATATATAAAATATATATCACAATTTATTATATATTATATATATCATATATATATGATAGAATATTATGCAGCCATGAAAAGGAATGAATTACCAGCATTTGCAGTGACCTGGACGAGATTGGACACTATGATTCTAAGTGAAGTAACTCAGGAATGGAAAACCAAATATTGTATGTTCTCACTGATATGTGGGAGCTAAGCTATGAGGACACAAATGCATAAGAACGATACGATGGACTTTGGGGACTTGGGGGGAAGAGTGGGAAGGGAGGCAAGGAATAAAAGACTACAAATATGATGCAGTGTGTACTGCTGGAATAATAGGTGCACCAAAATCTCATAAATCACCACTAAAGAACTTACTCGTATAACCTAATACCACCTGTACCCAAATAACTTGTGAAAAATATTTTAAAAACAAAAAAAAACTGCTTCATAGATATTGAGTTTAAACCTAAAATAATATGATAAAGTCTCTCAAATACCAAAATAACCCTAATACCACAGCCAGCCTGATGTGTAGACGTTAATATATGCAATATGGAAGAGATTTATAGGTTCATATCTTATTATTTTAGTTACATTCACACAAATAGGCATCATCTCTGAACATAAAAAATGAGGCTGAGCATGGTGGCTCATGCCTATAATTCCTGTACAGGCTGAGGCAGGAGGATCACTTAAGACCAGGAGTTAAAGATCAGCCTGGGCAATATAGCAAGACTCTGTCTCTACAATAAATAAATAAATAAATTTTTAAAAAATTAATTAGCCAAATGTGGCATCTCTACAGCTGGAGTGACCCTAAAAAATAAATGAAAAAAAAAAATGTGGTGGCACATGCCCATAGTACTAGCTACTCAGAGGAGGTGGGAGGATCCCTTGAAACCAGGAGTTTAAGACTGCAGTGAGCTATGATTGTGCCACTGCTCCCCAGCCTGGATGATGGAGCAAGAGCCTGTTCTAAGCAAATAAAAATATAAATACATAAGTAAATAAAAAATAATCATATAAAACTAATTAGGTGTGTCTTCACCACATCTATTCAACAAATTATAGGAAGTTCTAGTCAGAGCTCATGAGGCAAGCATAAGAAAGAAAATGTATCCCGACTGGAAAAGAAGAAGTAAAATTGTTAACAAAAATGGTTTCCAATCCAGACCCCAAAAGAGGGGTCTTGGTTCTTGCACAAGAAAGAATTTGAGGCAAGTCTATATAGTAAAGTGAAAGCAAGTTTATTAACAAAGTACAGAAACAAAAGAATGGCTACTCCACAGGCAGAGCAGCAGCATGGGCTGCTCAACTGAGTATAGTTATAGGTTATAGTTATTTCTTGGTTATATGCTAAACAAGGGGTGAATTATTCATGGATTTTCCAGAAAGGGGTGGAGGATTCTTGGAACTGAGAGTTCTTCCCCTTCTTAGACCATATGGGTAGCTTCCAGACATTACCATGGCATTTGTGAAGTGTCATGGTGCTGGTGGGAGTCTTTTAGCATGCTAATGAATTATAATTAGTGTATAATGAGCAGCAAGGATGACCAGAGTTCACTTTCATTGCCATCTTGGTTTTGGTGGCAGCTTTTATGCCATATTCTGTTTTATCAGCAGGGTCTTTGTGGTCTGTATCTTGTGATACCAATCCTGCCAACCTATCTCATCCTGTGGCTAAGAATGCCTAACCTCCTGGGAATGCAGCCCAGCAGCTCAGATCCTCATTTTACCCACTCCCTATTCAAGTTGGAGTCACTCTGGTTCGAATGCCTCTGACATATCCCACGCCAGCTTTTAAAAGGGGACCCTTAATCCCAAGGGTTGTAGCGGCATAAAGATCCATCTTCTGTGAATTCTTCAGGTTGAATAGGGGCAATGATATTCCTGCCTAACTACCAGGGTCTCTTGTATTCAGGGTAGAGAGGAGCTCAGTCAGCATCAGAATGGTGAGAGCCATTCATAACTCTGAGTCTTAACAAAAGGTGATATCTGGAAGATGAATGTCTGTTCCATTTAAGAAAACGTTTAGTAAGCTTATCCTGCATTCCTACACAAAGAGTACAACAGCAATATATTCCATAACAGTAAAGCAAAACAAGTAAAATTATCCCAAAGTAAACTAAATAAGGCTTTCCATGAGCTAGACAACTGATAGAACGAAGCTGATGTGGAGTCACTAGCCAATTCCAATATGTGCCCAGAATTAGATTATTGATCCAGATTTTTACATTTCCCATCCCTCTTATTTCTTCTGAGCTGCAGCCAGAGATCACTGGTTGGTTCACAGGAATAAGCAGAGTCAGTCTAAAATGCAGAAAATCTCAAAATGGTTGAGACTAGAATCTAATAAAAAAAACCCATAGTTTTTGAAACATAATTTTTCTCTCCCCAGTCTCCATTTTTATTAAAAACAAACTGCAATAGGATGGATTTGTCTGCAAAATAAGTTTTAGTTTTATTATACTTGACCTGATTATTTGTATAAGGTGCAGCAAGAATAATTACTTGCCATGTAGGCTCTTTTTGAATTAGCTTTGAAGGAACTTTGTTCCATAAGGAATCTCAGATTGGACCTTTGAAGCTTTGAGCCCAGCGATGGGTTTATCTTTGCCTGCAAATACCTATATGAATTGGGTAAATTCCTCTTCTCTTGAGGTCTCAAGATAACCTGGGGCTCCTGGGCCTATCAGAAAGTGAAATTCTTTACTTACCACAGGTTAAGAATCCTGTACAGGGAATGCATAGGCAAGGTATGAAGCTAGTTTTTCCAAGGGGCTTTTATTGGCTCTATGAGTCAACTTTGATTCCTTAGAGCAGGCTGTTTCTATTTGAAAGCATGCCATTCCAGTCAAAGTCTTGGTAAAAATAAATACATAAATAAATAAATTTCTCCAATTGTGTCCTATTACAAAAGAAAACAGATTCTTATTGCACTTATGCAAATAACTGTATCGCCATGCAAATACTCACAAATAGTTTCCAAATTCTGCTAAAATCAGGTGCAGTGAGATATGCTCCAAATATTTATTTACGGGACTATCCTTTACTTAACTGCTACATTTTAAGCAAAAAGTCATAAAAAGATTACTTTGACCTTTTATTAGTTTAGCCTTCACAGTTAACTCCTGTTTTGCTCAACATTTATGAATACATTGGTTTTCCAAGAGAATCTTGGAAGTTCTTTCCTCTTTATTTTAATAGCACACTTCCCAAAATTATCAGAGACTACATTTAAGAGTACTCATGACAGTGGTATAGCTAATTATAAACTGTCTTTGAAGGATGATCAAAATAAGGCAACAATTGTCTGTGGATGACAAAAAGTCTTAGAGCAGTCACAATCAAAGACAAAATTGATAAGAAAATTTGGTTACTACTTTGGTACACAACAATTTAACATAGTAATTATATTTATTACTCAAAACATATACCAAGTCATATCAGAATTACAGGATTTTCCCATAATTTTGGAACACATACCAATAACATACTTATACAAATACAACCTAAAGAAAACCAAACACCATTTCATATTTGACAATGCTACCTGTATGATTTTAATATACCAGAATAATCCAAATATGTCATTTTTGGACTTTAGGGGACTTAATATCTAAAAGATTAGTTAGGTAAGAAAAAGACATCACTTACAATTTGATTCTGGAAAGTTTGTCAAGTATCAAAGGTTTAAAATGCTTGTAAAATAAAATTCCATGTCACCATTAGTCATTTATTTAGCCAAAATGATGACTAAAAATTTTTTTAAAGGCAAAAACCTGTATTCATTGATAGAAGGAAGACTTCATTTTCCAAACCATCTCTTTTCTCCCCTCTTTTTATTGTAATTTATTCAAAAGGCAAACAGAAATCTTTCATTATCTTTTAATATTACACGAAAATTTTGTTTGAGAGAAAGCCAAATTTCACCTTTGCATTAGAGTACTATGAATGTCAAATCCAATTCTTAATAAAATCTTATAGACAAAGTATTCAACCTTTATCAGTTTGACCATGAGGTAAGATTATCATAAACCTTTTAGCAATTTTCTGCTAAACAGCAGATCAGGCCAAGTGTGGTGGCTCATTTCTGTAATCTCAGCACTTTGGGAGGCTGAATGGGCAGACTGCTTGTGCCCAGAAGTTCAAGACCAGCCTATGCAACATGGCAAAGCCCTGTCTCTACAAGAAATACAAAAAATTAGCTAAGACTAGGCACAGTGGCTCATGCCTATAATCCTACTACTTTGAGAGGTCAAGGTGAGTGGATTCCTTGAGCCCAGGAGTTGGAGACCAGCCTGGGAAACATGACAAAACCCCATCTCTACAAAAAATACAAAAATTAGCCAGGCATGGTGGCACACGCCTGTAGTTCCAGCTACTAGGGAGGCGAAGGTGGGAGAATCACTTGAGCTCAGGAGGTGAGGCTGCAGAGAGCTGTGATTGTGCCACTGCATTCTGGTCTGAGTGATACGGTGAGACCCTGCCTCCAAAAAAAATAAAAATAAAAATAAATTTAAAAAAATAAAGAGAGTAGATCAATATTCTTAAAAAAAAAAAAAACCCTCTTGTGCTTTTATTTTGATGTTCAATTTATTTAAAAATTAAATAATATTCCTTTAACTTTAGTCAATAGGTTCATATACAGAATTTTTTTACAAGATTAACTTCACAGCCCTTCATTTCTAGTCTATCTAACTTAAAACAATCCTTTAACTTTCTAATATAGGCACATAGAAAAATTCCATATTCCCATGCCTTCTTATAATCTTGTACTAAAACACATTTTACTTTCCTTACCCACCTTGCATGTAAAACTATTTTGCTAGTAGTCTCAATTATATATGTTTCAGTATTAACTCTTAGCAACTTTTATTTTGGTAAAAACTCTGGCAAGTAAGTGATTTTTTTTTTTTTTTTTTTTTTTTGAGGCGGAGTCTTCACTCTGTCCCCCAGGCTGGAGTGCAGTGGCACCATCTCGGCTCACTGCAAGCTCTGCCTCCCGGGTTCGCGCCATTCTCCTGCCTCAGCCTCCCGAGTAGCTGGGACTACAGGCGCCCGCCACCGCGCCCAGCTAATTTTTTTTGTATTTTAGTAGAGACGGGGTTTCACCTTGTTAGCCAGGATGGTCTCGATCTCCTGACCTCGTGATCCGCCCGCCTCGGCCTCCCAAAGTGCAGGGATTACAGGCGTGAGCCACCGCGCCCGGCCAAGTAAGTGATTTTATTTAGGTACCAGGTGTGGAGCCTAGGATACCAGACAGAAGTACAGATAAGGTCTGACTCTTTCCAGCATAGCTAGGGGGTATGGTTAACTCCACATGTCCCCTGCTTTATCTGGAATTTAGTGGCTCCAAGGCAAGTAATTTGAACAATTATCAAGTTAAAGAAGTAGTTTATGACATTAAGGCATTTATCAAATCTGTGACCTAATTTAGACCAAATGTCTAAATTTTGAAGGCATTTTTATTTTACTAATAATCTTTAAAACTGTCTTTATTGCCTAAAGATTGCTAAAGTCATATGAACTAAAAGGCATTAAAGTCTTTATTTTTCTGAGAAAATCTTTGATAAATAAGTGCTTATTTTTAAGCCAATTAAGCAGAGCTCTCATATATAAACATCACACACACAATACATATAAATAGAAACAGAAGAAGATCCAGTACTTGTAAGATTTTTCATTTCCCAGTTTTTAAGTTTCTTAATTAGATTACTGGCTTCTGGGTACAGCCCTTCAAGAAACAGGACCAGGAAGCATGCAGTTTCTATGGCCAAATAAGAAGGCACAGCTGGAAGGCAAAAAGAGATTGCTGAAAATTAAGAGTTCAATTCTTATACCAGGTCCTGTATACCAAAAAGAGGGAATTAGCTTATCCTCCATGGGGATCTTACTTCTCAGTGGCAGTGGGTAGGGATGTAACCATACCTTCTAGGTGGCCAAGAGCATGCTTCCCTTATCCAAACATGCAAAAAGCTGAGTTATCTCCCCATAATTGCCATTAGCCATCCCTAAAAGTATATTTTCCTACCTAGTTATTACCATTAAAGCTCTCTCATAATGCAAAGTAATTTCTGATACCCACCAACATCAAAGATATCAGGTAACTCAATGCAAAACAGAACAGAACCTTAGATTTTGAGAGGGATCTATTCACTTTCGATTCTTGGGGTTCCATGAGTAAATCAGAAGGTTTTCCCAAAATGGGGTCTGTGGCACCTCCTCTGCCTTTCTCCAGGAGTCCCAGGCTGTTAGAAATTACCTTAGGTCCTCTCATTTGGGTGTCAATAGTGGCAAGTCGATAAAATGGAGAAAAACAATTCAATCAACTAAGAAGAAAATAACTTTTTTCAGAAAAACAAGATTCAACCAGAGGGGGGAAAAAACCATAAAGACCTTTTAAATACATGTATAGCTTGAATAATCTGCTTTTACTTAAGCTGATGTTTAACCAGATCTCTTATTACCAGACTCTAGCAAGGACCTACAGCCACTATTTCTGGCTTTTGAACTTTACTAAAGGTAACTTCCCAGGTGAAACAATAAGCCTTAACTAAGTTTATGACTTCACCATGGGTGTATGAGGTATTTTCAAAGAGGTGGTAAGCAGTTTTTACAAGATCTAGAAACTTCAAAGGTAGCTCAGAGAAAGGAAAATTCAAGCTGGAAAGTCAGAGGTTGTTGTTCATGAAGGTGAAGAGAATCAACAAATGGCAAAGGTCACACAAATATCAACCAGAAAGTACTCATTCCCTAAGCTAGGAATTGAACCCAAGTCACCATTGTGAAATGGCAAAGCCTTAGCTTCTGAGATACAGCACTGGGCAGTGTTTATTGCCCTTCCCAGAAGGAACCTAGAGTGGCCAATTCTGAGCTTACAAAGGCTTTTAAGAGCCCAAGATATTAGGTTGGTGCAAAAGTAATCATAGTTTTGGCCATTTCAATGGCCAAAAGTTTTGGCCAAAATTCAGTGGCCTATAATTTTTAGGGCAACTATTGACATGAACCCCAAAATTTTCACCCTCTAGATAGTGGAGACCAAGAAAAAGTTTCCCCATATACTCATATCCTGAAACAGCTACATGCAGTTACGTGCTACATAGTAACATTTCAGTCAACAGTGGTCCCATAAGATTATAATACCTTATTTTTACTGTACCTTTTCTATATTTAGCTGTGTTTAGATACACAAATATTGTGTAGCAATTGCCCACAGTATTCAGTAGTCACATGCCGTATAGTTTTGTAGCCTAGGATCAACAGGCTGTACCATACAGCCTATTTGTGTAGTAGGCAATATATTTAGCTTTGTGTAAGTACACCTTATGATGTTCACACAATGACAAAATCGCCTGACGATGCATTTCTAGAATACATTCCCATCATTAAGCAATGCATGACTATACACAGTCTCAATCTCAAAATAAGTTTCCTTATTAAAAAGGGAAAAAATAGTAACTACAGGGAATGAACCTGGTGAATGCCATCTCAGCCAAGCGATCAAAGTTATTGCCACCACTAATGACACAAACCAACATATGTGCCTCCTGATGTGACGTCCTGGAGAGAGCCGCAGCATCATTCATGTTGTATTTCTAAAATAATGCATAGTCTGAATCAACTCGTAATGAAATGTGAGGCAAAAACAAACTGAGGGCTTATCTGCAAAATAAATGGTCCCTCCTCTCCAAAAAGGTCACTATCATTGAAGACAAAGAAGGGCTGAGGAATCATTCCAGATTAAAGGTGACTGAAGAAATAGGAAAACTAAATGCAATGTGTGATCCTTCCTTGGATGAATCAAGAAGAAAAATTGATATAAATGATATTACTGAGACAACTGGTGAAATTTAAATACGGTCTATAGATAGTAGTATTATGTCCATCAAGATTTTCCTGATTTTTTTTTTTAATCATTGTCTTGTGGTTTTATAAATGGATGATTTCACAGTCCAGGTAACAGTAAGGGGCATGGTATTTGCAATTTACTATCAGATGATCCAGGAGAAAAAGTATAGATATATATGTGGAGACAGCGAGGGCAACAGGAGTGTGAAAAGAATAAAACAAATGTGACATGTTACATTGGTGAATCTGGGTGAAGAGTATATGGGAGTACTCTGCACTATAATTGCAACTTTTCTGTAAGCTTCAAATTGTTTCAGAATGAAAGTTTTTAAAAATGAGTAAGAAAAACTTCCCATAAGTGGGCCATATTTACGCTTCTGGAGAGAGGCTCTTCATGCTTGCATCAGGTTCTGACTGTGAACACGCCTCAAAAAAGGGTCAAGACACATGAATAGAAGTGATAAGAAGGGAAAGAAAAATTATGGGAAAAAAAAAACTAATACACCTTCTTTCCATTACTTATGTTTCTTTTGTTTTTTCTTTTTTTTGAGACAGGGTCTCATTCTATTGCTGAGGCTGGAGTGCAGTGGCACAATCATTGCTCACTGCAGCCCTAATCTCTCCAGGCTCAACCTTCCACCTCAGCCTCCCAGGTAGCTGTAACTGCAGGTGTGCGCCACCATGCCCAGCTGATTTTTGTGGGGTTTTTTGTAGAGACAGGGTTTCACTTAGGCTGGTCTTGAATTCCTGGGCTCAAGTGACCCAGCTGCCTCAGCCTCCCAAAGTGTTAGGATGAGAGGTGTGAGCCACTGCACCCAGCTTAAAAAAAAAAAAAACAAGGCCGGGCGCGGTGGGTCAAGCCTGTAATCCCAGCACTTTGGGAGGCCGAGACGGGCGGATCACGAGGTCAGGAGATCGAGACCATCCTGGCTGACACGGTGAAACCCCGTCTCTACTAAAAAGTACAAAAAACTAGCCGGGCGAGGTGGCGGCGCCTGTAGTCCCAGCTACTTGGGAGGCTGAGGCAGGAGAATGGCTTAAACCCGGGAGGCGGAGCATGCCGTGAGCTGAGATCCGGCCACTGCACTCCAGCCTGGGCGACAGAATGAGACTCCGTCTCAAAACAAACAAACAAACAAACAAACAAAAAAAAACTTATTTGATAAGGGGTCTTGTTATGTTGCCCAGGTGGTCTCAAACTCCTGGCCTCAAGCAATCCTCCCAAAGGGCTGGGATTACAGGTGTGTGCCATCATGCCCAGACATATTTCTATATTTAGTCATATTCTCTGACTCTTATAAATGGGAATTAAACTCAAATAGCAAAGATAAAGATCTGAAGCACTGATGTTAGTCTGAATATCAGGGTTTTAAAACAAAAAAGGTTTTAATTGCCGGGCGCGGTGGCTCATGCCTGTAATCCCAGCACTTGAGGAAGCCGTGGGGGGCGGATCGCCTGAGGTCGGGAGTTCAAGACCAGCCTGACCAACATGGAGAAACCCCGTCTCTACTAAAAATACAAAATTAGCTGGGCGTGGTGGCACATGCCTGTAATCCCAGCTATTTGGGAGGCTGAGGCAGGAGAATTGCTTGAACTTGGGAGGCAGAGGTTGCGGTGAGCCGAGATCATGCCATTGCACTCCAGCCTGGGTAACAAGAGCAAAACTCTGTCTCAAAAAAAAAAAAAATTTAACTAAAGCAGTAAAACTTAAATATTGTAAAAATAATAGCTTTTGCCAAATTAGCAATAAATGTTGTTCTTTCTTTAGTCTTTATTAACAGAACCAGGGGCTTGCTCTATCACCCAGGCTGTGCAGTGGCACAATTGCAACTCACTGCAGCCTCGAACGCCTGGGCTCAAGCATTCCTCCCGCCTCAGCTTTCCAAGTAGCTGGACTACAGGTTCACGCCACCACTCCTGGCTAACTTCAGTCATTAAAACTCAATAGTTGACCCAAAACAAATTTCTCATTCATTTTATGATCATTTATTCATTCATTCTGAAATATTTCATCAATTTTGAACCAAACACTTCTCACTGCTGGGGGGAGGAAACTGCAAGTAATTATTAATTGACTCTTCTCATTGACCACAAAATTAAAATATATTTATTACACTGGAAAGTGAGGTTTCTTCATTGTGGTTACATAAAAGAATATGATTCTAGGTGAGAAATGTGTAAAGAGTACAAAAAAAAATCAATTTAAAATGATTATTTAGGGTGGGTGCAGTGGCTCACACCTGTAATCCCAGCACTTTTGGAGCCTGAGGTGGGCAGATCACCTGAGGCCAGGAGTTCAAGACCAGCCTGGCCAACATGATGAAACCCTGTCTCTATTAAAAATACAAAAATTAGCCAGGTGTGGTGGCGCACTTGTGTAATCCCAGCTACTCAGGAGGCTGAGGCAGGAGCATTGCTTGAACCTTGGAGGCGGAGGTTGCAGCCAGCCAAGACGGCGCCACTGCACTCCAGCCTGGGCAACAGACAGAGCAAGATTCCATCTCAAAAAAGAAAAAAAAAAAAAAAGATTTTTAAAATGTCACATGTAATTTCACAAGAAAATTAATTGCAACTCAGGTTTATTTTCACATTGTTTAATTTTATACACATTTCACATATCATAAATACACACAATACAAAAAGCTATACAAAAACCCTAGTAATTTAACATTTAAAAAAGGGAGAGGGAGATACTGTATTTGATTTCTGACACTTTTCTGTTTAAATAATACTTAAATTCATTTTTCAAGAAGACAAATTGAAAATCATTAATTTTTCAGAGGGCTCTGTGTTCCCATATATTTATCATTCAGGCTGGGCATGGTGGCTCACACCTGTAATCCCAGCAATTTGGGAGGCTGAGGCGGGTGGATCACCTAAGGTCAGGAGTTCGAGATCAGCCTGGCCAACGTGGCAAAACCCCATCTCTAAATAAAAACAAAACAAAACAAAAATAAATAAATTTATCATTCAAGTATATTTTTATTGAAGCAATAAACCACTTCATTGGCCGCAGAGTCAAACTGGGTAAGCCTCAATAGTGAGCAAAAGTAGAGAACTCTGCTTTCCTCAGCTTAGAATCAGCTTCTAACACACGAAATGCAGAGCATAACAGTGATTTTTAACTGGCGTTATTAAGACCATAGTATAGGGGTGACAATGCACAGCACACCCTATATTGTTTGCTTATAGACTCTTGTTAAAAATATCATACTAAAAATAATAAGAAATTTTATTTTTCCTAATTTCTTTTTTATTCAATTTAAAAAATAATAATCTTTTTCATTGTGCTTGGCAACTGGACATGATATCTGAAGACATAATTTAAACACACAATGGAGAAAATATATACATAACTCCTAAAGGATTTTGACATTGTTTAAATTAATTATAATTTTGGTTCAATAGTTATCAATCACAGCAAATATAAATAACAAAATAATATCATTCACCATACGATCATGTTTTTAAAAAGTGAATTGTTGAGGCACAAAAACATGACATGACTTGCCCAAGGTCATGAAGGGAATGAGGCGCAGAAAACAGCACTTTTTTTCTAATTTAAACAACTATACTAACCCCTAGCTTACGCCATCTATCAAAATCAGCTCAGGGCAACAGATACAGAAATTTAATGCATTATCCAGGAATGTTTGTTTAACCTAAACTGCTGTTATTAATAAACTTAACTTTAAGAATCTATATGTTTAGCATACATTATTAGGAATTTACAAATAAAACATATTTTTCTGAATTATTAGGTGTGTAATTTGTTAGTATTTGACACAATAGCAAAAACAAATTTGACAATACAATTTTAAACCAATGAATTCTGTGAAAGATGCTTACTAACATGATTTTTTAAAAAAATACTAATTATAGGACCTACAAAATTCAGAAGACAGTACCTTAGATACAAACACTTAATATAAATATAAATGTATTAAATCATCTTCTAGTTGACCCTTTATTATCAATGAAAACGTTCTAACAAAGCACTCATAATGTTTCCTGGTATTCTCTGATGCTTATCAATCAAAGCTTGAACAGCATTCTTCGTCTATTAAGAAAACAAAAGTTATTGTTAGTAGATCTTAATATAGATTGATTTACCTCCCATCACCCCTAAGAATTAATGATTTCCTTCTCAGTATACCCGAAGCATATATATTTTTCTTTTTTTTTATAGAGATGGGGTTTCACTATGTTTCCCAGGCTGTTCTCAAACTCCTGGGCCCAAGCAATACTTCCACCTTGGACTTCCAGTGTGCTGGGATTATAGGCATGGGCTACCGTGCCTAGCTGCAGCACATTTCTTATACTTATTTTATTAAGCCTTGAATTATAGTTGTTGTACACGTGTCTATTTTCTATACCACATTGTAAGCTCCTTAAGATACATCTTAGTATTTCTCCAGCATTAAGCACAGCAATATCTTGTACATGATAAACACTAAAGGGGACTTAAAGAAAAAATATTAAAAGGAAAAAAAGTAGAAAATTTTCAAGTAGGCAAATAGAAGACTTAGTTCTTTCCAGCTATTGGTAAACACTAATGTATATTTTCTTTTATCACCATATATACTGAATAATTATATCAGGGTCTCACTGTGTTGCTCGGGTTGGTCTCGAACTCCTGGACTCAAGAGATCCTCCTGCCTTGGCCTCCCAAGGTGCTGGGATTACAGGCATGAGTCATTATGCCTGGTCAATTTTTATTTTTAAATTGGTTTATGGCTATTTAAAATTCTGATATATGTATTTACATAGTTCATGGTACACACATATATACTTTTTTAGACTTTAACCTTTAAAGAAGATTAATAAACACTAGGCCAAAGATGTATTTTAAAAATACACCCCTTTGGCTGGGCATGGTGGCTCACACCTGTAATCCCAGGACTTTGGGAGGCTGAGGTGGGTGGATCACCTGAGGACAGGAGTTCGAGAGCAGCCTGACCAACATGGTGAAACCCCATCTCTACTAAAAATACAAAATTAGCAGGCATGGTGGCACATGCCTGTAATCCCAGCTACTTGGGAGGCTGAGGCAGGAGAATTACTTCAACACAGGAGGCGGAGGTTGCAGTGAGCCAAGATAGCGCCATTGCAATCTAGCCTGGGCAACAAGAATGAAACTTCATCTCAAAACAAAGCAAAACAAACAAACAAAAAAATGCCCCTCTAAACCACAGTTTTCATACCTGTAAAATGAGAACTACTTCATACAGTTATAAGGATTACATGAAACTGAAGGGACATCTTCAGGTACTTAACATAGTGACTGGCACATAGGTTGTGTTCTGTGATGTGTATTAAGTGTACCTCTAGAATTTTATTCATTCATTCAAAAAATATTAGGTGCTTTGGAAATTATAATATTAGTGAAACAAGTCTCTAATCTCAAGGAGTTCATAACTTAAAAGGAAGAATCAAGTACAAAATAACTAAAATGTGAGATCATTGGTGATGGGTATCATCTGAAGTATGAAAAGAAAGTGTTCAGAAGTTCAGACCTGAGAGCCCACTGGGTGGGCAGTGAGCAGGGGAGGACACATGAACAGGGTACTGTTTCGTGCGGGTCTCCAAGGACCCATAATATTCTAATAATGGTAAAGGAAGGAGCATGAGGAGAAAAGAGTACAGGAAAACCACAGTAAGGAATGGCGAGTTAGCCAGTTTGGCTGCAGTTTCAGGTATTCAAAGGTGGGTGAGGTAAGGCTTTAAAATTAATTTCAATTAAATCATGAAGGGAGTTAAATACCAAGTAAAAAAGCATAGACTTTGAGTATATAAAGCAAAAAAGTATAGACTTGTACCAAGTAAAAAAGTACAAACTGGTGGCATGTGTCTGTAATTCCAGCTATTTGGGAGGCTGAGGTACAAGAATCACTTGAATCTGGGAGACAAAGGTTGCAGTGAGTCAAGATTGCACCACTGCACTGCAGTCAGGGTTACAGAGTAAGACTGTATCAAAAAGGAAAGAAAGAAAAGAGGGAAATCCCATCACATGATACAACATAGATGAACCTTGAGGACATTATGTTAACTGAAATCAGTCAATCACAAAAAGACAAACACCATGTGATTTCACTCATATGAGGTATCTAAAGTGGTCAAAGTCTTAGAAAAGGAGAATGTTGGTTGCTAGGAGCTGGAGGAAGAGGAAATGGGAAGTTGGTGTTCAATAGGTATAGTCCATTTTGCAAGAAGAAAAAATTCTAGAGATCTGTTGCTCAACAATGTGAATGTACTTAATAGTACTGAACTGTATACTTTAAAATGGTTAAGATAGTACCTGTACCTGTTTTCAGAATAATTTGTTTTACTATGTTTTACCATATTATGTGTTTACCATATGTTTTACCATAATATGTGTTTTTACCATAATTTATATTTGTTTAAATAAATCAAACTATACATACACCAAAGACTATATAAAAATCATAATCAAAATATATTCATCCCATTTTATTTTTTGAGTGACAGTGTCTTACTCTGTTGCCCAGGCTGGCGTGCAGTGGCACAATCATAGTTCACTGTAACCTTGACCTCCTGGCCTCATGTCTTCCCACCTCAGCCTCCCAAGGTGCTCTGATTACAAGTGTGGGCCACCAAGCATGGCCCATTCATCCCATTTTCTAAATGATTCAGTTAACATGACATGTATTGCATTTAACAAGAATAGGGTAAAAAAGAAAAAGAGGAGAACATGACATTTGTTGGATTTTTTTTTTTTTTTTTTTTTTGTAATTATACTCTCTGAAAGTATAATTACAAGGTAGGCAGGCTTTTCTCCTCTTCATCTTCCTTCATCTCTTTTCAAAAACTAGTATTACTGACCATTCCCATTTTTTACTAAAACCTCACCTGCTGACTTCTGTCACACAAATTTACTTGTTCTCTTACCTCTCTGCCAGTTCCCTTTCAGTCAGCTCTGGCACTTCTTCCTTGGCCTTCTCCTTCAGTGCTACATCTCCTGCAGTCTGTTCTCAGCACTTTTCTTTCTCTCTCACCTGCCTTATAAAGCTCATGGCTTAAGTAACTGTCTCAGTGCAAATGACTGAAATCTCCATCATTAATTCTGACTTTCTCCCAAACTCCAGTCCAATATTTCCAAAATCATATGCATAGAAATATATTCCTATCCTATAGGTTACCATAAATTCTATCCCTGGCCCCCACCCATTAAATGTCTGTAGCACCCCCTCACACCCCAACTCCTGCCTGTAGTGACAATAAGTCTCCAGAGATTAGCAAATGTTCCCTAGGGGGTACAATCACCTCTGGTTGAGAACCAATGACCTAGACATGCTTGTAGAATATAAAAATAAATCAGCGACATTCAAAATATAATAATTGAAAATAAAAATCTGTCCTAAAACTAAAAAAGAAAAAGCAATTTACCTTTTCAGCTAATTCTTCCGCTGTTATCTTTGGGTCATACGGAATGGGGTCACCTAAATAGGTCCGTAACTTCACTGGAAAACCTCCATACATTGGAGCAAATGGATAGCGGAATTTTTCATAAAGCCACCTAAATAACCCTGTTTTAGAGTAAACACAATCATTTTAACTTGTTAAGTATTCTGATCATGTAATTGTAAACTTTCAAATTAATTATGTAGAATTTACAGGAAGGTGGCAAAAAGTATCATTTCTTGGCAATTCATACGATTTTTTAAAAAGAAGAGTTTTTCATCAATTATAACAAATATATCACACCAATGCAAGATATTAAAAATAGAAGAAATTGGGGGGTGGTGAGGAGATTTATGAGAACTCTCTGTACTTTCTATAAACCTAAAAATGCACCCCAAAAAAAGTCTATTAATTATTTTTTAATGAGCTTTTAAAAGTATAGAAATTTAACAAAAATAAGTAAAAATGAAAAATAAAAATAAAAATACAGTAATTTAAAAGGCAAACAAGTTACTATTATTGCAAAACAAAGGTTAAACTGCTACCAAACTACTAGAGGTGAAAAAGTCTAGAGACTCACAAATAAGAAACTTTGATAAATAAAAGACCAAAAAAAGGAAGAATAAATTTATGTAAATATGAGACTATAATGCAAAATAAACTAGGTAAAGACAAAACATTATTAATTAGGAAAAACACATCAAAGCAAATAACTACTAATACTAATGACCAAATATGAAATTTATCAGGATTAAATAAAAGTGGTAATAATGTAAAAATAAACTGATGGACTAAATTTTTTTTAAAATCTAAAATATCATCAAAGGAATCCAAAATAGGCAGGCCACATGGAACACACAGTCATGGATTGTACCAAAAGTTGAAAGTATTGCTTACACATCAAAACACAGAATACACCCTATCCTACAGGACACACACACACACACAAAATCACTAGATACTAGTTTTTGGAATATTCAACTTTAAAGTGAAAAAAAGTGAAAAAAAAAAAAAGCACAGGCAAAATGAATAAATAAAACGTCTGGAATAATTTCTGATTTGTCACAAATTCTAAATAAATTAGCCAAGAAAAAATTAGAAGAAATAGGCCGGGCATAGTGGCTCACACCTGTAATCCCAACACTTTGGAAGACTGAAGCGGGGTGGATCACATGAGGTCAGGAGTTCAAGACGAGCCTGGCCAACATGGCAAAACCGTGTCTCTGCTAAAAATACAAAAATTAGCCAGGCGTGCTGGCACATGCCTGTAGTCCCAGCTACTCTGGAGGCGAGGTGGGAGAATCACTGGAACCTGAGAGGTGAAGGTTGCAGTGAGCCGAGATCATGCCACCATACTCCAGCGTGGGTAACAGAGAGACTCTGTCTCAAAATAAATAGATAGATAGATGAAATAAATCCACCATGAAAGTTAAAGATCTCATCAATCTTCCTTTCCACTTTAAATCTGATAAAAAGGGAAAAAAATAAGACTTAAAAAACAGAATGCAGTATCAACAAAATAGCAATGTTATTATGCATATAAGAAACAAGGGCAGTTTAAAGCTCTTCAGAAGGGGACTTATAAGTGGATAGGAACACTAATAATAATAGTGCTAGGATAAAAAGCAAAACAAAACAAATAATAATGCTAGGAATATGTAATACAATCAATTACATATAATATGCAAACCATAGGGTACAACAACAAGCTGAATATTTCAAAATAAGAAAACAGGTATTGCAAAGAAAAAGCACACCTAATCATTTTTTTATTATTATACTTTAAGTTCTAGGGTACATGTGCACAACGTGCAGGTTTGTTACATATGTATACACGTGCCATGTTGGTGTGCTGCACTCATTAACTTGTCATTTACGTTAGGTGTATCTCCTAATGCTATCCCCCCTCCCCCCACCCCACGACAGGCCCCGATGTGTGATGTTCCCCTTCCTGTGTCCAAGTATTCTCATTGTTCAATTCCCATATATGAGTGAGAACATGCGGTGTTTGGTTTTTTGTCCTTGTGATAGTTTGCTGAGAATGATGGATTCCAGCTTCATCCATGTCCCTACAAAGGACACGAACTCATTCTTTTTTATGGCTGCACAGTATTCCATGAGCACACCCAATCATTAATATTGCTATAACTATATTAAAATCTGATTTTTAAAATCTATAAATAAAGGATAGGTAAAAAGAACTTTCCAGTGTAAATGTATTAGGCTGCAAAATATTTTTAAAAAGAACAAGAAGTGACAAATAAACCAAAGCATATGCTATTTCCTTAGGTAGTTCATCTTAGTTCAATATCACATTATCATCCATTTTTAAAGCTGTAACTTCTGGGGTAAGTTAACGAGACTGTTGGGATAGTTTGTAAATGTATTCTAAACCTTGTCACCATGGTTTAAAACAATAAACTAGCTAATTCACTGTGAAGTTTTTTTTTTTTTTTTTTTTTTTTGAGACAGAGTTTCACTCTTGTTGCCCAGGCTGGAGTGCAATGGCACAATCTTGGCTCACCACAACCCTCACCTCCTGGGTTCAAGTGATTCTCCTGCCTTAGCTTCCCGAGTAGCTGGGATTACAGGCACCTGCCACCATGCCCAGCTAATTTTGTATTTTTAGTAGAGATGGGGTTTCTCCACGTTGGCCAGGCTGGTCTCGACCCCTTGACCTCAGGTGATCCTCCCGCCTCGGCCTCCGAAAGTGCTGGGATTACAGGCGTGAGCCACCGCACCCGGCCTCACTATAAAGTTTTTAAAAGCCCATTTGAAGAACTTCAGTATGTATATGATACTCTCAACAAAAATAAGAGCATTAAGAACTGCCATTACTTAAAACTAGTTATCATTTGGACTTTAAACAGAAAAACGTCTAAACAGTATATCAATTTTCTAAAGATAATAATTCAAAAGGTTTCCTTGTAGGGTTCAACAGCCCAAATATTTTAAAAATTCCATTGTAATTCAAAACCATACAAATCAGAACTTACTTGTTCCTCCAAGTGATCTAAATCCTTCTCGAATATTTTGTGTAAACATAGGAATAATGGGCTAAAGAAAAGGAGAATTTGAATTAAAAAGTAAATAATCCATTCAATGTCTCCATTAAAGTAACTAATGCAAACTTTTTTTTTAAGAAAGAGAAAAGGCATCTATGGCCATGCCACCCTGAGCATGCCCTATTGCAGGATTAGGACAGCAGCCCGTAATGCAACGGGGTTCTCTCTTTGTTCCCAGGCAGATCGGCAGGTCGAGAAATAATAGACACACACAAGATAGTGAACGCTGGGTCCGGGGCGTCACCGCCTTCTGGTCCCGTGGTGCCACCAATGCACTGGATATGCCAGCATTTATTATTAAGTTTATTGAGGGCAGGGGTAGTTTAGTGAGGGATTTAGGGTCATTTGATTATGACAAGAGATGGTCACACGGGGATGAAGTAATTCTTTAACATAACATCTGTATGCAGAAGTACAGTATACAGAGATAAGAATTTACAATATAGTGTGTGCATCAGTAATTTCTAACAGAGCACTGAAACAGAAACACAGTCTTTCTATAACCTATGATTAGCAAGATATTAATCAGCAGTAACAGTTGCAGCAAGAGCTGGTTACAAACAATCCACAGAAACAGGATGTGAAGCTAGACAACCAGTTAGACCAGAAATTCTCAGAAGGGAGTATGCCTTAACCCTAAAGAGGCCTAGATGAGCCGTGGCAAGATGAGGGTGTTTATAGCCCTATCTTATTCATATGGACAGGCGTCCCTCATGCATCCATTTATAGGCTCTCCACAAGGGTCACATTCCATTCCCTGAGCTATGAACATCTGCTTTTCTGGGATAGGAATCTTGGTGATGTGAAACCTCCCTGACTGCACGTCCATTCATAGGCTCTCTGCAGGGGGAAGTACATCACGCACTGTTGGCTCATTCTGGCAGTCCAGCCTGGCATTGTCTTTACACAATCCTGCATGCAATTTTACATTTACAATAATCAGGAGCATTTTATCTTTTATTCTGTAGCAATAGTTTCAGGGGGTCTCCCTACAATGCCCAATCTCGTCTGATCTCAGAAGCTAAGCAGGGTCGGGTCTGGTTAGTACTGGCATAGGAGAAAGAGAAAAGGCATACAAATGTATTAGCATGGGAGTGTGGGGGATCACAAAGTGATTATGCAAACTTTTGAGGGCCTGTTTGATATTATGAAAACAAAATATTTTTAAAATAAAAGCACATATGATTGGTTTATCAACTAAATTCAACTTGATCATTTGTAAAAATAGAAATTGGAAACACTACCCTCCAGTGGTAATATATATTTCATTGACCAATTTTCCTAACATTTCACATAAAACCTTGAAACTCAAAATAGAGATTACAGTAATCACTAATTTCACTAAATAAAATGAATGTGGTAAACTGAATTGGCTTTAGTGGGCTACTGAATAGTACGCTCACTGGAAAAAAGTTGCAAGCAGGGATTCTAAGGGGAATTTTTCAGGGGGAGCTGGGGACAGAGTCTCACTCTGTGGCTCAGGCTGGATTGCAGTGGTGTGATCATGACTCACTGCAGCCTCAACCTCCCAGGTTCAAGCAATCCTCCTACCTTAGTCTCCCAAAGTGTTAGGATTATAGGCGTGAGTCACTGTACCTGGCTCCAAAGGGAAATTTATGTATATTTAAATGACAAGTTTTGGCAAGATGCTGTCATGGAATTGGTACAATTTTTTGTGAGTCTATTAAATCTAAAATACTCAACATCAATGAAAAGTAACTAGAAGACTCAACCACATAGACAAAAAGGAAAAGCACATATATTAAAGAATTTGGCCGGGTGCAGTGGCTCGTGCCTGTAATCTCAGCACTTTGGGAGACCAAGGCAGGTGGATCACTTGAGCCCAGAAGTTCGAGACCAGCCTAGGCAACATGGCAAAACCCTGTCTCTATAAAAAGATGTAAAATTATCCGGGTGTGGTGGTACGTGCCTGTAGTCTCAGTTACCTGAGAGGCTGAGGTGGGAGGATTGTTTAAGACCAGGAGGCAGAGGTTGCAGCGAACCACGATCACACCACTGCACTCCAGTATGGGCAACAGAGCGAGACACCGTCTCAAAAAAAAAAAAAAAGAATTCTCCATAATTGTTTGATGTTAGAGAATTTCTGCTAATAAGTTCATGATTTTTATTTTCCAAAAATATCAATGATCCAGTATGTTTTTTAATAATGAAGACCTTAAATACATATAAAATAATGAAATATTGATATGTAAAGAGGTTATGCCACTGTGAATACTGAAGTAGATAAAAAATTGAAACACTTGAAAATATACATAAGATACTGAATTAAATGATACTTCAGAATAGATAAAATTTTGGTTGGGGGAATATTATATTACTTACAGTCAACCATGAGTAAATGCCTAATACCAAATTACCTGCTTAATGAGTGAGATATTTAAATAAGCTGATATCTGAAAAGTCATTCCTACTAAGCTTTGGAAAACAGTAAAATACAGAGGACCGAAGGAAAGAGACTACAGGCAAAGCGTTCATAAAACCTACTACACTTCACACATAACTAACCAATCATTTGATATCTCTCTCCTCTCACCAGAAGGAAGATGCCTAATATACTGCAGCGACATTGTTTTGTTCACTGCTGTATAGCACCTAGAACAGTGCCTGGAATCCACTAGGTGCTAAAAGAAAGTGAGACGGAGGAATTAAACAAAGAGATAATGCTGCTAAATGAATTAATTTGTACTCTCTGAATACAAAAGTCAGAAGTAGACAGCAGCAATCTCAAAATCAGTTAGGAAAAGGGGAGAAGTTAGGTAAAGAAAAGCAGTCAGGGCTGGGTATGGTGGCTTACGCCTGTAATCCCAGCATTTTGGGAGGCCGAGGCAGGTGACTTGAGGTCAGGAGTTCGAGACCAGCCTGGCCAACATGGTGAAACCCCATCTCTACTAAAAGTACAAAAATTAGCCAGGCGTGGTGGCCGGCATCTGTAACCCCAGCTACTCGGGAGGCTGAGGCAGGAGAATCACTTGAACCCAGGAGGCAGAGGTTGCGGTAAGCAGAGATCACGCCATTGCGCTTCAATCTGGGTGACAGAGCAAGACTCTGTCTCAAAAAAAAATAAAAATAAAAAACAGCAGTCAAATGAAGAAATTAAAATTTGATGGAGTTAACTCATAAAGCTAAAAACACAAGAAGATAAAGAAGATAAAATACACTGAATTATTTATACATATAAGTAAATATAGTTTATTTGCTTGTTTTTGTAGAGATGGGGTCTTGCTTTGTTGCTCAGGTTAGTCTTGAACTGGCTTCAAGGGATCCTCCTGCCTCAGCCTCCCAAAGTGCTGGGATTACAGGCATGAGCCTCCATACCTGGCCTTTAATAATAATAATAATTATTATTATTATATAAATATTATATAATAGTTATATAATTATATTATTAATTATTATTATCTGGAAATCACTACTAGTTTTGTAAAATTAGTTATGTAAAATAAAATATTAGGATGGCTGAAATCATAATGTTTTAAATAGTTATAAAATGTCTTTAGAGTTGAGAACCGAAAATGTCCAAGAAGAAACAGAAATATTTCAGCTCGTGCGTATACCATTTGCCACTTCCAACCAGTATGGCTGGATTTATATCTACTGACTGGCATGATCCCAGAATTCTGTATTGATGTATGCATTTATAAAGACTTTTCTGTTGAAATATCATTCCTTAAATAGCTACCTCTCCAGAAGCTGGACATTTCTAGAGCCCACTAAATAAAAGAAAGCTTACCCTAGCAGGCTCAGTATTCCCCACTATAGTCTGGGAATATGGTTTCTACATTGGCACTCAAGCTTTCATCCTTAAAGCCACAAGCATTACTTTACCCCAACTTGATCTTGCAATATAATTATTCATTCCTCTTATTTAAGATGGAGTCTTGCTCTGTTGTTCAGGCTGGAGTGCAGTGGCATGATCTAGGCTCATTGCAACCTCCGCCTTTTGGGTTTTTAAGTGATTCTCCTGCCTCCGCTTCCCATGTAGCTGGGATTACAGGCATGCGCCACCACACCCAACTAATTTTTTTGCGTGTTTTTAGTAAAGACAGAGTTTGACCATGTTGGCCAGGCTGGTCTGGATCTCCTGACCTCAAGTGATCTGCCCGCCTCAGCCTTCGTTCCTTCTTTTATGCATACTTTGTACACAAAGGAGTTGCATCAGCAACCTAGAATTCAATTGTTTACATATATAAATGTGTCTATATGTATGTGTGTGTGTAAGAGCGGGGGGGAGAGAGACAGCGAGAGAGAGAAAGTATATATATTTTTTTTTTTGAGGCAGAGCCCTGCTGTTGCCCAGGCTGGAGCACAATGGCACAATCTTGGCTCACTGCAACCTCTGCCTCCCAAGCTCAAGTCATTCTCCAACCTCAGTTATCTGAGTAGCTAAGACTATGCCCAGCTAATTTTTGTACTTTTAGCAGAGATGGGGTTTCACCATGTTGCCCAGGCTGGTCTCGAACTCCTGGCCTCAAGTGATCCTCCTGCCTTGTCCTCCGAAAGTGCTGCGATTACAGGCATGAGCCTCCATGTTCAGCTAAGAATGTATATTTTTAAAAACTATTATTGGGGTCTTGACATCTTAACTCTGTCACTAAAAATGTGGTAGCCATTGTACAAGTTACTTACCATGTTTAAGCCTCACTTTCTTCATGCAAAACATGGGGATAAATAATAATAATTATCTCTATCTCAAAGCTTTTTATGGATAAAGTGAGATAATTAATATAATTTTATTGAAACAAAATATTATTTTCTTTTATATCTGCTATTTATTTTACAATTAAATGGGCTAGCTTTCTCAACTTATTTAGACATGAAATTAGCTAAAAAGTTCTTATCAAAGTCATAAATCTCAAGAATTCACAAAACCAGGGTGATTTGTATTATATCAAAAAGTCTGTCACTTTCAAATAAACCTTAATATTTTCTACCAATATTTGTGAACTTGCCTTGACAATCAGGCTTTTTCCCCTTTAATTTCTATTACTATGTCACAATTTAAATGTGGTTAATCCTATAACAATAGCCTTAAATTTTGTTCACAGCTTATAATTTTGTGAGGTCTATTAAGGGATTTTCCAGATGGGATACTTGTGCCACTTACAACTATATATATATATATATATTACTGAAAGGTTTCCCTCACGTATCTGGGAAGCCCCTTCAGTCTCGGATGTCAGCAGACTCACTGTGCAATGTAGTCAGGAATGGCAACAGTACCAGTTGCCTCGAGTTCTGAACTGTGTGCTCTGCTCTGCTGCTGCCTTGCTGAGTGACCAGATCCCTTCCATCCCTCCATCTCTCTGTGCCTGAGTCTCCTCATCTGCAACATTGGAATAATTATATGCATCACCTCCTTACTGAATAGGAGTACAAGATAGAGTTTAAAAGTGCTATGAGAGGCCGGGCGCGGTGGCTCAAGCCTGTAATCCCAGCACTTTGGGAGGCCGAGACGGGCGGATCACGAGGTCAGGAGATCGAGACCATCCTGGCTAACACGGTGAAACCCCGTCTCTACTAAAAATACAAAAAAAAAAAAATTAGCCGGGCGAGGTGGCGGGCGCCTGTAGTCCCAGCTACTCGGGAGGCTGAGGCAGGAGAATGGCCGGAACCCGGGAGGCGGAGCTTGCAGTGAGCCGAGATCCGGCCACTACACTCCAGCCTTGGTGACAGAGCAAGACTCCGTCTCAAAAAAAAAAAGTGCTATGAGATGTTAGGGTAGCACAATATTTATCAAATGTATAAGATTTCTGTTTGTTTTTAAACTTATAGAAAGGTATTTCTTAAACTTTCTGAAGTTTTATATACAAATCTCAATTAAATTATTTAGATTATTTAAATTAATTATCTGGAAACTCAAGGATTAGAAAGAGTTCTTTTCTCTATATCATTTATCCCTTTCAGGCCTTCTTCCAAGCAATATGCTGTTGAAAATGTAAACTAAAGAATGAGGAATTAGAATCCCATGGCATATTTATGTGATTTTAAATCTATTTTTGTCATCTTTATCTTAAACTTTTGAAGCAACAATTCTTTGAAAATATAAACTTGAAAACTTAACCTTATCTTTGATTAGGATTTTAGCTTTTATCATTGTTTTCATATACATTATATTATTCTTAATTTTTGTATAACTGCATATATCCTTTTATATTCTATATTATTCATATAGCCTAGGTTTTTGTTTTCTACGTCAGTGCTTAAGACTTTGAGAAATAAGTAAAATGTGCCATAATTCATTTTCTATACAACTAAAAAACTAAGTTACTGACAATATTCTTTAACTGGCCTGGAAAAAGAACAATACTCTATCAAACATAACTTCTTTTTCTGACAATCAAAATTAAACAGAAACCGAAGGAGAAACATCCCATAGGTAATAGATAAGTGTTTCATAGGCTAAAGTACAATATGGAGACCAAAAGGCTAGGAAATACTTTCCAAAGCCAAAATAAAAGAACAAAATGACATTCAAATTCTCCAGTCATGTTTTTTTTGTTGTTGTTGTTTTGTTTCTGAGAGAGAGTCTCGCTCTGTCACCCAGGCTGGAGTGCAGTGGTGTGATCTCAGCTCACTGCAACCTCCGCCTCCCAGGTTCAAGCAATTCTCCTGCCTCAGCCTCCCGAGTAGCTGGGATTACACGCATGCACCACCATGCCCAGCTAATTTTTGTATTTTTAGTAGAGACAAGGTTTCACCATGTTGGTCAGGCTGGTCTCAAACTCCTGACCTCGTGGTCCGCCCGTCTCAGCCTCCCAAAGTGCTGAGATTACAGATGTGAGCCACCGCACCTGGCCTATATACTAATTTTTAAAGTATTGCAGTGAAAGTGTCTAAGTTCTTATACACTTTGGCTCATTACTTAACCATGTATTTTAAATTTGACTAAACTTTACTTTAATAATTAATTTTATACAACTTACCACTTTTGCATCAATTGCAACCTGAGCAAAGCCTTTGCGATGACCCCATACAATGTTGTAAGTTTCATCACTAATTAGGGCTTCTCGAACTCCACCTGGTGAGATAGCTAACAAGTGGCCACTCCTCAGAATTTCAACACATTTTTCTCTTGGTCCATGTAGAGCACAAAACACATCCAGTAATAAACTAAAGCCTGTAAGAAACATGAGTATGAAGATACGACATAATTATTTCTTGTTTGATTCTTCTAAAGCAAAAATCTTCACAAACTACATAGTTTACTATTTATACTTAAATCATAACTTTTACGTTTTAAAATCAACAAAAACTCGAAAGGTTAACTTAAGCTTGATATTGTTGGTTAAGTAATAGCTGCATCTTACTTATCACCTACCATTGATTACCATCTCATACTGACTACCTACTACTCTGGCTCAAATTCTTAAGTAAAACTCACAACAATCTTGACAAACAGGTATTCTTCCCCCACCTTTACAAATGGGAAAACTTGGGCTTACAGAATAATAGCTTGCTCAAAGTCACACATCTAAGAAGTGGCAGGGCAGAGACTCCAGAAATGGGATTCTGATGGGATTCAAAAATGATATCCCATCAGCAATCAGAAATCTAATCTTCCATTAACCCTATAAAAAAGAGAATCACTCAGGAGAATGTTAATCAAACTATGCTTAGCTCTGCCAAAAGTGGCAAGATCATGATCAAATCTATTTAAATTAAAAGTTAGATAATGCTAATTCTATAATTAAATTTTTAAAATAATAATAGCAAACATCATTAAAAGATTTTAATAAAGTGAGAGTGCTTGACTCAGGAACAGCTAATTCCAAGTCTTAATATTTTACTGCTTTTCAAATTACAACTATTTATGGATGAAAGAAATAATCCTGTTTGTAATTAAATATTTTAATCAAATCACATATTGGAACTTCTGAGGACTGATGTTAGTATACATTATTCCCTGACAATGGGAAATATAGGGATGCATTTGATGTTAAAAACTACGCAGACTGGTCAGACACAATGGCTCACGCCTGTAATACCAGCACTTTGGGAGACAGAGGCAGGCGGATCACTTACAGTCAGGAGTTCAAGACCAACCTGGCCAACGTGGTGAAACCCTGTCTCTACTGAAAATACAAAAATCAGCCTGGCATGGTGGCATGTGCCTGTAATCCAACTACTCAGGAGGCTGAGGCAAGAGAATGGCTTCAACACAGGAGGCGGAGCTTGCAGTGAGCCAAGATCAAGCCACTGCACTCCAGTCTGGGCAACAGAGCGAGACTCTCTCAAAAAAAGGAAAAATAAAAATTTGTCACTCCACATCATACTAAATGTTCGCTGATTCAACTAGATACATTCTGATAATGAATGAATGAACAGGGGAGGATTCATACATAATAAAACATAAATTTTCTATTTTTTTTTGGAAACAGGGTCTTGCTCTGTCAACCAGGCTGGAACGCAGGGGCACAATAGTAGCTCACTAGAGCCTTGCTCTACTGGGCTCAAGCGATCCTCTCACTCAGCCTCCCAAGTAGATGGGACTCCAGGCACTGTGCCACCATGCCTGACTGATGTTTTTTTCTTTAACTTTTAGTAGAGACGAGGTCTTGCTATGTTGCCCAGGCTGGTTTCAACCTTCTGAGCTCCAGCAATACTCCACTTCAGCCTCACAACGTGCTGGAATTATAGCTGTGAGCCACAGCACTCACCCTAAAATCTCTCTTGTGCTGAGAATTATGATTTTATTCCTTCAGAAAGCAAAGAAGGACTTAAGGTAAATTAGTGTCAAAATATTTAAAAAATCATAAAGAGGGTAATTTTTTGAAAAAGGCAAATGCTAAAAATATTCACATTTTATTATTCCTAAAAACGAAAAAAAAAAAAAAAAAATAGAAGCAACCTAATGCTCCATAAGAGAAAAACAGTTAAGTAAATGTTCCAGTCATACACTAAAACTTTTTCTTATAAAACATGGTAAAAATGTTAATGCTAACATTAAATCTTAAAAAAAAAACCACAAAATTGCCTATGTGACTGTAAGTAAAAAAAATAAACTAAATAAAAAATGATAACATTATGTTAAGATGGTAAAATTATAATGATGTTCTGTTTTTTAGTTTCCAAATCTACTGCAGTGATCATGTTAGTTTTTTACAGAAAACATAGCCAATACTGCTTATACACAAAGTACAAACGGTTTTTTAGTGACACACGGATACCCAAAGCATTAGCTGTTATAGGCAATGAAGTAGATCATTACTTAATTCACTGTTTGGTTGTGTTTGTCTGGTTGATATGTCAGCTTTTGCTTTTATTCCACAGAACATACTATCAACTCTCTTGGCTTGTTTCTGGTGATTCAGTGACAGAAGAAAGTAAGATTTAATCTCAATGAGTTTACTCAAGAATGATATTTGTAAAACTCTAAACCATTTGGTTAATTAATCTTTTAAAAAAAAAAATATATATATATATATATATATAAGGGTGGCCAGGCACAGTGGCTCATGGCTATAATCTCAGTACTTTAGGGAGGCTGAGGTGGGCGAATCACCTGAGGTCAGGAGTTCGAGACCAGCCTGGCCAACACGGTGAAACGCCATCTCTACTAAAAGTACAAAAATTAGCCAGGCATGGTGGCGGGAGCCTGTAATCCCAGAGACTTGGGAGGCTGAGGCAGGAGAATCACTTGAACACGAGAGGCGGAAGTTGCAGTGAGCCGAGATTGCACCATTGCACTCCAGCCTGGGCAACAAGAGATTCCTTCACAAAATAAATAAATAAATACATAAACACATACACATACATACACATACACACACACACACATATGGCCAACCAGGCATGGCAGCTCATGCCTACAATCCCACCATTTTGAGAAACTGAGGCGGGTATATTACCTGGGGTCAGGAGTTCGAGACCAACCTGGACAACATGGTAAAACCCTCTCTACTAAAAATACAAAAATTAGCCAGGTTTGGTGACAGGCGCCTGCAATCCCAACTACTTGGGAGGCTAAGGCATGAGAACTGGTTGAACCCGGGAGGCAGAGGTTGCAGTGAGCCAAGATTGTGCCACTGCACTCTAGCCCAGGTGACAGAGCAAGACTCTGTCTCAAAATAAAAAAAATAAAATAAAAAAATATATATATACACACACACACACACACATATATACACACACACATACATACATATGACCTTTATAAACAGATTTTTTTTAATGTAATCTTCATGGCCGGGTGCAATGGCTCACACTTGTAATCCCAAACCTTTTGAAGGCCACAGTGGGACGATCACTTGAGGCAAGGAATTTGAGACCAGCCTGGGCAACATAGCAAGACCCCATATCTAAATAAATAAATATAAATAATGTAGTACTCAATCTTATTGTTATAAATTTTATCAGGCAAGTTACACATGATAAGAGACATGATATATATATTCTTTAGGGTAGTATAATATTATGTGAAGACAAAAATACATCTTTTTTTTTTTTTTTGAGAGAGAGTCTTACTCTGTTGCACAGGCTGGAGTGCAGTGGCACGATGTCAGCTTACTGTAATCTCCGCCTCCCAGGTTCAAGTGATTCTCCTGACTCAGCCTCCCAAGTAGTTGGGCCTACAGCAGGCCTATTAGCCACCATACTGGACAAATTTTTGTATTTTTAGTAGAGACGGGGTTTCACCATGTTGGCCAGGCTGGTCTTCAACTCCTGACCTCAGGTGATCTGCCCACCTCGTCCTCCCAAAGTGCTGGGATTACAGGCATGAGCCACTGTGCTCAGCCAAGACAAAATATATCATGACTTTTTATTTTTTTTAAACTAATTTTAATTTGCTATCAAACTGAGAGTTATCAAACTCTAATTATAACAAAATTAAACTCCAAAAATCAGTATTTCATGAAAAACTTCATTACATGAAAAATCAACTGAGCTCTAAATCAAAATATAAATTGGCAAAAATCACAATTTATGTTTCTAAAGTTACAGTTCAAGATACAACTTAGAAAAATAACAAGTAAATACCTGCTTAAAAAGGAAAAAATTACTAATTGGGTAGATATTCACTATGTAGTTAATGGGTACACTAGAAGCTCAGACTTCACCACTACACAATAGATGCATTAAGAAAACTGCACTTATACCCCCTTAATATATAAAATTTTTTTAAAAAGGAAAATTTAAAAACATTTTTAAAAAACATTATGCTGTATACCATAAAGTACAATTTTCACTTAAAAATAAACAATTTAAAAATGTATAAAATAAAAAATGAGCTAACATTTTTGGCCACAATGTCTTTATTTTTAGATATATTGCCTAAAAAGGATGATTAGATATTCCCATATTAGAGTTTCAAGTTTGTTACATACACCCTAAAAAGGCAAAAAGCTTTTTCAAATGACATTAGAGAGCTCAAGATAGAGATGATCACATAACTTGGTTTTGTTAATAAAACATTTTTACATTACTATCTACAGTGAAAGTTTACCTGGAATTTTAAAGACAAAGTGATCAGCTACTACTCGGCAAGTTCTGCCTTTGTGTATAAATATTTTGGCCATGAAATAGTAAAAATCTATAGGAATAGCTCCATGATAAAAAATTATAAGTGCTGGTCCATCTTCTGGTATTTTCTCCATTCCATGAACTTCATAACCTGTTCGAAAGACAAAATGCATACACTTAAGATAAATTCATTAATTTGTTTACACTAAAGGATGGTTGGTAGCTCAGCCTTTTCTCACAAAAGTCCACTAGTCTTCCTGGTTCTCTTCCCCTTTCCCCCTTCTTCCCTCTCTTTCCTCTTCTCTTTCTTTCTTGAACAAATCAGTCCTACAGCCATTAGGTGGGCCACAGTGAAGCGGACACCTGTTTGGAGAGGTGGCCTGGAGTGTTGGCACCAGACACTAAGGAGGGCACCAACACAGGTGGCGTGGAGTGGGGAGTCAGCCAGAGCAGTCATGAGGGTACCACACAGAAGACAGCCTATCACAGGGTAGGGGGCTGCTGAGGGGGAGGAGAGGAGGCAAGGGTCACAGAAGCTTGGGGGTCACAGCTTGAGTGAAATGGGGGCATCCACAACCAGCAGCAGCCTGGCAGGAGGGGCCAGAGCCCAAAACAGGTGGCCTGGTGTGGGGCATCACAGCCTGAGCGGCTAGCCAGGGCACTGCACAGAGTGGTGGCCTGGCACAAGCAGGAAGAGGGCATCCATGAGTTGTAGGGGAAGGCAGCAATGATGGGAGATGGGTAACACACAGGGGCACTGATCAAATGAGTCAACATAGCAAGAATAATGGGAGCCAGGTTTCACTGTTAGAGGAGAGGGTTGAAAACATTAACAAGGAGAGTATTATTAATAAAAGAAACTCTGTAGCCACAAGGGAACATCACTCCCACCCTACTAATGAGAAAAAGCCTGGAATACAAATCTTTTTTCTTAAGCATATCAGAGAGCAGAGGTCATAAGGCAACCAGGCAAACTGAACTTCAAAGGGTGATAAACCCCTCTAAGGAAAGATAAAACCTGAGAATGGGAGGAAGAGGCAGATGCCATAAAAGTGGGTAAGAAGTGACACATTAAAAAATACTTAAAGTCCCAGGGTGGGCTAGTATTCAATGTAGAATCTCTGGAAGCCCCAGGTAGTCACTCTCCAACTTCTCCACAGACCTCAGTGTGTGCTCACAAGAAAGATTAGAGGTAAAGCTGGAGAGTAAAGAGAGCCCCTGCTAATGGTACAGGGAACAAAAAACCCCACTCACTTCCTGGAATTTTCTCTCATGGAAGCAAAATCTGTCAGACACTGGGAAAGGGGCAGGAAACCCTTTCACTCCTTCTGAGAAAAGGGTATATGCAAAAGGCATGTAATGCTGGGAGGGGCAGAGCTCTACTCCCCTTCCCCACACACTCCTCCACCCTCACCAGCCCAGTGTCAGGTAAAAGCTCACTATTCTAGAGAAGGGGTAGAAGCAAAATATCTACCGCTGCGCAGTGGGGGTGGGTGGCAGGAAACTCTGGGGGGCCCAGAGTCCTTAAGTGACATAAATCAGAGCTCTACCACGGAGGCAGTGGCAGCAAACTTGCTCCCATGACAAAACCCCCAACACAAGGAGAAGGGAAGGGAACACAGAAAGCCTCACCCCTAAGCCCCAGGAATAAAGAACCCAATAAGATTTTAGCTAAACCTGAAAACTGAGGAGTGCTATACCTCAGCTCCCGGGGGAATGAGGGCAGGGGCATGAAGAAGGGGTGTGAGGAGTCCCCATGTACCCCCATGTGGAGTTATAAGCAAAGGCGACCTTTTCCTAGGGTCACAGGAGGGGCATGAAGAGACTCCTCCTGTGGCAAAGGCATACAGGAGTGAAGGTGGAGCAGAAACAACCAAAAAATCCCTCTACTTCAGGCCCTACACTATGCACAAGATAACAGTAGGAGTCTGAAGTCTGTGCTGAACTGAAGGTAGCTGCAGCGCAGCAATAAAAGCCAAATCCAGTTCAACCACTCAGTAGATTGAATCCACCTCCAACCAACCACCAGTGGCCTAACAGATTCTTAGTCATAAATACTATTTATGAGCCAATTCTCAGTCATAAATACTATTTACCCATTGTTCTTTTACAATGGCCATAATTGAATTAAAAAATGATGTAAAATAGCAAGAAAAAAACCCACTGTCAAGAGCTAAAACAATTAACACACCCAAATGTTGAAACTATCAGATGGAAACTATAAAATAACTATGATTAATAAGTTAAAGGTGAATGCAGTGGCTCAAGCCTGTAATCCCAACACTTTGGGAGACTGAGGTGGTAGGACTTTTGAGCCCAAGAGTTAAGAGACCAACCTGGGCAACATGGCAAGACCCACCTCTGCAAAAATGTAAAAACATTAATTGGGCATGGTGGCATGTGCCTGTAGTCTCAGTTACTTGGGAGGCTGAGGCGGGAAGATTGCTTGAGCCCAGAAGGTGAAGGCTGTAGTGAGCTATGATCATGCCACTGCACTCAAGGCTGGGTGACAGTGCAAGACCCTGACTCTAAAAATAAAAATAAATAAATAAACTTAAAGGATCTAGTGGAAAAGGTGGATACATGCGCAATCAGATTAGGAATTTCAGCAGAAAGATGGAAACTATAAAAAAATAGAGTCAAACAGGAAGGCTGTAAACTTAAATGAGCTCTAAAGATTTGATGTTAGTAACATAATAATGTTAATTTTCCAATTTTAATGGGTTTACTGAGGTTAAGTATGAGAACATCCTTATTTGCAGAAGCCATCAAATAAGTTACAACTTCCCTGAGATAACATGACCTACAGTAAATTTAAAAATGAGTCATAAAATAATTCATCAATAAAAACAGAAACAGTAGGCCAGGTGTGATGGCTCAAGCCTGTAATGCCAGTTCTTTGGGAGGCCAAGGCAGGAGGACTGCTTGAGGCTAGGAGTTCAAGATCAGCCTGGGCAAATCAGTGAAATCCCTGTCTCTACCAAAAACAAAAAAATTTTAAGTAAATACAGGCTGGGCACAGTGGCTCATGCCTATAATACCAGCACTTTGGGAGGGTGAGGCGGGAGGACCACCTGTGGTCAGGAGTTCAAGACCAGCCTGGCCAACATGGTGAAACCCTGTCTCTACTAAAAATAAAAAAATTAGCCAGGTGTGGTGGCATGCGCCTATAGTCCCAGCTACTCGGGAGGCTGAGGCAGGAGAATCGCTTGAACTTGGGAAGCGGAGGTTGCAGTGAACTGAGCTCACACCACTGCACTCCAGCCTGGGACACAAGAGAGAGACTCTGTCTCAACACTAAGTAAATATAAATAAAAATAAAAAATACATATTTTTAAAACAGGAAAAATTATTAGTGACCCAATGTAAAATAAAATACCATTTACACTGTTACATATACACAGATACCACAATGCTGTAAACTTTAAGTTCATTCACAAATGTAAGACTTCATTTTTATGTATTTAAACAATGTCTTAGAAATGTCCTCATTCTATTCATGAAAAAAACAAAAATGATTTTGTACAACCTTATTACATGTGGGGGAAAAACTTTAATAATAGATTTGAACTAGATTACAAGAAAATCTCTGTCCTGTAGTAGAAGCAAGATCAGAGGCTCATGCCATCCCTGCCCCTTCCTTCCACACTGCAAGCCCTATTTTACGTCTCTGTAAACGGAAGAAAGGGTTTCAGCAGTGGGAGTAAACGACAGGATGAAAGGTGGTGGACCTGGAGAGAGGATGATATCTGGAAGCTTCCTGCTAACATATGCCCAGTTCCAGCCTGGCTGTTTGTTCTCCTCCCTTTGCTAACATTACCTGCCTGCTGTCCTCTATATGGCTACCAAGGCCAACAAATTTATTTCTTACAGCAGCACTGTGCTGTTGGCAGTTAGTAGGGAATAGAAAAGATTTAAGTAAGATCCACCTATGCCTCAGAGGAAAATATCCTATGTATTTGATCACAGAAGTTGGGAAGTCAAGATATTCTAAGGAGTGAATAAAATGGTGATCATGGCACTAGCCATAAAATCCACATTCCCTTCCCATGTCACCACTGTCAGACACACCATTACAGACCACGGCCTCCACTGGTCCTGGCAAAAAGAAAAAAGTGAGCATCCAGAGATCAAGGGCAGAATCAGGGTCAAAGAAAAAGCGTGAAAAAGAAGGAAATCTAGAGTGGTTGTAATAGGAAAGTAAGTTCTTAGGGCCATATTCCTCCACATAGAACAGCTGTCTCTAGAAAGTCTGTCATTTGTATAGAAGACAAAACTAAAGTCCAGAATATAGAAATCTGAAAATATCAGTCTGTTTCTTTCCTTAAGTGTATTCCTGTCTGATCAGCTAAGAAATAAACATTCAAAAAATAAAGACTTCAGTCTAAATTTCAGAGCAGGAAATACATTTCTAAAGTAGTTTATAAGATCTTCACAAAACAGATTAAATTAAGTATGATAACTGTGATTCTAGTATGAAATAAGCTACTCAAATGGACTTGAGAATGTTTTGAAAAACAATTTAATGATATTCCGAGATTTTATATGTTTCCATATTATATCATTTCTTTCCAATTATATAATTCTAACTTAAGTAATTCAATTTACTTTAAGCTCTACAAAACAGTCACTGAGTTTGTCTGAGGATCAATTGTCCCATCAAATACATTTTCTGAGCAATAAAGAAACTCCTTTGAAGGATTCTATATAGAATATTACCGAGGTTCTCTCTGGCTTTATATTTTTTAAAATAATAAACAATTGAACTACTCACATAACACCAAACCACCTGGTTGGAAGCAGAAAAATCCAATTAATCAAATATTTTTTTTTATTTTATTTTATTTTTTTGAGACGGAGTCTCACTGTGTCTCCCAGGCTGGAGTGCAGTGGCGCGATCTCGGCTCACTGCAAGCTCCGCCCCCCGGGTTCACGCCATTCTCCCGCCTCAGCCTCCCAAGTAGCTGGGACTACAGGCGCCCGCTACCGCGCCCGGCTAGGTTTTTGTATTTTTTTAGTAGAGACGGGGTTTCACCATGTTAGCCAGGATAGTCTCGATCTCCTGACCTTGTGATCCACTCGCCTCGGCCTCCCAAAGTGCTGGGATTACAGGCTTGAGCCACCGCGCCCGGCCTCAAATATTTTAAAAAAAGAAGTTTACTATAGTGCCAATAAACATGAAAACCTAGTACTATTTAACTGTGTCACTCTTAAAGCAGATGTGATCATACTACTCCCTGCTGAGAAAGTATCAGTGCAATACCACTCTAGTCCAACACTTTCAAGCCCCTTGAGGCCCCCATTGCCTATGAGGTGACATTACATTATTTCATATATCATATGAACTAACTGTGGCTCCCAGAGTACTTTTCCACCTTTGTGCTTCTGCTCACGTGGTTGCTATTACTTGGAGCACTTCCTGTTCATGTATCCCTGTCTAGCAGTAGAAATCTTACTGCACTTTAACTCCTCCTCCCTCAAGACTCTACACTCAGTCCCCAAGTTCTGTCTATTTTACCTCCAAGAGCTCTCTCAAATGTATACTCCCAGGTATCTGGCGTCGTAACCTGGCTCTATTCCTAGTATACCCTGGGCAAATAACAACCTCTCTGTGCCTTAATTTCCTCATGAGTAAAATCGGGGTACCACATAGACTCCATTATGTTATGAGACTTAAAGCAGTTAATTTATGTTAAGCATTGGACAGTGTCTGGCATAGTAGGTGCTCAAAAAAAATTTGTAGGTTCGTTAAATATGTATGTAGTATTAAAATGACAACACACATTAGTGTAATAAGCATGTCATTGGTGGTGATTTCTACTAATAGCAGCCTAATAGTTCAGTGATATATATCCTCAAGCGTCATTTTAAAGTCTGTGCTTCCTTCCATGTCCTTCTATGAAACCACTTTGATGCTCAACAACATAATACAGAAAGCCAATGTTTGTTACATGGCTATTGAACCTTCAGTATTTCTGTGTAGTCTAAAAACAAAAGAGACCAACAAACTAGGTATTGGTAGAATAATGAAGTAAAAGTTGGTAGAGTGAAACACTAAACACTTAAAAACCAGAGGGCAATTTTCATGATGGCCAAACAAAGAAGAACCACCAATCATTAAGTATACAACATCAAAATTTCTTGAGTAATAAAAGAAAAGAATGACTATCCTGGAGAGAAACCTATTGCTATTTTATTTACTCAGAAAGACACACCAACCTCAGGAATGAATCAACAGAAAATGCGTAAATTTTGGTATGCAAATTATATTTAATGTAATATTATTTAATATTTCATTTTATTAAATCCACACTGGTAAAGTCAAACTTATTTTGAACAGAAGTAAACGCTAAATAATTGAAGCTTTTTTTTTTTTTTTTTCTGAGACAGAGTCTTGCTCAGTCACCCAAGCTGGAGTGCAGTGGCACAATCTTGGCTCACTGCAAGCTCCGCCTCCCGGGTTCACACCATTCTCCTGCCTCAGCGTCCCAAGTAGCTGGGACCACAGGTGCCCACCACCATGCCCGGCTAACTTTTTTTGTATTTTTAGTAGAGACGGGGTTTCACCATGCTAGCCAGGATGGTCTCGATCTCCCGACCTCGTGATCCACCTGCCTCGGCCTCCCAAAGTGCTGGGATTACAGGCATGAGCCACCGCACCCAGCCAAATGAAGCATTTTTAAAGCAGTTTCTATAGCTTTAATTAGTCTCTTACTCTTTTAGATGTTTTAAATATAAATTTTCATATTTCAGCTTATAGTCTATAGTGCTGCATGGTTGTTTAATGGAAACTAATGTCTGGGAAAACTCATTTTAAGAAAGACACATGCATATGTACAATGCATGCAAACAGATAACAGGGAATAGTAAATATCACTTCTATTGTATTTTTCAGGATCTTCTCAATCAATAAAATGGAAGGTAACACAGTTCCAATGCAACACATATGAATGGCAACACAGAGGTGAAAGTATCCTTGCTTACCATGCCAAACGGCTGCATGTCCATCCCACAGAGTTGCCACCGTTTTCCTTGCACCATCCCATAAATTATGAGAGTAGGCTTCTTTTAATACATTCTTTCTCTTATAAATGTGTAAGAAAATAATGGTAAGGTAGAGAAGAAAGATAGTAAAGTAAGGAAGTATTAAAAGTATTAGTGGTGTAAAAACCCACAAGAGATAGTTTGCAAAATTCAAATAGTCCTCCAACTGCTCCACACCAAACCATTCTTCGAGTATGTGAATCAGACAAAGCATATAGGGCACAGAATCCTGTCCTAGACCACAGGTTTGATTTTTGTCTATCATTTTTCTTTAGGTGAAAATGACAAATTCAGTTTCTTTCTTCATTGCCATAGCAGGTCGTTAATTTTGACACTAGAAGAGAAAAATAATCCAGCGTTATTTTCTCCACAGCTATAAAGTTAAATGTTTTACTCTACTTAAATAGTATATAGAGTCATTTCTTAATACCAAAAATGAGTAGATGGTTAATGGTTAACTTTGTTGCAGATTTAAATGTGAAAATTATAAGGTTTCATCTAGCTGTTCATGAAGTGTGTCATGTTTAGCTTTTGAAATAATTCACTATAATTGAAAGAAGAAAATAAAGCTATAATTAAGAGAAGAAAATAAAGCTGATGAGGATAACAATTTCAGATTGATTTTAATAATTTGACTCCTATCTTAACTGGATCATGTTGAAAACTTAGATCTTAAACCAGGTCATATTGAGATCACTTTTTTTTTTTTTCCTTCTTTGAGATGGAGTCTCACCCTGTTGCCCAGGATGGAGAACAGTGGCACGATCTCGGTCACTGCAACCTCCGCCTCCCGGGTTCAGGCAATCCTCCTGCCTCAGCATCCCGAGTAGCTGGGACTACAGGCATGTGTCACCACGCCTGGCTAATTTTTGTATTTTTAGGAGAGACAGGGTTTCACTATGTTGGCCAGGCTGGTCCCAAACTCCTGACCTCAAGTGGTCCACCCACCTTAGCCTCCCGAAGTGCTGAGATTACAGGCATCAGTCACCATGCCCAGCCATATTGAGATAACTCTGCACAAAAGAAAACATCAATATCTATCTAATTCAGTAAAAGTAACCCAATTCTTTAGGAAATGATGACATACATTTATGGATTTTTTTTTTAAATAGAGAAACAGATTTACAAAAAAGTTCATTATGCAATAAAAATTTATCAGTACTGCTTTTATCTTAAATCTTAAATGACTGAAAATATAGCTGTATAATTATTTTACGAATTCACTCTCTAAAACAGTTATTTGACTTACCAGAAGTTAGATAAATATCTTGTCCCAAACTTCAATGTCTGTATTCTGGAAAGCACAGTAAACAAATGTAAGAAATAAATTACTAAGAAAAAAAGATAATCATTAATACCTAAAATTAGAATTTCTATAAAATCAACAGCAAGAGACATTCATAAATGTTTGGGAAATATGATCACAGGCCCACACTGGTATATTACAATTAAAAAGTACATTCATGCTATCATTGCTTTGGTGAGGACAACTCTATACTGTTTAGTATCACTATACAGAGCCCCACCTAAGAATTTTTTTTAAACAAAGCTTTCAAAAGCTTTGTTTCTTAGGAGAAAAAGTATGAAAATGTATAACTGACTATGATTCTTTTTAGTAACTTTGCCAGATAAGCTGAAGGTGAAACATAATATTCAATTACACAATTATATTAGCCCTATGATAATATTTTCCTACAAAAGATTTCCTTTCTCCATACTTTGATTCTATTCTTACAGCTATTTTATGATTATTACATACTATATAATCTCACTGAAAATTATCTCAAGTCCTTTGTATCTGAGGCAAAAAGTGAATACGTGAAAGCAAAGGATGAAAGGAGAGGAGGAGATGTACATATAAGAAAAACTTATTGTTTTTATTCCAAGATTATCTTGCTAACTGGCTTATTAGGAAGGCAGGCACTGACTTGTTCTCTCAGGAATGAAACATTTCATCTAACTTCTTTGTAACCAATAGCATTTACTTGTGAGAAGTCTGGGTCTGTTATGGTAACGGGAGATGAACATAGCAAACATTGAGCCCACAACTTGGGCTTTATTTACATCATAATCTAATCAACCCACATAAAAAGCCAAATCACTGGCCGGGTGCAGTGGCTCACGCCTGTAATCCCAGCACTTTGGGAGGCTGAGGCACCCGGATCACCTGAGGTTGGGGATTTGAGACCAGCCTGACCAACATGGTGAAACTCCATCTCCACCAAAAATACAAAATTAGCCAGGAGTGGTGGTGCACGCCTGTAGTCCCAGCTACTCGGGAGGCTGAGGCATCGCTTGAACCTGGGAGGCGGAGGTTGCAGTGAGCTGAGATTGCACCATTGTACTCCAGCCTGGACAACAAGAGTGAAACTCCATCTCAAAAAATAAAAATAAAAAAGTCAAATCACTATAATTTACCCATGTTTGATCATTTAGAATGCAACATAGCAAAATCTAAAACTTTTATTTAATTATTTTTAATTTTATTTTTGAGACAGATTCTCGCTCTGTCGCCCAAACCGGAGTGCAGTGGCAATCTTGGCTCACTGTAACCACTGCCTCCCAGGTTCATGTGATTCTCCTGCCTCAGACCCTCGAGTAGCTGGGACTACAGGTGTGCGCCACCACGGCTGGTTAATTTTTTTTTTTTTTTTTTGTACTTTTAATAGAGATGAGGTTTTGCTATGTTGGCCAGGCTGGTCGTGAACTTCTGACAGGTGATCCACCCGCCTCGGCCTCCCAAAGTGCTCAGATTATAGGTGTGAGCCACTGCACCCAGCTGAAATGTAATACTTTTTAAAATGAGAGCTTTTCCCACTAGGATAGCTACAGAAAATCACCAAAAATGGAAATTATCAAGTACTTGATGATGATGTAGAGAATTTAGAATTTCCTATACTACTCATGGGAATGTAAAATGGGGTCGCTGCTGTGGAAATCAGTGTGGCAGTTCCTCAAAAAGCTAAACACAGAGTTACCATATGACCCTGCAATTCTATTCCTAGGTATATATCCACAAAACGATTGAAAATATGTATTCACATAAAAATTTGTACACAAATGTTCACGGCAGCATTATTCATAATACTCAAAGAGTGGAAACAACTGAGTGGATAAATAAAATGTGGCATATACATACAATAGGATGTTGTCCAGCCTCAAAAAAGTCACATACTGTATGATTCCATTTCTATTAAATACCCAGAGCAGGCTAATCCATACAGACAGAAAAATTAAGTGGTTGTCAGGGCTGGGGAGGGGAGAATGAAGAGTGACTGTTAATGGAAGAAACAGAGGTATCTTTGGGATAATGAAAATGTTCTGGAATTAGTAGTAATGGTTGTAAAATCTTGTAAATATACTAAAAACCACTGAACTATACACTTTTAAATAGTGAATGCTATGGTAAATTATAGCTCAACTTAAAAAGAGCTTTTAAATGTTGTTAATAAATTAACGAAATACATAACCCCTCATATATGTTAAAAGCAGCTTTTCCTAGCCCTGAAAACCAATCAGCATTTTTATGATCTGACCCTAACTACTGCTTAATAAAATTTCCTACAATAATCTAGTCATATTTGCAATTTTTTTTTTTGTTTTTGAGAAGGAGTCTCGCTCTGTCACCCAGGCTGGAATGCAGTGGTGCTCACTGCAAGCTCTGCCTCCCGGGTTCACGTCATTCTCCTGCCTTAGCCTCCCGAGTAGCTGGGACCACAGGCGCCCGCCACCACGCCCAGCTAACTTTTTTGTATTTTTTCAGTAGAGACAGGGTTTCACTGTGTTAGCCAGGATGTTCTCAATCTCCTGACCTCATGATCTGCCCGTCTCAGCCTCCCAAAGTGCTGGGATTACAGGCGTGAGCCACCACGCCCAGCCCACATTATCAATTTTTAACAGGATAGTAAAATCCTGTGATTTCTCTTTCTTTTGAGACAGAGTCTCACTCTGTCACCCAGGCTACAGTATAGTGGCTCACTGCAACCTCTGCCTCCTGGGTTCAAATGATTCTTGTGCCTTAGCCTCCCAAGTAGCTGGGATTACAGACATGCACCACCACACCCGGCTAATTTTTGTAGTTTTAGGAGAGACAGGGTTTCACCATGTTGTCCAGACTGGTTTCCAACTCCTGGCCTCATGTGATCTGCCCACCTCGCCCTCCCAAATTGCTGGGATTACAGTTGTGAGTCACTGCACCAGGCCAAATTCTGTGATTTAAAAACTTTGTTTCAGACCTCCCCAGACAAACTGGTAATAGAATTACACCTCTTATCCTCCTAATCTACATTGTGATTGATTATACATACTTAAAGAACACAGTAATGGGAAGAGGGTCACAGTACAGGCAGAGATCCAGTGAGTGGACTATGTGGAAACTTTTGTTGAGACCTAGTAGTCCCTTAACACTGCTGTATGTAAGAACCCTGCCTACAAATGGCCATTCAAACTTGATTTTGATTTAAACCCTTTCAGAACAGAAACTCAAAAGGTGTCCCATTCAGTCTCCACAACCATCTATCAGAACTACTAAAAAGGTCTTCCTTATACTTATTCCCCGGTAACTTTTCCCTACTGGACCTAGTTCTGTACCACAGACCCTCTTCCACTAAACAACCTTGTAAGTTTAAAAACAGCTGCCACGAGCCACAAAACTCCTTCTCCAGTCAGAATCCTTAATTCTTTCAACCACTTATCAGCCCCTGGTTTCTTAACCTTTCGGCACTCAAGACCACTCCGAGTTGCTGACTCCAGTTATCTGATACTGACAATACCATGTATGGTAACCCCTGTACCTCGGTTTGCTAAAACCTATAAAACTAGGATAATAATCCTATCTACCTCATGAGATTACTGTGATTAAATGGGCTAATCTGTGTAAAGATTGTTCTAGGCACAATACCTTACATGTAATCACTGTTACATGTTTGCTATCACTATCATTCACAGAATCACAGCAGCTTTTTTGGTAACTCTATCATGCTAACTCATTCGGCTAAAAATATGCTACTATTTTCTACATCTCTACAAACTGCACTTGAAAAAAACCTTTTTGAGTCCAGCAAAGATTATACATCTAATCTGCTTATTAACTTTCATGGGATGGGCTAAGACATAGCCCATCCTTTCAGTCTGTTTCAGGAACACAGTGGATGACATGAATGGGCTCAGGAGCCAGACTGCACATACTGGAATACTGGCTTTACAACCTTAAGCAAGTTACACCTCTCTGTGTCTCATTGTTTCTCTGAAAATGAAGATGATAAATCATTCTATAAAGACCTATTTAGCAGCTATGTATCCTAATATATACCAAGCATTTCCTCAGAAGCAAATAAAGCAGTCTACACCCTTAAGTGGCTTACATCCTAGAGGGGGAAGATAGACAATAAACAAAGAACTAGTAAATACATACTAGGTCAGATGATGACAGGTGCTAGGGAGATAGATAAACAGCAGTGTAAGAAGAATATAGAGTTCTATGTCAGGCACAGGAATAGGGGAAAGGAAGGGGTTGCTATGTTATATAGGGCATTCTGGGAAGACCTCTCTAAAAGATATTTTTGAGCAGAAACCTGAGGAAGTAAGGAGGCAAACCGTGTGGATACTTAGGGGAAGAGATTCCTAGCTAAATGAACAGCAAGTGCAAAATATGTGCACTTGATGTGGCCTGAGGAGCAGCAAGGATGCCAGGCTGAGAAAGTGACAGGGAGGGCACTCGGAAATGGACCAGAGAGGCAACACCGTAGAGCTTTCTATGCATGCTTTTATCTAAGTGAGATGGAGAAGGCATCAGAGGGCACTGAGCAGAAGGGTGAGGTTGCCTGGTTTGGGTTTCAAGTGGCTGCTGTGTTGAGAATATACTGCACAGGGAGCAAGTAGGAAGTTATTGCAATAATTGCGATAAGCGATGAAAGTGGCTTACATACATGTGGCAGAGGGAAGGCAGTAGGAAATGGTCAGTTTCTGGATATATTTTGAAGGTAAAGCCAACAGGATTTGCTAATAAACTGATGTAGAATCTGAGATAATTATATGGTGTTTTGGCAACCTGGGTTTGTATCCTGGGAGACTCTGCCACTTACCGTGTCACCTAGCAAGTACTTAAATATCTTTCTGCCTCAGTTTCTTCATCTGTAAAATAAAAATAACAGCATCTACCTAATAAAGCTATCGTGAAGATTACTTGTTAAAAAACTCTTAGAGGAGTGCTTTCGGCCATATAAGCATTAACTATTGCTATCATCATTATTTGCTTGCTTCTAAAAAAACGGAGTTGCAGGAAGAACAGGTTTGAGAGTGGGATGGAGATCAAGAATTCCACTTTAAACATGTTAAGTTTAAGATGTCTACTGGACATCCAAATGAAGACATTAAGTAGGCAGCTGGACATCAGTAGTTTAGCAGAAGATCAGGAATAGGATATAGGGTATAAGTGGATGGCCCTGATATAAATCTAGGAATTGGTAGCATATAGACAATATTTCAAACCATGGAACTACAGAAAATCCCTCCAGGGAACAAATACAGAGTAAAAAAGAATTTCTGGCCAGGTACAGTGGCTCACACCTGTAATCCCAGCACTTTGGGAGGCCGAGGCGGGAGGATCACCTGAGGTCGGGAGTTCAAGACCAGCCTGACCAACATGGAGAAACTCCGTCTCCACCAAAAATACAAAATTAGCCAGGCGTGGTGGTACACACCTGTAGTCCCAACTACTCGGTAGGCTAAGGCAGGAGAATCACTTGAACCTGGGAGGCGGAGGTTGCAGTGAGCCGAGATCATGCCACTGCACTCCAGCCTGGGCAACAACAGTAAAACTCAGTCTCAAAAAAAAGAATTTCCAGGACTGAGTCTTGAGGCACCCAACAATTTAGAAATTGGGAAGACAATGACAAGCCAGCTTCCTCCTTGTAGCAGTAGTATCCTGGAAGTAAGAGCTTCAAGAAGGAAGGTATATTCTGCTGTTTTAAATGCTGCTGACAGGCCTAGTAAGGTAAGAGATCACTTCCTTCCTGTAGGAGATAGCTTTAAAAAAAAAAAAAAAAGAAACAAATGATAATTGATCACTGGATTTTACAACACAGAGGAAACTGGCAAACCCTGATAAGAGCTGTTTTGGTACCATGGGGAACAAAACACTTTGGACAGGAGAGGACAGAAGCCGCTCCCCTTTACCCTTGAAGTTCAAGAATGAATGGGAGAAAAGGAATTGGAAACAGCAAATATAAAAACTCACAGAGGAAACAGGTGGGTATCTAGAAGGGAACACAGGTGAGTTGTTCCTTGCTGTTGCTGCTGCTGCTGCTGCAGCTGCTGCTTTTAAGATAGAGGCCAGGCATGGTAACTCACACCTATAATCTCAGCACTTTGGGAGACTGAGGCAGGAGGCTCACTTGAAACCATAAGTTCAAGACCAGCCAGGCAATACAGTAAAAACTCATCTCTAAAAAAAAATTTAGGCCAGGTGCGGTGCCTCACACCTGTAATCCCAACACTTTGGGAGGCCAAAAGGGGGGGCAAATCACTTGAGGTCAGGAGTTCAAGACCAGCCTTGGTAACACAGTGAAACCCCATCTCTACTAAAAATGTAAAAATTAGCCAGGTGTGGTGGTGCATTCCTGTAATCTCAGCTACTCAGGAGGCTGACGCACGAGAATGGCTTGAACCCAGGAGGCGGAGAGTGCAGTGAGCTGAGATCATGACACTGCACTCCAGCCTGGACAATAGAGTGAGACTCCACTCAAAAAGAAAAAAAAATTAAAAATTAGCCGGGCATAGTGGCACGTACCAGTGGTCCCAGCTACTTGGGATGCTGAAGGGGGAGTATCACTTGAGCCTGGGAGGTAGAAGCTGCAGTGAGTCATGATCAAGCTACTGCACTCCAGCCTCAGTGAAACAGCAAGTGACTCTGTCTTTTAAAAAAAAAAAAAAGGCCAGGCACAGTGATTCATGCCTGTAATCCCAGCACTTTGGGAGGCCAAGGTGGGTGGATCACTTCGGGTCAGGAGTTCAAGACCAGCCTGGCCAACATGGTAAAGCCCTGTCTCTACTAAAAATACAAAAATTAGCCAGGCATGATGGTACGTACCTGTAGTCTCAGCTACTTGGGAGGCTGAGGCACAAGAATTGCTTGAACCCAGGAGGCAGAGGTTATGTAAGCCGAGATTCTGACAGTGCACTCCAGCCTCGGGGACAGAGCGAGTCTCCTATCTCAAAAAAAAAAAAAAAAAAAGGTAGGAGAAAACATAGCCATGTTCAATGTCAATGATAATTCATCAATGGGAGAGAGAAATGGATGATGTAGGAGAGGACATAATTGTTAGAGCTCTGTCCTTGACTAGGCCAAAGGGGACAGGATACAATGTACAAGTGGATGGCCCAGAGAAGTTTGTGCCAGACACTATTCTAAATATATCAGTAAATAAAATAGATAGTTATCTGAGAAAACATACGAAAAACACTTAGAATACTTTCTGGCACATAGTAGGCACCTAACAAATGCTGGCTAAATATACAACTGAACTGTGTTCATCTAAAACTTTTTTTTTTTTTTTTTTTTGAGACAGAGTCTCGCTCTGTCACCCAGGCTGGACTGCAGTGGCTCCATTTCGGCTCACTGCAACCTCCACCTCCCAGGCTCAAGCAATTCTCATACCTCAGCCTCCCGAGTACCTGGAACTACAGGCAAGCATCACTATATCCAGCTAATTTTTGTATTTTTAGTAGACATGGGGTTTCGCCATGTTGGCCAGGCTTGTTTGGAACTCCTGGCCTCAAGTAATCTGCTCGCCTCCACCTTCCAAAGTGCTCGGATTACAGGCGTGAGCCATGCCACTTGGCCTCATCTAAATCTTTAATAAAAATCTGGATCAAAATGGTATCCTAAAACCTGCTACTAGGGAACTATCACAGGAATTTGAATAAAAGGCTTTTCAGTAGGTAAAATGTAGCACTTACTTTTGATAATATGATAAAGTGTCTTTAAATCTCAATGAATGCAATCCCTTAATTGTGCAGATAACAAAAAAAGTAAATACAGAAAGCCAAGTTTGCTTGCTTAAAATTACTAAACTAATTCAGTAAAAGCCAAGAACTAAAATTAAGATTTAGTCCTCTTACCTCCTGGTCTGGCTTCCAATACACTTTCTTTGATATATCTCTCTTTTTCTCTCTTGACAGAAAGACTGAAAATATTAAGATTGCAATTTCTGTCTTCCCTATACTTCTGCCTGGCCCTTTCCCTTCCCGGTCAGTTTACCTTGAGGTGCAACTGATTCCTTATCACTTTATTTCAATCCAAGAAAAATGACATGGGCCAGGGTGGCTCATGTGATTCCAACACTTTTCAAGGCCAAGGTGGAAGGACTGCTTGAGTTCAGGAGTTTGAGACCAGCCTGGGGGCAACATAGTGAAACCCTGTCTCTACCAAAAAAATTAAAAGTTCATCAGGCATGGTGGCACGTTCCTGTAAGTTGCAGTTACACAGAAGGCCAAGGCAGAAGGATTGCTTGAGCCCACAGAGTCAAGGCTGCAGTGAGCTATAATGATCACACCACTATACTCCAGCCTGGACAATAGAGCAAGACCCTGTCTCAGAGGGTAGAAAAAAAAACCCAAAACTCTATGTATTAGAAGATGTTTTGGGGGAAATACAATATTTTAGTTACCAAAATTCCAGGCTATTTTCTACTGCCCCCTGTCCCTAAAAATCTAAAATAAACATAGTCTAATGCATTATATATGAAGTATCTTAATTTCCCTATCTAGAAATCATGTAACTTTTGTAAAAACAAGTAGACAAGGCCGGGCGCGGTGGCTCATGCCTGTAATCCCAGCACTTTGGGAGGCATAGCGGGAGGATCCCCTAAGGTCAGGAGTTCGAGACCAGCTTGACCAATGTGGAGAAACCCTGTCTCTACTAAAAACACAAAATTATCCAGGTGTGGTGGCACATGCCTGTAATCCTAGCTACTTGGGAGGCTGAGGCAGGAGAATCACTTGAACCCGGGAGGCGGAAGTTGCAGTGAGCCAAGATCGCACCATAGCACTCCAGCCTGGGCAAAAAGAGGGAATCTCCATTTCCAAAAAAAAAAAGTTGACAAGCTCAAATATCACCATATTGACACTGATGGTGAGGATATGAACCTTATAGATGGTTAAAATCAGAGTATTTCAAAAATTAATACATCAGAACAGAGAATTTTTTGGCTTTCAAAAACCTTAAGAAAGTGTATCTATTTTAGGCTGGGTTCAGTAACTCATGCCTATAATCCTAACACTTTGGGAGGCTGAGGCAGGCAAATCACTTGAGCCCAAGAGTTCAAGACCAGTCTGGGCAATATGGCAAAACCTTGTCTCTACAAAACACAAAAACACACACACACACACACACACACAGTTTGGCGGGCATGGTGGCATGCCTGTAGCCCCAGCTACTCAGGAGGCTGAGGTGGGAGGATTGCTTGAGCCTGGGAGGTGGAGGTTGCTGTGAGCCGAGATTGCACCCCTACACTCCAGCCTGGGTGACAGAGCAAGATCCCGTCTCAAAAAAAAAGGAAGGAAGAATGGAAGGAAGGACGGAAGGAAGGACGGAAGGAAGGACGGACGGACGGACGGAAGGAAGGAATATATATTTTGAACACCCATTACCAGTACTTTTCCATTTTACTTTCAGTACATAAGCCACATTGAAAACATTCTGAAAATGCCAATTAAAAGATATAGTCACTGAAACACAAGTTTTCCTGTTTCCTTTCTGCATATTTAATAATGGTTTAACAGAGGCAAGCACTGTTTTACTGAATAAGACTTCTACTTCAAACCATGAATAAAGCTGCAGTTTAATATTTGTCAAGATAGCTGGTAAAGCTAATCCGTTTAGCTTTAATACTTTTTTTATTTCAAGCTTTAAACTCGAGGTTGATACAAATGACCCTTCAAGACTTTTCTTTTTTAATCCTAGAATGCCCAACTTCTAGCTAAAATCTTACACTCTGTTTCATAATTACTGTTCTACCCTTATTATCGTAACCCAGCTACTCATCCCAATAATGCTGCACATCTATACCGGTGTATCTGTAACTGTGCAGCACTCTTATCTTCTTGAACCACCAAAATCAGTCCATCTCTGACCTCAAAGCAGGGCAGTAGTGAGGAGGTGGGCATAAACATTTGAAAATGCATACTTCCACTAACTAGTAAATGTGGCCAAAATGCTAGTGACCATTCAAAATGCCTGAATATTAGCTCAGTTTTTATATAGTTCTAAAGAAGTACGAATACTATTTTGGCATTTCGTAGCACCAACCACGTCCTAAGCGCTCCAACTTCTCAAGTCTGAGCTTGTCTCTGAAGAAGCTGCCAGTGCAGCCTCCATGAATACCACACACCAAATACTGCTTTTTACAGATCCAGCAATGCTGCTGTTTCCATTTGCTCCATCCTATTTATGCGCACATGAACGTTTTTTTCTTATTAGATAATTAGTAACTTGAAGGCAGAGACCTGTTTTACAGGCTGCAAACCCCAGGGACCAAGACAGCACTTGGCGCCTACAAGGTCCAAACCGACGCCAACGATTAAGAGCACAAAAGAAAGGTGTAACATACACCGTTTCGTTTAGTTCTCCCTGCAGCCTCATGTAGCAGTTACTATTAATCATCCCCATTTCACAGGTGATCAAAGTTAGGCTCAGAAAGGTGAAGTCGCCTGCCCAGGTCACAGGTTAGGACCAGGATTCCAAGCCTGATCGGTCTGGATACGAACGCTCTACCCACGCGGCCTTCCCACTACACTCTCGGGATCACCACACACTTCCCCTCGGCTTTTACACTGGACGCTCGACCTGGGTCCCGGAACCAGCGAAGCCAATGGGCAAGCCTAGAGGCCTCTAGTGAGGCTAGAGACGCCTCGCCCCACCAGAAGCGTTAGGATGAAACTCGCCGAACCGAAGGTTTTAGAGAGCGAGGGGAGAAGAGGGGCGGGAAGAGCAGGCTCATTTGACCCAGAGGAGGAAGGATCTCCACAGCCGGCCACTCTGGCGACGGAGCCCAGCGGGAAGCCGAGCCTGCCCGCGCAGAGACTGGGGATTCCGAGGCGGCTTCTGGGAGACTGGACGCGCGCGGCCTCAGCCGCTCCCAGCCCCGCCAGACCCGACGCCCGGGCGGGAGAAGCGCGGGGGCCGACGCACCTCAGAAAGGAGGGGGCAGGAGCAGCTCTCCTTTACCCTAGAGCGGCGACAGAAGCTCTTCGGGGGCTCAGTGGCCAAGGGGGCGGACAGATTTGCGCGGCGGATTCCTCCTAAGCTACCCGTGTGAAAGAGTCAAGCGGAGGCTGCAGGCCGGGCTGCGATGGGGGTGACACCGCTCGTGGTCCCGCCCCTTCCCGGGCGGCTCGAAGCCACTTCCGGCGGCGGCGTCCGGGCTAGCTCCCGGCGCGAGCGGCCCCGGGCCGGTTCCTAACTTCTCATCCACGACTTGCCGGCGAGGCCTGGTTTAGATCTCCAGTAACCGAGCCGAGGCCCGGCAGGCGCGACCCGGGGTGCGAACGGCAGAGCTGCCTCAGAAGTGGTAAAATGTGCTGCGAGAAGTGGAGCCGCGTGGCGGAAATGTTTCTCTTCATTGAGGAGCGGGAGGATTCTAAGATCCTGTGCCTTTGCTCCAGGGCATTTGTAGAGTAAGTAGAAACGAGAATCTCTTCATTTTCTAGCACAGTCATTACCCAGAAATGTAGGTATTGCAAACGTAGTTGTAATTTATCTCTGAAACCAGCCAGAGCATCTGACCCTTGGGCACGGTGATGTTTAAGAAAAACAAAACCCTCAGACATGACGGAGTGGTCGCCCACTGCCGTTATTTTTAAGTGAAGGACTACATCTACTTGTTAGGCTGCTATGAAAAAATGTCGTAGGTGCTATATGCCATCTCACATTTGTAAATCGAGGGGACATTTAAAAATTGGGGGAAAGCTACATGTAAAATGAAATCTCTAGTGGATATGATGTCATAAAGTGAAAGTTTAAGGTTGAGTGACTTGCTTTGGTTAACGTCTTTTTAAACCTGAAAATCTACTTAAGCCCAAATGCACATAATTAAAACTTCAAACTAGTTGAGATAAAAGACAACTATATTTACATCAGTTTTTGTGATATCTTTATTTTGGGGAAATCTTTGTATCAGGTAAAAATTGCCCTACATGGAAAAGAGCTAGTATGCAGGAAAAATACCGTCAAGAGAATTCTAGGAATTGTTTTCTTTATATTAAATGCGTGAGTTAAGCCACTTGAATCTCTATAACGGGTATATTAATCTCACATGCTTATTTTGTTAGAGTTAAATCTTGTGGAGTTGAATTTTATGTGATAGACTTTTAATATAGTTTAATATAGTAGGTTTTAAGTTTGAAGGAATTCATTTTTCTCGTGTAATTTTGTGGAGTAATTTGAAAACGCAAAAAGAAGTTAAGCGTGTTAAATTTAATGTAAAAAGTATTGTAGCCTTTTTAGTCAGGCATGCATGTAATCATACAATCATTCTGAAAATGTTTTTTGTGCTCTTGTATATCAAGTATGCTGGTAGGCACGGAGGTACAAGACATTCTGTCCCTACTTGTCTTGAGTTTACTTCCTAGCAAAGAAGATCAATATTAAGACAATTGGTTACATTATTACTTGGTTGGTTATAGTTATAAGTGCCATGAGAGAGAAGTGCAGGGTGCTGTGAAAACAAGTAAGTTTTTCCAAGGGTCACAGAAGTTTCTTTGAGGAAGTAGCTTTTGCAGAGAGGTCTAACGGGAATAAATTGGCGTAAGTTTCAGTGGGAGGCAGCGTTCTCTGCAGGCTGAATTTAGTAAAGGCCTTGAGGGAGCAAAAGAAAGCCTGCCAAACTGAACAAAATGGCTGGGAGGGACGGCGGGCACGGTTGTGCATGCCTATAAATCCCAGCACTTTAGGAGGCCGAGGAGCGAGGATCGCTTGAGCCCAGAAGTTGGAGACTAGCCTGGGCAACATAACCACACCTCATCTGTACTGAAGTTTTTTTTAAAAAAAAATAGCCAGCTGTGGTGGCACATGCTTGTAGTCCCAGCTAATCGGGAGGCTTAGGCTGGAGGCCCTCTTGAGCCCAGGAGATCCAGGCTGCAGTTAGCCATTGTCGTGCCTGGATGACAGAGCCTGTCCCCCCACCAAAAAAAAAAAAAAAAAAGAAAAAAGAAAAAAAGACTGGGAAAGAAAGAAGATAGGGTGTGCACGGTGGGCAGAGTCAAAACCTGCAGGACTTTGTAGACTATAGGAAAACCTTAAGCTGGGGAATGACGCGATCAGATTTGCATATTTAAAATACTACTCAGGCCACAGTGTGGAGGATTGTTTGGAGGAAGAGAACCACTTAAGACCATTGTTTAGGCAAGAGATTATAGTGACTTGAATTAGGATAGATGGCAGTAGAAATGGAGAAACGTGGAAAGATAAGAGAAAACTTGTTGGGAGTGGGGATTGAATTGTATTGCTGCCTTTCACTGAGGTAGGGATAACTGGAGAATCATGGGTTTTATTTTGGGTCAACGAAGATGAGATCATGAGTTTGATTTTATATATTTTGATTTGGGAGTACCTGTGAGATAACCAAGAGTATAAGTAGTTAGATATATTGATTTGGAGCACTGGAGAGGTCTGGACTAGTTCTAAAAACTTGAGCCATTTAGCCTTAGATAGTAATTAAACCCATTAATGAAGTGTGGGGGAGTGGGATCCATCTTTGAGGAATTCCAACACTTTTTAAAGACAAGAAGAGATGGATTAACTAGGAAACAGACAAGCCGAAGTACACTGTCACCAAGTGTTTCAGTGAAGATATAATCAACATTGGAAAGCTGCCAAAATATCAAGCAAAATGAGGACTATATATCCACTAGAATTGACTAAATCCCTTGGATCAATTGATTGCAGCAGGAAGAGCTGCAGACAAAACCCCTCAGACACCGAGTTAAAGAAGGAAGGGGTTTATTTGGCCGGGAGCATCAGTAAGACTCCTGTCTCAAGAGCCGAGCTCCCCGAGTGAGTAATTCCTGTCCTTTTTAAGGGCTTCCAACTCTAAGGGGTTCCGCGTGAGAGGGTTGTGATTGATTGAGCAAGCAGAGGGTACGTGACTGGGGGCTGCATACACCGGTAATTAGAAAGGAACCGAACTGGACAGGAATCTTCACAGTGTCCTTTTCATTGCCTTTTTTTTTTTTTGAGACAGTCTCGCTCTGTCGCCCAGGCTTGAGTGCAGTAGCGTGATGTCTGCTCACTGCAAGCTCTGCCCCCTGGGTTCATGCCATTCTCCTGCCTCAGCCTCCCAAGTAGCTGGGAATACAGGTGCCTGCCACTACACCCAGCTAATTTTTTGTATATTTAGTAGAGACGGGGTTTCACCATGTTAGTCAGGATGGTCTGGATCTCCTGATCTTGTGATCCACCCGCCTCGGCCTCCCAAAGTGCTGGGATTACAAACACGAGCCACGGAGCCTGTGTAGTGCCTTTTTTATGCAAATAACCGATTAGGTCTTCAACTACTAGGCCCAGGGTGTGGCACTGGGTTATCTGCTTGTGGATTTCGTTTCTGCCTTTTAGTTTTTACTTCTTTCTTTGGAGGCAGAAATTGGACATAAGACAATATGAGGGGTGGTCTCCTCCCTTAGATGACTTATTAAGTGCCACCACTAATTGTTTTATATTTTGTACTGACAGAGGCGCTCCTTAACCAAACTTTACACAGGCTCCTCTGAGTGAGCTCTCCTTTTGATTAGGCCTTGTCATTTGGGACTTGTCTTCAACGTGTCTGGTCCAGTTTTAACAAGAGTCCTTCCAAGTCCCTTAGTTTTTTGTTTGTTGTTTTTTTTTGGTGGAGGTGGAGTGGTTCTTGGGTATTTTTTGTTTGTTTGTTTTGTTTTTTTTGGTCTTTGGAGGTTTATTTTGAGACTGGGTCTCACTTTGTCACCCAGGCTGGAGTGCAGTGGTACAATGATGGCTCACTGCAGCCTCAACTTCCCTGACTCAAGCAGTCCACCTACCTTAGCCTCCTGAATAGCTGGGACCACAGCTGTGCACCACCATACCTGCCTGATTTTTTTATTTTTTGTAGCGACAGGGATCTCACCTTGTTGCCCATGCTGGTCTGAAACTCCTGGGTACAAACAGTTTTCCCGCCTCAGCCTCCCAAAGTTTTGGGATTACAGGTGTGAGCCACTGCACCCAGCCTAGTCCCTTAGTTTTGGGTTTTTTTGGGGTTTTTTTTTTTAGCTAGAATCCTGCTAAGTCCATGTGGCAAGAATCTTCCCACCCTTAGTATCTGATCACTCTGGCCTGCCCTCAGCAAGAATCCTGTTGGTATAGCAACAATCCCCCCACCCTGGATGTCTCCCCTCTGTAATTTTCCATCCACTGACCACGCCCCCTGAATTCTGCCCATTGGCTATCTTCACCTGTCTTTGCTGTACTTGAAGTTAAGCAAAATTTCTTTCTCCATTGCCATTATCTTTTTTTTTTTTTTTTTCTTCTCTCTTTTGAGACAGAGTCTCACTCTGTCGCCCAGGCTGAAGTGCAATGGCATGATCTCGGCTCACTGCAACCTCTGCCTCACAGGTTCAAGCAATTCTCGTGCCTCAGCCTCCCAAGTAACTGGAATTACAGGAGTGCACCACCACACCCGGCTAATTTCTGTATTTTCAGTAGGGATGAAGTTTTACCTTGGAGGCTGGTCCCGAACTCCTGACATCAAGTGATCCGCCCACCTTGGCCTCCCAAAGTGCTGGGATTACATGCGTACGGCTACCATTATGTTGATTACTATCACAGTTATACTAAATAAAGCCTTTCTTTTCCATTTTAACAAATGTCAGAATAATTTTAAAAATTTTTAAGCCTTCTAGCAGCCCCATGAGGTATCTTGTTATCCTCACTTTATTCAAGTAGAAAATTGAGTCTTGGCTGGTTGTGGTGGCTGACACCAGTAATCCAAGTACTTCAGGAGGTTGAGAGGCAAATCGCTCGAGCCCAGAAGTTCAAGACCAGTCTGGGCAACATGGCGAAACCCCATCTCTACTAAAAATACAAAAAATTAGCCAGGCATGGTGGGGCACTCCTGTAGTCCCAGCTATTCTGGAGACTGAGTCCAGGAGGTAGAGGCTGCAGTGAGCCGTGATTGTACCACTACACTCTAGTCCAGGTGACAGAATGAGACCCTGTCTCAGAGTCTCAGTGGTGGCCGAAAAAAAATCACATAGCCAGTAAATGACAGCCTTGGAATTCTACCCCACATCTGTATGACATGAGAGCCTTTCTACTATGCTACCAGTTGGCATAAAACACATTTTCATTGAATCTCCCTCATTAAGGTATTTAAGTAGTCTAAAGTCACTAGAACAACTGGTGTTCTGTTCAGATACTTTAACATTAATATAGATTCGTGGAGATAGAGGACTATTCTGGAAACTGAAGAGCCTGTATTTCCCTCTGATTATACTCATGTGACAGTGTCTGATGGTGATCTCTAGTCTTTGATATATGATACAAAAAAATCGTTTGATATGTTTTCCCCCCAACAGGTTCCTGAGTCAGAATTTAAAAGAGTAGTGACCTTAAAGACAGCATATCTATCTGCTTTTATAAAACTCAGCTGTGTGGCCTTGGGCAAGTCACATATTACTTCTGTGATCCTCTTTTAACACTTTCAGAAAGGACTTCCTTTCCATTTTACTACTTGAAAATTAATCCAGCCGCGTGCAGTGGCTCACGCTTATAATCCCCGCACTTTGGGAGGCCAAGGCAGGCAGATCATCTGAGGTCAAGAGTTTAAGACCAGCCTGGCCAACATGGTGAAACCCTGTTTCTACTAAAAATACAAAAATTAGCTGGGCGTGGTGGTGCACGCCTATAATCCCAGTTACTTGGGAGGCTGAGGCAGGAGAATTGCTTGAACCTAGGAGGTGGAGGTTGCAGTGAGCTGAGATCACACCATTGCACTCCAACCTGGGCAACAGGGTGAGACTGTCTCAAAAAAAAAAATTTAAAAAAAGGAAAATGAAGCTGATTCACAGTCCCTTTGCAAAAGAGGAATTGCTACTTGTACTTCAGAGATTTCCGAGAATCTTTTATTCAGCATTTATTTCAGACACCCAAGTGTCGGGTACTGCAATAGAAAGATGACTTAGGCATCATGGTGATGATTGCTGTATTCAGAGGTATGAGGATAAGAATTCAGGTGGCTGCTTAGGGCTCTAAGGAGAGCAGTATCTTGGTGGGATTACTGCAATCCAGGTTGGGTCTCCTGCTTTATAATTCAAGTCAGTAGTTAAGATTTATTTAGTCCTTACATGTGCCAGGTCCAGCAATTACAACAAATCTTCTCTCTATTTTTGAGGCCATCAGTTCATCCAGAGTCATTATGCTCTGTGGATTAAGTTACACTAATCAAACTCAAAGATGGCTTTATAGAGAATACTTAGCAAGCATAATGGAAATTCTTCAAATGCCAGGCATTAGAAATACATCATTCCCGGTGATGAATGCTCTTGGAGATACTTGAAAGTTTTAAGTAAGAAACAGTTTTCATAAAAATTTAAGAGCTGGTATTCTCTTGTTGCTGATCTTTCTGCCTCAAATTAACAGTAGCCTTGGAACATACTAGTAATAACCTTGGACATCTGATTTACCTCTCACCCATGAGGAAAGGCCTTTCTGCCGCTTTCTCAGGACCTGACCTGTTAAGCTGGGCCCATCCTCCAGAAGGCTTACAGGCTAGCACTGTGGTGGGACCAAGAAGCCCACTAGAAAAAAGTACCTGGCTCTATGTAGGAGATGCAGGCCAGGAAAGGAGAGTCATCTTGTAGTCAATGGCAGCCAAGACTACATGCTTAATTCATGGCCCACAGTATGATCAGGTACTGATGTTACGTTTAGGAAGCCCTACTTCTAAAAGAGAAGAGAGAGAGAATGTAAGTTTATGAAATATAAAAAGTTGAGAATATTTCACAACTCACACCTCCAGAAAATAATACACAATTGGATTTGAATCAGAATGACTTCTAAAACACTGTTTAATGACCATCTTATCAATTCCATTGAATTTAATCTTTTTGAACTGAAATGTATATGCTTTTCATTATAAATAATTTCGTTTGTATTCTTTTTTTTCCTTTTTCTTTTCTTTTCTTTTTTTTTTTTTTTTAAAGACAGAGTCTTGCTCTGTTGCCCAGGCTGGAGTGCAGTGGCAACCTCCACCTCCTGGGTTCAAGCAGTTCTCATGCCTCAGCCTCCCAAGTTGCTGGAACTACAGGCCCACACCACCACACCCAGCTAATTTTTGTTATTTTTAGTGGAGACAGGGTTTCACCGTGTGTGCCAGACTTGTCTCAAATTCCTAGACTCAAGTGATCCACCCATCTCTGCCTCCCAAAGTGCTAGGCTTATAGGCATGAGCCACCTTGTCTGGCGTGGCTTTTTTTTTTTTTTTTTTTTTTTTTTTTTTTTTTTTTTTTTTTTTTTTGAGTCAGAGACTCACTCTGCTGCCCAGGCTGGAGTGCATTGGTATGATCATTGCTTACTGCAGCCTCAACCTCCTGGGCTCAAGTGATTTCTCCCAGCTCAGCCTCCCATGTAGCTAGAACCCTAGGTGTGCACTACACCCGGCTAATTTTTTTTATTTTTTCTAGAGATGGGGTCTGACCTTGCATAACTTGGGTCTGTCTGATGTTTCATCAGGAATAGTTGGGTCATGGCTTAGCAGGAATGCCACAGAAATGATGGCTGTGCCCAGTTCTGTGTGGCCTCAGGAGGCACTTTTTGTAGATAGTATACCACCATGGGTGATGTTGCTGAATGCCAGGTTTTCTACTGTAAAGTCACAATGGTTCCCTCTGTATTAATCAGTATTTTGTGGGGGCATATTCCAGTGTTGTATCAGTGTCTTGTTTTCCAGTAAACCCACAAGCCTTGTCCTTCTTTGATAACTTCCACCTGAATCAGGTACCTCTGTTAAGGATGCCAAGGAGTGGTTCTTGTCTCCTTCGCTCCTACTGCATTTATTAGTTAGCATTCTGTAAGGAGCGCTTTCCCTTCTCTCCCCATGTATTTATTCATTTATGTTAACACGGAATCTAGATTCTTAGTTTACTAACAGGTTATATTCCATTGCTAACATCAATTTGGTGCTGATACTGTCTTTAATTTGGCCAGTGGGGAACTCTTTAAAGTGGCTCCGGTGTCCTTTTGGTATTTGTAGCGTTGAGTGCTTCCTAACCTTCTGGCATAAGATGACCCAGGTTTATCTTTTACAGTTCATGCTCCAACTTGGAATTGTCATTTCTCCAGGGCAGCTTGGCTCCTTTAGTGGAAAATAGTATTTAGAAACCAAAAGCTGGGTGCTCATTGTGCTTATTGCTCCTGTGCCCTCTTAGTAGAGAGAGTTGAGCAGTGTATAGATGTGTGTTTTACACACATACATGAGTGTGTCTATATATGTGTGTATACATACATATATACACACATACGTAACACTTTTGAAAACTTTTTATGTCTGCTGTGTATATAAACTTAAATGCCATGAGTTTATAACAATATTTCTTAATATTGACCCAACACCTGAGGGTTCTTTCTAGCCTTCCTTCCTATCAGATGATGTCTTGAGCCCACCTTGTTTTTAAATAACCTTCATTTCTATTAAAAAAAATTATTTAAAAACATTAAAATAAATTTTAAAATATTAAATAAAGTAAATAAGTAACCTTCAACAAGGAAAATCTTGGCTGACATTATCTTCAACATATTTACATATTTGCTCATTGTAACCAACTTGCAACCATACTGGTCCTCTCCTTCACCTGACACCTCAGTGCCTCATATCTTTAGGTGCTTTTGGGGAGACCAGTGATGCCCCGTGTGCAGCTCCTGCTCCCCACCCCCAATGCCTATGTTCTTGGGGACCAGTTGCTGCCAAAGCACATTTGCACATCACCCCCTTGCCTGTTCACCATCCTGCTAAGTCACCACCTACTTTACATTTCATATAGTATCTCCAAAAAAGAAACAAGAGGATGTGAAATAGAGCAAGTACACTAGAATTTTATTTAGTTAAATTGATTATAGCTCCATTAGAAAAGTTATGTTAACTTCCACTTGCAATTGGCCTTCTTGTGGCAGTTACAGTGGCGTTTATTACAACTGAATTTATAGTCAGGAAGATATTAAAAGCAAAATCTTTCACTTTTTTTTAAGTGTTCTGTTAGGTTTATTTTGGTAACCTTTGCTCAGACCATGAATACCTTGTCTATTATTCACAATGGATAGTTTGTCTTATTAGCAAATGGATTAGGGTGTGCATATTGATTTATGTGTATGTAAGCTAAATCTTTCCACTGTTAATTTTATACTCACAACAAAATTTAGAGAACACCCCATTGTTTATGTTTCAAAAGGAATATCAGATTCTTCCCCCAATGTCCAGGAAAAATTACCCTTAATTTTTTTTTTTTTTTTTTTTTTTTTGAGATGGAGTTTTGCTCTTGTTGCCCAGGCTGGAGTGCAGTGGTGTGATCTCAACTCACTGCAACCTCCGCCTCTCAGATTTAAGCAATTCTGCCTCAGCCTCCCGAGTAGCTGGGATTGTAGGTGCCTGCCATCACGCCCGGCTAATTTTTGTGTTTTTAGTAGAGATGGGGTTTCACCATGTTGGCCAGGCTGGTCTCAAACTCCTGACCTCAGGTGATCTGCCCACCTCAGCCTCCCAAAGTGCTGGGATTACAGGTGTGAGCCACCGTGCCTGGCCTTAATTTTAGTAACTAGTAGTTATAGTAATAAATGCTACCATGTGTTAAGCATTGTGCTAAATATTTTAATATACTGTCAGTCCTTACAGCAGCTCCATGAGAAATGTATTATTGCCTCTACATTGTAAGTGAGGAAAATGTGTTAGCAGATTGCTTTTCTGTTTCATAAGCTTTTTATTAATTAATCTGTGATGGCTTGAGATTTCTTTCCCTCTAAACTTATGGCTTAATTCATTTCAAAATGAACTGCTTAATCTGCTTTGCAGGGATCGAAAATTATACAATTTGGGATTAAAAGGCTATTACATCAGAGACAGTGACAACAATTCAGGTAATATAGTATAAAATTATATAATCCTTTTTTGCTGAAATTAGCCATAATGTGTTTATTTATGTATAATTTGTTATAATATTGTATTGATTTGTTAGCATAAAATATAAATGCCAAATAATTCTGTAATCAATTTTTATTTTCTTTTATAACGTGGTTCTGGAATCTCTATGAAAGCAGATCTTTTATTTTTCTATAGCTCCTGTGATGACAGTGCAGCCTCTTTTGCCCTGTGCAGTGTTCCTTCCTGAGTTGCCGCCATTAGATATGAGCAACCTGGAATTTAAAGCTTTGAAAAGTAGAGAATATGTGGTTTCTGGCTGGATGTGGTGGCTTATGCTTGTAATCCCAGCATTTTGGGAGGCCAAGGCAAGCAGATCACTTGAGGTCAGGAGTACAAAACCAGCCTGGACAACGTGGTGAAACCCCCGTCTCTACTAAAAATACAAAAATTATCCAGGTATGGTGGTGGGCAACTATAATCCCAGCTACTCAGGAGGCTGAAGCAAGAGAATCCCTTGAACCCAGGAAGCAGAGTTGGCAGTGAGCTGAGATCGTGCCACTGCACTCCAGCCTGGGCAACAGAGCAAGACTCCATCTCCAATTTAGAATATGTAAATTCTAATCATAATACTAATCAGAAGTGTATTATGGAGGTAAATGCTGCAGGATAAAAATTCCAGGTGAACATCTATAGTCTTTTGCCTGAAGTAAAGAGACTGTCATCTTGGTTAACTTTCCCAAATAACAGATATAATTTATACTGTATGTTGAGGCTCACTTTGGTCTATCAAACTTCCCTACTGCATTTGTCCTTCCACATAGGCCTTTTGTGTTTCTAGACACAGAGAAAATTACAGCATGGAGTTAGAAGCCAAAGTCAGCCCAAGTACAGTGTCATAGTTACCTTTGGAAATCCTTTAACTCTCATGGTGATGGAACAAATTACTGTTTCTTCAGTTGATCACTGGATGGAATGTTCGGTTTGTGTTTCAGTGCTATGCTGTACAAATAAAGTTCCTATAACACTAGGCTCCTCAAGCATAAGAAAATATGCATACTATGAAAGGAACGTAAAACTTAGTTTACTCATCTTCTCCATTTTGCTGTCTCCTGAGCTTTCGTAAGTATATTGAATGGAGTAACGAGTGGAATCCCCTTCATTATTTAGAAAGGTATCTTTCTCCCTCTTGTAGTAGAATTTGCACACATGAGATTTCTCTTTATCTGTTTTCATTTTGGCTGTGTCAGATTTACTGTTCTGTTGCCTGAGATCATCAAGCTGGAGTGCAGCCTGATGCTAATTGAGTATGCTAATATATAAAATGATTTTTGTTATCTAAATTTTAAACAGTTAATAGAGCACTTGAATGGCATATGTTCCATTAATGGTATAATTACTGTTAGATAACCATATTAGGGTAAAGTAAAACTTACTTTGTTGTAATAAATGGTTTTTCTATAAGAATTAGAGTCAGAGCTTAAAAAAAATATTCGAGTTCAGTGGATTTCAAACCTTTCCCTTTTTTTAGAGAGAGAGAGGGTCTTGCTCTGTTGCCCATGTGGCGATTGCTTAAGCATTCCTCTCGCCTCAGCCTCCCAAGTAGCAGGGACTATGGGTGCCACCACACCAGGGTAGTTTTGTTTTTGTTTTTTGTTTTTTTTGTAGAGACAGGGTCTCGCTGTGTTGCTCAGACTTGTCTCAAACTCCTGGCCTCAAGCAGCCTCTCAAAATGCTGAGATTAGAGCCATAAGCCACTGTGCCCAGCCCCAGGATTTCAAACTTCTGATAGCAGGATCCTTTCATTAAATCAGCTCTTCCACAGAATCCCAGAACCTAAGGCCCAGATGTATTGAAGTGTCTGTGAGGGGCATGAAGACATAATTCTCACCTGCTCTTGCTAACACCTAAAATAACTTCACAAATCATTATTTTTAAATTCACTGACTTTGTTCAGTAATTTTGCAGGTAAAGAATGTGAACATATAAATATTTTCTCCACAGACCAGAGTTACATGGCCTGTTCTGTCTTCCTTCCATCCTCAGTATTTTGCACAGTGCCCAACGTAGAGCAGATGCCCAATAAGCGTAAGTTAAATGGGCAGCTGGATGAATAGTGGCAGGCAGAGCCCAACGAGAAATTGTCTCTTGATTCTTCATTGGCTTTTTTTGTTACTAGTCCATCAATTGGGTTTTTTTGTTTTGTTTTTTATTTTGTTTTGAGACCGAGTCTCACTCTGTCACCCAGGCTGGGGTATTTGTGGCACGATGTTGACTCACTGCAACCTCCGTCTCCCAGGTTCGAGCAATTATCCTGCCTCAGCCTCCCGAGTAGCTGGGATTACAGGCACCTGCTACCATACCCAGCTAATGTTTGTGTTTTTGGTAGAAACGGGTTTTCACCATGTTGGCCAGGCTAATCTCAAACTCCTGACCTCAAGTGATCTGCTTGCCTGAGCCTCCCAAAGCACTGCGATTACAGGCATGAGCCACCGTGCCCAGCATATCATCAGTTGTTTTTTGTTGGTTTGTTTTCTTTTTTTCCTTTAAAAATTGTAACTTTGCAGGCCAGGCAAGATGGCATGCAACTGTAATCCTAGCTGCTTGTGAGGCTGAGGCAAGAGGACTGACTGAGCCCAGGAGTTCAGAGCTTTTTAGTGCATTATGATCACACCTGCAAATAGCTGTTATACTCCAACCTGGGCAGTACTGTGGGACCCCCATCTCTAAAAAATAAAAAATAAATATTGTAACATTTGCCTACCTTTGTTTTGGGCAGGTCCTGTAATCAGTCACTCTGGATCTCAGGGTTTTTTTAAATGAAAATAAGAAAACCTGCCTCTTAAGTTTTCCTTAAAACTAAGCTAATAAATGCTATCTATAGGAGACCAGGCGACAGAAGAGGAGGAAGGTGGTTATTCTTGTGGTACTGCGGAATCACGTGACAACAAAGGCATATGCCTAGATGAAAGTGAGCTTGATTCTGAGGCTGAACTCATGAGAAGTATGGGATTGCCACTTCAATTTGGTAGGATATCTGCACATAAGAATTTTGAGGTAAATATTAATTTACTTTTATTCTCTCTCAGTTTTCTTTATAAAATATCGCAGGGAGTTACTTTTTATCAGATTAAATGCATTCACAATCAGCACTCTCTGCCTCTTTTTAAATGTATGTATTTATAAATTAACCAGAACTGCAAGTTGTAATATGTCTCACGTGTGACTCTTCCTCCTCTTGGAAACTTAGACAGTATGTCACTTGTTTGTGGAGCTGAAAGCCCATAGTGGGACTTTGAGAGTAGTTTGTTTAATTTAATGTCAAAATAGACTTGGATTCTGCTTTCTTGTATAGTTTATGAAGTACATTTTATATTCAAATTATTTATCTGATGTAGGTATCTATGAATACTAGAAATAAAGTTAAAATAAAAAAGAAAAAGAAGAAACATCAAAAGAAATACTTAGATGAAATTATGCAAGAATCTTGGAGAAAAGAATATGAAGAAGAACACATTTTGGCTTCAGATGATCCATCTTCAATTGAACAGGATGAGAACACCAGAATATGTGAACTTCAAAGCAAAAAAGATACTGAGACAGAAAATCTTCCTATTGAAAACACATTATCTCCAAAGCTAGAAATTACAGAGAAATGGGAAAAGTATTGGAATGAATACGGAGGAGGACTATTGTGGCAGAGTTGGCAAGAAAAACATCCAGATCAAGCACTATCTTCTGAACCTTGGAACTTTCCTGATACAAAGGAAGAATGGGAGCAACATTATAGTCAACTTTATTGGTATTATTTGGAACAGTTTCAGTATTGGGAAGCTCAGGGTTGGACTTTTGATGCCTTGCAAAGCTGTGATACAGATACTTACACATCTAAAACAGAAGCTGACAACAAGAAAGATGAAAAATGCTTGAAAGTTGACTTAGTATCTTTTCCATCTTCACCTATTACAGTTGATAATGACAGCTCTGGTACAAGTGATAAGGATTGTAGTGAAATACTTGATGGAATTAGTAACATAAAACTAAATTCAGAGGAAGTAAAACAGAGCCAATTAGATTCCTCTACAAGTCATGATGGTCATCAACAGCTAAGTGAAGTTAGTAGCAGAAGAGAGTGCCCTGCTTCCGGCCAAAGTGAACCACATAATGGAGGAACCAATGAGGAAAGCAGCTCACCGGGGAATACAAGCACAGACCCACCAGCTCAGGGTAAGATTAACCAATATTTATTCTGCCATGTAATGGTTAGCAAAATGAATTCATTCAGCAAAATAACTACTAATCCTTTATTGTAGAGTTCAGTAATACCAACTACATTTCATATAGTAATGAAATGATTTAATCCATTCTATTTTCATATCACAAGTTGTTACCCTTTTCTGTTAATAAGAATATTTGCATACAGTTCTCAAAAACATCATTCCTTCTTGTACTTTGGTGGCTAATGAAAACGTGGAATCTCTTGAGAAATCTAATTTAGAGTGAGCTTGGAACTTTTAGTTTTTCAGAGCAAATGAGTTTATAAGAGGCATGTTAGAAAGCAATTGAGAACGTACATTTGACATTAGGCAAATGTCTTATGAGTCATAGTGGAATTCATGTAGGACAAGCAAAGTCTTGCTGTGAAAAAAGATCTCAGTGGGGCCCAGAATTAATTTATAACTGGAATAATTTCAGGATTCTCATCAATAAAATATCCAGGATAAGGAACTTGGTTGATTCCTGAATAACTGATCCAAAAAAAAAAAAAAAAAAAGGCTCGTTGTGCAAACTGGTGCCACTCAGGACTAGAGAATGCCAATGAGAAGTGCTTTGAAAGGAGTTAATCGGAGTAGGGTGGGATGAGAATGTTTACTTTGCATTGCTGTAAAGGAATACCTGAGACTGAGGAATGTATAAAGATAAGAGGTTTATTTTGGCTCACAGTTTTGCAGGCTGCACAGGAAGCATAGCCTCAGCATCAACTCCTGGTGAGGGCCCCAGGAACCTTCCAATTATGGCAGAAGGTGAAAGCGAAATAGGCATGCCACATGGCAAGAGAGACAGCAAGAGAGAGGGGGGAAGTCCCAGGCTCTTGTTAGCAATCAGATATTGCAGTAGCTCATTACCATGGGGAGGCACTAAGCCATTCATGAAGGATCTGCTCCGTGACCCAAACACTTCCCACCAGACCCCACTTCCAACATTAGGGATCACATTTAAATATGAGGTTTAGAGGGGACAGTCATCCAAACCATATCAGTGTTCTTGCTAAGGAGAGGGTTCTGCCAATTAACAGCACCAGGAAAATGAGAGAGGAGGAAATTTCTGTGACATCTGCATATCCTGAAGTTTTGGCATCCTGATGTTACATGCTGAGGACATCTAGTGTAGAGGAACTTTCTTCTCAGCCTTACTCCTTTGTGAAACAAATGGTTTTGACCTTTTACTTAACCATCAGATTTGCTTTGCTTATCTCAGATTGCTGATAATACTTATCTAGCTGAGAGTTTCTAAAGAGCTCTGCCAACTTGCTTTTTTCTCTGTATTCTTAGATTCTTATAGTGGAGCCTACCTCAGCATAATATTCTCATAATATTCTCATTCCTTTCTATTTAGGTGATATATTTTCACCTTTTTTTTTATTTTTTTTTTAAGATGGAGTCTTACTCTGTCACCCAGGCTGGAGTGCGGTGGCATGAACTCAGCTCACTGCAAGGTCCACCTCCGGGCTCAAGCAGTTCTCCAGCCTCAGCCTCCCGAGTAGCTGGGACTACAGGTGTGTGCCACCACTTCCAGTTAAATTTTTTTTTTTTTTTTTTTTTTTTTGTAAGTAGATACGGGGTTTCACCATGTTGGCCAGTCTGGTCTCAAACTCCTGACCTCAGGTGATCGTCCCACCTCAGCCTCCCAAAGTGCATAGGCGTGAGCCACCATGCACAGCCATCCTTTTTTATTTGAAGATTTTATATTAATATTCTGATACTCTTCTATACTCTCCTGATACCTTTCTGTACATATTTTGACCATAAAGTTTATAATATACACATGGGGCATTGTTTTGGCCTCTGACTTACTGTCTCATTTACCCTCTTTGGTTCTCCTCCCTCATCTGCCTGCTTTTTTCTTTGCCAAACACAGTAATTCTCACAGTCGCTGCCTTCTGTTGCCTGTTCCCTTACTTATGTTTATAGATTGTCCATTTCTGTAATAATTCCAGTTTGTCTGCCATCAGGATGAATATGAGGGTTTTAGATTTTGATTTGTTTTAGATCCTCCCATGAGTTCAAAATTTAAGGTATAGGTTATGCTTCTATGTAAGTATGTTTTCTACTCTTTGTGGATGGTGCTTTTCTGAAAAGAGTCAAAGCTTCCCACCGTCTACCCTGCAGACATCTTTTTCCTCCTGGTCTCAGCTACCCGCTTTCTTCCAGTCTCACAAGATAGAGAACAAAGACAGATTTGTGCCTCAGTTTTTGTCACCATAAGTTAAAGAACTCTTCTTAAAGATAGTATTGTCTTTGTTACTCTCATTACTAATGTTACTTTCATACTATATTAAAGGCAAATGAAGAGAAATTCTTCTTAATCAATGTGATTATGCCCCCTTTATAGTCATTTCAATTAAAATTCCATAAGAATGTGACTGCTAACAGCTACACAAAGGCAGCTTTGTGGGTTAATTTGTGTAGATTTGGGCAGCTATGAAGTAGTTTTAGTTTGTTGTTTTTTTTTTAAGTAGTTAGATCATGAACATTTTAAAACCTGTTAAAAACTTTAGACAAATTAAATTTAATAGAGTTTAATTGAGCAAAGAACGATTCTCGAATCAGGCAGCTCCCGGAACCAGAATAGGTTCAGAGCAACTCCAGGGTTGCCACATGATTGGAATAACATTTATAGACAAAGAAAGAAAAATGATGTACAGAAGGCAGAAGTGAGGTACAGAAACAGCTAGATTGGTTACAGCCCAGTTTTTGCCTTATTTGAACACCATTTGAACAGTTGGCTGCCTGTGATTAGCCAAAACTGTGCTTGGTACAAGAGTAGGTTATAGTCTTTTTATACAACCAATTAGGTTACAGTTCACTATGTGTGGAGAAACCTTTAAGCTGAGCTTAAAATGTGTACATGGACAGCTTTAGACTAAATTTAATTTAACAAACCTTATAGTTAGGATTTTTAAGATGCTCAGACTCTGCATGTAGACACACAAACAGGTAGATGTGACCTGGTACTTTGATGCACATGTACAGTTCATTGCAGAAAAGGGGCTAAAATATTTTGATTGGCTTTGCAAATAGCAGAAAAGTTGTCAAACCAAGGGGGAAAACCTATGCAATATTTCTGCCTCTTTAGAGTCACAGAAGTCTTCAGGAACAAACACAAGCAAAGACAGACCACATGCCAGTGGTACTGATGGAGATGAAAGTGAGGAAGATCCACCTGAGCATAAGCCAGGCAAACTGAAGAGGAGGTAAGTTGCATGAGACCCCTCTCACCAGAGCGTGTTAGAGTAAGCATTTGTATCCGTAAGCAAGTGGTTATTAAATGATTGTTACATTCACAACACTGGTAATCATGTAAGAAGAGGCAGGGTCTACTGGTAAGATTCTGAGCCTTTGGACCTAGACCTGTGGTCAGAGCCAAACTCTGCCACTCAGAAACTCTGAGTACATTTCCTTCTTTTTTTTTTTTTTAAGACACAGTCTCGCTTTATCGCTCAGGCTGGAGTACATGGCACGATCATAGCTCACTATGATCTTGAACTCCTCAGCTCAATTGAACTTGAACTTCTCACTTCAGTTGATCCTTCTGCCTTGAGTAGCTGGGACTACAGGCGTGTGCCACCACTCCTGGTTAGTTTTTAAAAATTTTTTGTAGAGACAGGGTCTCGCTGTATTGCGCAGGCTGATGTCAAACTCCTGGCCTCAAGTGATCCACTTGCCTTGACCTTCCAAAGCACTGGGATTACAGGTGTGAGCCACCACACCTGGCCTAAGTACATTTCTTAATTTCTCATCTATAAGATTGGACTGATGCCTTTTTTGTGATCGTTGGGTGGACAGGAGCTAGCATATAATATGTCTGACACTTAGTAGCTATCAATGGATCATAACTTTTAACTAATAATTAGATTCATATCCTCTCTCTCTCACCAGTTCTAATGTTTTTCAAGTCTGTATATATCTTATCCCAGATTTGTATTGCTGAAAAAGACCTCAAGGTCATGCTTTCATTGTATAGATAGGAACACTGAGGCAAATAGGAGTGAGTATCTTTCTTGCTCAGTTTCTTCATAGCAATGGCAGCTCTAAAGCCAGAGCCCAGACCAACTACTCAAAGCAGTGCAATTTCTGTTTACCACTGTGAAAGTTGTAAGAGTCAAAACAGAGTCACTTGTGTCAAACACTGGTAAAATGTCTCCAGGGAAGGCCGTGAAAGACTCTCATGCACTATTTGCCTGGTAACAGGAACTGTCACAAGAAATTTTTCCAAGCCAAAACATCACACAAGAACAGATAGCTGCTTATACAGGAACATGTGCCTGACACAGTCTCACAAGCCCAATTCAAAACTACAGAGGCCTAACCGTAACTCTCAGATTGCAAGTTCCACCTAACAACCTCTGGCTCTCCTAATCAAAGCTCACCAGCTGTTTGTTGTAAGATGCTGCAAATGCCAGTGAACTAACTTTCTAAACAACATGCGTGACCTCTTTCCTCAGTGAAACTCTAGCCTTTTCCTTTCTTCTTTGGACATTTCATGAGGCCACCTCATTCTGTGCTTATGTCCCAAACTGCAGTTCTGTTTTTGTGTTTTATAACCAAATAAAAGTTCTTTGTTTTTTTTGGTGTTCATCCCTACATTTTTTTCTTGGAGGTTTATACCACTTCTACACATAATTAAACACGTAGAGAATAATGTAAGGTGGGATATAGTCAGATGCTAACGCTGTAAGTAACAAGGAAAGGATGAATCATTACTGAACTTGGAAGTTAGCTGGACACTTCATTTCTCTGACAGGATATGAGGTGCTCCATGTAAGACGCTTGTACTCCAAATGGCTTATTTTTGTACTCCAAAAATAAGCGTGCCTCTACTATGCTCCCTCTATATGGTAGACATTGCTTGTTAACTCCTCAGTTCCTGCTAGTTACTGAAGGCAAAGATCGTGTGTGTTCAATGAGCATAACTTATTTTTAAGGACAAACTTTGTAAGAATTATTTCTCACCATTTTCCTTTACTTGGAATTATGGCCAGCGATAGTCACTGTTTGCTAAAAGATCTCTGGTAGGTGGATTCTCCAGGGTTACCTAACATCACTTGAATCACAACATTATTCTTTTTAATATTTTTTTTCTTTTAAAATTTTTTTGGATTGGATTGATACTTACCAAACCTTTCCTTGTTTGTTTTTAAGGGAAACCTCTGGAGAAATCACTTTGGAAGATTAATTTAAGGCTGCAGCTTTTACTGGTGTTTTTCCAAAGGAAAATTGAGAGATGATATTTGTACCATACCTAGGAATAGAAATCATTACTTGACATGGATTAAGATGGGAGTACTTACCCAAACACTCCTGGGTACTTACCTCATTTGGAAAATTCTAATTATTCTTTTTCCTGGTTTCCTGGATCTGTGAACTATGGTTGATTATGGTGACGGGAAGTTTCATGTGTCGATTATATTGCCTTTTTTATATTTATCTGAACTGGTGGGCTCTGGTAGTAATGGCTGATCACTGTTTACCTTTTCTTTATTTGTTTAGCCATGAACTGGACATCGATGAAAACCCAGCTTCAGACTTTGATGACAGTGGTTCCCTTCTAGGATTCAAGTATGGCTCAGGACAAAAGTAATGATTCATAAAAGCTATTGTTTTCCCAAATTCCTAACCACTTCAGCTATCTTAGAGCACTCTGATACTCAGATAACTAATAAATGATCATGTGTTGAGATGTTATCATTAAAGCACTTCTTGTTAGAATTGTGGTAGAGATATCCCTGTACATTTGATGTGTTCATATGCTTTAACTCAGGTGCCTTTTATGGCAATCCAGTGTTGTTACTCCATTTCATAGATAAAGCAACTGTAGCTCACAGAGGCTTTGACTTGGTCAAGATCACATTATTTACTGAAGAGGGAATTTAGGCCCAGCTCTTGTGACTTCTAAGCATGGTTCTCTTCTCACCTAGTATCTCACGTGTGTACATGTGAAGACCATAGCAAACATGCCATGAAAAGTTGAAATCTGCAATAACCTGTTTTTATTATGAAAGAGTAAAATTAAAACAACCCAAATAACAAGTAAAAAGTAAAAAATATTTTGCTTCCAGTCATTCTCAGATGTAGGCAGTGTTTTAAAGAGTTTGGCACTTTGGGAGGCTGGGCAATATAGGGAGACCCCGTCTCTACAAAAAATTTAAAAATTAGCTGGGTTTAGTGGTGCATGCCTGTGTTTCCAGCTCCTTGGGAGGCTGAGATGGGAGGATCACTTGAGTCTGGGAGGTTGAGGGTGCTCTGAGCCATGATAATGCCACTGCACTCCAGCCTGGGTAACAGAGTGAGACTCTCAAAAAAAAAGAGTTTGGCATATGTCCCTCCAAATTTATTGTTGTGTGCTATGACTACATACAGGTACACACATTTTTTGTTTGTTGGTTTTGTTTTGTTTTTTGAGACAGTCTCACTCTGTCACCCAGGTTGCAGCGCAGTGGCGTGATCTCTGCCCACTGCGACCTCCGCCTCCTGGGTTCAAGCGATTCTCCTGCCTCAGTCCCCCAAGTAGCTGGGACTACAGGCATGCACCACCATGCCCAGCTAATTTTTTTTTTTTTTTTTTTTTTTTGTATTTTTAGTAGAGACGGGGTTACACCATATTGGCCAGGCTGGTCTCAAACTCCTGACCTCAGGTGATCTGCCCACCTTGGCCTCCCAAAGTGCTGGGATTATAGGCATGAGCCACTGCGCCTGGCCATGTACGCGCATTTTGCTTCTCTTTGTGTAAAACAGAAAAATTAGATCATATTATAGATACTCTTCAGGTTGCTTTTCTCCCTCAACAATGTACCATGGACACTTGTTGGTAGAAACATTTAGCTAATTCTGTAAATGAGGGCTTTGTGTTTTATCAATTGCCCTAATTAACAACATGTAAATTGTTTCCTAAGATCTAAGCATAATCCCTCCAGGTTATTACGTGTGCCTGCCTGCCTTCCTTAGCGTCTCACTCTGTAACACAGGATGGAGTGCAGTGCTGTTTTAAGTTTTTTCATAGAGATGGGGTCTTGCTATGTTACCCAGGCTGGTCTTAAACTCTTGGCCTCAAGTGATCCTCCCATCTCAGCCTCCTAGAGTGCAGGGATTGCAGGCATGAGCCACCATTTATTCCTTCTTATTGCTGAATAGAATTCCAGTGTATGGATGTACCAAAATTTGTTCAACCATGCAACAATTGAAGGGCATTTGGATTATTTCTGGCATTTTGCTCTTACAAATAAAGTGGCAGTGCAGGTGCAATGGCTCACACCTGTAATCCCAGCCCTTGGGGAAGCTGAGGTGAGAAGATTGCCTGGAACCAGAGGTCAAGACCAGCCTAGGTAACATAGCAAGGCAGAAAATTAAAAAATAAAATGAAATTTCAAAAGTCAACAAAGCTGCTATGAACATTTGTGTATAGAAGACATAAGATGTCTCTGGGATTAAATGCCTAAGCATTAAATATAAAGGAACATGTTTGAATAAGTGGGTAATTGTGTTAGAACAACTAGAGATTTTATCGCACATGACATGAAGACTAAACTGAGTAGGTAAGGCCTGATAAAGACAGCTTCCACCAGTAATCTAAACCATGACTGGGTTCTTTGATGTTTCTAAGGGTTGAGATTTCAGGTCCTACTTATCTATTTCATAAGTTGTGAAATACAGATACCTACACATTATGAAATCAGCAAGAAAGGGACATGAGGAATGCCTCAAAATTGAATTGAATTCAAATTAGTTCAGAAGTACATGTTGACTCTTACAGTTTCTAAAGATTATCAGTTTTTCTCCCTTAGGTATTTCAAAGCAATTATAGTTCCTATAATCAATAGTTCATATAATCATTAAAGGCTAAGATCATAAAGTTTAGCAATGTAAAAAGATTCTTAAATTCCTGGCAGGATTTATTACTATGCACATGTAGTTTTATTGAGGAATCCTTGGGTTGATTTTGGTAGTATACTCTTGTAGAGATCTATTTCTTTTCTTGCCTGAGATTTAACTTAACTACTCTTCTATTTAGAGCACCCAATTCTACTTAAAAGAGAAGGATAAAATATCCTGTTTTTTAAAAGAAGTTTATAATATGGCTACAAAGTAAGACCTGATGTTTAAACTCAAAGTATTCTGGATTTTATAAATACTAAAGTGTATGTGACACTCTTAAGTTCCTAACAGTTTGTAGGAGAGGGAGTTATTTGAGGCTTACTATAATCAAAGGAGGCTTCATAACAGATACATATCTTTTAGGACTGGAAAATTTCAGATGGTTAAATCAGACATTCTCTAATTATTTAGATACTAAGGTTTTGCTTCTTTTGTAAGCTCAGATTTAGATAATTCAAACACATTCAGAAATGTGTTAAAGAGCTTTGACATCACCCCACCTTGAGAATATTTATATTTCGCTAACAAGGGGATAGGGTTTTATGTATGTATATATATATATATATATATACACACACACACACACACACACACTGTTTATTTATTGCAGTCTACAATGTAATTTATACTTTCTGGTCTATATTAGATATGTTGCGCTTCCCAACTTTGGTGTTACACATTTGCTTTAGAATTAACATAAAAGTTAGACCATCAACTCTTCTGCAAGTTGAACTTGATTTTCTCACTTTCATAATTTTAAAAAGGGAACTAAAATGGTGTAAAAATGAGTGAAAATGTTAGTTTCATTCTCTCTTCCTCTAAGGAAATATAATCCTGGAATTTAAGGTGTGAATCACTTGTTTTGATCTGGTCACAGATATGGTGGAATTCCAAATTTCAGTCATCGGCAGGTCAGATATTTAGAGAAGAATGTGAAGCATAAGTCTAAGTACCTGGACATGCGCAGACAAGTAAAGATGAAAAACAAACACATCTTCTTTACCAAAGAGTCAGAAAAACCATTTTTCAAGAAAAGCAAAACTCTGAGTAAGGTATGTATAAATTTTGTTGTATACTTGTAGATAGAATCATGTTTTGTAAGTTTGACCTCTTAAAATTGTTGTATTCAAATAGGAAGCGTGTTTCTACGCAGGTATCAAGGTACATAATTTTTTTTTTTTTTTTGACTTGCTTCTTGAAGACATATATTATGTAAACTAAATCTGCAAAAAGGCAAGTTGAGGTGGGGTGAAAAGGAAGTGTTTGAAAGCTATAAAGTAGTAGTGTCTGACATGATTTTTAAAAAAGCAGCCGCTGGGCGTGGGGGACTCATGCCTGTGATCCCAGCACTTTGGGAGGCTGAGGTGGGTAGATCACCTGAGGTCGGGAGTACCAGACAAACCTGACCAACATGGAGAAACCCCATCTCTACTAAAAATACAAAATTAGCCAGCATGGTGGCGCTTGCCTGTAATCCCAGCTACTTGGGAAGCTGAGGCAGGAGAATCGCCTGAACCCAGGAGGCGGAGGTTGTGGTGAGCCGAGGTGGCGCCATTGTACTCTAACCTGGGCAACAAAAGCAAAACTCCGTCTCAAACAAAAACACGCAACCTTGGCCAGGCATGGTGACTCACACCTGTAATCCCAGCACTTAGAGAGGCCAAGGCGGATGAATCACCTGAGGTCAGGAATTCAAGACCAGCCTGGCCAACATGGTGAAACCCCATCTCTGCTAAAAATACAAAAATTAGCCAGGCGTGGTGGCGAGCACCTGTAATCCCAGCTACTCGGGAGGCTAGGCAGGAGAATCGCTTGAACCTGGGAGGCAGAGGTTGCAGTGAGCTGAGATCGCGCCATTGCACTTCAGCCTGGCTGACAGAGTAAGACTCCATCTCAATAAACAAAAACACTGCCTTACCTATGTAGTAACAGACAAGAACAAGGAGCAATTTATCTTCTGTTTCAGGCTCAGTAGGTATATTAGTCTGTTCTCTGGCTGCTAATAAAGATATACCTAAGAGTGGATAATTTTTGATGGAAAGAGATTTAATTGACTCACAGTTCTGCAGGGCTGGGGAGGCCTCAGGAAACTCACGATTATGGTGGAAAGGGAAGCAAACAACTCCTTCTTCACATGGCAGCTAGAGAGAGAAATGAGTGCCCAGCAAAGGAGGAAGCACCTTATAAAACCATCAGATCTCATAAGAACTAACTCACCATCACAAGAAGAGGATGGGAGAAACCGCCCCCATAATTCAACCATCTCTACCTGATTCCTCCCACAGCACGTGGGGATTATGGGAACTGTGATTCAAGATGAGATTTGGGTGGAGACACAGCCAAACCATACCAGTAGGATCCTAATAGTCCAAATTCTGATACAGCTTAATATTATAAGCTTTAATTCTGAGTTCTTCCAGAAGTGATCAGTCAGTTTATACCTGTAACAAGTTCACCCTGATAGCATGAAACACAAGTCCAATTTATTGTTTGACATTATTACCTGAAATATTCATATTCCCTCTCTTGGACTTTGCTATATCTACCATCCAAGTACCTGGGAAACAACATTAGTTAGGAAATTGCTTTGTGTGATGAATTACCCTTCTTTATTCAAAGGGATAAAAAACGCTTTCTAATGAGCAGAACCTTGATGTCAGTCACATCTCCAGCAGCTCTTTGGGACAGTAGACCATAATCTTAGACTCCATGATGACTCTGTTTCTGTTGTCCGTTTTTAAGGCTAGTCAGATGACTCTGGTTTCCCCTCAAGAAACATTGTCCTCTCTAACTTAAGCGTACTTGTAAAATATGCTACATATATGTAACTGGTTTTATTTTGTATTACATTTCAGGTTGACTGGCTGCTGGTGATATTTTAATAAATATGTTAGTGGTGCTAGTTATATCTGAAACAGACTGCCTAGTATTAGTCCAGTCAGTGCCGTAGGACTTTCCATAATGTGTTGGATATAATAGCCCCCATGCATTCATCTATAGATGAGTGCAGAAACATAGCTGCTAGGCATTGCTGAGGAAAAAAGGTATGTGACTGCTGTGTCTAACTTAGATACCTAATTTGTTTATAGGCATATTCCCTTAGAGGAAGATTTTGGGTTGTTGCTCATCATGTCCACCACTTCCTTTCTAATTTCCTCATTCTTAGAAAGGTCATGAAGACAAGATCGGAAGAATATTCATGTTACAGAAGATGCAAAGAAGTATATGATCTTATGCTGAGCCTTGTTCACATTTCAAAGAACAAACATTTGCTAGGACATATATTACTAGCTCTACTGTTGCGTTAAAAGGCAACTTTCATTTTTTTCCAAGATACACTGCTGCTATTCTTACAGAAAAATTGGCCCTAAAACTGTAGGGTTCATCTTTGATGCTAAATAACATTTACATAGATTGCAGCTTGAACATTGCAGAAAAGTCTATATAATTTGAAAAACTAAAATTAATGATTCAGTAGTAAGTAGGTACATTTGTAATGTAGCTGTTGCACACAGCACAGTTAAATTGTTAGGAATCCTTATGGAAAAACCACTGGGACAATTTGGCTTTATCCTCTTAGTGTTTATTGATAGCAGGAAGTGTTTAATCTGATACTTTTTTCCTTTTAAAGAAAACTTTAATAAGGTCATAGGATGCCCAGATAACATTCTGATTAGGTCAGAATTACTTACTATTAGCTTGTGTGATGCAGTCTACTTTTCAAAGCCAATAATTTTGACACAGCTTGTCAGTCAAGTCACAGATGGTAAAAGGTAGGAAGATTCTGTGTAGTTTGGAATTCCTGCTCATGATGTCATCTTAAAATTTAAGGTAGAAAAATTCCTCACATGGGTTAACAAACCAATGGATGAAGAAGCATCACAGGAATCGTCTTCTCATGACAATGTGCACGACACTTCCACAAGTAGTGATTCAGAGGAACAAGACATGTCTGTTAAAAAAGGTGATGACCTACTGGAGACTAGTAATCCAGAACCTGAACATTGTCAGACCGTATCTTCAGCTGGTGAACTTGAAACAGAAAACTGTGAAGGAGACAGCTTGGTAGCAACTGTTCCAGATGAGCAGGATTGTGTTATTCAAGAAGTACCAGATTCCCTCCAGGCAGGAACTAAAGGTAACACTAAATATACTTCAACTTGCTAATGAATTTAGATAAATTTTTTTTCATTAATATGTTTTTTCTTAGTTTTCACTTGTTAATCTTCTGTACCTAAGGAGTCACTGCTATTTATTTTTAAGTGAGAGAAGTCATATTAAGTGCACATGTTCTAACTGGCTATGACTTAGCACCCACAGCACTCCTCACTCTTGGCTGAGCGAACATGATCAAGTTGAAAAGGAAAGACTGTTGGGAGCATTGTGCCTACAGACCACTGTCTGCAGTTCAGCTTGGCCTCTGCTGCTACTCAGTTCCATGTGCTAAAGGTGACCATCCTTTGCCCTCTACACATGTGGTGTAGCTTTGGTTTACTTGTTCCTTTTTTTTTTTTTTTTTTGGAGACGGGGTCTCATTCTGTCACCCAGGGTAGAGTGCAGTGGTGTGATCACAGCTCACTACGCCTTGACCCCCAGGGCTCAAGCAGTCTTCCCACTTCAGCTTGAGTAGCTGGGACTACATGCACATACCACCATGCCTGCCTAATTTTTTAATTTTTTTTGTAGAGATCCAGGGTCTCACTATATTGCTCAGGCTGGTTGCCAGAGGTTCAAGCAATCCTCCCACGTTGGCCTCCAAAAGTGCTGGGATTACAGACATGAGCCACCGTGCTCGGACTGTTTTCCTTTTGATATTTTTTTATTTTGTGTGTGTGGTTGATGATGGTCATGTGTTTCTGATGGCACATTAATTTAAAAAGTATTCAGAGTAGTTGGCTCTAATGAATGAACTGAGTAACATCTTCAATTTATGCACTTTTGTATTAGAATTTTTATAACAAAAGCTCTTACATAGTTTAATAATGGTATTATGAAACATTATATTTATTGTGATCATCATTTTTCTTAATTTATTACTATGGAAAATAACTTGAGTCTTGACTTTTTTTTTTCTTAGTGCAAGTGTGGGTGCGTGTGTATCTCTGATCTTTCTATCACTTATTTCTTTACATTCTAAACAGCATACATATAGTAGTTTACATTTCTTTTATTGTCAATGTTATAATAACTGATGTTCATATGACATTTGTAGGTTTCTGAAATGCTTTTATGCGCCTTATTCTCATTTAATCTGTAAGGTAGCCCAAGGAAGTAGGTGGAATTATTTTCCCTTCTGGAAATACAGAAAGAAAAGCTGAGAGAAATATAAAAATTAACCCAAGTAAGTGGCATAGCTAGGACTCATTACCAGCTTCTCCGATTGCTAAGTCCCATTTTCCTGCACTACCCCACTTCCATAAACACCAGTTCTCATAATGTTGGTTGTTCTTACCTGGGGTAGTACCACCTTCATAGGGGCATTTGGAAGATGCTGGTTGTTAGAATGGCATTAGAAATTCTGGCATTTAGTACTCAGTTACTTAATGTTAGGTCATGTACAAGATGGTCTTGCACAACAGAGAATTATTCCACCCACAATGTCATTATACTCCCTGTTGAGAAATAATCACCGTACTTTGCTATTGGTGACACTTTTGGGGATGGGAAGATCTGACCTTACTGACTCATGATGACACTTTTTACTATTTACAATGATAAGATAAATGTATTAGAACATAGCCCAATCCTTGAGGACCATTTGAGTGTGTAATGGAGTCTTATTATTTGTTAGCCATCACCTCTTGTTTTTGTACTTAACTCTGAAAAAAAGTCTTATCTGTCTATGTTGTTGCTTCTAATTTGCTGAGGACTGAAACCAAATAACCAAACTGATAAAAATTAATTAAGGAAAAAATCAGTCTCTGAATGAATGAGATCATTTTCTGTGGAATGGAGCTGGTGACCCTTGTTTCAGGTTCTCAGATGCCAGGTGACTTTGATGTGGCTGAGAGCTAGAGCCTAATCTAGTCCTTGATAGAAAGGAAATGTTTAGATTCTGTAATTCACCACATAAAGCAGTATCTTGGCTAACAGAAGTAATAACTTTTATGTCTATAGCAGTATTTCTACATATTTCCTATCATTGCCGGGAATTAAGTTGGTTAAATACCACTCCCTAACTAATTCATTCTTTTTTTTTTTGGAGACAGAGTCTTGCTCTGTCACCCAGGCTGGAGTACAATGGCACATTCTCAGTTCTCAGCTCACTGCAATATCCGCCTCCCAGGTTCAAGCGATTCTTCTGCCTCAGCCTCCCAAGTAGCTGGGATTACAGGTGCCTGCCACCGTGCCAGGCTAATTTTTTTTTTTTTTTTTTTTTTTTTTCAGTAGAGATGGGGTTTCACTATGTTGGTCAGGCTAGTCTCAAACTCCTGACCTCAGGTGATCCGCCTGCCTCGGCCTCCCAAAGTGCTGGGATTACAGATGTGAGCCACCGCGCTCTGCCCATTCATTCCTTTTATAGGAATTAATAATTGGAGCTTAAAGAGCCTCGGTTACTTTTCCAAGCTTACAAAGCCAATAAGTAGCAAAGTGCTGGCAGTGATTGAAACCAATGGCATTTCCATCAGGCTTTCCTGTTTCTCTGGGCGTGTCATTATATACATCTTCTGCTTGTAATTATTTGGTGTGGCTTCATTTTTAGATAAACTCACCTGTGATACTAATTTTTTCTTAGCATCTCTATTCTTTATTATTTTAGCTGAAGTTAAAAAGAAGAAGAACAAGAAGAAGAACAAAAAGGTGAATGGTCTGCCTCCTGAAATAGCTGCTGTTCCTGAGCTGGCAAAATACTGGGCCCAGAGGTACAGGCTCTTCTCCCGTTTTGATGATGGGATTAAGTTGGACAGAGGTAAAGTATATATGTATTTTTTAGCTTTATTTTGAAACCATTTCAAATTTACAGAAAGTTGTAAGAATAATACAGGGAATGTTCATATCCCCTTTCCCAGATTCAGCTATTTTCAACATTTTGCCCCATTTACGTTCTCATTCTGTCTCCATTTGTATGTGTGTGTATCTTTTTCTGATCAGTACTTAACACACATCATGCCCATATTCCTTAATACTTTAGCGTATATTTCCTAAGAACAAATATATTGTTGTTTAAAACAGTAAATTATCAATTTAACATTGTTCCAGTATTATAATCAACAGTTTATATTCTAGTTTCATCAGTTGTCCTAATCTTGTCCTTTATCACATTTTTTTTTCCTTCCAGTATAGGATCATTTATTGCATTTATTTTTCATGTTCTTTAGTTTCCTTTAACCTGGAATCTTTCCTTAGCCTTTTTTGTCTTTCATGACTAACATTTTTCAAAGGATCAATGGCCGTTTATTTTATAGAATGTCCTTCAATTTGGGTATATATATATGTGTGTGTGTATTTTTAAAACTTCAGATTTGGGTTTAATCTGTATTTGTAGCACCTTAGGATAGATAGCAAAAGCGATTGATAAGTTATTAAATGGAAAACCCGATCAAGAAATACCTAGTGCAGAAAGACATAGTTTAATTAATTAACTTTGCAAGTTTTGAATTCTTTCTCCAGCTTTCCTGCCATGATCTGCAACAACTTACTTAACTCAGTCTTGCAGACTGATGCTCATTTTCATGTTGGGGTTACCTCAATATTGGTTTTTATTAACTATCAAAATCAGAAGTTCTTAATCTATGATGGAATTTCAGGGGTTCTCCAACCCTTTTAAAACAATTTGCAAAATGCTGTGTATTGGAAGAAGAAGTACATAGGAATTTGTAAGGAGAAATAAGAGTGGAAAACACTTGCAATTATATAAAAGTGTATATTCTTATTTTTCCAGTATCAAAGAGCCATTTAAAGTTTTGGTAAGGGGAAGCAACAGGAAAATTAACACACATTATTTTTATTTCTTTTTCTTTTCTTTTATTTTTATTTTTATTTATTTATTTATTTATTTTTGAGACAGGGTCTCACTCTGTCACCCAGGCTGGAGTACAGTGGCACAATCTCGGCTCACTGCAACCTCCACCTCCCAGGCTAAAACAATCCTCATGCCTCAGCCTCCTAAGTAGCTGGGATTGCAAGCAAGCACTATCATGCTTGGCTAATTTTTTGTAGAGACAGGGTTTTGCCATGTTGCCCAGGCTGCTCTCAAACTCCTGGGCTCAAGTGATCCACCACGCCCAGCCCAGCACATCATTTTGTTCAGATAAATGTCTTTCTGAAAAAATGTGAATTTTTCCTACTAGGAAAGAAGGAGGTCAGTATTCTGTTTCCTCTAGAATGGACACAGGACCTCATTTCTGAAAATGATGAGGGCTCTGCTCTTCCTATACTTCTGCAGCCCTGTTGCCTTTTGCTATCAGCTCCTGCTTTTTCTGACCCTTTAAAAACATGCAGTTTTGGCCAGGCATGGTGGCTCACACCTGTAATCCCAGCACTTTGGGAGACTGAGGCAGGCACATCACTTGAGGCTAGGAGTTCAAGACCAACCTGGCTAACATGGCAAAACCCCATCTCCTAAAAATACAAAAATTGGCTGGGTGTGGTCGCTTGTGCCTGTAGTCCCAACTACTCAGGAGGCTGAGGCGTGAGAATCGCTTGAAGCCAGGAGGCAGAAGTTGCGGTGAGCCAAGATCATGCCGTTGCACTCCAACCTGGGCAACAGAGCAAGACACTGTCTCCAAAAAAAAAAAAATCCGTTTTTTCTGGAGTGTCCAATACAAATCCAGGCTATTGCTTCAACCTTAGGAGTGAAATTATTGGGAAACTCAGTGGAGTGTGGGGAGCTAGCCAATTAGAGCAGCTAGTTCTCTATTTTCCACAGGAGTCAGTAGTTAAAGACTCAAACAGAAACATCAAAATTGTAATTCAGTTATTGCAAAGATGGAGGTACACAGTGTTACAAGAGAATTCAGTTAAGAATGAGGTCATCATTTCTGTGGAAATTGGGAATGATGCTGCTTTTTATAACAAACTTTGAAATTTTTTTCGTTAAAACTGGGTAATTTATAATTTTTTAAAAAGGGAAACTAAGCTTTTTAAAAGTATGTAAGATATAGTAATGTTTGCTATGTTTATGCTTGCCTTGGCTTCTTGAAATTGAACATGTTAACACAAATATTCTTCCTTTGCAGAGGGCTGGTTTTCAGTTACACCCGAGAAGATTGCTGAACACATTGCTGGCCGTGTTAGTCAGTCCTTCAAGTGTGATATTGTAGTAGATGCATTCTGTGGGGTTGGAGGAAATACCATTCAGTTTGCCTTAACAGGAATGAGAGGTAATTAGCCATCAATGGGAGAGAACTATTTTATGTTCAGTTTATTCAGTAAATGTTTCAATTTTGCTACAGCCTATCTTACTGAGATTTAACATATAATTAATAATTTAATATGAAATGATATAATAGCTAGCATGTATTAAGCATATACTTTCTATTGCATACTGGTGTAAATGCTTCCTACAGTTGACACTTGGACAATACGGGGTTGAACTGCATGAGTCCATTTATACCCAGATTTTTTTCAGTAAATAAATTGGAAAATGTTCTGGAGATTTGTGACAATTTTAAAAAAAAAAAAAATGCAGGTGAATCCCCTGTAGCCTAGATACATTGAAATAATTTAAAAGTTAAGAATGTCATGAATACATCAAACATATGTAGATACTAGTTTGTTTTATCATTTACTACCATAAAATATGCACAAATCTGTTGTAAAAAGTTAAAATTTGCCTGGGCACGGCAGTTTATGCCCATAATTCTAGCAATTTGGGAGTTAGAGGCAAGAGGATCACTTGAGGCCAGGAGTTTGAGACCAACCTGGTCTCTAGAAAAAAAATTTAAAAATTGACCAGGCACAGTGGCTTATGCCTGTAATCCCAGCACTTTGGGAGGCTGAGGTGGACAGGTCACCTGAGGTCGGGAGTTCGACACCAGCCTGGCCAACATGGCGAAACCTCGTCTACTAAAAGTACAAAAATTAGCTGGGCGTGGTGGCATGCACCTGTAGTCGCAGCTATGGGAGGCTGAGACAGGAGACTCACTTGAACCCAGGAGGCGGAGGCTGCAGTGAGCTGAGATCATGCCATTGCACTCCAGCCTGGGCAACAAAGTGAGACTCCATCTAAAGAAAAAATTTAAAAATTAGCCAGGCATGGTGGTGTGTGCCTATAGTCCCAGCTACTCAGGCTGAGATGGGAGGATGACCTGAGCCCAGAAATTGCAGGCTGCAGTGGTGCTGGAGTGCACCACTGCATTCCAGCTGGGGCAACAGAGTGAGACCCAGGCTCTTAAAAAAAATTATAGGCTGGGCATGGTGGCTCATGCCTGTAATCCCAGCAGTTTGGGAGGCTGAGGTGGGCCGATCACTTGAGGTCGGGAGTTCGCGACCAGCCTGCCCAACATGGAAAAACCCCATCTCTACTAAAAATACAAAATTAACCAGGTGTGGTGGCGCATGCCTGTCATCCCAGCTACTCAGAAGGCTGAGGCAAGAGAATTGGTTGAACCCGGGAGGTGGAGGTTGCAGTGAGCCGAGATCATGCCACTGCATTCCAACCTGGGCAACAGAGCGAGACTCCATCTCAAAAAAAAAACAAAAAAAACAAAAAAAAAACCTACCTTATCAATAAATACAGTACTGTAAATGTATTTTCCTTATGATTTACTTAGTAACAGTTTTTTTCTCTAAGTTCCTTTATTTTAGGAATACTATGTATAATACATACAACGTACAAAATATGTGTTAATTAGCTGTTTATTGATGAGGCTTCAGGTCAACGGGAGGCTATTAAAAGTTAAGTTTGGGGAGTCCAAAATTATATACAGATTTTTGACTTCACAAGGGGTCAGGGCTCCTAATGTCCATGTTAAGGGCCAACTATATGTATTAATTTATTTAATCAACAATCTTGTGAATTATGTCTTACTATCTGTGCTTCACAGATAAACTGAGACATAAAGAGATGAAATAACTTGCCCAAGATTATACTGACACACCTACTAACTTGAAGCCAAGATCATAATATTTTATAAAACCAAAAATACCAAAACGGGAGAGTATTGAACAGTAGACAGGGAGTCCCAGCCTTTGCACTCACTATCTTTATGACTTTGGACATCATTTAACCTTAATTTAAAGGAGACATTGAATTTAGATGACCACTGTGACACCTTTCAAAAAGCTTTAAATTTCAGAGACTACAAATTATTTAAATATTACCTCATTGTCATATAATATTTGTTGCTTGACTTTGGGATCACAAGAAAGAAAACCCCTACCACTGTGTAACTGCCAGTAACTGTGTCAAGTAGGTAATGTGCTTTTCCCCAGGGGAAAAAATGGGTTGAAGAAGTTGAACATTCTGCCCAAACTGATATAGCTGGGTCATAAAACAGGGGGGTTTTTGTTTGCTTCTTTGTTTCTTTGTTTTGTTTTTAGACAGTGTCTCACTATATCTCCCAGGCTAAAGTGTAGTGGCATGATCAGGACTCATTGCGGCCTTGACTTCCTGGGCTCAAATGGTCCTCCCATCTCAGCCTCCCAAGTAGCTGAGACTACAAGCATGTGCCACCATGCCCTGCTAATTTTTTAAAATTTTTGTATAGACAGGATCTTGCTGTATTCCCTAGGCTAGTCTTAAACCCCTGGCTTTAAGCAGTCCTCTCCTTGGCCTCTAAAAGTCTGGAATTACATGAGCCACCACAGTGAGACAAGAAGCAGAGTTTTTATTTAGTTTTCATTCTGAAGATGCATATTTTTAAATATCTTCATATTATACATATCAATGATAGTTTCATTTCAACAGATTTCTACTGAATCTTATTAATTTACATGAAGTTAATGTTAAGTAGGAAGCGTAATATGATTTTGGAAAGCACGTAGTAGCTGTAGAAAAAAACAGACTCAGTCCTTGCTCGGTCTAGTCAGAGAAACTGACTTTAATCAAGTTGCACTGAAAATGATCTTACCGCCTTGCCGTTACATAGATTTTTAAAGTCAGTGCTGATGAAATGTGGCCCCTGTTTTAATACTCCTATGCTCCAAGGCATGATATTTGCTAACTTTACATGGTCTCCTGATAGCCTAGAGATAAGCTACTTTCATGTTTACTAGAGTAGTGGTTATTTTCTTTTTTCCTTGAATTTACTATTTACTACTAAAGTTCTTCTCAGACTTTGCCAGATAAGCCATTCCTATGGGCTAAAATCAATATTTATTGCCTAAAAAATGGTTTTTCCTTAAAAGTTGTAAAATGTATCTTCATTTTGGCCTTACATCATAACACAATGATTGAAACACCTGCTCCCTGATAAAGTAGCAAAGAGATGTGAAAATTTTCTCAGATTTATTACTCAGACCGTCTATATATAGGTATGTATTTCTTTTTTTTTGAGATGGAGTCTCACTCTGTTGCCCAGGTTGGAGTGCAGTGGCGCAATCTTAGCTCACTACAACCTTTGCCTCCCGGGTTCAAGTGATTCTTCTGCCTCAGCTTCCCAAATAGCTGGGACTACAGGGGCCTGCCACGACGCCCAGCTAACTTTTTTATTTTTAGTAGAGATGGGGTTTCACCATGTTGGCCACCCACCTCAGCCTCCCAATGTGCTGGGATTACAGGCGTGAGCCACCGCCCTTAGCCCATAGATTTGTATTTCTAGGAGTATAGATCTTTTTCCAAGGCTTTCTGTATTTAGTGCACATTTACTAAAGGAAGATGTCTAATGTGGGTCCCGAGCTAAAGGGACTAACCCTTAGAGATTGCCAGCCTCTGGGGAAAAACGGAGGCAGACAGCAAACCCCGTGGCCTTCCCAGTGCTGTCATGACGTAACTTCTGCCTTTGCAGCATGTGGTACTGGAAACTCAGGAACCCTCCAGCATGTTCAGGGTAGTGGAGTCCCATAACTTGCCTCCCGAACCAGAAGTGGTAGTTCACAGGTGTTCCATGAATGTCAGTTATCAGTACTCCTCCTAGTATCCCCCTAGGATGGTTGAGCTAACTACATTATGGCAGGGAATTCAAAACAATTAAAGTATAATTGATTTAGTGCGTTTGTGTGTACATATGTAAATATACACATATAATCAATTACACTTGACTGTTTTGAGTTCCCTATCATAAATGTATGTTCATGTATGCTCATATACATACTCATATAATCAGTTATGCTTGAACAGTATGTGCATTTATACATTTACATATATATGCAACATACATACAAAAAGATGGCATTGCATATAGTTGAGATTATCCCTTTGTGCCAGATTTATTTCCACTCAGATAGTTGCTGTCTGTGCGTAACTAAAGAGTTAGGGAATCTGTAAAGTTTTGCATGTTACTGTTGTTAAAGATATCTTTCCCCTTTGTATGTGTTCCAGTAGTTTAGCAACAGTACTGCCTGGTAGAACTTTTTGCGATGACTTATATGTTCTGTAGGTGTGCTGTCCAATATGATAGCCACATGTGGCTATTAAGCAGTTGAGGTGTGCTAGTATGACTGAGGATTAACATTTGTCAGCTTTTTTTTTTTTTTTCAGTTGTGGGGTGGAGGTGTTTCGGTCTGTCACTCAGGCTGAAGTGCAGTGGCACAGTCTCAGCTCACTGCAGCCTCCTCCTCCTAGGCCCAAGTGATTCACTTAAACCTCCTGAGTAGCTGGGACTGCTGGCACATGCCACCCCACCTGGCTAATTTTTTGTGTTTTTGATAGAGATGAGGTTTCAAACTCCTGAGCTCAAGGGATCTACCCGCCTCAGCCTTCCAAAGTGCTGGGATTACAGGCATGAGCCACCGTGCCCAGCCAGCACTTCTTTTATGTGATAGATTGAATGCTTCCATTCTTATTAGGCCTAAAAGTCTGCCTTCAAAAGAAATACAGATGAAAATAGGATTAACTGAATAGATTTGATGTTGAAAGTCACTTTTTCTTTTGAATTTTTAGTATTATCAGCATATCTTTCCCTGTCTCTGAACTATAAATATAACAGACTGAGCAGCTGAAAAGGATCTTTTCTCTTACAAATGTGAATGTTAGTTTATTTAGAACAGGAAAAACAGCATCATAAATGTATGATTTTGCAATGCATTATAATTGGTGCTTATATTTATTGTTCAAGTGATTTAGCACATTATTTCTCTAAAACGTTAACAAATTTGGGAACTAGCATTTTCTGGAAAACAACTACATTTCCATGACAACCACGCTGTAAGCGTCACTGTTCCACTTAGCCCTTTCAAATAAAGAATACTGCCATTAACACTGGTGCACATGCAAGTGTACTGAGTAGTTTACTGCAAAACATGGATAGGCTAAAATTAAATTATGTCTATGTTGCTAATTATAAAATTGGAATAAAGTAAATGAAAGTCCATTTGGTGAAAACATAATATTATCTGTTTCCTCTACCTAAAATGTCTCATTCAACATTATCGGCAGGTGTTTTTTTGTTTTTTTTTTTTTTTTGAGACGGAGTCTCGCTGTGTCTCCCAGGCTGGAGTGCAGTGGCGTGATCTCGGCTCACTGCAAGCACCGCCTCCTGGGTTCACGCCATTCTCCCGCCTCAGCCTCCCAAGTAGCTGGGACTACAGGTGCCCGCCACCACGCCCGGCTAGTTTTTTGTATTTTTAGTAGAGACAGGGTTTCACCATGTTAGCCAGGATAGTCTCGATCTCCTGACCTCGTGATCCACCCGCCTCGGCCTCCCAAAGTATCGGCAGGTGTTTTTACACTTCTTCTTCATCACTTGGCTATATAAGTTTGTAAAAATGTGTTTTATTTTGGTTTTCCTTAGAAGTTGTCGAATTTGTGTTCATTTGGGCATTGCTACATTTTGAGGAAGTTTGTCTTTTCCAAAACCTAGCATTATAGGCTGTCCATACAGTGACCTTTTCAAGTGTTTCCTGCTCAGGCTGTAGCACAGCACAGTGGTGGCCACATATTTGGCACTCAGTAGATATTTTGTGGCAGGTATTACCACTTGCTTAGGAAAAGCTGTAGAATGAGACAAGAAAGCCAAGACCTTCAGTCACATTTTCTTGGTACAACACAAGTGAATCTTTCTAATTTAAATCAAAAATTTAAATGGAAGTCTATATATTGGGTATATGTGGCCAAATGTCTCCTCCTCTTTAAAAAGAGTTCTTATACAGAAGATGACAGACTATTCAAAAGATAAACTATCTTATATAAGTAATAATCAGTGTCAATTAACTCATTTTTTTCTTTTCCCATTTTTAGTGATTGCCATTGATATCGATCCTGTTAAGATTGCCCTTGCTCGTAATAATGCAGAAGTTTATGGGATAGCAGATAAGATAGAGTTCATCTGTGGAGATTTCTTGCTGCTGGCTGCTTGTTTAAAGGCTGATGTTGTGTTCCTCAGCCCGCCTTGGGGAGGGCCAGACTATGCCACTGCAGAGACCTTTGACATTAGGACGATGATGTCTCCTGATGGATATCCTTTGGAAGTCTTAAGAGTTTACTGAAACAGTGATTGTGGAGAGAAAGGAGCATGAGAGTGAGAGAAACAGGGAGTGTGGGAGGGTGGACGGGGTGGCTCACATTTGTAATCCTAGCACATTGGGAGGCTGAGGCAGGTGGATCACCTGAGGTCAGGAGTTCGAGACCAGCCTGGCCAACATGATGAAACCCCGTCTCTACTAAAAATACAAAAATTAGCCGAGCGTGGTGGCACGTGCGTGTAGTCCAGCTACTCGGGAGGCCAAAGCACAAGAATCACTTGAACTCAGGAGGCAGAGGTTGCAGTGACCTGAGATCGTGCCACTGCACTCCACCCTGGGGAACAGAGCGCGACTCTGTCTCAAAAGAGAGAGAGAGATTGGCCAGGCACAGTGGCTCACGCCTGTAATCTCAGCACTTTGGGAGGCCGAGGCAGGTGGATCACGAGGTCAGGAGATCAAGACCATCCTGGCCAACACGGTGAAACCCCGTCTCTACTAAAAATAACAAAAAAATAGCCAAGCATGGTGGCACGCGCCTGTTCTCCCAGCAACTCAGGAGGCTGAGGCAGGAGAATCGCTTGGACCTGGGAGGCTGAGGTTCCGGTGAGCTGAGATTGCGCCACTGCACTCCAGCCTAGGCGACAGGGCGAGACTCCCATCTCAAAAGAAAGAGAGAGAGGAATTAGTGAAGAGACAGAATATTACCTAACAGCATTTGGTAAATTCTAGTTTATTTTACATAAAAAGCAGGTATGTAAAAATTATGTGGGGGTCGATCTCCAAAAGTGATGACAAATATGAGGTCGTGTTTCCCTTGCTTGCTGTTCGATTTTACCATTATAAAACAAGGACTAGAACACAAAGATTGGACTTACTGTCTTGTGAATTGGGAATTTCCTCAAAAAATATCCCTGGAGTTTGTCGGTAACCATTCTATAACTCTTCAGTTGACACTGATGCTGGCTAATTTGCTGTATATCTTCCCATTTTTCCTGTTACTCTTCCAGGATGTCAAAGCAAAACCTTAATTCATGGAGTAACATTTGTTATTTGTCCCTTTTGCTACGTGCCACTCCACAGTAATCATCTGTTTGACTCTTAACAGGAAACATTTCTAAATTGCTATTAAAATTTAGAGTGTGCTCCGGGGTGTGGTGGCTCACGCTTGTACTCCCAGCACTTTGGGAGGCCAAGGCAGGCAAATCACTTGAGGTCAGGAGTTCAAGACCAGCCTGAACAACACGGCTGAACCCCGTCTCTACTAAAAATATAAAAATTAGCTGGGCATGATGGTGTGCGCCTGTAATCTCAGCTACTCAGGAAGCTGAGGCAGAAGAATCACTTGAACCTGCCACTGTACTCCAGCCTGAGTGACAGAGCAAGACTCTGTCTCAAAAAAAATAATAATTTACAGTGTAAATTAGCTGGGCATGGTGGCACATGCCTATAATCCTGTAGTCCCAGCTACTCAGGAGGCTGAGGCAGGAGAATCACTTGAACCCAGGAGGAGGTTGCAGTGAACTGAGATTGCACTACTCTACTCCAGCCTGGGCAGCAGAGCCAGACCCTGTCTCAAAAATAAATAAATAAGCAGAGCCAGACTGTATCTCAAGAATAATAAATAAAATCAAAAATTAAAAAATAAAATTTAGAGTGTAGACTACGATGGCCCTGGTTACTTTATTCTTTACTGGGAATATGTGGTATTGTGCTTTCCTATTTCCTATTCTGTTTTTCAATCATTAGGAAATGACAGAGAAAGGATCTGTATTTCTGACTCTTGCCTAGTACCTACCACTAGGATAATTGAAATCGATTTAACTATTAGTCTTTGAATTATTGATACAGTATTTTGCTGAATTACAAAATTTTGTATGTAATTCTCTTTTAGGTTCCATTAAAGGGTTTAAGTTTTTGCTTTTTAGTTACATTTTGAAATACATTTGAGTTATGATAAGTAAAACATACCTCTTTCTGATTAGAAATTAGCTGCTGTTTTCATTATTTTTCCTTAACTGCTGTCCACCTTTGAAATTTTCAGACTTTCCAAGAAGATCACTAATAATATTGTTTATTTTCTTCCAAGAAATGCTGATATTGACCAGGTAAGCCATTACTGAAAAACTTCCATGAGTTTCTGTCTTAACTGTTACAAGTACAGTAAAAGATACAGGACGTTTCCTTACCAGAGAATGTGTTTTTGAGTAGTCCCTGAAAGTATCTGGAGGTTATATTAAATGTAGACAGGCTCATTTGAGTACTTGAATAATGAGAGGAAATCACTGTTTATCATGCAATTTATGCTGATTAATTTTTTCTAGTTACATTAACACTTTCACAAAGAGAAAGTTAACTTTTTCTTTAACTTGTGTTTTTGGTTTATTTCAAAAACTTTCCAGAATTGGAGTTGGTGATTCATGTTTTTTGCCTCTAGAGGGAGTAATGATACTAGGGAATAATGAAACCAAGAAAGACTGAGATTTCAAGTGTATTATTTTATTATTATTATTTCAAGTGTATTTTTTTGCTATCAAATTTAGATCAGATTACAATGGGAAATCAACTTTTTTTAAATGAAGAAAATGTATTCATATGTAGGAACTTTTTAATGACAGTTGCAAAGAAATTGACTTTTTTTTGTTAAGGAACTTTTAGAATGTTATAACAACCTGAATTTACAGATGGTTTGGGTTCCCAAGTGTGTCACAGTCTGCTGTTTGAAACTCGGGCTGTATTTTTCTCATAGAAATGTCTGTGAAGGATAGTTAATTTCCCATCCAGGGAGATTGTACTCTTAGATAATGTTTATATCATCCTAAATAGCATGGACTCAATACAAATACAACTTATCTCAAATATTTCCATGTAAGAGATGATGCTAATTGTTTTCTGTATCTAGTGAAATGTTTTTCTAGGTCCCTTATTACCTCAATCTTCTATTCCTTTTTTCTCTTCGGAGATGATTCCAAGACATGCATTTCTTGCTAAGAACTCTAAGAACTGAGTAATTTAGAAAAATATCTTTTTGTGAGAGGCTCTTTGGAGGTAAGGTATATACCTTACTGTTTGAAATTGCTGTTGAAACCCAAGAACTAATATTTATTTATTTATTTAATGGAGATAGGGTTTCTCTCTGTCACGCGGACTGGAATGCAGTAGCATGATTGTAGCTCACTGCAACCTCAAATTCCTGGGCTCAAGTGATCCTCCTGCCTCAGCTTTCTAAAATGCTAGGATCTCAAATCCAATTCAGAAAGCCCAGAGTAAACATATTTTATCTGCTTGATGCCTGTATCTTGCCATGCTTTCCTTTCTTTCTTTCCTTGGACAGCCGGAGAATTCCAACTAATTCTAGCTTTGGATTTACCATGCTTCGCAAACATGAAAGGTTTCTCTTTTAAGTGGTAAACCTATTGAATATATTAATAGATAAAAATCTCTGAACAGACAAGGACTTAGTCCTTCCCAAAGGAAGATGCAGGCAGCAATTATCAAACACCACCTTTGTGTGAAGTCCTTGTGGGTGGAATCTCTGACATAAGGAGTCTTGTCTCTTAGCCCAAGGCAAGAACGAAGAGAGGAAGTCTGCTGGTCTATTTGATATGGCAGCTCCTTATCCTTGTTTAATTTTATAATTAGACATAAAGTATTTAGTCTCAGAAGAGTGATAGCATTTGTACTTTCCAGGTAAGATAATTTAAGTTACTTATCTTTATGTTATAATATGTATCTTGCCAATACAGAGAGCAGGGCAACATTAAGCAACATCCCTAAGAATTATGTTTAAAAAATGAACTGTATTGTGTTAATTCCTGGCCTTTGTCTAGCAGACACACTCTACCCTTCCATGGCTTCCCCAGGCACATGTCATGGTAACATTTGGGCCAGGCAAACCCTACCTACTTTATTTCCTCATAAAGTGGAGAAGTTTACAAATTAACTAATAATTAAATAAACCCTAAGTATAAAATTGTTGTTAGATTTAATAATGGGATTCATCTCTCTTTTTTTTTTTTGTTTTTGTTTTTGTTTTTGAGACAGAGTCTTGCTCTGTCACCCAGGCTGGAGTGCAATGGCACGATCTCGGCTCACTGCAACCTCTGCCTGCCTCCCGAGTTCAAGCGATTCTCCTGCCTCAACCTCCCAAGTAGTTGGGACTACAGGCGCACACCACCACGCCCAGCTAATTTTTGTATTTTTATTAGAGACAGGTTTCACCATGTTGGCCAGGATGGTCTCGATCTCTTGACCTCTTGATCCGCCCACCTCGGCCTCCCAAAGTGCTGGGATTACAGGCATGAGCCACCGCCCCTGGCCCTCATCTCTCCTTAGTTGGCAGAGTACTTGAAGCTCCAATTGTCTTTTTATATTTTGTTCTATAATGTCTAGAAAGGGAAACGTTCCTCATTGTAACAGTCACTTCTAATAGTTTATTTTGGTAGATAGGTAGGTAGATGGATAGATAGGTCGATAGGAATGAGGTACTTATAGGTAATACTTCTAAAACTTATCATAAGAATAGAATTGTAAGTATTTGAATAATGAACTGTTTGTAAATATGAAAAACTATTAAGTAATATTGTTATGTGGAAAATGTTTTAAATATAACTAAATTCAGTTTATTAGCATTTTTGGTGGTTTTGGCTAAATACAATAAAAATGTATCACAGATTTATTTGCAAATATTCTAAGTAATTATAGTATCTGTGTACTTAATAAATGGAAGATTGGGCCCTAACTGGTTTCTAAATATTCGATTTTTTTAATTTGTGTCAAATTTTTCTGAATTAAGTTAATATAGTGGAAATCTAATCTAATGGTAGCTCTCGTATAAGTAGAGAACATTAGTCCAGGTTTAGGAACCAGAAGCATGGGAGAGTAAAAAGAAGGCTAAGAACTGGATTGGGCTTCTGGTACATGTTGGAATAGTAGACTCCAAGCTAGTTACTTGAAAATAGCCTTTACAGCTCATAGCACTCCACAGTTCGTTCATTCCTACCACACTAAGAATACCCTGCATTCATACACTATACATCTACAGCATAGGAGCTGGCATACATGCTTAGGTAGGGTGTACAGTGTCCTCTTAGCCATTTCATTGACTCATCATGAGATTCTGGAGCAGTATGTTTCTGAAGCACCTGATCTCATTGGTGGCTAAACTATGGAGGTATGGGGATTTGCCTGGTCATTCTGCCGCACAGCGACAGTCTTACTACACCTTGCTGTCTCCCACTGACACAGTGTTTGTTACCAAGAAGAAACAGATTTATCTGTTACCACAATATTAGCTCACCATGAGACTGGAGCAATAAGTAGAATTTGACTCTTTCAGTAATTGGTTCCCAATTTTTTTTTGAGACAGAGCCAGGCCAGAGGACAGTGGCATGATCACGGCTCTCTGCAGCCTCCCAGACTGAAACGATTCCCCCACCTCTGTCTCCCAAGTACCTGGGACTACAGGTGTGCACCACCACACCTGGCTAGTTTTTATATTTTTTTGCAGAGATGGGGTTTCGCCATGTTGGCCAGCTATTCTTCACCTCAGCATCCCAAAGTGCTGGGATTACAGGCATGAACCACTGCACCCAGCCTGGTTCCCAGTTTTTTTGTTTGTTTGTTGTTTTGTTTTGTTTTGAGATGGAGTATCTCTCTGTGGCCCAGGCTGGAGTGCAGTGGCGTGATCTCAGCTCACTGCAAGCTCCGCCTTCTGGGTTCACGCCATTCTCCTGCCTCAGCCCCCCGAGTAGCTGGGACTACAGGCGCTCACCACCACGCCCGGCCAATTTTTTTGTATTTTTAGTAGAGACGGGGTTTCACCGTATTAGCAAGGATGGTCTTGATCTCCTGACCTAGTGATCCGCCCACCTCAGCCTCCCAAAGTGCTGGGATTACAGGCGTGAACCACCGCGTCCGGCCCAGTTCCCAGTTTTCTAGACCAACTCGGTTCTTAGTGAAATCACTGCTTAATCATACACTGCAATTCATGATAAATACGTGATCAGTTCCTAATATTTACTAGCCAGCTTTTCCCTTGGGAAGTTTGCTGCTGCACAATTAGAGCAGAATCGTTTGCTCTTAAACCGTATATATTATCATGCTCTAGAGGGGTTGTAGAACTGATTGGCCTCATAGTTGACTTGGGAAGACACAAATGCAGTTTTGCTGAAATGCTTCTAAATATATCTTGTATCTCCTTCACTTCTGTGGGTAACTTTTCTCACTAAATGATGGAGATAGAAATTAGAGGGATACCCAGCTCTTCTGCGCCACACAGTGCTATCTGCCAGTCCTGTACTGATAGCCTGTGCTTCCTGTAATTTGTTGAACAGTCTTCATGTTTCCGGTATCTGGTTCTGAGAATGAGTGAAGGACAGAACTTAGTGAACTGGTTGTTTTTGGGTTTCGGTGGGGTTTTTTCCTTCTTTGGAGGCAGAGCCTCGCTGTATCCACGAGGCTGGAGTACAGTCACATGATCACAGCTCACTGCAGCCTCAAACCCCAAGCTCAAACAATCCTCCTACCTCAGCCTTCAGAGAACCATATGCACGGGCCACCACGCCTGGGTAATTTTTTTATTTTTTGTAGAGACAGGGTTTCACCACGTTGCCCAGGCTGGACTTCTGGGCTAAAGCAGTCTTTCTACTTCAGCCACCCAAAGTTCTGGGATTACAGGCATGAGCCACCGTAACTGGCCTGGTAGCCTCCTTTTAGGACACCAGTGTAAGTTAGCTTGTGATGCCTTTTTTTTTTTTTTTTTTTTTGAGACGGAGTTTTGCTGTTGTTGCCCAGGCTGGAGTGCAATGGCCTGATCTCAGCTCATCACAACCTCCACTTCCCGGGTTCAAGCCATTCTCCTGCCTCAGCCTCCCAAGTAGCTGGGATTACAGGCATGCACCACTATGCCCGGCTAATATTTTTAGTAGAGACGGGATTTCTCCATGTTGGTCAGGCTGGTCTCGAACTCCCGTACTCAGGTGATCTGCCCGCCTCAGCCTCCCAAAGTGCTGGGATTACAGGCCTGAGCCACTATGCCCGGCAGCCTGGAAGAATTTTTTTTTGACCTATCACCAGGTGTTCCTGTTGATGATGGTGGCTTTAAGATTTATTTACTTAAGCATAGAAATCTCATTTCTGTTTACCATGTGCAGAGAATGGAACTAATTTAATGAATATTTTTAAGTTTGAATGACACCTGATTTTCTGCTGACTAAAAAATATTTTCTTCTTTCACCTCCCAGAGAACTTTTAATTACCAGAAATGTTTTCTCAACTTTGTTTTATTTTCGTGTGATTATTAGTTGGATCTAGCAAAAGAAAAGAGGACAAAAAGAACTAGTGGTAAGGCACTTACTTGGCCTGTGTGACATTAGGTTTGTAGTCACAGCCAGTATTTCAGATGCTTGCTGCTGCTAGCATTGTATTTGACACAGATCTGAAGGCCACATAAAATGGTCTTTATCTGGTACAATTATCTTCTACCCACATTTCTGCATATCATAGATACAATCTCTTCCATGTAGTAATAGGGCATTTTTCAGTGCTCTGATGTTTCTGTGTCTTTCTTGTAGTAAAGTGTATCTATGATTAGTAATTATTATATATTCTTCCAGTAGGATGCAGTTGGGAGGTTATTTTCTCTCATTCAGTTATCATGCACTTTTACTTTATTCAGTTTCTTTTGAAAAAATGCAGTTTTGCTCCGGGCACAGTGGCTCATGCCTGTAATCCCAACACTTTGGGAGGCCGAGGCAGGTGGATCACCTGAGGTCAGGAGTTTTGAGACCAGCCTGGCCAACATGGTGAAACCCCATCCCTAATAAAAATACAAAACTTAGCCGAGTGCAGTGGTGGGTGCCTGTGATCCCAGCCACTCGGGAGGCTGAGGCAGGAGAATCGCTTGAACACAGGAGGCAGAGGTTTCAGTGAGCCGAGATTGTGCCACTGTACTCCAGCCTAGGTGATAGAGTCAGACTCATCTCAAAAAAAAGAAAAAAAAATGCAGTTTTGAATGTATATTTGATGCTTAAATCTTCTGTACTTTAACACCTTCATTGTGATCTTTTCTGTTTCTCCTTTCCCAGTCCCCAAATAACTTTACTGCCTGATGTCAAATCTAGTCGAGAGTTCAGTCCTTAATTCTAGTTTTGTTCCAAATTAATTGGGATTTATTTTAGTAAAATTAATATATTTAGGTAATATGCCAAAAAGTGGAAAGTAATCCAGAGCTGCTAATCTTTATCTGTTTCTACCTGCTGTTATCCCTCTCTGCGTCCTTCCTACCCTCTCTTCCTCTCACAGTTTACTAAATTCTAAGAAAGGGGAGGGAACCAAATAACATTTTGCCAGCTAAACCTTCTAGTGAAAAATAAGGACAGCTAGAAAATGGCATTCATTAAATTTGTCTGAAGCAAGGTTATTTTGCTTGAATTACTAAATTTATAGTCTTTCCAACTCCAAAATTCTAACTTTTAAAATATATGTAGTTGTGAAAATATGAAAAAGTACAAAAAGGCTAAAGTTAGAAATTATTTGTAATCAGAACACATGAAAGTAACATGTTAAGTTAAAAAAAAAAAATTGTTTCTAAACACTAAGTAGATAAGAGTTTTCTCACTATATTTTGTCACATAGGTTCACCCTCTTCTTCAGTATTAGGAACAATATTTGTTTTATTTGTCCATCATCTGACTCTCCCAACTAGAATGTAAAATTCATGAAGGTGGGGATTTTTGTTTGTTTGTTGCTATACTACACTACCTAGAACAGACACCTGTAAGCTTTCAGTAATAGTTATTGAATAAAGTAATTTATGAACTCTTTTGCACAGACTTCAGAACTCAACGATTTCTGAGAAAACTCCCATCTTACCTTCGTTTTTTATTGTAATCCCAAGCAGCCACATCTAGACAACCCTCTGAAAGGTATTAAGAGATACAAAAAAAATTACCCTATCTTCTCAGAAATTGGTTTTTGTGTAATCCTATTTATGGCTTATATAAGAAATAATAATTATATTTATAGTACCTTTATTTTTTTTTTCAAGTAAACCTCAGAAATGATTTTTCTTTTCTTTAAAATGCTCTTTTAGGGAGAGAGACAGTATTCCTATTTTTTGGATTTAGAAAGCCAAAGCCTATTTTAATGGCTTTCTTAACAACAGCAAAAATGTTTTTTTTGTTGTTGTTTTTTTTGTTTTTGGTTTTTTGGTTTTTTTTTTCCTGGCGATGGAGTCTCGCTGTGTAGCCCAGGCTGGAGTGCAGTGGCACAATCTTGGCTCACTGCAAGCTCTGCCTCCTGGGTTCATGCCATTCTCCTGCCTCAACCTCCTAAGTAGCTGGGACTACAGGTGCCCACCACCACACCCGGCTAATTTTTTGTATTTTTAGTAGAGACAGGGTTTCACTGTGTTAGCAAGGATGGTCTCGATCTCCTGACCTCCTGATCCGCCCGCCTTGGCCTCCCAAAGTGCTGGGATTACAGGCATGAGACACCACGCCAGGCCTCAAAATGGCTTTTTAAATTAATGCAGCAAATTGTTGGTAGAACTGGGGATTTTTAAGTTATTTGTTAAAAGGCACAGCAGAAATGCTACATTTGAGTTATATCTCAACTCAAAGAAAAATTATTGTGGAAAAGTGATAAACTGTTCAAAATGGCTTTTATTGGCTAAAGACAAAATAACTTTTTTTTTTTTTTTTTTTTTTTTGCCCTTTCTTGTAAAAATATCAGACTGGCATAAAGATACCAAAATAGAATTTAAAACATTTATTCCTAATAATTGCTACTGTGAGTCTACTTGGCTGTTTCTACATTTCTAGTTTCACTTTAAGTATTCCTTACCAAAAAAAAAAAAATAGTAGGGAGGGTGCATTTAATCATTATAAGGGATACTGTATTTGACTTATTTTCACATAGTGTACCATGGAATGACTGGTTGATTATTCCCTATTTCTGTGTCTGTGACTTTTTACATACTCACTGGAAATGCATAATAAATCTTCCCTTCTACCAGAAGCTGGGGTGGTATGCATAATACCACTGAGATTACATTCTCTCAACCCTTAAAACCAAACCAGACTGACTGAACACCTCTCTTTACAAAATACACAACTATAATTTTGCTGATTACAGTTACAGAAAATGCTTGTTTCTTGTTGTTTATGCCTGTCCCTAATACTTTGGGTGTGCTTTTTTCTATTGCTGTGTCTTCTATTCTATTCTCTGATTGCCAGGGCTCCCCACTGCATTCTGCCTTCTCTTGATCTTTCCTCTTACTACCCTGAAAAACTGATCTCTGGTGAAATAATCATGAGTTACAAAGTAACATATTTGCTATTTAAAAGATTTCTGAGAGTTTGGTTGACAAAAGTACTGAACAAAAACAAAACCTTACCTGTATAAGAACTTAGGGTAAAACATTACTACTTTATAATGTACCAAGGTGAGTGCAAGCATTACTGTCATGGAACAAAAGAATCTTTAGCAGCTAACTGCCCCATTCCACTGTCAAATGCTGGTCATTTGGCTAGCATCCTTTTGATGCTAACTGTGGAGGTGGGGAAGGAGCAGTGCTTTCAGCTTCCTAATAAAGGAGTCAGTCACTATATTCTGGTAGACCTCAAAAAGAGCAATGTATTTTACCAAAATTGTTGTAGAAAGCATTTAAAATACATAAAGGGGCAACAGGTAGAAGAGGTGGTCCAAGGTGAGAGAAAAGAAAGGAGATCAGTGAGAGAAGGAAAAGTCACTAGAGGCTAGACTCCTCGTGACAGTAGGGATCCTGGCCTGGATCAGAGCTAGGATTATGTAGCAGGTACTCAGTAAATACTGTCGAATGAATGAGAGGGTGAGATGCAGACAGTAAGATGAACAGGACAAAGGCTTTCAGGAAAGGGAAATACTCTTTAAATATTTTTGTTAAGAAATAAACCTGGGGAGGAGGAGGAAAAAGGGTGAGAAAAATAGTAATAATATTTTAAAAATAAACCTAGGCCAGGTGCTGGCCTGTAATCCCAGCACTTTGGGAGGCTGGGCCGAGCAGATCACCAGGTCAGGAGTTCAAGACCAACCTGGCCAACTTGGTGAAACTCCATTTCTACTAAAAAAAAATACAAAAATTAGCTGGTCATGGTGGCATGCACGTGTAATCTCAGCTACTCAGGAGGCTGAGGCAGGAGAATTCCTTGAACCTGGAAGGCAGAGATTGCAGTGAACCGAGACCGCACCACTGCACACCAGCCTGGGCGACAGAGTAGGACTCCATCTCAAAAAACAAAAAAAAATAAATAAACATGACTTTGGGAGACAGAGGTGAGAGGAATGCTTAAGACCAGGCATTCAAGACAAGCTTGGGCAACAAAGTGAGACCCTGCCTCTAATGTTTAAAAATAAAAATAAAAATTTTTAATAAATCTGATGTTTGGGAAGGATTTGTTCATTTTTTTTCTTCCTCTGAGTTCTTTAGCTATGGCGTTGGAGAGATCAAGTCCTATACAACAGCGTAACACTGAACTTTCCTATAATATCAAAAGGACCTGAAACAAGTATTCCTACCACCAAATACTGCATCGACGCCTGGGAAGTAGCAGTGAACATTTGAGATGCCTCGTTATTCAAAGGACTTAAAAGCCAGAGTCTTCCTATTATTTGACAAAACAGTACAAATGGAAGACTTTTGAAATTATGCTTATGTGTGTGTGTGACTTTCTTCTGTTCATCTTTTTAGGTGGCATCCTTAGCTGGGCCTGGAGGGCAAGTGGAAATAGAACAGAACTTCCTTAACAATAAATTGAAGACAATCACTGCATATTTTGGTGACCTAATTCGAAGACCAGCCTCTGAAACCTAACTATGCAGCAGTGTGAGAACCAAAGATCATGGAGTGGTCAAAACATTCAGATGAGACATTTGGCATGTCTTCCTTTATTCGCTGATATATTCTATCCATGGTCTTATATCACTGTATGAAATGGAAACTTACAGGACTCAAATATCAGTGAAATATTTTGAGATCTTTGAATAATTCCTTTAGAGGAATTATACAAAATTAATATATATGAGTTCTTTGTAATTTTTTTTTTTTTTTTTTTTTGAGACAGGATCTCACTCTGTCACCCAGGCTGGAGTGCAGTGTCATGATCACAGCTCACTGCAGGTTCAACCTTCTGAGCTCAAACAATCCTTCTGCCTCAGTCCCCCCAGTAGCTGGGGCTTTAGGTGGGCACTGCCACACGAGACTAATTTTTGTATTTTTTATAGAGACGAGGTCTCACCATGTTGGTCAGGTTGGTGTCAAACTCCCTGGGCTCAAGTCAGTCCACCCACCTTACCCTCCCCAAGTGCTGGGATTACAGGCATGAGCTACTGTGCCCAGCCTTACGGACGTCCTTTTGAAGTATCTTTTTCACTCATAGAATGTGAATACATTTATTTAGACTTTTTCTAGAACTTTCCTGTTTTCATGTCTTTGCTTCATCTGGAATTGGCTTCTTGACACCCTTTTATAAAGTCTGTGTTTGTAAAATTTCCATTGCGACATCAATACGAAATATATTTTGTAATATAGGAGTTTATATTCTTTTTTTATTAAAATGGCAATGAAAGCAAAAGGGATATGTGTTGCTTAATTGTTCATCTAAAAAGTGTGTTGGGGCAAAAAAATAGTGACATACAACTCTGTCCATTGAAGGTTAGACCTGTGACTTCTATATTTTAATAATATGAGCATGTTAAACATTAAACAGAACATGATATTGGCTGGGATGAGATTAGAGAATTGAAATAAATTTGGGGAATTTCCAAGAAATACTGGAAAATTAGACTAGAAAAATATCTGTTATATAAATAACTTTGTTGGAGTATGTTAATTTTAGTGTCTTGAAACTTTACAGTACAGTAGTAACTGAGCTGATCATTAAAGGTGAAATTACTTTTTTCATTAATTCACACCTTCAAAATCTGTCCAAATGTTCTTGGTTTTTAAACTTTATGTAGCATTCTTAAAGTCACTAGGGAGATGGCAGGTGAAGTAAAGGCAGATTTCCAAAATCAATTTTTTTTAGTTTTCTGTCACTTCCACAACTAATTTTCTTACTTGTATGTTAATAAAACTAACTCATCTTCCTGAACATACATGATCTTATATGAGAAGAACAGGAAGCTTAGCCTTAGTTAGCTAAAACTAAGATATTCTTGCCCACTAATCACACAGGGATAAAACTAATTAATAGACTGTTAAGATTGTCAGTACCCAATAGGATTTCAGAAGCGTTCTAGTCCATTGTGTGAATCAGGTTCAAAAAAATCTTATTAAGAAGACAAATACATAAAATGGATAAAAAGACTGGGTGCAGTGGCTCACGCCCAGCACTCTTGAGAGGCCAAGGTGGGCGGATCACCTTGTGGTCAGGAGTTCTAGACCAGCCTGGCCAGCATGGTGAAACCCCGCCTCTCTAATAAAAATGCAAAAATTAGCCGGGTGGGGTGGCACACGCCTGTAATCCCAGCTACTCAGGAAGCTGAGGTAGGAGAATTGCTTGAACCCAGAATGTATACGTTGCAGTGAGCCGAGATCATGCCACTGCACTCCTGCCTGGACAACAGAGCAAGACTCTGTCTCAAAAAAAAAATTGTGAAAGTACTCCCCACCTGCCACATTTTCTTTCCCCGTGAGACCCCATCTCAAAAAATAAGTACATAACCATAATTTGTTAATTACAGCAGTTCTCATATATTTGTTCCATGTCTATTAAAAATGATAGTACAGATTGATATCTACGTATTTGGAGATGGGGGCTCACGCCTGTAATCCCAACACTGGGAGGCTGAGGTGGGCAGATCACCTGAGGTCAGGAGTTCAACACCAGCCTGACCAGTGAAACCCTATCTCTAGTAAAAATACAAAAATTACAGTGGTGATGCAAGCCTGTAGTCCCAACTACTCGGGAGGCTGAGGCAGAAGAAATTCTTGAACCCAGGAGGCAGAGGTTGCAGTGAGCCGAGATTGCACCACTGCACTCCAGCCTGGGTGACAGAGCAAGACTCTGTCTCAAAAAAAAAAATGCTTTTGATTTTTGTGTCTTTATATTCAGTCGTCTTACTGAAATCGTTTATTAGTTCTAATAATTTTTGTTTGTTCCCCCCTCCTTTCCCCCCCATAGTTTTTAATTGATACACTTTGATTTTCTAAATAAGCAGTCATGACATCTACACATGAGTTTTTCTCTTTGCAAAAATGTAAGCCTCTTAATTTTTATTTTCCTGTTGCATTGGTTTGGACTGCCAGGAATGTTGTAATAGCACTTGTTCCTTCTTATTTTGCAGTGAAAGGTTAGAAGCATTTCTATTAGATGTTATTGTAGCTTACATCAAAATTAAGATATTGCCTCTCCTATTTTTTTTTTTTATTTTAGGCTTCCTCAAATCAGGGGGTTCCACTTTTTTATTTAATGTAGGAAAGTCTAAATTACCTTAAAATTTTCAAATTATTTAACCCTATCTGTGTTCCTTTAATTAAATCCAACTGTATCATAATGTATTATATAGTTCACTACTGGGTTTCATTTGATAAATATACTTTGTTTTGTTTTGTTTACGTTTGCTTTTGAGCACTTCGCCTGGTTTTGGCATCCAAGTTAAGCTATTCCGGCAGAATGCTTTTAGTAAGTGTTTCATTTTTTTCTTTCTACGCTCCCGCCTCTCCGCCCCGCCTTTTTTTTTTTATAATTTTCATTTCACAGGTACATGTGTAGGTTTGTTACATGGATATGTTACCTGATGTTGTTGACATTTGGGCTTCTACTGATCCCATCACCCAAATAGTGAATATAGTGCTCAATAAATTGTTCTGGGCCGGGCGCGGTGGCTCAAGCCTGTAATCCCAGCACTTTGGGAGGCCGAGACGGGCGGATCACGAGGTCAGGAGATCGAGACCATCCTGGCTAACACGGTGAAACCCCGTCTCTACTAAGAAATACAAAAAACTAGCCGGGCGAAGTGGCGGGCGCCTGTAGTCCCAGCTACTCGGGAGGCTGAGGCAGGAGAATGGCGTGAACCCGGGAGGCGGAGCTTGCAGTGAGCTGAGATCCGGCCACTGCACTCCAGCCTGGGCTACAGAGCGAGACTCCGTCTCAAAAAAAAAAAAAAAAATAAATAAATAAATAAATAAATAAATAAATAAATTGTTCTGTGTCCTAAATAACATTGGCAATGTCTGTTCACTAAACTCTTGGTGGAACTGCGTGAAGATTGGGCCGGGTAACTTTCTGAGCAAGATGTTTTGATTGCAGCTTTTTTTTTTTTTTTTTTTAAAGACAGGGTCTCGCTCTGTCACTCAGGCTAGAGTGCAGTGGTGCAGTCTCCACCTCCTAGGCATAAGCAATCCTACCACCTCAGCCTTCAGAGTAGCTGGGACCACAGGCATATGCCACCATGTCCAGCTAATTGCTAATTTTTTTTTTTTTTTTTTTTTTTTTTTTTAGAGACAGGGTCTCACTATGTTGCCCAGGCTAGAAGTGCAGCTATTTTTTATTTTAAACTTACTGTCTATTTGTTTATTATTCTGATTTAGTCAAATGCCAGCATTTTTTTAAATACTTTTTTTTTTTTTTGAGACGGAGTCTCTCTCTGTCACCCAGGCTAGAGTGCTGTGGCATGATCTCAGCTCACTACAACCTCCACCTCCCAGGTTCAAGCAATTCTCATGTCTCAGCCTCCCAAGTAGCTGGGACTACAGGTGTGCACCACTACACCCAGCTAGTTTTTTGTAGTTTTAGTAGAGATGGGGTTTCACCATGTTAGACAGGATGGTCTTGAACTCCTGGCCTCAAGTGTTCCGCTGGCCTTGGCCTCCCAAAGTGCTAGGATTACAGGCGTGAGCCACCACGCCTGCCCAGAAAATAGCTATTTATTTAGATTTTGACAATATAAAGTTAATACGTTATCTCATACTTGTTTTAATTCTTTTTTTAACTTCATTTTTGAATAATTTCTGACTTGTAAAAACCTGAAAAATAGTACAAAGAATATCTCCAGCTACTCAGAAGTGAACACAGTCCTTATCCTGCCATCATAATGTTGCCATGTCTGTGTCAATATATCCTGTTGTTACTTAATTTTTAAACTTAAAAGTGATTTGTAAAGGAATTACAAATACTGCCACAAATGAGAAATCACTATCTCTTTTAATATTTGCATATTAATATGAAAAATGTTCATTAATTTTTTACCTAAAAGAACACTGCAGGCCAGGAGCAGTGGTTCACACCTGCAATGCACTTTGGGAGGCTGAAGCAGGTGAATCACCTGAGGTCAGGAATTTGAGGCCAGCCTGTTCAATCTGGTGAAACCCTGTCTCTACTAAAAATACAAAAATTAGCCAGGCATGGTGGCATGCGCCTATAGTCCTAGCTACTCGGGAGGCTGAGACAGGAGAATTGCTTAAACTAGGAGATGGAGGTTGCAGTGAGCCGAGATCACACCACTGCACTCCAGGCTGGGCAACAGAACCAGACTGCATCTCAGAACAAGAAAGAACACTGCATACCACACTTCAGGGAAACTTGGAATGGATGATGAACAATAAAGATAAAGACCCATATTGCCCCCTCCAGGAGCGAGGATGTGTCACATGTTGTGCCGGTGTACACGAAAAGGCTGCCCTTTGAACTGTATGGTACGTTATCACAGGAGACACAGTAGAAATTTTCCAGATTAAAAGGTTGGGACAAGACATTCCAAGGAAAGAAACAGCATTTAGAAGGCACAAAGGCAAATGAAGGCTGAGCATATGTGGGCATCAGTAAATGCTGAATTTACCAAGAAGTCACTGAAGTTATGACTGATGAGGTAGCAGGGTCTCCTGTGCTGAACTGAGGAGTGAAGGCTGGCTGCATCCTGAAGGCAGTGGGAGCCTTTCAGACTTTGAAAGCTTGGTAAAGCCTAAGGGCTCCTCGTCAGAAAAGAAAAAAATTACGGCGTGGTGGCTCAGGCCTGTAATCCCAGCACTTTGGGAGGCCGAGGCAGGTGGATCACGAGGTCAGGACTTCAAGACCAACCTGGCCAAGATGGTGAAACCCCATCTCTACTAAAAATACAAAAGAATTAGCCGGGCGTGATGGTGGGTCCCTGTAATCTCAGCTACTCAGGAGGCTGGGGCAGAGAATTGCTTGAACCTGGGAGGCAGAGGTTGCAGTGAGCCAAGATCTCGCCACTGCACCACTCCAGCCTGGGCGACAGAGCAAGGCTCTGTCTCAAAAAAAAAAAAAAAAAAAAGGTTTTAAATGCATAGAATAAGGCCAGGCACGGTGGCTCACACCTGTAATCCTAGCACTTTGGGAGGCCAAGGCGGGTGGATCACTTGAGGTCAGGAGTTCAAAACCAGCCTGGCCAACATGGTGAAACCCTGTCTCTACTGAAAATACAAAAAAAATTATCCGGGCATAGTGGTGGATGCCTGTAATCCCAGCTATTCAGGAGACTGAGGCAGGAGAATTGCTTGAACCCGCGAGGCAGAGTTTACAGTGAGTTGAGATCATGCCATTGCAGTCCAGCCTGGGTGACAGAACGAGACTCCATCTCAAATAAAATAAATTTAATTTAATTTAATTTAATTTAATTTAATTTAATTTAAATGCATAGAATAAAAGCCTAGAGGCCGGGCACAGTGGCTCACATCTGTAATCCAAGCACTTTGGGAGGCCGAGGCAGATGGATCATGAGGTCAGGAGTTCTACACCAGCCTGACCAACATGATCATACCCCATCTCTACTAAAAATAAAAAAATTAGCCAGACGTGGTGACGGGTGCCTGTAATCCCACCTACTTGGGAGGCTGAGGCAGGAGAATCACTTGAATCCGAGAGGTGGAGGTTGCAGTGAGCAGAGATAGCGCCATTGCCCTCCAGCCTGGGCAACAGAGGGAGACTCCGTCTCAAAAATAAATAAATAAATAAATAAGAATAAAAGCCTAGAATTACAGAGCAATCCCACTATATCAAAGTGGCTGTGAAAATGTCAAGAAAATATTGGTGGTATAATAAATGTGTGCTTTTTCATTAACACATTAACATCTACTGGAGGGTCTACTAGTACTACAATTTCAGTGGTGGTATTGCAGCAGCTAGAATATTACATTAAAATATCTACCTTTCTGTCAGTGGCAAAGCACAGATACTGCTAAAAGCTTTTTTTGTTTGATGTGTTGACATCCACGTTCACAGACCGCCTAAATCCTGTCCATGATCCTCTTAGTGGTTTGCAGTTTCCAGGTGAAGAGCCCCCTCTTAGAGAGGTCGCTCTAACACAGAAGAATTAGACCAGACAAGAAGCAGGGAGACCATATGCACCTTGAGGGGTCTGTCCCCCAAACCTGGGGACAGAGGGGAGGGGCAGATTTGAGAGAGGTTCTAGAGGCAGAGCTCACAGGACAGAGGCAAATTAGCATCAGCCCCATGGGCAATGCCTTACTCTTCCCAAACCATTATCAGTTTCTTGAAACCCGGTAAAACAAAGTTATCTTTTCAGCAAGAGAAAATAGGTTTATTCTCAAGCTTTGAATGGGATAGGCATTCTGTAATTAAGTGAGATCACTTGAGGTCAGGAGTCTGAGACCAGCCTGGCCAACATGATGAAAACCCATCTCTACCAAAAATATAAAAATTAGCTGGGTATGGTGGCACCTGCCAGTAGTCCCAGATACTCGGGAGGCTGAGGCAGGAGAATTGCTTGAACCAGGGAGGTGGAGGTTGCAGTAGAACCAAGATTCCACCACTGCATTCCAGCATGGGTGACAAAGTAAGACTCCATCTCCAAAAAAAATAAAAATAAAAAGCACATTAATGGGAATCATCTATATCTGCACTGTCTGATAGGGATATAATGTGAACCACAAATGTAACTTTGAATTTTCAAGTAGTCACATTTTAAAAGTTAAAACAAGTGAAATTAATTTTAATAATACATTTAACGCTACCCAAAATATCATTTCAACATGAAATCAATATAAACAATTATTGAGAGATTTTTACTGATCTTTTAAAATAAATTTTCGATATCCACTATGGGTTTTTTTGTTTTGTTTTGTTTTTGTTTTTGAAACGGAGTCTCACCCGTCACCCAGGCTGGATTGCAATGGCGTGGTCTGGGCTCACTGCTACCTCGGCCTCCCAGGTGCAAGCCATTCTTCTGCCCTCAGCTTCCCAAGTAGCTGGGATTACAGCGTGCACCATTACACCCAGCTAGTTATTTATTTATTTATTTATTTATTTTTGTATTATTAGTAGAGAGGGGGTTTCTCCATGTTGGCCAGGCTGGTCTCAAACTCCTGACCTCAGGTGATCCGCCCACCTCGGCTTCCCAAAGTGCTGGGATTACAGGCGTGAACTACTGAGAGGTGACAATGTGCTAGTAGCCCTCACTCTCAGCACCTCCTCAGCCTCAGCGTCCACTCTGGCGGTGCCTGAGGAGCCCTTCAGCCCACCAGGGCACTGTGGGAGCCCCTCTCTGGGCTGGCCGAGGCCGCAGCCACCTCCCTCGGCTTGCGGGGAGGTGTGGAGGGAGAGGCGCGGGCGGGAACCAGGGTTGTGCCAGGCACCCACAGTCCAGTGTGAGCTTCGGCCGGCGCGCACGAGGCGGGCCGCACACTCGGAGCGGCTGGCAGGTGCCGCCCGCCCAGGGCAGTGAGGGACTTAGCAACCGGGCCAGCAGCTGCAGTGGGGGCACAGGGTCCTCCAGCGGTGCCGTCTCCCCGGCCCTCAGCTGCCTCCCCGAGGGCAGGGATCCGGACCTGCAGCCTGCCATTCCCGACCCTCCCCCTCCCCGCCCCCGCGGTGGGCTCCAGGGCGGCCAGGGCCTCCGGGAGGAGCACCACCCCCTGCTCCACCGCGCTCCGTCCCATCAACCACCCAGGGGCTGAGGAGTGCGGGTGCACGGCGTGGGACTGGCAGGCAGCTCCCACCGTCGCCAGGTGTGGGATCCACTAGGTGAAGCCAGCTGGTCTCCTGAGTCTAGTGGGGACTTGGAGAACTTTTAGGTCTAGCTCTCTGTGTCTAGATAAAGGATTGTAAACGCACCAATCAGCACTCTGTGTCTAGCTCAGGGTTTGTAAACACACCAATCAGCACTCTGTCTAGCTAACCTAGTGGGGACTTGGAGAACTTTTATGTCTAGATAGAGGATTGTAAATGCACCATCAGCACTCTGTTAAAACAGACCAATCAGCTCTCTGTAAAATGGACCAATCAGCAGGATGTGGGTGGGGTCAGATAAGAGAATAAAAGCAGGCTGCCCGAGCCAACTGTGGCAACCCGGTAGGGTGCATTTCCACACTGTGGAAGGTATGTTCTTTTGCTCTTTGCAGTAAGCATTGCTGCTCACTCTTTGGGTCCATGCTGCCTTTATGAGCTCTAACACGGTGAAGGTCTGCAGCTTCAATCCTGAAGCCAGATGAGACTACAAACCCGCTGGGAAGAACGAGCAACTCCAGATCCGTCACCTTTGAGAGGTGTAACACTGACTGTGAGGTTCTGCAGTTTCACTCCCGTCAGCAAGACCACAAACCCACCAGAAGGAAGAAATTCCAGACACATCTGAACGTCTGAAGAAACAAACTCCAGACACACCATCTTTAAGAACTATAACACTCACCTCGAGGGTCTGCGGCTTCACTGAAGTCAGTGAGACCAAGAACCCACCAATTCCGGACACACTACCGCGACCGGGCCTTTTTTTTTTTTTTTTTTTTTTTTTTTTTTTGCACCACAGACTCTCCTTTTGTTGCCCAGCTAGAGTGCAGTGGCACAATCTTGGCGCACTGCAACCTCTGCCTCTCAGGTTCAAGTGATTCTCCTGCCTCAGCCTCCTGAGTAGCTGGGATTACAGGCAAGCACCACCAAGCCTGGCTAATTTTTGTATTTTTAGTAGAGACGGTTTCGCCATGTTTGGTCAGGCTGGTCTCAAACTCCTGACCTTGAGTGATCTACCTGCCTCGGCTTCCCAAAGTGCTGGAATTACAGGCGTGAGCCACCACATCCGGCCAATATGAACTATGCATTTTAAATTTAACAGCACATTTCAGTTTATACCAGCTACATTTCAAATTTTCACCAGCCACATGTAGCTATTGCTAAAGAATTCCATTTAGATAACGCAGATCTAAATTTTTGGAGAACAAAGAGCATACTATTTTGCACTTTGCAACTTTTGCTATTTTATAATTAAAGCTACAATGCTTAGGAATCTGGACTTCATCCTTAGGTGATAGGGAGCCACAGGATTTTAACCCAGAAAGTGAAACTACCAAATTTGCATTTTATAGCATAGAGGATGAAACACTGTAGATCCTCCTTAGACCTAGAAATATGGAGATCAGTCTTTTCATGTATTTAAAGTAAGAGTTTAGGAAGTCCTAAATTAGGGTTGCAACAATGCCCAGTTTACTCCAGTCCCAACTGAAGTTAATTCATGATTTTTTTAATCCTTCAAATAATTGAGAATTATGTGCCTGACATTTAAAATAGTAAATGTATATGCCAAAGGTTTTGTTAAACAGTAGTTTCCTCATCTGCAGTTTCGCTTTCCACAGTTTCAGTCTCCTCAGTCAGTCACGGTCGGAACATAGGTGAGTACAGTACAATAAGATACTTTGAGAGAGAGACCACATTCTGAAAACTTTTATTACAGTATGTGTTATAATTGTTCTATTTATTATTAGCTATTGCTCTTGATCTCTTCAAATTAAACTTTATCATAGATGTGTATGTAAAGGAGAAAACCATATATAGGGCTCTCCAAGGTTTCAGGCATCCACTATGGTTCTTGGAACTTATCTCCCACAGATAAGGGGAACTACTATAATTGTTACAGCCACTCCTTTTTGGGCCTAGACTGGATATGGGTCTTGGATGAAGTGTGCCTGAGTGTGCTGGGGTCCTAATTACCCTTTTCAGACCTTGAAATTACCCTTTTCAGACCACTCTTGGCTCCCCTGGGGTCTCTCATGTTTGTTTGAGGTAACCAAGGACAGAGTAGGACAATATAGATGTGCTGAAGACTAGCAAATGCTAGTCTATTGTGATAAATATCATTCACACACTCAGTGGTCATGCTATCACAAGTGCCTTTTGCAAAAACTATGCAAGATGGCTTAGAGCTCTTTAAAGCTCACTTCCAACCCAAGCCTGCGGTCACAGCTGGAGGATCCAAGTAGGTATCTTTTATTCTCATGCAGTTTCTTGTCTGGTGTCCCTGGCATCTGTCTGTTGCCTTGTTCCTACTCGACTCTCTATAGTGATGCATTGATCAGACTGGCTACCGAGCTGTCTATTTCCATTTAGCCTCCAGACACTGATTTGATCCATCCTGGCCTCTTGGTCTTCAGCCCTTGGTCCGGTGCAGCCTCGGTCCAACAGCCCAAATGTTCCATGGAGAGGTACAGCTAAGTAAATTTTATTGCCTCCATTCAATGTAGTGTTATGTAGTCCTTATGCAGTGTGACTATTAAGACTATGAAAACAAGATTGGGCATGGTGGCTCACGTCTGTAATATCAGCACTTTGAGAGGCTGAGGTGAGAGGATCATTTGAGACCAGCCTGGGCAACATAGCAAGACTGCCTCTACAAAAAATCAAAACTTATCTGGGCATCCTGGCTCGCACCTGTGGTCCTAGTTATTTGGGAGGCTGAGGTGGGAAGATCGCTTGAGCCCCAGAGATTGAGGCTGCAGTGAGCTGTGATCATACCACTGTCCTTCAGTCTTGGCAACAAAGTGAGACCTGGTCTCAAAAAAACAAAAAAAAGACTGTGAAAACAACATGCTTGTTTCCAAAATGTTTACAGTTCAAAAGAATCTCTAAGGCATATTCTGTGGCACAAAGTAGAGCACTCTGTGGCCCCTTTCTTATGTCTGGCTATCCCCTCATGGTTGACCAGAGTGGGTCCTGTAATTACTGTCTGCTCAGTTTTGCTCAGTTTTGCAGGGGCCATCACATCTATATTGTCCTACTCTGTCCTTGATTACCTCAAACAAACATGAGAGACCCCAGGGGAGCCAAGAGTGGTCTGAAAAGGGTAATTAGGACCCCAGCACACTCAGGCAATTTGTGCTCTTTGTGCCCCACTGCAGACTTACAACATGTATACATGTCCACAAAAGTTAACACCTGTGCTAGGAAAGATACTGTTCCTTGGAATGGCCCCATGCTCTTGTCTTAGAGAAAATGAAGACCCGTTTGAAACAACTGAGGCTCATCTCCCCAGAAATGACTTTCACACAAAGGGCTTTTAATTTTTTTTACTTTATCATCAGATTGCTAGTGATAGTAGCACCATTTGGTGTCAGAGTTCTCTCTAGAGATAAATGTTTTCTAGTTGCATTTTACCAGACAACTATAACAGGTGGGACATCATCTGATTTGAGATTTTGTATTATATGAAAATAAAACCATCACACAGTATATATAACATGAAAAGAGGCATAGAAAAAATGGACAAATTACTGCAGAGGGTATGAAAGGTAGATATTTGAACTGTCATCAGATATTCATTACTGCTTCTTAGTAATTCCATTTATGAGACATTAAAATATAATTTGCATTTTCCCAATTATTTTTTGAATTTTGCATCATTTTGAAAAATATCTTCTAAAATATTTACTAATGGATGACCTAAGTAAATGATATCTTTAACGTAAAGCATAGGACGGGCACGGTGGCTCACGCTTGTAATCCCAACACTTTGGGAGGCCAAGACGGGCAGATCATTAGAGCCCGAGAGTTCGAGACCAGCCTAGCCAACAGGGGAGCTCTCACCTCTACAAAAAATAATACAAAAAATCAGCCAAGCCTGGCCGGCCATGGTGGCTCACACCTGTAATCCCAGCACTTTGGGAGGCCAAGGCTGGCGGATCACGAGGTCAGGAGATCAAGACCATCCTGGCTAACACAGTGAAACCCCATCTCTGCTAAAAGTACAAAAACTTAGCTGGGTGTAGTGGCGGGCGCCTGTTAGTCCCAGCTACTCGGGAGGCTGAGGCAGAAGAATGGTGTGAACCCAGGAGGCGGAGCTTGCAGTGAGCCGAGATTGTGCCACTGCACTCTAGCCTGGACAACAGTGCAAGACTCCGTCTCAAATAAAACAACAAAAAAAGAAACCTTCCATTTTAATTACGTGAAAACTACCTTCTTAAGAATTTTATGATTTTTTTTTGCAAATTAGTATTTAGAGGCATTCTGTTAGAGTCGTGGTGTCTTAGAATGTGGAGAAAGGCAGAGAACAGCTGGGAATGGTGGCTCATGCCTATAATCCCAGCACTTTGGGAGGCTGAGGCGGGCAGATCACTTGAGGTCAGGAGTTTGAGACCAGCCTGGCCAACGTGGTGAAACCCTGTCTCTATGAAAAATTTTAAAATCTGCCTGGCAGTCCAGGCATGGTGGCTCATGCCTGTAATCCCAGCACTTTGGGAGGCCGAGGCAGGTGGATCACGTGAGGTCAGGAGTTCCAGACCAGCCTGGCCAACACGCTCTCTACTAAAAACACAAAAATTATCCCAGCATGGTGGCACATGCCTGTAATCCCAGCTACTTGGGAGGCTGAGGTAGGAGAATTGCTTGAACCCAGGAGGCAGAGGTTGTTGCAGTGAGCCGAGATCCTACCCTTACACTCCAGCCTCAGCAACAAGATCGAAACTCCGTCTCAAAAAAAAAAAAAAAAAAAATTAGCTAGGTGTGGTGGTGGGTGCCCATAGTCCCAGCTACTCGAGAGGCGGAGGCATAATTGCTTGAACTGAGGAGGCAGAGGATGCAGTGAGCCAAGATTGCACCACTGCACTCCAGCCTTGGGGACACAGCGAGACTCTATCTCAAAAAAAAAAAAAAAAAAAAAAAAAAAAAACCAAACAAATGAAAGAGAACAAGAAAACTGAGAGAAAAGGTAAAAGATTGAGTTACGGTGTTTTGTTATTTTGAATCTAAAACCTTCACCTTCCTGGTCACATTGCTTTAGTCATAAACAGTCCTTAATATTGGGCTTGGGGCTTTAAGACTGTAATTTGATCCAGTTTGGGCACTTACTCTATGATTTTCGACAATTAATTCAGTGTCTCTGACACTTTGCTCATGAAAATAGAATTAACAATTCCTGGCCAGGCGTGGTGGCTCACGCTTATAATCGCAGCACTTTAGGAGGCCAAGGCAGGCAGATCACGAGGTCAGAAGTTCGAGACCATCCTGGCTAACACGGTGAAACCCCGTCTCTACTAAAACATACAAAAAACTAGCCGGGCGCGGTGGTGGGCGCCTGTAGTCCCAGCTACTCGGGAGGCTGAGGCAGGAGAATGGCGTGAACCCGGGAGGCGGAGCTTGCAGTGAGCTGAGATCTGGCAACTGCACTCCAGCCTGGGCGACAGAGCGAGACTCTGTCTCAAAAAAAAAAAAAAAAAAATTAGGCCGGGTGCAGTGGCTCACACCTGTAATCCCAGCACTTTGGGAGGCCAAGGTGGGCGGATCATGAGGTCAAGAGATCAAGACTATCCTGACCAACATAGCGAAACCCTGTCTCTACTAAAAATACAAAAATTAGCTGGGCATGGTGGCGCACACCTGTAGTCCCAGCTACTTGGGAGGCTGAGGCAGAAGAATCACTTGAACCCAGGAGGCAGAGGTTGCAGTGAGTCAGGATTGCGCCACTGCACTCCAGCCTGGCGACAGAGTGAGACTCCATCAAAAAAAAAAAATCCCACTTTACAAAATTATCAGGAGGATAAATTAAGAGACTGTGTACTATGGTGCTTAAAAACTTTAGAGTCATCGGCCAGGCGTGGTGGCTTACGCCTGTAATCCCAACACCTTGGGAGACCAAGATGGGTGGATCACTTGAGGTCATAAGTTCAAGACCAGCCTGGTCAATATGGTGAAACCCCATCTGTACTAAAAATACAAAAATTAGCTGAGTGTGGTGGCGCATGATTGTAATCCCAGCTACTTGGGAGGCTGCAGTGGGAGGCTGCAGTGAGCCACGATCGCTCCACTGCACTCCAGCCTAAGTGACAGAATGAGACTCTATCAAAAACAAACAAACAAACAAACAACTTTAGAGTCATTAATACCTGTGTTTGTGGTTCAGTGTCTCCCTGAACCTCCTCTGCTTAAACTGTGACATGGTAATGATGCTGTACTGGCATGGAAGTGCTAAGAAAACACAGCTTATTGTTCCTATTACTTCCTAAACAACTTTTAAGAAATGGGGGCCAGGAGCGGTGGCTCATGCCTGTAATCCTAGCACTCTGGGAGGCCAAGGCAGGGGGATCATGAGGTCAGGAATTCAAGACCAGCGTGACCAACATGGTGAAACCCCATCTGTACTAAAGATAAAAAAAAATTAGCCGAGCATGGTGGCATGCTCCTGTAATCTCAGCTGTTCAGGAGGCTGAGGCAGGAGAGTCCCTTGAACCCGGGAGGTGGAGGTTGCAGTGAGCTGAAATTGCACCATTGCACTCCAGCCTGGGCAACAAGGCAAGACTCTGTCTCAAAAAAAAAAAAAAAGAGAAAAGAAAGAAATGGGACTCAGTGCAGAGCCAATATGAAGGACAGTTCAGGGCCCCATCCATGGACTTGTTCATGAATAGCTCCCCCACCTAGGAAACCTGCTAGTTACCACTGTACACTCAGGGTAGACGAGCTCCAGGTGTGGTCGCTGCATCATGCCCTCAAGTAGAAATGTTAAAACATTCATTGGTATGTGCTGCTGCTTTTTTAGTTTCACTACCGGAAAAGCCTGCTTGGATGGAAAGATTTCATTTGCTATGCTTTCTGCCTTTGCGTCTGGGTAGCATCGCAGGCAGGTGTTCCTTCACTCAAAACATGTTGTGGCCCTTGTTGAAAGCTGTCATGCAACAGGCAGCCAGTGCAGCCAGGGGACCCAGCAGGTCCAGACTCACCCATGGCCATCGCCAGTCTCTAGAAATACTTACAACAAGAAGCTTCGTCCTGTGGCTGGCATGCCATATCTTTTATACCTTGCACCAAGCAACCGTCCTTCCTTTTCTTGTAACCAAGCCAAAGATAGAAGTAAATATTTCTAATTTCTCAGTTCTAAGTCAGGAATTAGCCAACTATGGCCCACAGTCTGAGTCATTGCCCAACAGTTTTTGGATGGCCAGCAAGTTAAGAATGATTTTCACATTTATAAAAGGTTGAGACTAGGCGTGGTGGCTCACACCTGTAATCTCAGCACTTTGGGAGGCCAAGGCGGGTGGATCACCTGAGGTCAGGAGTTCAAGACCAGCTCCTGGCCAACATGGCGAAACCCCATCTCTACTAAAAATACGAAAAGTAGTCGGGTGTGTTGGCACATGCCTGTAATCTCAGCTACTCGGGAAACTGAGGCAGGAGAATCGCTTGAACCTGGGAGGCGGAGGTTGCAGTGAGCCGTGATTGCTCCATTGTGCTCTAGCCTGGGCAAGAAGAGCAAAACTTCATTGAAAAGAAAAAAAACTGAGGCTAGGTGTGGTGGCTCACGCCTGTAATCCCAGCACTTTGGGAGGCTGAGGCGGGTGGATCACAAGGTCAGGAGTTCGAGGCCAGCCTGATCAGCATGGTGAAACCCTGCATGTACTAAAAATACAAAAATTAGCCAGGCATGGTAGCGCTTGCCTATAATCCCAGCTACTTGGAAGGCTGAGGCAGGAGAATCACTTGAATCCGGGAGGTGGAGGTTGCAGTGAGCCAAGATCATGCCACTGCACTTCAGCCTGGGACAGAGCGAGACTCCATCTCAAAATAAAGAAACAAATAAATAAAAGTAAAATAAAATAAATAAATAAATGTTCATTGAGAACTCTTTTGAGTCAAGAGTTGAAAAAGGCCTAGATATCCCAAAGCCATGATTTTTTTTTTTTTTTTTAAATCTTACCCATTCAGGCCACACGTGGTGGCTCATGCCTATAATCCCAGCACTTTGGGAGGCTGAGACAGGCGGATCATTTGAGGCCAGGAGTTCGAGACCAGCCTGACCAACATGGTGAAACCCCGTTTCTCCTAAAAATACAAAAATTAGCCGGGTCTGGTGGTGGATGCCTGTAGTCCCAGCTAACTGGGAGGCTGAGGCAGAAGAATCGCTTGAACCCAGGAGGTGGGGGTTGCAGGGAGCCAAGATCACATCATTGCACTCCAGCCCGGGTGACAGAACCAGACTCCATCTCAAAAAAAAAAAAAAAAAAAAATAGGCCGGGCACGGTAGCTCACACTTGTAATCCCAGCACTTTGGGAGGTGGAGGCGGGTGAATCACGAGGTCAGGAGATCGAGACCATCCTGGCTGTCATGGTGAAACCCCGTCTCTACTAAAAATATAAAAAAAAATTAGCCAGGCGTGGTGGCGGGTGCCTGTAGTCCCAGCTGCTCGGGAGGCTGAAGCAGGACAATGGTGTGAACCCAGGAGGCGGGGTTTGCAGTGAGTGGAGATCGTGCCACTGCACTCCAGCCTGGGTGACACAGCGAGACTCCGTCTCAAAAAAATGAAATAAAATAAAAATAATAACAATAATAATCTTACCCATTTAAAGTCTGAGAATAGGTTGAGATCATTTTGGCCCCAGGACCTCTAATATTCACTTTACTGGATAAAACTGTGTGGGCTGGGTTTTGGGAGAGCACTAGCTGTCCTGAGAGAAACTTCTGAGGGAACCAGCTAGTAGATGGCTCAGTTAGTCTTTCACCCCTATACCCAGGTTGGACGATGGATTTGCAGGACAGGACTGCAATGGACCTCCACCAGAGTGTCCTCTGGCTTCGCCCTTCTCAGGCATAGTTCACCATCTTTGGGGTCCTAACACATGCACCTGTGCTTCACTCCCCTATACCAATTTCCCAACAAAACCATGAATTTTTAAATAGATGGTGGTTCATCCACATGGAGCAACACTATGTAGAAGTACTGTAGAGATGCTATGTAAAACTCAATGGAGAACTTCTGTGCGATCATTATGACAATCTGGCAGAAATGGATTTCTGGATATATCAATCTATTGGTCCCCAGTTTAAGGCCACCTCCTCTATTAAGAGGTTCCACGCCTCTCCTACCCTTCGGATAAGCATTTGTAGTCTGTGGCTGTAGTTACCACAGCCCATTCGTGGGCAAAAATCTCCACAGCCCATGGGGCCTCCTCATTCCAGAGGAATAAGGGAGGGAGAGAGGGAAAAGATAAAAATAATTAAGTTGCAATAAACATACGGTTTTTCACAAGAGAAGTAGTTTATTCAAATGATGATTTAAATATTTTTATTCAATTTGAATAGTTAATACAATATCCTGTAGACATAAAAATAAACCAGGAATTTTATTGAATTTATTTAAATAGAAGATAGCCAAATTTGTAGCACTAGTACAAACAGCATGAATTTGTAGTCAGCCTGTCACCAGAAGAACCCAAGAAGGATTGCATGTTTGGATCTTTCTGTAAGAAAACTCCTCTAACAGCATCGAAACTCTGGTTTGGTAATGATTATGCGCTGAATTCTGTCTCCCCAAACATTCTATTTGTCGAAATCCTGACCCTCAGGACCTCAGAATGTGACTGTATTTGGAGACAGGGTCTTTAGAGAGGTAATTAAGTTAAAATGGGGTCATGAGGTGAGCACTAATCCCATATAAGTGATGTCCTTATAAGGAGAGGAAATTTGGATAAAGGGGGAGCTACTGGAGCCCACAGAGGAAAGACCCTGCAAAGACAGAGAAAAGATGGCCATAAGCCAAGGAGGGAAGTGTCAGGAGAAACCTGTCCTGCTAACACGTTGAGCTGAGACTTCTGGCCTCCAGAGCTGTGAGAAAATTAATTTCTGATGTTTGAACCACCCCGTCTGTGCTACTTTATTATGGCACTCCTAGCAGACTAATGCAGTAATTAATCATTTGCTAGGGAGAGACCTCTTCCATTGTTCTTTCATAATTTGACATGAGTACCATTAAAAACTTCAAATGTGTTTTGTGTGGTTTTTCTCAACTAGATGGTAAGGTTCTTGAAGGTGTTGAACATAAACCAATTAGCTCAGTGTCTTGAGTAGAACTCACTAGATGTTTATTGATTAAATTCAATGACAAGATATGTAGCCTGGTTCTGTGAAAAAGAAGAAGTGAGAAAAGAGGGGAAAGTTAGTTGGGGGTAGACAGTGACATTTCTATGTGAGTGCTCCTTTCAGTTAATATTTAATGAAAGATTGAAATGGTGCTTTAAGGGTTTACAAAGTGACGTTCACAGACCTGATCTCATTCACACTTCACAACCCCGTCATTGGCTACATTTTGCTGAGGAGGAAACTGAGCTCAGAGCTGTTGCCTCCCAGGCGTGGTCACACAGGACCAGAGGTGCCTTAGAACTAGGGCATAGGTTGGCTCCTCTGTGGGATTCAAATGCTCTCCTGCTAAACCACATTCACTGAGCTCACCCCCGCTCTCCTTAAACACCAAGCTGAAGAGGATTCACAAATCGTGCACTCTCTGAAAATAAGAAAATAAGAAAAATTAAACTGAAAATAAGAAAAATTAAATATATCAAAAAATGTGTCCACTTACATTTTTTTTAAAAAAACCCTTTTTTACCTTCATGGACATAATGCCCTGATTATCATATAAATATATAAATACAAAACCTCTGGAACTGAAATGCTGAAAATTTAGTATAAGCTTACATGAAAGCTAAGAGGCTGTGGTCCCACATACAGCTATAACTGTTATAAAACTCTGTTCTGGTTTCTGATCATCCACTTCTTTGTATAGACTCCATGCCTCCACTTTGGTAAATACAAATAACCTGATCAAGCAACAGATCTTGAGCAGAAACTCTGTCCAGAATTTACTCCATGACCTTCTATAATGTGAAATTCATTCTTGTGCATAATAAGTGCTTTTTAGTTGAAGAATCTCTCATTAAAAGACAAATCCTTCTTGAAATAAAAACTCTCATCAATATCAAATAACAGTTGAAGTTAGCTAACAGCTGGTTAAGAGCAAAGCCCTAAGAGAACAGGATAGGCACCTTCAGCAAGAACATTGGTAGAGGAATGGTAGGGGTAAACTGTAAGGCAAGCAAAACGGAAAAAGAGCAAAAGAGAAGGGTATGAAGGAGTCCTGTTACCGTACAATGTCTCTGGTTGGGCTTTGAGAGCCATATACATTTGCAATCACTTTTCTTCACACATCTGGGTGTGATAAGAACGTAAAGCATCTATTCCACTCTGGTTTTGAACTCCTAATGTTAACCTGGAGGATGGGTAGAGGAGGCTGGCATGACAAGACAGGGAAAGGAGCAAGACAGCCCTTTGTAAGACTCCGGACCTCGTGCTAGCACAGGAGAGAGGTCGCTGCAATTAAAAAAACAAAGTATGTGCATGTTTTAAAATTCGGGTAAAGAAATTAAGCTCTGGTACTGATATTGTGCACTTACTGCAAGTTCTCAGAGTTTCTCGGGGCAGTTTTTCTTTTTCCATTCGCGGTTTTCCGGCCACGGTCAGGGTGGCTGTGCACTTAGTTACTTGGCTGAAACGTTCTCACTTCTCTCTTCCCCGGGCTTCCTCCTGAGTGACCAGCTGGCTAACAGCTGGCCCGTTCTCAGCAGACCTGCTAAGGCACTCTTTATGCGAAGGCCAGAGGGCGGGCAGCCCCCAGCTTTCCTGGGTCCCTCCCGCCTTTCTTTGGGGCTGCAAGCCCTCTTTTCTCTCATCACAAACTCAGTAAACAAATGAGAGTAGCTGCTAAACACTTTTAGTCAGGAAGGATTTATATGCTAATTAAGGGATTTTTTTTCCCCTCCAATAGTTAAGTGTTTGGGAAAATAAAATTAGATCTCCGCCTCCTTGGAAGCCCCCACACCCACCCGAGACACTGAGAAGACCTATCTCCACTTCCCTCCCCACTCAGGGTTGGGTGATGCAAACTAAAAACAATGCCGAAGACAGAGAACACTCTAAATATAACTGCCCAAGGGGTTCACCTTGCCCGCTGCCTAGACAGAGCCGATTCATCAAGACAGGGGAATTGCAATAGGGAAAGAGTAATTCACGCAGAGCTGGCTGTGCCGGAGACCCGAGTTTTATTATTACTCAAATCAGTCTCCCTGAGCATTCAGCCAGTAGAGTTTTTAAGGATAACTTGGTAGGTGGAGGGAAGCCAGTGAGCCAGGAGTGCTGATTGGTCAGGGATGAAATCATAGGGGGCCCAAGCTGTCTTCTTGCATTGAGTCAGTTCCTGCGTAGGGGCCACAAGATCAGAGGAGCCAGTTTATCAACCTGGGTGGTGCCAGCTGATCCATCAAGTGCAGGGTCTGCAAAATATCTCAAGCACTGATCTTAGGAGCAGTTTAGGGAGAGTCAGAATCTTGTAGCCTCCAGCTGCGTGACTCCTAAACCATAATTTCTAATCCTGTGGCTAATGTTAGTCTAGTCCCCAGGCAAGAAGGAGGTCTGTTTTGGGAAAGGGCTGTTGCGGTCTCGTTTAAACTATAGATCACAGTCAGGAGTTTAAGAACAGCCGGGCCAACATGGAGAAACCCCCTCCCTACTAAAAATACAAAAAAAAAACGGGCGTGGTGATGTGCGCCTGTAATCCCAGCCATTCAGGAGGCTGAGGCAGAATTGCTTGAACCCAGGAGGTGGAGGTTGCAATGAGCAGAGATTGCGCCACTGCACTCCAGCCTGGGCAACACAGCAAGACTCTGCCTCTTAAAAAAAAAAAAAAAGGCCGGGCCCAGTGGCTCATGCCCGTAATCCTAGCACTTTGGCAGGCAGAGGCAGGTGGATTGCCTGAGCTCAGGAGTTTGAGTTCAGCCTGGGCAACATGGCAAAACCCTGTCTCTACTAAAAATAAAAAAAAAACTTGGCCAGGTGTGGTGGTGCGTGCTTGTACTCCCAGCTACTTGGGAGGCTGATTCAGGATAATGGCTTGAATCTGGGAGGTGGAGGTTGCAGTGAGTTGAGATCATGCCACTGCACTCCAGCCTGGGCGACAGAGCGAGACACTGTCTCCAAATAAATAAATAAACAAACTATAAACTACAAACTACAACCTTTCTCCCAAAATTAGTTCAGCCTATGCCCAGGAATTAACAAAGACAGCTTGGAGGTTAGAAGCAAGATGGAGTTGGTTAAGTTAGAGCTCTTTCACTGCCTCAGTTATAATTTTGCAAAGGCGGTTTCGTAACCTTCAGGAAGATAGCTGATGCTTTTAAAGAACTTTCAAATTCGTTGCCCCCCACCCATCATTGCATTGCTTTGTCTTGTTTGTAATTTGGATGACCTTATGGTTATTATTAAGTTACCTTTTGGCCGGGCGCAGTGCCTCATGCTTGTAATCCCAGCACTTTGGGAGGCTAAAGCTGGAGGATCACTTGAGCTCAGGAGTTCAAAACTAGCCTGGCCAACATGGCGAAACCCTGTCTCTAAAAAAAATACAAAAATTAGCCAAGCATTGTCCCAGGAGGCTGAGGTGGGAGGATCCCCTGAGCCCGGGAGGTTGGGGCTGCAGTGAGCTGTGATTACACCACTGAACTCCAGCCTAGGTGACAGTGAGAGACCCTGTCTCAAAAAAATAAATAAATAAAAATCAAAAATAAATTACCTTTTAGATTTCCAGCTTCAGTCTCTAGCACCTGATCTTAAGTACCCTGTGTCTTTTTTTTTTTTTTTTTTTTTGAGACAGAGTCTTGCTCTGTCGCCCAGGCTGGAGTGCGGTGGCGCGATCTCGGCTCACTGCAAGCTCCGCCTCCCGGGTTCACGCCATTCTCCTGCCTCAGCCTCCCGAGTAGCTGGGACTACAGGCGCCCGCCACCACGCCCGGCTAGTTTTTTGTATTTTTAGTAGAGATGGGGCTTCACGGTGTTAGCCAGGATGGTCTCGATCTCCTGACCTCGTGATCCGCCCGCCTCGGCCTCCCAAAGTGCTGGGATTACAGGTGTGACCCACCGGGCTTGGCCAGTACCTCGTGTCTTAAAACAAAAATCCTGCCGGGCGCGGTGGCTCAAGCCTGTAATCCCAGCACTTTGGGAGGCCGAGACGGGCGGATCACGAGGTCAGGAGATCGAGACCATCCTGGCTAACATGGTGAAACCCCGTCTCTACTAAAAAATACAAAAAACTAGCCGGGCGCGGTGGCGGGCGCCTGTAGTCCCAGCTACTCGGAAGGCTGAGGCAGGAGAATGGCGTGAACCCGGGAGGCGGAGCTTGCAGTGAGCAGAGATCCGGCCACTGCACTCCAGCCTGGGCGGCAGAGCGAGACTCCGTCTCAAAAAAAAAAAAAAAAATCCAAAAATGCTCTTCAACTTCTAGCTTAAAAGTTTCTACTATATTCTGTAATTACCCTACCTTTATCTTTCTAACCTCACCAAAAATATGTTATGTACCTCTCTAGGTATATCTGCAATGCAATAGCACACTTACCTTATTTTTACTTTATCTAAGGTGCACTTTTATTTTATTTATTTATTTATTTATTTATTTAGACAGTCTCTGTCGCCCAGGCTAGAGTGCAGTGGCATGATCCTGGCACACTGCAACCTCTGCCTCCTGGGTTCAAGCAATTCTCCTGCCTTAGCCTCCTGAGTAGCTGGGATTACAGGTGTGCACCACCATGTCTGGCTAACTTTTTTTTACATGTTTAGTAGAGTCAGGGTTTCACCATGTTGGCCAGGCCAGTCTCGAACTTCTGACCTCAAGTGATCTGTCTGTCTCAGTCTCTCAAAGTGCTGGGATTACAGGCGTGAGCCACCACACCCAGCCCTAACGTGCACATTTAACCCTAAAACTCTCCGGGACCTTCTGTTGGTGGATGAAGTGCTGTCCACCCAGATACAGTGAGAGTCATCTTTGTGTCCCCAACACCTAGCAAGGTACCTAGAACAAAGTTGACCTCATGAAAGGCGCTGAGTGAATGAAGTCCTCTGAGCAAAAACTCAAAGTGTCTGAGGGCTGTGAAAAATGATCCCATATCCCTTTCCATTCAGCATCTGTCTCCATGTGCATATGTAAAATATTTTACAGATAAGAAGTGGACACTTTTTTTCAAAATTAAAGTAAAACCTATATACATCTACACATACACGTGAAATGTGTAGCAATGTGTTTAAACAAAGGGGTAATTACATAGTCTGAATTCTTAATCTCCCAGCCTCAGGCTGAGTCATGAGGAATCAGGGCAGGGTTGGAGAGATAGTGAGGAGGAAGATAGTGACTCTAACTGCCATGCACTCTCCAGAGAACCCTCTGATGGCTTCAAGGGACAGGGTGGAGGCCCCCTGAGATAAGTGTAGGTTTCTGAATGCCTTTCATGCAACTTCTCCTCCTTCCAGTGATCTCGCTGATTGCTGTTTTTGGTCTCAGACCATAGGACGATTTCAAAGGGAAACCCCAGTGGGATATCACGGTATCCCCGGCCATCCCTGCCAACTTCCCATTGTAACTCGATGAACGAGTCTCTGTTGTTCCCCATGAATGTGAACTCAGGGGAGTTCTGCAGAACAAAGAGAGGAGAAAAACTCCACAAACCAAGAGGAGCTTCCCCTGGGGAGAAGGGAAGGGCATGGTCAGAACCCGCGCTCTTCTCTGAGGTTTGCAGGAAAGCTCATTGACAGACCTGCATGCAAGTCCCGGTGCTGAAGTCAAAAGGGCAGGAGGTCTCCATTTGCTTTGCTAGTGACTGGGTGCTCTTCACTGGATTGGAACTTCTGAGCAAGCTGCCTCAGTTCTCAATTGCTGTTTTCCAAAAAAAGTGCTCTAATCCCAAGGCCTGCTCCCCAGAAGCACTTTAAATGGCTGTTTACAGTTTATGACATTTTCAAATGCCTGGTCTGCAATGAAGTTTGGACAAAAGGATTTTCTTTCTCAGGATTGTATTTTTTGTTTGTTTTGTTTTTACACACTAAATTACCTGTGAGCCTATTTTTGATTACCAGGGGAGTGTCAAAAGCTTTGCTCAAACAACTGATTAGTATAATTATTTCCTTTACTGCCAGGTCACCCTGTGTTCATTCACACTGAATGGTCCAGAAAAGCCCAGGGGGCTGCTCTGCCTGTCAAGAGGGTTTCTTTTATTGTAATTATTATTATTGTTGTTGTTTGTGTTTCTTTTGAGACAGAGTCTCACTCTGTTGCCCAGGCTGGAGTACAGTGGCACAATCTCAGCTCACTGCAACCTCTGCCTCCCAGGTTCAACTTGGGCTGCAGTGAACCCAGGTTGTGCCATTGCACTCCAGCCTGGGTGACAAAGCGAGACTCCGTCTCAAAAAAAAAGGAAAAGAAGCAGGGGAAATTAATTTCACTGTACCATATATTTACTCCCAAACACCTAAAATATTATTATGAAATGTGTAATTAATATAATAATAATCTTTTTGTTTTTGTAGAGATGGAGTCCCACTATGTTGCCCAGGCTAATCTTGAACTCCTGAGCTCCAGCGATCCCCCTGCCTCAACCTCTCAAAGTATTGGGATTACAGACGTGAGCTACTATGCCTGGCTAAGAATTATTAATATTCATATATTTTACACTCATTTTTTGTACCATTACTTCAAATCGAGTGTGTGTTTTCTTTTTTTTTTCTCTCTTTTGAGATGGAATTTCAATCTTGTTGCCCAGGCTGGAGTGCAATGGCATGATCTTGGCTCACTGCAACCTCTGCCTCCTGGGTTCAAGCAATTCTCCTACCTCAGCCTCCCAAGTAGCTGGGATTACAGGCATGCGCCACCACACCTGGCTAATTTTTTTGGTATTTTTAGTAGAAACTGGGTTTCTACAGGCTGGTCTCAAACTCCTGACCTCAGGTGATCTGCCCGTCTCAGCCTCCTAAAGTGCTGGGATTACAGGCATGAGCCACCGCGGCTGGCTCCAAGTGTGTGTTTTTGTCTTGGACTGGCCACATATTGCCCTTAGCCGCATGTGGCTTTAGCTGTCCTTCCAGGCAGGCTATTCCGGGGGCAGAGGTGACCATCCCTGTAACCCCGAGCTTCCAGCTCCTCTTCTGGAAGCAGAAAGCAGAGACTATGTCATTAGTACTATCAGAAGCCTGGTTCTTTGGACTGTAGTTACTTTTTTTTTTTTTTTTTTGACAGGCTCTTGCTCAAGGCTGGAGTGCAGTGGCGTGATCATAGCTCACTGCGGCCTCCAACTCCTGGGTTCAGGGGATCTGCATACCACAGCATCCCAAAGCTCTGGAATTAAAGGCGTGACCTCTGCGTCTGGCCTGTAGTTACTCTTTAAGTAGTTCCTTCTTTGGTTGCCCTCCTTTTTGTTTTATAAATGCCAGGCTGCTGTGTTGTCCTGAGTAAATCTTGGGAGTTCATTGTATGAACTTTTCATGGGAATACTTCAAATAATGTAGAGAGAAGCAGCCTCGGACTGGAGACATGCTGGGTCGGTGAGGAGGGAATCCCAGAGAGACGCACAGGATTCTGAGCTTCACTGGAGGATTTGTGACCCCTGCCTACTTGGGGCTCTTCCAGCATTTTCAGTGGAAACCCAGGAAAGCAGCCGAATCAACGCACTTCCAGGAGATCAGGTAAGTGGGACGTGGAAATAGAGGAACATGGAGAGAAAGGGGAATAAAATAAATGGTCATTGATGGAAGATAAAAATACAGAAACAGCAAGCTTATTAGTAATACAAAGCCAGTAGAAGCCACATGCTGGGACTGCCGCTCAATGTGGCACAAGTAATTCAGAGTGTGCTACAAACCACTGGAAAGAAAAGAGAAAGGTAGATCAATAATTACAATAAGGCTGGGTGCGGTGGCTGACACCTGTAATCTCAGCACTTTGGGAGGCAGAGGCAGGTGGATCACAAGGTCAGGAGTTCGAGACCAGCCTGGCCAATATGGTGAAACCCCGTCTCTACAAAAAATTAAAAATTAGCTGGGCAAGGTGGCACATGCCTGTAGTCCCAGCTACTTTGGAGGCTGAGGTAGGAGAATCACTTGAGCCCAGGAGTTCGGGGCTGCAGTGAGCTATGATTACACTACTATACTCCAGCCTGGTAGCCGGGGTGACAGAGCAAGACTCTGTCTCAAAAAATTGGAAGAAAAGAAAAGAACATGAAAAATGGTATGTGTGGCTGGTGGTATATTTCTGTTGGATGTTGCTGCTCAAACAATGGCCTTATCTCCTGCCTGGCAGATACCTTCTTCAGCAACTTGCCTACTTCCTGGAACCACAGAGTCAAAAATCCTCTGATTGCACCCCCCATCTCCCCCAGTCCGTTCTACTCTTCATTCAGAGGCAGTCATCTCATTCACAGCCAATCAGATGGATGGCAGTGATCGGCTACAGTCTACAGGGGAGGAATGGTCTGCCCCTTACAGGCCAGCTTCACTGTTCTGTAATCTCCAAAGCCCTACCATGAGGATTGTAACATCTCCTCCCCACACCCAAACTCCATATCCCTTTCAGGTCTTTTCTGAGGAAAATGCAACATCCAGGATGATCGTTTATTGCTGGATAGTTAAGGACCCCATTCTACCGACACAGCCTGTGCGTGTCTACATAGAAGAGCCACAGGGCCTCGGCACATCCTTTGGCACAGAGCTTAGGAGAGCAATGGTGACCTCAAGGAGCAGGCATCTCAGTTCTAGCCTTGTCTGAATTTCTGTCTAGTTTGAATTGTTTTCATTTTTCAAATTATTTTTAGAGACAGGGTCTCACTCTGTCACACAGGCTGGAGTGCAGTGGGTGGATCATAGCTCACTGCAGCCTCAAACTCCCAGGCTCAAGCAATCCTCCCACCTCAGTCTCCCAAAGAGCTGAAATTACAGGCATGAGCCTCCACATCTGGGCTATCTAATTCATATTTTTTTGGTGCAAATAAAGGGGGAAAATTAACTTCACATTCTTTTGGTGCCCATAAAGTGTAATCTTTTTACTATGACTTGCCCATGGGATAAGACTTTCTCTACCTTTTAGGGGGTTAGAATGATTGATAAATGATAAGAGACAGGGAGATAACTGACATGCTCTTAGGACAACAAGCTCTTAGGATGCATCTACATGATGGTGAACAGTTGGGTGTCTGGGAACAACTGAATGGTCCATTTTGTCTACCAAAACATCTGATTAAATATTTCCTTGCCGGGCATGGTGACTCATGCCTATAATCCCAGCACTTTGGGAGGCCAAGGCAGGTAAGTCACCTGAGGTCAGGAGTTCAAGACCAGCCTGGCCAACGTGGTGAACCCTGTCTCTACTAAAAACATAAAAATTAGCCAGGCATCATGGTGGGCACCTGTAATCCCAGCTACTTGGGAGGCTAAGGCAGGAGAATCACTTGAACCTGGGAGGCAGAGGGTGCAGTGAGCCAAGATTGTGCCATTGCAATCCAGTCTGGGCAACAAGAGCGAAACTCCATCTTAAAAAAAAAAAAAAAAAAAGCTTTCTTTTTAAAAGTATTTATTTATTTATTGTTCTTTTCTACAGAGGAGGTCTCCCTATGTTATCCAGGCTGGTCTCGAACTCCTGGGCTCAAGTGATCCACCTGCCTTGACCTCCCAAAATGCTGGGATTATAAAGGTGAGCCACCACGTCTGATTAAATGTTTGAACTTTTCATTTACCTATTTGGACCTGGTATAAAGACAGCTGTAGATTTATTAAAGTGGTATAGTCTGAAAAGACTGTAGGAAACTAGATTTATACCGACCACAGACAGCGCAGCACAGGCCAAGGCAGTTCCTGGTCATAGAAGCGTGAGGAAACAGACAGCAACACCCAAATACAGATGGCTTCTGATAATTGACCGGCCCCTTTCCAAGTGGCAAAAAGTTATTTCCGGAATGGAGCACAAAGCAAACCATCTGCTAAGGTTTTGGGAGAGGCTGCAGTTGGTCATACATGGAGAAGAACACAGCGTCCAATCCAGAGCCCTCTCCCCACCACCTGCTTTATTAAAGGGCTCTCACACTTGGGGCCATCATGTACCTGTTCTAATTGCCCAGGGCCAGGGACCAAACAACTATGGAACAGACCATATTCCCCAGGCCCCTGAAATGATCCAAGCCAGCCAATCCTAAGCCTGCTTACCCTGCAGAGTCCTTCCCATGGAAAGCACAGTAAAGTGGATTAGGCCCAGCTCAAGTTCAGCCACAGAACCTACTAGAGGTCTCCCAACCCCCAGGCTGACAGCAGGGTGGGGGTAGGGTAGGGGTGGGGTGAGGGTGGGGTAGGGGTGGGGTGGGGATGTGGAATCTCCAGGAAAATGTGGAAGTCTCTTGGAGGAACTGGTTCCTCAGTGGGGAGCCCGCAGGATGGCTGCAGTGACAGAGGGAGGTCTGCCAGCCAGCCCTCTCTTGCTCCGTTTGTCTTCAGGACATGCTACCTTGCTGTCTGTTTTCAGTCACCACAGGGCTGTAGCTTTTCCCCAAAAAGTGTTTCAAGGAATAGTGTCTCACATTCCTAGTTCCATAATCACACACGTCCTGCAACAGTTAGATGAGGCAAATTAGACAAGGATCATAACACCTAGCAAGTGGCTGTTTAATTTTGCAAAGGCTTGAAGGCAGTGAAGCTTTTCCAATATTTTTTAAAACCTGTATCCCAGGTGTAAAGTTCTGTTTTGAAATGATTGAAAGGTCAAACTGAACTTTAGTTTTGTAGAGACAAATTCTCACTATGTTGGCTTGCCCAGGCTGGTCTCAAACTTCTGGGCTCAAGTGATCCTCCTGCCTCAGCCTCCCAAAGCATTAGGATTACAGGCGTGAGCCACTGTGCCCAGCCTGAACTGACCTTTATAAACATAAACCATGCCTTGCCAGGTCAGACAGGCGGACATCTCCCTCACTGGCAGGGTCTGCCCCTGGTGGCTGCATTCCCTTCTCCTTTGGCCTGCCCCTCAGCACATTTCACATGTGGGGGCAAAACCCAAGGGATAGAAGAATAAGCCATAAAATACAAAAATATATGTATGCTGAAACAATATACCTTCATTCTAGATATTCTTTTTTTTTTTTTTAAAGTAGAGACAGGGTCTTGGTATGTTGCCCAGGCTGGTCTTGAACTCCTAGGCTCAAGAGATCCTCCTGCCCCAGCATACCAAAGTGCTAGGATTACAGGCGTGAGCCCCCTTGGCTGGCCTAGATTTGCTGATTTTTAAATTCGAGGTAATGCTTTCCCTCCCTTGCTTCCCACCTTCTATTTCCCTTCTTTCTGCCCCTCCCTGCTTTGCTTATGGCCTGTGCACCTGCACAGGCTGCCTGGTGCGTAACCCAGCTTTGGCATCACCTTCAAATATTCATGCATCTCCACACTTCCTGCATAGTTCATTATGGTTCTAGCTTCCATGAATGCCTCTAAAGTGACAAAATCATCTATCCACACCCCGCCCCTCATACAACATTCCACTCATCAGTTTCTCTCATCCTTGGTATCTCCGAGGGTGGCAGAAGGGCCTGTGATTAGCTGTCTTACATGTCCCAACCTACGGTCATCTTTGAACAGTAACCGACCAGGGAGCAGGGTCCCAGCCAGATGGCTTTCTGACCCCGGGGTTCCTTTTCTTTCCCATTCATCATCTTGGGGTGCCCTTCCTTCTTCTCCCCCTTCTTTCCCAGTCCACAACCATCCTCAGGACCCATGGAGGATTGGTCACTGGGAACGGAACATGATGTCCTTCCCTGGGCACCCTTTCCCTTCCTCCTCCTGTCAGCCTCAAAGCTGGCCTCATGGCAGCCCTCCCTGCTCGACAGAGATTCTGTTCCACAGCACATGCAAGAAACGCCACTGCAGCTCCTGTGATACGATGACCAGATGTGACAGAAAGTTCCAATTAAAATGTTTCTTTTAAAATTTTATTTACGAGCAGGTATGGTGGCGCACACCTGTAATCCCAGAACTTTGGGAGGCCAAGGCAGGCAGATCACCTTAGTTCAGAGGTTAGAGACCAGCCTGGCCAACATGGAGAAACTCTGTCTCTACCAAAAATATAAAAATTAGCTGAGTGTGGTGGCACACGCCTGTAGTCCCAGCTATTGGGAGGCTGAGGCAGGAGAATCACTTGAACCTGGGAGGCAGAGGTTGTAGTGATCCGAGATCATGACACTGCACTCCAGCCTGGGCGACAGGGTGAGATTCCATCTCCAAAAGAAAATAATAAAATAAAATTTTATTATTTATTTATTTATTTATTTATTTATTTATTTATTGAGACAGGGTCTTACTCTGTTGCCCAGGTTAGCATGATCATAGCTCAATGCAGCCTGAAACTCCTGGGCTCACTAATGTAAAATTTTCTGTTTGCAAATGCTAACTCTCATTTGAGAAATTACGGTCACTTGTCCAGTACAGAGCAGAATGAAAGGCTGCTATTAACACCTGTAAGATTAAATCTGATTTTGTACTTTTTAGGGTCTAAGTAAATGTCCAGTGGCAAAAGAAGAAAGAGGGAGAATCAGAGTTACATTTGACCTCTTGTACTTGCTAAAGAATCTTTTTTTTTTTTTTTGAGATGGAGTTTTGCTCTTGTTGCCCAGGCTGGAGTGCAATGGCACAATCTCGGCTCACTGCAATCTCTGCCTCCTGGGTTCAAGCGTTTCTCCTGCCTCAGCCTCCTGAGTAACTGGGACTACAGGCATGCGCCACCACACCCGGCTAATTTTGTATTTTTAGTAGAGATGGGGTGTCTCCATGTTGGTCAGGCTGGTCTCAGACTCCCAGCTTCAGATGATCTGCCCACCTCAGCCTCCCAAAGTGCTGGGATTACAGGCGTGAGCCACCACGCCCAGCCTAGAGAATCTTGAAAAACTAAGTAGACTGTGATTTAGGAGAAAACCCCAAGCTGTGACACCAAACTGTCCACCACATGAACAGAGAGAACAGAAACTGGTCAGGAGCTAACCACACATAGTGAACAGCAAGACCTTTTTTTTGTTTTTCTTTTGAGACTGAGTCTTACTCTGTCGCCCAGGCTAGAGTGTAGTGGTGCAGTCGCGGCTTACTGTAACCTCCGCCTCCCGGGTTCAAGCGATTCTCCTGCCTCAGCCGCTGGAGTAGCTGACACTACAGGCATGTGCCATCATGCTTGGCTAATTTTTATATTTTTTAGTAGAGACGAGTTTTCACCGTGTTGGCCAGGGTAGTCTCAATCTCCTGACCTCGTGATCTGCTCACCTCAGCCTCCCAAAGTGCTGAAATTACAGGTATGAGCCACCGCACCCGGCCTGACCCTTTCTCTTTCTCACTGATGCAGTCACTCTTTAGTTCAACCCTTATTGCGTTCATGCTATGTGCTCGAAAGTTCTGAACCCTTGGGGAACGCAGAGTGAACAAGACATTCTCCTTGAACAAGACATTCTCCTTGCCCTCCAGAAGTTAAATATAGCAGGGACAGTGGGTACAGTTGGAAATCATTCTCTTGTTTCTTTTTCTTTTCTTTTCTTTCTTTTTTTTCTTTTTTTTCTTTTTTTTTAGATGGAGTCTTACTCTGTTGCCTGGTTAATTTTCATATTTTTAGTAGAGATGGTTTCACCATGTTGGCCAGGCTGGTCTCAAACTCCTGACCTCAGGTGATCTGCCTGCCTTGGCCTCCCAAAGTGCTGGGATTACAGGCATGAGTGATCACGCCCGGCATTTGACTAATTTTTCTTTTTTGGCACGATCTTGGCTCACTGCAACCTCCTCCTCCAGGTTCCAAGCCATTCTCCTGCCTCAGCCTCCTGAGTAGCTGGGATTACAAATGCACGCCACCACACCCAGCTAATTTTCGTATTTTTAGTACAGACACAGTTTCACCATGTTGGTCAGGCTGGTCTTGAACTCCTGACTTTGTGATCTGACCGCCTTGGCCTCCCAAAGTGCTGGGATTATAGGCTTGAGCCACCACACCTGGCCTAATTAAAAAATTTTTTTTGCAGAGCTGGGGTCTTGCTATGTTGACCAAGGTGGCCTCAAACTCCTGGACTCAAGTGATTCTCCCACCTTGGCCTCCCAGAACACATTATAAGCATGAGCCACTGCACCTAGCCAAAAAACTCTTTGTCTCCTGATCTGTTGGCCTCATTATACCTAAATAAAAATAAAATCTGGCCAGGTGCAGTTGCTCATACCTGTAATCCCAGAACTTTAGGAGGCTGAGGTGGGAGGACTGCTTGAGTCCAGGAGTTGGAGACCAGCCTGGGCAACATGGCAAAACCCCATCTCTACAAAAAATACAAAAATTAGCCAGGCATGGTGGAGCATGCCTTTGAGTCCCAGCTACTCAGGAGGCTGAGGCTAGATCACTTGAGCCTGGGAAGCAGAGGCTGCAGTGAGCCATGATTATGTTACTGCACTCCAGCTTAGGAGACAGAGGGGGCTCTGTCTCTAAATAAATAAATAAATAAATAAATCCTATTTTAAAGCACTATCACCCTTTAATATTTTCTCTACAATTTCTACAAAATCACAGAACAAGGATAAAAATTGGGAAATTAACATTCATGTCTTACTTCCATCTAACCTTCAGATACCCTTTAGGTTTTGCTAGTTGTCCCAACCATGTCCTTTAGAGCAATACCTCCAGACCAGAGTCAGGCACTGCATTAAGGGAAGATCTCTTTAGTATCATTTAGACTGGGACAGTTCCTGGGACCTTGACCCTTTGGGAGATTACAGATCAGTTATTTTGCAGAAAGTCCCTCACTCAGGCCTGTCTTTTGCTTCTTCTTATTATTGACTCAGGCTCTGCTTCCTTGGTGATGCTGTGTCTTTCTGTGTGTCCTAGAAGATCGTAGCAATACCAGTTTGTCTGATTATTTTGACCCCTTGAAATTGATGTCTGCCAGGTTTTTCCACTGAACGTTTAACTCTTTTCCCATTTATAATACGTATTTTCTGAAGAGAAGCTTTGAAACTAGGTAAGTATTCTGTTCCTCATCAAGCTTCCCATTTAAATGTCAGCACAGGCCAGGCGTGGTGGCTCATGCCTGTAATCCCAGCACTTTGGGAGGCCAAGACGGGAAGATCACTGGAGACCAGGAGTTGGAGACCAGCCTGGGCAACATAGCGAGACACCCCGTCTCTACTGAAAAAAAAAAAAAAAAAAATTAGCCAGGCATGGTGCTGTGTGCCTGCAGTCCCATCTACTCCAGAGATTGAGGCATGAAAATCACTTGAACCCGGGAGGTGGAGGTTGCAGTGAGCCAAGATGGCGCCACTGTACTCCAGCCTGGGTGACAGAGCAAAACTCTGTCTCTAAACAAACAAACAAACAAACAAATAAATAAATGTAAATGTCGGCGTAGACTTATGGTTTGTATTTTCTTCTGCAGATTACAATCTATTTTAATTTGCTACTTTCATTATTTTATAATTTAACCAAAGCTGGTTAAATTGACCCAGCTTTGGCAAGTGGGAGCTTTTATAGGGTGGCCCTGGTATGCTTTTGGGACTGTTCCCATCATGTTTTGAGCACTCACTTTCAGCCTCAACAAGGTGTTCCAAGCTCATCTTGTACCTTCCTGGTCTCAGCCCTAGCATTGGCCTCTTCCCCAGGGAGTCCTGTATCTTCTTAGAAGTCAAGACCTGGGCACTGGTGTTCATTTTGATTGAGGTGCTGCATCTCCTAGGGCCTACTTGTGAGCAGAGGGAGTGTCTGTACATGCACTACATTTACAGTTATGGCTCCATCTGTGTATTTCTCCCTAATGTGATTTTTATCCTGGAAGAAGGACATGATAGGGGAGATGCTGCCACTGGGTTTGGAATCCTGCGCATTGAGTTCTTTCCTGTTTTTTTGTCTGTTTATGGGTTGGTTGGCATACTGGTTTCTAGGGCTGCCACATCAAAGTATCACAGACTGGGCCATTTCTCCAAATATAGTCATATTCCGAGGTACTAGGGGTTAGACTTCAACATAGGAATTTTAGTCAGACATTACTCAGCCTATAACATTTGGTTTACCAGAAAAATCAGCACGCAATTTGGCAAAAGTCTGTGTGTTCTAAATCAAGAGGATTTAGGCTTAAAAGAAACAAACAATAACAAAAATTAAGAAACAAACAAGATCATGATTCCCATGCACCCCGGTGAGTGAGGAGCCCAGTCTAAACTGTGCAGTGGGCCGAGCTCACCCTCAATTCATGACCTCTTTCCCTTCCAGGACACCCCCAGGCCAGCGGAGGCTTTATTTACCATAGTATGTATAATGTGGTTATAGTCAACTTATAATTTTAAATTTTGCTTTTAGCCAGGCGCGGTAGCTCACGCCTGTAATCCCAGCACATTGGGAGGCTGAAGCAGGCAGATCGCTTGAGCTCAGGAGTTTGAGACGAACCTGGGCAACTGAAAATAAAAAAATTAGTTGGGCATGGTGGCGCACACCTGTAGTCCCAGTTACTTGGGGGGCTGAGGTGGGAGGATTGCTTGAGCCCAGGAGGTAGAGGTTGCAGTGAGCCATGATCACACCACTGCACTCCAGCCTGGGCAAAAGAGTGAAACTCTGTCTCAAAAAATATAAATAAATAAACAAATAAATAAATAAATAAATTTACTTTTACTATCCTGAAAAGTGTCCTTTTAGAATTTGTTAATTTATTAAAAATTTATTATTTGACCCTAAAGCTAAGCAGATACAGTACTGAGAGAGTTCAAGTTCTCAAAAATTGTCTTTCTTGTTGCACAGTATTGCCAGTTCTACATTTAATCCAAAGTTTCACTTTTTAAAAAACATTTAAACCAGATCAGAAACAACATTTCTTCTTCATTTATTTTCATCTCACTTTTTTTAGAAACTACTATTCAATAGACTGAAACATGTCAGCAACCTCAAAGTCAACCAGAAAGTTATTTTTAGAAAAAAATTATCTTCTAATGAATTTATAGCTTCATTTGATGGTTAACCAGATACTTTGTTTTTTTTCTTTCCTAGTCTCTCTTTTCTCCTTGTGTCACGCTGTTTGAAAAAGACCAAAGAGTATTCCCTCCCTCTTGGGTTTCTGTATCCTAAGGAGGCAATATGTAGGGTAGAGAATGTTACCCTATAACATTATGTTACATAATGTTATAAAGGCAGCTGCAGAGGTGTCTTGTTTGGGGATGTCACCACATTTATTTGCATTTCACACTGGATAATACAAGTCTGGAAGTGTGTTATTTCATCTTCTGGCCAAGGCTAATTTTTGTTTGTCAGGACAGATTTTTCACAAAGTTTCTGTGCATCAGGTCAGCTGACTAGGCTGGGGGTGGGGTGGGATGGGGGAGTGCTCAGTGGACAAGCTGGGCTGTGAGCTGCGCTCCCACCTGCCAGCTGTGTTGTTAGGGGCAAGTGGCTCAATCTCATCTACATTTCATTTCCTCTGCTGCTAAACAAGGATCATTTCTACCTGTCAGAGCACTTGGCACACAGCAAACATTCAACAAGAACTTCATGTTGAATAAATATGGGAATGAAAAAGAGATAATGTGTGCAAATCCTTAGGCACCTTGCCTCTAGGATGCACCAACTTCTGCAAGAATACTCATTAGCCCAGGAGAGGAATTGGGATAAAAGACAGGTGAAAAAAAGAAATGTGTGGCAAAATGTATTATTCCTGTGTATAGGTATACAGTGTGTCTCACTCAGTTGAGGCTGCTATAACAAATGACCATATACTGGGAAGTTTAAAAACAACAAAAATTAATTTCTCACTGTTCCGGAGGCTGAAGGTCTGAGATCAAGGAGTGTCTGAGATCAAAGGTCAGGTTCTGGTAAGGGCCCTCTTCTGGGTTGCAGACTTCAGTCTTCTTGCTGTGTCCTCACTTGGCAGAAAGAGGGAGAGAGAGAGCTCTGAGGTCTCTCTCTTTTCTTTTCTTTTCTTCTTTTCTTTCTTTCTTTCTTTTTTTTCTGAAGCAAAGTCTTGTTCTGGTCACCAAGGTGGGAGTGCAGTGGCACAATCATGGCTCACTGCAACCTCGACCTCCTGGGCTCAAGCAATCCTCTTGCCTCATTTTATGATTTTTCTGTAGAGCCAAGGTCTCACTATGTTGCCCAGGCTGGGCTTGAACTCCTGGGATCAAGCAATCCTTCTGCCTCGGCCTCCCAAAGTACTGGGATTACAGGAGTGAACCACTGCACATAGTGAGGTTTCTTCCATCAGGGCACTAATCCCATTGATGAGGGCTCCACCCTCATTACCTAATCACCTTCCCAGGCCCCACCTCCTAATACCATTACACTGGGGTTAGGATTTTAATATATGAGCTTTGAGGCAACACAAACATTCAGTCCATAACAATAGGTAAAAGAGAAAGTAACTGCTATAAGAGCATAAGGTAGAAATCAGAGGAACTACAGCCCGTTTCCTATGGACAAACACTCCCCTATCCTTATCCTGATACGACAGGTCACACAGCTGTCATTCTTTCTTTCTATTTCATTTTGCACACAGGGCTGATGTGGAGTTGTGGAGCTGGGCTCTTTGTTGTGCAGATGTATTTGCATTTCCTCCCCCCATCAGTGAGCCGCCCCTCACCTGCCATGGCTGGAAGACAAAGTCTGAGTGGACAACACTCCACCCAAGATGGGCAGCCAGTGCCATCCCACGTGAATAGAAGGGCATTTCCTTCCCTTCCGGAGTTCCTCAAGTATGCATTATGTTGAGAGTATTATTCCATGCAGACTGGAGGCATTCAGACTCTGAGGCTGAATTAGACACAGTAGGAATGGTTTGAAAGGTTGAAAACAGAATGCAAAGTTCCTTTCTCTACCCAAGTGAAGCATTCCTTGCAAGTCCCTGTATTTTATCCTCTTCCCTTCTACCTCCTCTCCTTCTCCTTGGAGAAGTTCCCATGAGCCAAGCTACAGTAAGTCCTTTATGTGTAGCATGTAATTTAATCCTCAGGCCATATGAACCCCAACCCCATGAAATCCAAACCCTCAATGCCCAGGAATAGTGCAACCCTAGTGATGCCTCATGACAATTCTGATAATCAGTCCCCTCCCTGCCCCTGCCAGCCACCAGCAGTGACTCTCCACTGCTCATTAAATGGCATGTCAACTCCTTGCCTCGGTATGGAAGACTGCACAATCTGGCCTCCCAACTGTCACCTTTATTTTCTAATTTCACCTCAATCCCTTCCCATGGCTGGCCCACTTTTCAAAACTTCTTTCCCAGACATTACACTCTACACACACACACACACACACACACACACACACACACACATCCCTACACACATACACTGGTATCTGCATGCACTCAAACCTACATACACTCATATAACACCTCCCACATACATCCTTGCATGCCAACACTCCTGCATACACACAAACACCCTTACACACAACACAGCCCTGCACACACACACCCTTATTCACACAGGTATTCTACACACACCTATCTGTGTGTATATATCCCTGTACACACACTCCATACACACAGCTCTGCACACATACCTGTATTTGCACACAAAATACCATATACCTACACACATACAAATACCATCCCTACACACCTAAACACATACTCTACATACACACACATACCTGTACAGATACACACAAACACACACACACACAAATATGCCAATATTTGTTTGCATAAGGATGAAAAATGGAAGAAACGAGGGCCAAATATTATCATTTAACAATCCCAGTGACTAAGGGAAGCCTTTCTTTGTTAAATTGTTGGTTTCTTTTTGTTTTTTTAAGACTTGTTTGGCAATAAACGTACACTGAAAGGAAAAAGATCATTTGAGCTAACGTAATTGGGAAGCATTTATGCAGAGGAGACATTTTAGGCTTCCTGAATAAGATGGTGTAAACCAATATTAAAAAAACAAGAACGAGGCTGGGCACAGTGGCTCACATCTGTAATCCCAGCACTTTGGGAGGCCAAGGTGGGCAGATCACTTGAGGTCACTAGTTTGAGACCAGCCTGGCCAATAGGCAAAACCCTGTCTCTACTAAAAATAAAAAAATTAGCCAGGCGTGGTGGCATGTGCCTGTAATCCCAGCTACTTGGGAGGCTGAGGCAGGAGAATCACTTGAACCTGGGAGGTGGAGGTTGCAGTGAGCCGAGATCGCACCACAGCACTTCAGCCTGGGTGACAGAATGAGATTACCTTTCAAAAAAAAAAAAGAAAGAAATAAATAAAGAAAGAAAGAAAGGGAAGAGGGAAGGGGAGGGGAGAGGGAAGGGATGGAAGAGGAGGGGAGGGGAAGGGAGGAGAGGGGAGGGGAGGGAAGAAAGCAGCCCAGTACAATGGCTCACACCTGTAATCCCAGCATTTCACAGGAGGATCACTTGAAGTCAGGAGTTTGAGACCAGTCTGGGCAACATAGGGAGACACTATCTCTACAAAAAAACCAAAACAACTACCACAAAATAAATTAAATTTAAAGTAAACAAAAATAGCTGGGTGTGGTGGTGCACACCTGTAGTCCCAGCTACTCGGCAGGCTGAGGCCAGACGATCGCTTGAGCCTGGGAGTTGGAAGCTGCAGTGAGCTATGACTGCACCACTGCACTCCAGTCTGGGCAAAAGAGCAAGGTCCTGTCTCAGAAAAAAAAAAAAAAAAAGAGGAAGAGAACAGATATATGTGTTCTTCATTTTATTTTGTTGTTTTTTTTTAAGGATTCAGAAAATTGAATGCATGGAATTTGTTTTGCTTTATCACAATGAGAAAGTGTTGCCATCCCTTTTCATGTGAAGCTGCTCTTCTTACTATTATTAGATTACTGGTGAGTTTTTGCAATGCATCACTTTTGTATGGCTCAAGGCTAAAGAGGTTTTTCAATAGAGCGAGTGCTACCCCGACTTTGCCAAACAATGGTAAAATAAATCAATTTAATCAAGGGACATCTTCCTCATATCATTTATTATCATCTACTTAAGAAGGGGTAATTACCAGAGTTTCTGAGAGTTCTGAGACAAGGCTTGACTGGATGCTGTGTATACTTTCTGAGTTATCATTGCATAGAATTAACTTCTCACTTCAAAAAGAATTATAGCAGACACCTTTGTATTTGGACAAATATAGCTTGTTATCCTCAAATCTATGTGTTTAATATTTATGAAGAGAAAAGTACCATGCACAATAAAACCATTTCCGACATGTCAAGTTTTATAGTGAGTCACAGGTCTGTCTACTCAGATAAATGCAACAGGACATCCTGTAGTCGCTATGCAGTTTTTCCAATGCTTCTAATTTTTTCTTTTGGCCCTGCAAGAGATGCAAAGGCAACCACACTTTAGCCAAAGACTAAAACATTATACTTAGAGTTGCAATTTTGCACAAAAAGAAATAATTTTAAAGGCACTGTTGAAGGATACTATTTCTGATAAAATGCCTGCAAACTAGATTTTTATTTTAGAGTATAAATCTTCTTTTTATTGATTTTTGTTCATTTGTACTCTCTTCACCTCTCACTCCCACTCTTTATTATTATTATTATTATTATTACTATTGAGATAGGGTCTCACTCTGTCACCCAGGATGGAGTGCAGCGGCATGATCTCAGCTTACTGCAACCTCTGCCTCCTGGGTTCAAGCAATTCTCCTGCCTCAGCCTCCTGAGTAGCTGGAACTACAGGTGCACACCACCACGCTTGGCTAATTTTTGTATTTTTAATAGAGATGGGGTTGGTTTCACCATGTTGGCCAGGCTGGTCTCGAACTCCTGACCTCAGGTGATCCTCTCACCTCGGCCTCCCAAAGTGCTGGGATTACAGGAGTGAGCTACCGCGCCCAGCTTCACACCCACTCGACATTGGTTTTGGCTATTCCTTTTTGTTTTTAATGGGAAAATAGGTACTTCTCTAAAAAGCTAAAAGGTATATACTTTGCTTTTGGTAACATGTTATTTTACTCAGAGTTCTCATATCAATTTTGAAATGATTTTCTATTTCTTCCCAATAGAATGGTGAGAGAATCATCAGATAAATAAGCAACAGCTTACTGGGCTACCAGTCAAAATGGTAGAGGATTTGCAAGAATAGGACAAAAGTCAGCTAATATGTACAGAAAGAAGAAATACCTAACAAATTAATGAATTATTATTTTGGTTTTGCTTAAAGAACTAAATTTGTGGTTTCTTTAGCTACTGATGATGACAGAGACTATTAGAAAACACTAACAAATTAGATTGCACTTCACTTTCACAAGTGTTCTCAAATTTCTTAAGCATTTTATTTCATACCAGAAAGTTACATTTACCACTCTAATCCATAGGATAAAGGATGAATACATAATCTGTTCACTGTGATTAAACATTTGACTGTAGATATTAATATATTACACAGAGGCAATACAGGAATTGAGAATTATTTTTCCTGACAATTACTGGCTGTGTGATATTTGGCAGGTTACTTCTCTGAGCTTTACTTCCTCATCTGCGACCTAGGAATTAACAATACCAATTACAAATCATTGTGTGAGAAGGAAATACAACAACACAGAGCAAGTATTGTGGTTGGCAGGTAATGAAAAAAAGCAAGCATGTGGTGACCGGAGGATCATCAGCTCTGGGGTCAAAAAGGCATTGGTGGCTCACGCCTGTACGCCCAGCACTTCAGAAGGCCAAGGTGGTAGGACAGCTTGAGCCCAGGAGCTTGAGACCAGCTTGAGCAACACAGCAAGACCCAGCCTCTACCAAAATTAGTCAGGCATGGTGGCACATGCATGTAGTCCTAGCTACTTAGGAACCTGAGCAGGAGGATTGCTTGAGCCTAGGAGTTGAAGGTTGCAGTGAACCAGTCACCATGTCATTGCACTCCAGCCTGTGCAGCAGAGCAAGATCCTGTGTGTCTTTCTCTCTCTCTCTCTCTTCTCTCTCTTTTTTTTTTTTTTTTGAGTCAGAGTCTCACTGTGTCACCCAGGCTGGAGTGCAGTGGCATGATCACAGCTTACTGCAGCCTCAACCTCCCAGGCTCAAGTAGTTCTCCCACCTCAGCCTCCTGGGTAGCTGGACTGCAGGAGCACGCTAACGTGCCTAGCTAATGTTTTGTATTTTTAGTAGAGACAGGGTTTCACCATGTTGCCCAGGCTGGGATCCTGTCGCTTTAAAAAAAAAAAAAAAAAAAAAAAAAGCTGGGGCGGTGCCTCATGCCTGTAATCCCAGCACTTTGGGAGGCCGAGGCAATGGATCATGAGGTCAGGAGTTCAAGACCAGCCTGGCTAACATGGTGAAATCCTGTCTCTACTAAAAATGCAAAACTGAGCCAGGCGTGGTGGCACACACCTGTAATCCCAGCTACTCGGGAGGCTGAGACAGGAGAATCGCTTGAATGCAGGAGGCAGAGGTTGCAGTGAGCTGAGATCTCACCATTACACTCTAGCCTGGGTGACAGGGCGAGACTCTGTCTCAAAAAAAAAAAAAAAAAAAAGGCTATATTCCATCCCAGAACCACAGATTTGCTAGTTTAATGATATTAGATGAGGATATTTTACATCTCTGCACCTCGATTTCTTTATAGTGAGAATAAACATAAAACGAGCATGTGAAGCACCCAGTATCCTCCCAGTTGTGGCGGCAGCCGCTGTGCTCCTTCTCCTGTACTTTCTTGGCTCTCTGGTTCTCTAGTTATGACATTAAAGTGAAAAATGGCAACAAAACTTGACTATTTTTATTGGAAAGAAAAAAATAAATTGTTGTATTATACAGATTATTTCAGTCTGTAAGAGGAATCACAGTATCCCCCCAATTAGATCACAGCTTCATACAGATGAAGCTTATATTAAAAAGAGGTGATATCTAAGAGGTTTGTGTGGCAAATGCAGAATAATTATTACAGAAAGGATCCCTGACATTTGTAGCTTCCTTTCTTCCTTTCTTTCTTTCCTTCTTTCTTTTCTTTCTTTCTTCTTTTTTTTTTTTTTTCAGAGTCTTGCTCTGACACCCAGGCTAGAGTACAGTGTCGTGACCTCGGCTCACTGTAACCTCCACTTCCTGGACTCAAGTGATCCTCCCACCCCAGTCACCCGAGAAGCTTGCACTACAGGCCTGTGCCACCACACCTGGCTAATTTTTCTGTTTTTAGTAGACATGGGTTTTGCCATGTTGCCCAGCCTGGTCTTGAACTTCTGGGCTTAAGGGATCCTCCCACCTCAGCCTCCTGAGTACAAATACTGGGATTACAGACGTGAACCACAGAGCCTGGCTGATATTTGTAGCTTTCACTTATGTCCATTTTATCACCAACCCTATAGCTAGTTATTAGCCATTTCAACATTGTTTATGTTGGCTAGGCCACAGTTCGATTAGTACAATGCCAGGCATGCAAAATGTGTAAATTAATGAAAAAGCTGGAAACAATCCAATTTTCTGAAAACATGTAGTCTCTTGGAATTCTCTGCTTCTTGACAGAAGAACTTTGCCAATTACTGCCTTGGACTTAAAACCTACTGCTCAGAAATTTAGTCTGAAGCCTCCAGCTGTTTCCAATAGAGCCTTCTCAGGCGCTCCCATTTCTTATTCCTGTTTCCATACTTAAGTGACACATATATCATCACACATGAATGTATATGTGTATATCTACATATACATATATAGTATAGCCTCTTTAATTCATTTTAATACATTGTCCTAAAATTTGAATTTTTTCCCCTGAATCTGTGTTTAGCCTAAGGTATTTGATTACTATCGTTTATTTGATTAGTTCTCAATCATTTCCTGAGCCCATCTCTCTGGGACGACTTTCTCTTAGGGTTGAAAACTGGGTACTGCCAAAGGGATAAGTTACAATTGAAAAATACTCTCCTACAACTATTTATACTTTATCAGAAATGTACCTTATTCAGCTATATATTTTAGCAGTATTCTAAGTTTTCAGGTTCAGATCACAAAATGTTCTTAAAGGAACTTTAGAAGATGTCATGTTAGTTTTCTAGTCCCTGTAAGATCTTCTTTTGTTTAGCACAGGTATCTAGTTGGAATGGCTCATAAAAGATGGTGGAGGTTTAAGTTTCTTCATCCTGGCAATCTTCTTGCCACTGCTTTTGTATGCAGATGCCCCTCAAGTGCTTTTCCTTATTGAAAAGCAGCTTCCGAATTGGCCTAAGCAAAATTACTGCTTTACACTGCCCAATTCATTGCTCCAGGGCACAGTGAATCATTTTCTTAGGTAAAATTCCCTAAACTGGCAATGAAAGCCCTCACACTCAGTGTTCCTCTAAGAAGTATAGCATTTGAGACCTGGAGGTTACTACGGATGCCATCTGGACCAACCCCTCCTCTTAAAAATGAGCAAATCTGGGTTTCATAGCTAATACATGGTGGAGCTAGGGCCAGCACTGACATCTTATAATTCCTATACAACATTCTTTTTTTTTTTTTTTTTTTTTTGAGACGGCGTCTCGCTCTGTCGCCCAGGCTGGAGTGCAGTGGCGCAATCTCGGCTCACTGCAAGCTCCGCCTCCCGGGTTCACGCCATTCTCCGGCCTCAGCCTCCCGAGTAGCTGGGACTACAGGCGCCCGCCACTGCGCCCGGCTAATTTTTTCTATTTTTAGTAGAGACAGGGTTTCACCATGGTCTCGATCTCCTGACCTTGTGATCCACCCGCCTCGGCCTTCCAAAGTGCTGGGATTACAGGCGTGAGCCACCGCGCCCGGCCCCTATACAACATTCTTTTACTCAAAGAAAGGTTATTTTTGTGGCTGACTGACACCCTAGAGAACTTAGGCTTTAATCAATTTGTAAAACCATAAAATTACTTTGTTTATAAAATTAATCTTTAATACACTGAAAAATGCATTCATCTAACAGACATTCACTGGACATCTTTTGTGCCTGGCACCGAGCCAGGCACAGGAATGTAAAGATGGGCAAGGGTCTGTCCTCAACTTTAAAAGCTCAGGATCCTCTTGAATGTGCCTGTGAAACCCAGACTTGGGATGTGGCCATGTGCCATGTGCATGTGAGGTAAAGAAATGACAGATGAGGTGGTTCGTCTTTGAACGATGGCACAGAGACTGCTGGGAAGCACCCTGGTTCTGGCTCAGGAGGCCTGAATTGAGGTGCAGCTTCTCATTCACCAGCTGTGTGACCTTGAGCAAGTCTTATCATTTCATCTGTAAAATGAGGGACATTGTAGCCACACTGGTGTGGCTTTGAGGATTAAATGACATACATGTAATGCCCCTTGGATGATACCTATCACACAATAAATATTAGTTACTTTCTCCCTTGTTGAAAAACTGAGTGGAAATCACATCCACCCTCTCAGCCTTGTAGATTTATCAAGATTATTGAAATAATACATTCTAAAATAATTTGTAAAATATTAGTCCCTTTTGCCCCAATATTATTACAACCACCATCTTACTCCTTGTTTCTTTCCAGTCCAAGCATTCCAACCACTTAAACAAACTCCATCTGTGCGGCCCCAACCAGCCTTAAAGCCCACCAAGACCAGAAAAAGTAACAGGTAGGAGTTTAAACCAAGTCAGAAGCTGTGTTTCTATGTTCCTGACTGCATCTCTATTGGTCCAGTTAATTTTTCATTTACTAAGCTCCAACACAGATTACATAGTAATCGCATTTCATCTTCAGTCTACTTTTGTTAAGATTTTATTTTTGTTTTGTTTCTCAGGGAGCTGATTCAAAGACTGGCCTATATTTATAATAAAAATAAATTTAGCATTAAGCACAATACTTTTGTACTATGTTGAACCATGTACATTTGCCAATGTTCAATCATTTTTAACCTGTAAAAATGGCAGTGGTGGTGCTTGCCCTGAGCCGAATGAGCTGAGTCCCTGAGGCATGTCATCGAAGCTCTTGGAATCTCAGGTTCTCATGCCCAACAAGAGAGCTGGCACGAATGTGTTCCATTCCTGGAGCTTACAAGAAGAAGCCCGGCCCCATTCGCTACATCATAAAGGGCCCTGCTCTGCGTAGGCCCTCCTGTCAGGAGAGGAGTCTGTGGATTTGTGTTCTTCTGGAGCTCATGAACCTTCTTCCCAGGCCATGCTCTATGCACCACAAACCCCAAAGTCCCTGACCATGTGTTTGTGGGCTGACCAGGTATTTTGTAGATGAGATTAACATTTAATACAGTAAATATTAAATAAGGCAGATTACCCTGCATAACATGGTACAATCCAATCAGCTGAAGGTTTTAAGAGAAAAAGACTGAGGTTCTATGAAGAAGAGGGAATTCTGTCAGTAGACTGCCTCTGAACTTGAGTTGCAACATCAACTCAGCCTTGGGTCTCCAGCTTGCTAGCCTGCCTGGTAGATGCCAGACTCACTACCCCCAAAATCACATGAGTCACTTCCTTAGAATAAATCTCTCTTTTGAATAGACAGATAGATACAGAGATATCTCCTATGGATTCTGTTTCTTTGGAGAGCCTTAACTAATACAAAGGTACATTTAAGGCTGGGCAGTGGCTCATGCTTGTAATCCCAGCACTTTGGGAGGCTGAGGCAGGCAGATCACTTGAGCCCAGGAGTTGAAGACTAGCCTGGGCAAAATGGTGAAACCCAGTTTCTGCAAAAAATACAAAAATTAGCTGGGCCTAGTGATGTGTGACATGCACCTGTAGTCCCAGCTACTTGGGAGGCTGAGGTGGGAGAATCACTTAAGCTCAGGAGGTTGAGGCCGCAGTGAGCAGTGATTGCACCACTGTACTCCAGCCTGGGCAGCGGGCGTGAGATTCCATCTAAAAAAAAAAAAGGGTACATTGTCCAAGTAGAATGATAGACCATATTTTATTTAATATTTTGTTACTTGAAGGCTGGTCGTGATGGCTCATGCCTGTACCCAGCATTTTGGGAGGCCAAGGCGGGTGAATAACCTGAGGTCAGGAGTTCAAGGCCAGCCTGCTAAACATGGTGACACCCCATCTCTACTAAAAATACAAAAATTAGCAGGACATAGTGGCAGGCGTAATCCCAGCTACTCAGGAAGCTGAGGCAGGAGAATCGAACCCAGGTGGTGGAGGTTGCAGTGAGCTTAGATCATGCAGAATGAAACTCCGTCTCAAAAAAAAAAAAAAACAAAAAAAAAACCAAAAAAACAAAAAAGAACAACAACAACAAAACCTTTGCCACTTGATATACATAGATGAGACACATGGTATTTGGACCTCCATTTTCACTCTCACAAATTGCCCGCAAGTATTAGGGTTGAGCCTGAATATTCCTACAGTTCCCACTTTATGGAATACACAGGACCTATGTATGAGTGCTCTCAAGGTAGTTAATATCCCAGAAAGCTCCAGAAGAATCTGTACAATGGAAGGAGATGAGGAGAGGGAGCATGGCAGCACAGTAGAAAGGCCACAGGCCTAGCCAGTTAAGCCCATAGTCAGATCTTGACTCGATCACTCACTAGCTGTGAGTAACCTGTATGATCTTGTGAAACTTTCTTAACCCTTCTGTGACTCAGTTGCATTGAAAGTAAGACAGGGTTAATAGCACGTTCCACAAAGATTACTGTGAGAATTATGTGTGCGTATAAAATGTACAGAAGTGACTTGCCCAGCCCCTGAGGCAGACTGAAGACTCAATCACCATTAGCAGGTTTTTCACCACAAACCAAGCAAAATATTGCTTCTCTGGGTTCCAACACAGTAGGCGTTTCCCCTTACACCATACTAACCTTTCATTTAGCAAACTCGCTCTGAGTACCTTCTGCTTATGTGCACTGCACTGAATGCTTAGGGTAACAAACAATAATCAAAACGAAACCAAACAGACAGGCCCAGATCCTCATTCAGGAGTTCACCATCTGGTATTAAGAACTCTGTGTAGATAAATAACAATACTAGAATAAAGGTATAAACTGACAAGTGTCAACAAGAACTAGACATCACTTTCCATGAGATCCTTCCTTCCTTCCTTCCTTCCTTCTCTCTCTTTTTTTTTCTCTCTCTCTCTTTTATTTATTTATTTATTTTTGAGCCAGAGTCTCACTGTGTCACCCAGGCTGGAGTGCAGTGGCATGATCTCGGCTCATTGCAACCTCTGCCTCCCGGGTTCAAGGGATTCTCTTACCTCAGCCTCCTGAGTAGCTGGGATTACAGGCATGTGCCACCAAGTCCGAATAAGTTTTGCATTTTTTAGTAGAGATGGGGTTTCACCATGTTGGCCAGACTGGTCTCGAACTCCTGACCTCAAGTGATCCACCTGCCTCGGCCTCCCAAAATGGTGGGATTATAGGTGTGAGCCACAGCACCCGGCCTTTTGTATTTTTTGTAGAGATGGAGTTTTGCCATATTGCCGAGGCTGGTCTCCAATTCCTGAGCTCAAGGAATCCTCCTGCCTCTGCCACCCAAAGTGCTGAGATTACAGGTGTAAGTCATTGTGCCTGACCTTTCTGTGGGATTTCAAGGAAGGAAGAGATGTGCTGTGTCTGCAGAAGGCCTCCTTGGTGAGGTGGCATTTACACTGTCCCTGAAAGATGGGTAAGACCCAGCTGTGTGAGGATGGAGGTCAAGAAAGGCAGTGAGTGAAAACAAAGGCATAAAGGTGTCTGTTGTTGTGGCTTGAGCCACCCCAAAATACTCTCAATATTGTGTATACTCATAATATTAGCCAACCTCCTACTCCTCCTTCCACCTCCTCCTCCACCTCACACCATCACTTTTCTCCTTAGATTGGGAACACTGGGCCACTTGGCTACCTTCCCAGCACCTGTGAGAGCTAGATGTGGCTCATTTTATAGATGAGCAAACAGAGTCCTGTTGAGTATAGTTTTTCCAGTAATCACAGGTACAGAAAGAACCTCTTCTGACATCCTTGGGTCATGTAAGCAAGCAAATCAGGTTCAAAATCATATTAGTTTAGTCAAAACTCTTGCTGGGTTGGAAGGCAAATGAATATAGCTCCCTTTCTGACTTTAGGAGTGCAAGTTTTTCCATTTATAATTTTGCATCCTGTCCACAATCTGATCTGAAGAATCCCTAACTAAGAACCAAATACTATATGTCATAGGACAGTTGTATTTTTAGGATAGTAGTATTCTTGGAGATTAACAGTAACTAATCAAGATAAACAGGACTTCCGAGGAACAGACACATATAAACCATTCAGATCAATGAAAGGACGTGCCCAGAGTCAGAGAAAACCACAGCCCACCCTGGGATGAGCTTTACCTTATAGAGGGTGGCTGAGATTTTACTGAGTCACCTGGAGCAATGCTCTGCATTTTCTGGACTTTTCTGGAGGTGGAAGTAAGAAATGGAAAGTGACTATAATGAAGCCATCAAGGTGTCCTTAGCACTGTTGTTGGGCACATGATACTATGGGTCTGGGAAAACCAGCCGACGAAGTTCATATTAAAGCATACCTACACCTTTTCACCTATAATTCAAGATGTCTTATGGGGTATGAACGTCCAGCATTTCTGAATTTAGTTTAGGGTGACGATGAAACAACAATCAGCTTGGTGGCTCTGAGAGGTCTCTATCGATTTCTGTGAAATATCTCTTGTCTTACAGCAATGCTGGCCACATACAAGAAGTGGTAATAACTACATCATGCTATGAGGCTTAAGAACTAGGAGGGATTCAGTCAATGCCTCCGACCAAGCCAAAAACTAGAAGCAGCATTTGAAGTTTATTCAGAGGCAACATACATAGACAGGCTGGGTGCAATGGTGCATGCCTATAATCCCAGCATTTTGGGAGGCCAAGACAGGTGGATCATTTAAGGTCAGGAGTCAGAGACCAGCCTGGCCAACAGGTGAAACCCCATCTCTACTAAAAATACAAAAATTAGCTGTGTATAATGGTGCATGCCTGTCATCCCAGCTACTCATGAGACTGAGGCTGGAGAGTCACGTGAGCCTGAGAGGTGAGGTGAGGGTTACAGAGAGCCAAGAGCACTCCAACCTGGGTAACAGAGTGAGACTCCATCTCAAAACCAAACACACACACACACACACACACACACACACAAAACCCCATAGGCCAGGCACGGTGGCTCAAGCCTGTAATGCCAGCACTTTGGGAGGCCGAGACGAGTGGATCACGAGGTCAGGAGATCGAGACCATCCTGGCTAACACGGTGAAACCTCGTCTCTACTAAAAATACAAAAAACTAGCCAGGCGAGGTGGTGGGCGCCTGTAGTCCCAGCTACTCGGGAAGCTGAGGCAGGAGAATGGCTTAAACCCGGGAGGCGGAGCTTGCAGTGAGGTGAGATCCGGCCACTGCACTCCAGCCTGGGCGACAGAGCGAGACTCCGTCTCAAAAAAAACAGAAAAAAACAAAAAAAACCCATAGACAGAAACTGAACATCCAAGATGGCTACCAAACCAGATGCATACATACATGAAAACAATACAACATCAAACAAGGCAGACGATGTTACCAGAACATAAAATCATTATCAGTATTACACAAACATCCTCATTTGGCTCCATCATCATCTGATGGCTGCTACCAAACTGCTTTTGTATAATTGAATATGGGACCCCATCTTGTTCCTGGCACATAGGAGGTGATGAGTGAATGGAAACATAGTCTGGCTCACATGGTCAAGGAATAAATGAGAGGCAATGGTCCTGACTGGACCCTGAAGGGTCCCTGATAGTTCATCATGAAAGGTTACTTTGGACAAGCTCCATCCCCATAGAGTGATGTAAAGCTCAATGAAGGAGGCTGGGTTTGCCCTCATACTGGGAAAGGAGTGTAGGCACCTACATGTGTCACTTCCATGCTCACGATTTAAACTATTTTGCTGTCAGCCAGGTGCAGTGGCTCACACTTGTAATCCTAGCACTTTGGGAGGCCAAGGCGGGCAGATCACCTGAGGTTAGGAGTTTGAGACCAGCCTGACCAACATGGTGAAACCCTGTCTCACTAAAGATAAAAAATTAGCCAGGAATAGTGGGGCACACCTGTAATCCCAGCTACTTGGGAGGCTGAGGCAGGAGAATTGCTTGAACCTGAGAGGCAGAAGTTGCAGTGAGCTGAGATCGTGCCATTGCACTCCAGCCTGGGCAAAAAGAGTGAAACTCCATCTCAAAAAATAATAATTGTAATCCCAGCACTTTGGGAAGCCAAGGCAGGTGGGTCACAAGGTCTGGAGTTAGAGAACATCCTGGCTAACATGGTGAAACCCTGTCTCTACTGAAAATACAAAAAAATTAGCCTGGGCGTGGTGGTACACACCTGTAATCCCAGCTACTTGGGAGGCTGAGGCAGGAGAATTGCTTGAACCCGAGAGGCGGAGGTTGTGGTGAGCTGAGCTCGTGCCATTGCACTCCAGTCTGGGTGACAGAGTGAGACTCTGTCTAAAATAAATAAATAAATAAATAAATAAATAAATAAATAAAGCACATGTGCGCACACACACACAAAACAAAACCAAAAAAACTCCACTATTTTTCTGTGATGCCTATGCCAGTGGCCAAGGCAGCAGCACATCAGCGAGCACAGTTCCAGGAGCTCTGCTAGTGCCAGGTGGCAGTGATGCATGACATTCCTGCCCATTCTCAGCTGTCTTGCGGTGTATGAACATTCAGCATTTCTGAATTAAGTTTAGGGTGATGATGAAACAACGGCCAGCTTGGTGGCTCTGAGAGGTCTCTATTCACATTAATAGCTGTGTTTTCTCTTTGACAGCTGGTCCCAGGTGCAGCTTTCAGCAAATCCATCACCTGGGTATATGAGTTGGGACAAAAACATGCTTAGCCCCTTCATGGAGATTGATCTTGACATCACTGTGCTACAAGGAGCTTTGTGAGACTGGGTTCAGCTCAAAAAGTTGCCAAACCTACTTGACCATACATACTTTCTCCATGTAATACCTGTTAATAATGGATAAGCATTTTTTAAAAATCTGCCTGTGGCAATTTATGTATAATAATATTTTATACAGTTGTTAAAATTTTTTCGTAGCCTAAAATAATTCTTAGCAATTTTTCTGTTTTTCTTTATTAATTTCCTTGTATCTATAATCACTTGTGCTAAAGTCACCCATTTTCCCCAGTAATACAGGTTTAATATTCTCAATCCTTACCACTTTACCCTCACACATAGGCACATATCCTGGCTACTTTTTTTTTTTTTTTTGGAAACCGAGTCTCACTCTGTTGTCCATGCTGGAGTGCAGTGGCGTGATCTCAGCTCACTGCAACCTCCGACTCCTGGGTTCAAGCAATTCTCTTGCCTCAGCCTCCCAAGTAACTGGGACTACAGGTGTGAACCAACACGCCCAGCTAATTTTTGTATTTTTAGTAGAGACACAGTTCACCATGTTGGCCAGGTTGGTCTCAAACTCCTGACCTCAGGTGATCCACCCGCGTCAGGCTCCCAAAGTGCTGGGATTACAGGTGTGAGCCACTGCACCCAGCCACATGCTACTCTCTTAAAGACAGAGGAGCTGGGGGCGTGAGGGCTTGAGGAAGGTGGACATTGTTCAGAGAGGTGAGCTCCAGGCTAGGGGAGGGCAGAGCACACTCCACCAGTGGTTCCCAAACGTGGCTGCTCATTGGAACCACCTGGCAAGGTTTTCAGTCTCTGATAATTGGGGTTCCCCTCACCATCCCCATCCTCCAAAGACTGATTTAACTGGTCTAGGTAGAGCCTGGGCACGGAGATATTTTAGCAGCTCAGGTGATTCTAATGTGCCACCAGGGTTGAGCACCATTACTCTGTATTATTTGCTACTTGGTAGTTAGGTCTGTGGCTAAGTTTGCAAGAGTTGGATGTAAGAAGAGTAGAAGAGGCAGCAGAGGCAACCCACACAGTGGCAGTGGGATGGGTTGCAGCACAGATGATTTGGTGGACCGCATGAACAGGTGAGCAGCATGACCACTCGTGGCCTTAAGCGCCATGACCACGCCTGAGATGATGATGGCGGTGCTAATGAAGAAGTTTCTAGGGGTCAGATATTTCATTTTCCCACAATGGATGATGGGATGCTCTTGTATGCTGTCGTGTCCCATTATTTGCGGTAGTTACGTTCTATAGTCACTGTGAACACTGCATTAGCGAATACCGAGTCACCGCTTCTTAGGTTCCTGTGAGTCTCTGGACATAACATTTTCATTACATTATGATTAATACATAACCATACATGGTGTGTGTTTCTGTTTAATGGACACCTTATTTAATATATGGCTGATTCATTACATTGAGTTCACAGCCAATAGCATAGTAGCTCCTACCTGCAGGACGGTTCTCCAGCGGGCACACCACAGCCTCTGGTGCTTAGCAACAACAGATAGCACTTTAGTAAGCTCTACGCTTGGGACCATTTATTTTTTATTTTTATTTTTTTTTTTATGGGGAGGGGGATCTCACGATATTGCCCAGGCTGGTCTTGAACTCCTGAGCTCAAGCAATCCTCCCACCTCGGCCTCCCAAAGTGCTGGTATTATAGGCATGAGCCACTGCGCCCGGTCACTTGGGGGCCATTTTAAACAGCAAAATCACCAATGAAAAGCACAGAAGTGTGGAAAGCATAAACTAAATGGACAGCAAAAAGGATACAAGAAGGCAGAGAATCGCCTTGTCCCACTATAGCCGGGAGGGTGTGTGGGGGGCAAATCAAGATTTTTACTGCTCTGGGATGTGCGTGGCTATGAGTGACTAGGAAAACACCTCGAGCATTGATTTTGGGGTTACAAATAAATTTTAGCAAGTGGATAAATTCACAAACATGGTATCTGCAAAAATGAGGATACACTGTACGTAACATATTTCCAATACTTCCTTCTCTTGTCCCGACCATGGTATTCCTTCCTTTCTTCAAAGACCCACCTACTCTGTCAAGGAGCCTTAGTTGATTTGCACCCTGCCTCTGATCACTGCCTTCTGTACTCAATTGAGAGAAAACAGGTGAGATAAATCAGTCAATCAATCAATTAACCAATCAATCAATACTAATGAAGTATTTTAAATAACCCAACATAATTTCTGGGAGGTGCTTAGCATAATTTGTTGCGAAGCATAGTTTCTGGAATAGATAAATATAAAAAGCAGTGCCTTCCCAAAAGGAGTTTACCAGTAGTTGAGGAGAAAAGGCTAACATGGGCAAACAATGCTTAAAATTACCTAGGTCTAGCTTAAAAGAATGTTGCACACCATAAATGCTACAGATGCTTTAAAAAGTTGCCTATCAATAGGAGCTTTAAATAAAACTTTCCTGAGAAATAGAACTTTTATGGGATGTTAAGAAGGAAAGACAGATACGGAGAATGATTGAATGAAGTATTCAGCAAGTATAAATGCAGCCTAAGAAGTGGAAATTAGCATCGTATTTTTTTTTTCCAAATAAGAATGAAGAGATGAACTTAGTGAGGACACTTTCGTGAGGAGTTAGGGAGTTGGGGAGCTGGTGCAAGCTCAGGTCTGCCTGATGATGCTTTGTTCCTTACCCTGAGAGATGTCTTACCAAAAACACTGACAGATATTCCTGATAGATTAACCAATACCAAACGTTTTGAATCCTATTCTTATTAGCCACACACATTTAGCCAGGATCTGAAGGATTCCTCAGCAGCAGCAGATACTTTAATGTAGGGTGAATATATTTGAGAGGTCATTCTTAAGAAAAGTCCAGGCAAGAGGCCCTCAGGTAGTGAATTATTCCATAGGATTTTTTTTTTTTTTTTTTTTTTTTTTTTTTTTTTTTTTCATTTTTCCATTTTTCTCCATAGGATTCTTGACAGGTTTCAATTACACACCTTCCCATGGGTAACCCACCCCTTCTCTTCAGCAGTAAACTAACGACTACCTACCAGTGAACATCACAGGTATAAACCACCTTTCTTTTTTTCTTTGAAGGAATTAGTATGCAAACTTTAGTACTCCTTTCCTAGTAACAAATGACTGCTGTATCACATTGTGTCACAAGGCAGCTGCTTTGACTTATTGCTCTGTAGCTGGGGCCAGCCTCTTCAGAACATTGTTAATGAGAGAAAGGAAGTGCTTTGGGCAGTGTCTGGCCCATCAGGCCCTCTGTAAATGTTTGCTATTAATGCAAAGACCAAGTCTCCCACAGTGTCCAATTTGTTTCCTTGTAAATTTTTCAAGGTACTGCAATGCTGGGATCCCAGTGAACAGAATCTGGCGTAGAAGAAGTGGGTATCCACTGACCGAGCCTAATCTTACATCTTGGATTTGTAAGTGGCATTTGTTGAGTTGAACATGAGCTTAAGGACGCGGTCACACATTCTTTCAGCAAACACTGGTCAGGCACCTGCTACCTGCAAGCACTGCCCTGCATGCTGGGATGCAGCTGTAGTAGGAATGAAATAACGGCAGCATTCCTGCATGCGGCCAGTGCGTGCCCTGTACAGAAAGGTACACGAGATAGGCATCCTTACATCCATTGTCCTGGGAGGAAACTGAGGCTTTGAGAAACGGAGAACCTGCCGGGACCTTTGACTCCATGTCATCCCCTTCCACATCAATGCCCTGAACAGCCTCCTGTACACCCTTAAGGAACTTACCCGTATGATTATTAAGAACTCAACGAGACCCCGAGCATCACCTCGGCATATCGCGCGCGTCCTTTCTCTAGAGAACCCCAAATGTTGGAAGGCATCAGAGCGCACCTCCTCCGCTCCCGGGAGCACCCCCTTCCTAACACCTTGGGGATGGGTCGGAAGGAAAGGAAAGGAGACGCGAGAGGTATCGTCGATGTGCCTGCGAAGCCCAGGCTCCTCCGGAGATCCTTCCGTCCGTCCCTACAGTAGAAGGCTGGCCCAGGCTGTTCCACTCCCCGGAGCTGCAGACTGAGTCGCCAGGTTTCTGTGCCTTCAAAGCCCTGCGCGACGGCCACACCAAACACCCAAACCTTGGGCAGGGACCAAACGGTCACTTCCCCGCCCTCCGGGCTCGATATGCAAATCCGAGCACCAGGAAGTAGCTGGGACCTCTCGACCGAGCCCAGAGACAGCCAGTTCCTCTCCCGCCGCGCCGGGCCGCGCTGCCGCTCGCTCCCCGGCCGTGGCGCCTCCGGGCCCGACGCGCTGCAGCCTCCATCCCGCGGCAAGCGGGGCGGCCGCGCCAACCCCGGCCCCGCGCCAGCAGCCCCTCGCCGCGCGTCCCGCGTTCCCGGCCAGCAGCCTCCCGCTACGCAGGTCCTGCTGGGCCGCCCCGTCGCGCCCCCTGCTCTGAACTCAAGTCACCGTGGAGCTCCGCCACCCCGAAACTTTCACCGCGAGCGGGTGAGTCCTCTGCGCGAACCCAAGTGTGGGCGCGGGCACGCGGGCCGTGGGTGCAGGGGCCGCGGCTGTGCCACTAGCCAGAGTCCGGGCGCAGGGTCGACTCGGGGCCGGGGGCATCGGCGCGGCCCGCGGCGGCTTCCTGGCCGCACAGCCTCCGGGCCTCGGCGGCGAAGGCTCTCAGATGTCTTCAGCCGGCGGGTGACCGGGCCCGGGGGAGCCAGGGTGCGGGGACCGAGGCTCCGCAGGTGTCAGCGGCTGAGCCGCGCAGGGGAGTGCTGGGAGGTGCGGGCGCGGGGGCGGGCTCACCGCGGGTCCTTCCCGGCGAGGGCCCGAGGGCCGGCTGCTGTCCCCGCTCCGGCCGCTCCGCGCGCACGGCGGCGAAGCCCGTGCCCTTGCGGAGCGGGCGCGCGGCAGGGATACTGGAGACAACTCCTCGGATTGTGCAATCTGGTCTCCCCTCTGGACCCTGGGTCCCCTGGAAGTGGGAGATGGGGCTCGGCCGGCACCCTCTCGAGGCCCGCTTACAGCTGCCCTCCCTGGTGGCCCGGGGCAGGAGCGTGACGTCGAGGGTCTGCGGCGGAGGCTGGAGCTCACCCTCCCGCTGCGGCGCCTCTCGGCCTGCGGAGGAGCAGTCCGGTGCTTTTGCCGGCTGAGAGGAAGCGAGAGTTATTTTAAGAATTCAGGGGTTGCCTTTCCTTCGCCTTGGGGGAAGGGCCTAAGAGTCAGTTCCCACTTTCCTGCATTCTCTGGGCCCATGGTGGCATCTTTTGCTTGCGGTGCATTCGTAACTTTCCAACAGCCTGCCTGTCGTGTGAACTAGTGGTTGTATCTTCACTTCTTTGTATATCCGTGTGTGTTAATTATCCCAAATTCGCCCTTCTTCGCCGGCTCAGAATCCAGGCCTTGCACTTTTCTGGCTGTATATTTAGGGGACCGATTATTGAAATTCCCTGTTTGGGTTTCTTCATCTTTGAGAGAGCATATATACCTCAGGGACTGTTTAGTACACACAGAGACCCTAGTACATACCAAACATTTCATAAACGATGTTACTGTTATTTATTGCAGTGACTTCTATTCATATAAACGAGGCTTCTTGGTTCTTTGCAGCCTGGTGATATTGAACCTAAGACTACCATGTCTGATTTAGCCATCTGACCTTATTAGTAAATCTGCTTAATAAATACATGAGGGATTTGCTGTCCCAAAGCAGGGCCCAGTAGTCTGACTTGCCCTAAAGAACTAGCCAATAAACTGGTGGGCTACAGGGATGTTTTCTCTCTACAGCCAACAGCTAAAGCCATGCCCTGGGGAATAGGCACTGCAAGAGCCTAGGTCTTACTAAGCCCTTCTCTGTAAGAGTAAGCTTTGTTGGGAAAGGGTGGGATCCAGTTAGTCCCTCCATTCTCATTTGGAGGTAAGCAGGTAAGTGCTTTGAGACCTGAAGAAATTTCATTAGATCATAGAGTCTTTGGTGACTGGGTCTCTTTGGATGTGAATGTGTGGCCCTTTTGCTGAGTGAAGGATAGAGGGCAGCAGATGTAAGGGGAGAGAAAATTGGAGCCAGGAAACTTGGGTTTTGGCCTCTTCCATCATTTAATATACTGTGATTTGGGATAAACCACTTGGGTCATTTATTTAGCCAACATTTCCTTTATAGCAGCAGTCAGAGTTATATTGATTTGTCTGTAGGTTGATAGTCTGTATTCACCATTACAGTGGAAGCTCCATGAAAACCGCTTCATCTGTCTTGTCCAAAATGATAGCCCCAGTGCCTGGCACATAGTAGGTGCTCAGTTTGAGATTACTTGGAAGAAGGAATGAAGGCCTCCTGTGAGCTTGCCCTATGCAAAACTGAGGACATAGGGAGATGAAGAAATAGAGCTGGTCCCTAAAGTGTTTGAAGCCTACTGGCCCTTTCTGTTGTGGTTTCTAAAACGGGGATTTGAGAGGCTTTGTTGATTGTAAAGTTACCCAGCACTGAGTTACCCACATTTAGTGTTCTAAATGAAGAGTCTCCACTCAGCACCGCTCTTCTCTACTTATCACTGGAAGAGAAGTCCTGATGTGGGGTGGTTAAGATGTTTCCTGCAAAGGTAGTTGGCCCAATCCAGAAGACCCACATTATTTTAGAGTCATTGGTGTTACCAAGGTAGGTGGAAACTTTGTAATCCCGCCCCAGCCCCACCCCTCCAATAGCTTTCTTTTAGCAGAAAAGTGGTCCAGCACTGTTCAATGACTTTGAAAGCCTTTTACTTCTATCTGTAGTATTTGTTTTTAGAAATAAATCACCAAAAACATCTGAGATTCCAGTTGGTTCACATGACTATGTGTTGTAACTTAACAAAATTAAATCATATTATTAATGTACAAACCCATACTAACTTTATAAATAAGGCTACAATGTATCCATGCCCACAGCAGGGAACGTTGTTATAAGCTCACTCCTACTGATGATCTCAGTGATGCATGGATGAGTGTTAACATTGAAAGGCCACCACAATCATTAGTCAGCAATGATCAATGTCATATTGACAGCAGAGATAACCTCAGACCTTTTCTGGCTCTTCCTAGCGATGATGGTGAAAGTGTTAGCACCTTTCATTAGTTCAGGGCTCTGAAGTCTTCCTGAACTCGAATTTCATTTGAACCTCTTGTGGCTCCTATAGGATGGAGAAGGACAGATAAAGAAAAAGATTCAGGGGGTTGTCTAAGGTCACGGGCTTGGTTAAGTGGTACCATTAGGCGTAGTAGGTATGTTTTTTGACTCTTTCTACTTGTCCACCTTTGGACTTGTAGTGGGTGCTCAATTACAAATGCCTCTCAACTTACGATGATGCTGTGTCTCAATAAACCCAATCGTAAGTTGAAAATACTGAAAGTAGAAGATGCATTTAATACACTTAACCTACTAAACATCATAGATTAGTCTAACCTACCTTAAACATGGTCGAAACACTCACATTAGGCTACCGTTGGGCAAAATCATCTGACACAAAGCCTATTTTATAATAAAGTGTTGAATAGCTCATGTAATTTATTGAATACTGTATTAAAAGTGAAAAATGAAATTGTTGTATGGGTACTTGAAGTACACTTTTTACTGAATGCCTAATGCTTTTGCACCATTGTAAAGTTGAAAAATCGTTAAGTTGCGGACCATCTGTGCTTAAAAGCAAATAAATAGTTCATTTAACAAGCATTTTAAAAATGAAATCACGAGTTAATTTTCTTTTATCACTTGGTAATTTTCTGAACTAAGTGGCTAACTGCTCAGGACACAGCAGATGCACCATCAAGCTGAGCACTTAAAGCTATCTTCTAGAAATGAATTTCTGTGCTTTTTAGCACTGTTTCTTGCTTGGGGGTGGGAAAGAGTGGTCTCCAGTAACTGCTAAGATGACACCTATACTGGCTGCTATCCGAGCAGCTCTAGTGACTGTCTTGGGGGCAATCAGTTGCTTATTGGTTAATTACCTGAGTAATACTTTGCAAAGGACTTTCCCCTACCTCTGCTGGAAGTGTCTCCCTGTAAACTTTACCAGCCTCCTGTATGGTTGTTTTATCAGTGAGAGCATCATTCAAGTGAAAATATAAATTAAGGAGACAGGGCTCATAGGACGCACATGAAAACACCTGATCATTTTGAGTACCTGCTATGTGCAAGGCACTGTTCTAGGCCAACAATATAGATATACATTGCCTCCCATCTTTTAAGGCTGATAATGCAGAGAAGAACATGGAAGAGGAAGTTGGGGTTTTTTTCCAGTCAGAAATACTGAAAGATTTCTTACAGCTGCCTGGTTTCCTGATACTTAAATTGTGAAACTTTGAGTTCACTCCATTATCATTTCTAAAATTTATTTTGAATAAGTTCCCTTTCGGGGGAAACACCCACGTGTAGAAAATGGTATGGAAATCTGCCAATGGAGGGATTAGAAATTTTGTAACAGTTAGTTTAAAGACTTGAAGCTTATGAGGTTTTTGTTGTTGTTGTTTTGTTTGTTTCTTCTTTTTTGAGATGGAGACTCACTCTGTCGCCCAGCCTGGAGTGCAATGGTGCAATCTCAGCTCACTGCAATCTCCACCTCCTGGGTTCAAGCAATCCTCCCTGCCTTTGCCTCCCAAGTAGTTGGGATTACTTACAAGCATATGCCACCACACCCAGCTAATTTTTGTATTTTCTGTAGAAATGGGGTTTCACCATGTTGGCCAGGCTGGTCTTGAACTCCTGACCCCAAGTGATCCTCCCACCTCGGCCTCACAAAGTGCTGGGATTACAGGTGTGAGCTACTGCGCCTGGCCTCTCTGGGGTATCTTTGGCTTAAGTTAATTGGAAGGGCTCTCTTTATTTTTTATTATGCCTCCCACTGAAGAGACAGAGTTTTTGCTCCTGTCACCCAGGCTGGAGTGCTTTGGTGCGATCTCAGTTCACTGCACCTCCATCTCCCGGATTCAAGTGATTCTCCTGCCTCAGCCTCCCTAGTAACTGTGATTACAGGTGCCCACCACCACGCCTGGCTAATTTTCGTATTTTTAATAGAGATGGGGTTTCACCATGTTGGCCAGGCTGATCTCGAACTCCTGACCTTAGGTGATCTGCCTGCCTCGGCCTCCCAAACTGCTGGAATTACAGGTGTGAACCACCGTGCCTGGCCCTCTCTTGTAATTTAGAAGAGCAAGTTTAAATAATTATTTGGGATGATGTATTAAAAAGCCTCATCCATGGTGACAAGAGCAGGGCCCTGTAGTAGCCTTTGTTGTTTATCTTCTTCATCCTGTTCTGTACTTCATTTTCTCTCATTACTGAATTAGCTGGCAGCATTCCTTATTTGCCACAGAGCTATTTCTTGAAAGCTGTATTTACACTCAGGGTATAGTTTTCCTTGGTATAGAACTCTTCCATGGCATTGCTTTTTCACTGGGCTTTATTAACCCTCAGGCTTCCAGTATCCCTTCTTCTGCTCTCCCCAGTTCTTTCCCTATCATCTTACAAAGCCTTCTGCAACCAGGAATTGGCATGAGCTGACCGTGTAGGGGAAGAGATTGTCAGTTAATCTCATTATTGTGAATGCTCAGTGTTCAGAATGCTGCTACTTAAATGACATCCTATAGAACTGCATGAATTGGGATACATTTAAAGAACCATTTCAGTGGCTGTTTCTTGATAGTTGAGGCTCTGCTTTTGGGTTGTAGAACACTGGGAAGAAGTCTTCATAACTCAGAGAATTTTTTAGTTGGTCTCATTTCCTTTCTACAGTCCATGCTTCAGACAAACTTACGTATTGCTTGCCTGCCCACACCTTTCTGTGAGCATCTGAAATCTCACTCACTCCTCTTTATTGACACCAGACCATACTGGTTGGAAGCTTCTTTCTAGTCCCCGCCTTCCTGTCTCCGTTGGTAAAACACCTGGTGGAGAGGTCTTCGGTCGGTCTTTGGGCCTACCCTTGGGCGCTGGTACAGTGAGACTGGGGAGATGGGTGTGTGTTCATTCTACCTCCCACTGAAGCAATGATGTCATGTTGGTGTTTGTGCGTCTGGGTGCCCCCACTCTTCCTGTAAATGTTAACCCCCACAGAGGTGAGGGGAATGGAGAAGCTTGTCTCAGAGAGGCTCTCTGGAGAGGGAGGACCACTTCTGCTTTCCAGGGGGAAGCTGTGTCACGGAGAGCAGAACTGTAGCCCGATGCTGGACGGAGAAGGCCCCAGAGGAGGCAGGCAAGGAAGTGATACTTCCTCCTCCCCAGGCCCCAGGCCGGCCTGGGTCATTTGCCTGCAGCCCCACCTTCCTTACCACCCAAGGCTGCGTTTTCCTCGGGGTTCTTTCTACCCTCTGCTGCCTTCTGAATTTTCAGTTTGCCCTTAAGTGAGGGGTGGGGTAGGGGTGGGAGAGAGGAGGAGTCTGGAGTCATAGTGCAGAGCCTGCTTTGAAAGCCCACCCTGGCCATGCCTGACTTTTTCAGCAATGGAAAAAATGTACATTTTGAAATTCCCCGTCATGGAAAGTATTATGAAACTCTTGGGTAGATGTTTAGAAATCTTTAAATGTTCAGGCTACATAATAATTTTTAAATACTAACTATAATAATTCAGGACTATTTAAAAAATTGTTAAATTCCTTGTTAAATTCTTGGGATAGAACAGTGGCTGTCAAACATCTTCTTTTTCTTTTTTTTTTTTTTTGAGATGGAGTCTCGCTGTCACCCAGGCTGTAGTGCAGCGGTGCGATCTCCACTCACTGCAACCTCCACCTCCCAGGTTCAAGGGATTCTGCTGCCTCAGCCTCCCGAGTAGCTGGGATTACAGGCGTGCGCCACCACGCCCGGCTAATTTTTGTATTTTTAGTAGAGACGGGTTTCACCATGTTGGTCAGGCTGGTCTCGAACACCTGACCTCAGGTGATCTGCCCATCTCGGCCTCCCAAAGTGCTGGGACTACAGGCATGAGCCACGGTGCCCACCTGTTAAACTTATTTGACCACAACCCATAGCAAGAAACATTTTACCATGTGCTCAATAAGCATCTATCTGTAGACAAAACAAAATAGAAAAAGGAAAATACAATCTGGTGGAAGAGCCCCTCCCCTTAACTTGCTAGGGAATGTGGCCTGGAGCAGCTTTTCTGAGGTAGGCTTGGCCAACTCCATTAGAGTTTGTTCTTTGTTTGTTCTGATGCATAATAGATATACATAGTTTCAGGGCACATGTGATAATTTAATACATTCTTGTAATTTGTAAAGATTAAATCAGTGTATTTGAGATAGCCATCACCGTAAATATTTGTTTTCTTTTTAAATGCTAGAATCTTTTGAATTCTTCTAGCTGTTTTGAAATGCACGATAGTTAATTGTGAACTCTAGTCACCCTGCTAGGTCTTACTTCTTCTATCAAACAGTATGTTTGTATCCATTAATCAACATTTTTTCATCCCCCCCTTCCAATGCACAGAGGTGGGCAGTCCAGCAGGGAGGTTTATTAAACAAACACAAATTAAGTCACATTCATATAATGGGATGCTTTGTAAATATCTTAAAAGATAAAACGTTCAATTACAGTTACTAATATGAAAAACATTTTTTCAAAAGCCGAACAGGGCCAGGAGCAGTGGCTCTTGCCTGTAATTCCAGCACTTGGGGAGGGTGAGGCAGGAGGATTGCTTGGGCTCAGGAGTTCAAAATCAGCCTGTGCAACCCGGTGAGACCCTGTCTCAAACAAACAAACAACAACAAAAGAGCTGAACACAAACTAGTAGATGACATGTTACCATTTCTGAAATAAAATATTCATATATGGACACATCATCTATAAGCTCTGCATTTAAAACAATTTTTTTTTTTTTTTTTTTTTTTGAGACGGAGTCTTGCTCTGTCGCCGGGGCTGGAGTACAGTGGCCGGATCTCAGCTCACTGCAAGCTCCGCCTCCCGAGTTTACGCCATTCTCCTGCCTCAGCCTCCCAACTAGCTGGGACTACAGGCGCCCGTCACCTCGCCCGGCTAGTTTTTTGTATTTTTTTTTTAGTAGAGACGGGGTTTCACCGTGTTAGCCAGGATGGTCTCGATCTCCTGACCTCGTGATCTGCCCGTCTCGGCCTCCCAAAGTGCTGGGATTACAGGCTTGAGCCACCGCGCCCGGCCTTCAAACAATTTTTATACTACGGTCTTAATAGTGATTATTTCTGGTTGACAGTTGAATGCTGTTTTTTCTTTTATATATATATATATATATATATATTTTTTTTTTTTCCTGAGACAGAGTCTTGCTGCGTCATCCAGGCTGGAGTGTGATGGTGTGATCTCGGCTCACTGCAACCTCCCCCTCCCGGGTTCAAGTGATTCCTGTGCTTCAGCCTCCTGAGTAGCTGGGATTACAGGCACACACCACCACGTCCAGCTACTTTTTTTATTTTTAGTACAGATGGGGTTTTGCTCTGTTGGCCAGGTTGGTCTCGAGCTTCTGGCCTCAAGTTATCCGGCTGCCTCAGCCTCCCCAAATCCTGGGATTATAGGCATAAGTCATTGTGCCTAGCTCCTTATATGATTTTAAAATGTCAGGATATAAGCAGCAATGGAATGAAGCCAGTGGGACTGCAGAGGGCAGGTGGGAGCAGACAGGAACTTTGGAGCTAGAGTGGCTTGAAGGATGCTTGATGGATATAATTGTAAGAGTTCTGTCTCAGGAGAGCTGATGTGCTGTAAATGTAGTAAATAGACTATTTTCTTAAAGAACCTTCCACTGCTATGTTTAGTATTCAGTTTAGCAAACTTTTCCTGGGTAGCTACTGGGAGTCCCGCAGTGTTAGGAGTTGGGGTACAAGCCTGCTGTGTTGGTGGGAATCCTGAAGGGAGTCAGCCACACACCCTGGAAGAAGGGGCTTTCCTGAGAAAGGACAGCCCAACTGGGCATTACTGGAGCTTGTTCCAGAGAGGCAGTGGGAGGCTCCACCGGCAGGCTTGGAGGGTGCTTGGCCCTAATACTAAATGTTGGACTTCATGGCATCAATGAAGGAGAATCATTGGAGCCTTTTAGTATGAAGCTAAGTTTTTTGTCCATCACAGCCATCTTCTTGCCTAGACTCTTTTACAATATGGCATTTGTGACATAGCCAAGAGTGAAGACACATTGAACACTGACTTAATGCTTTGAGTAGGTGGAGAGTTGAATGACTCAAAGCTACTTCTCTAGAGATTAATTTGAAGCTAGAAAGTAACATTTATTTCTGTTTTCTGTGACAGCAATAGGCTTAAGCTTGTAATCGTTATCCACAAGAAGGTACTTGATACCTCCCCTAAGTGACCTGGAGAGTGACAGATACAGTAATGGGCACAATCCCTGGTTTTTTGTTGTTTTTAAGACAGAGTCTCACTCTGTCACCCAGGCTGGAGTGCAGTGGCGTGATTTCACTCACCAGGGATTTGGCCACCACACCTAGCCAAATACCTGGTTTTAAGCAAAATTTTAATATGGAGTTTATGGTTGTTAGTATAATGAAATGCGGCACCATAGCCGTTGATTTTTGTCTTTCAGAACCACACTGGCTTTTTGTATTGTTTCAAATTTGATAGATGCCCAATGTATATAACAAAATTTTTCCCTCATGTGTATTTATTTATTTGTTTGTTTATGTGTTTGTTTTGAGATGGGGTCTTGCTCTGTCGCCCAGGCTGAAGTGCAGTGGTGCAATCTCAGCTCACTGCATCCTCCGCCTCCTGGACCCAAGCCATCCTCTCACCTCAGTCCTGGGTAGCTAGGATTACAGACCCCGCCACCAGGCCTGCCTAATTTTTGTGTTTTTTTGGGAGGCCAAGGCGGGAGGATAACTTGAGCTCAGGAGTTTGAGACCAGGCTGCAATCCCAGGCTGGAGTGCAGTGGTGCAGTCGTAGCTCACTGCACCCTTGACCTCCTGGACAAAAGCCATCTTCCCACTTCAGCCTCCCAAGTAGCTGGGACTACAGGTGTGTGCCACTATGCCTGGCTTATTTTTTATAGAGATGGGGTTTGACCATGTTGGCCAGCCTGGTCTCAAACTCCTAAGCTCAAGGGATCCACCCACCTCAGCCTACCAAAGTGCTGGGATTACAGGCGTGAGCCACCGCAGCCAGCCCATGTATGTTTATCGAGTGGTGTATGTTAGTCATGATAGTGGGTGGTTTGGGGAAATACCAACATAAGTAAATGGGAGGTTTCTATCCTAGAGGAATTTGTTGTGCTCTGTTCTCTCTGGATTGTTCACAAACCAGAATGCTGATCAATGACTTTGCTGGGGTTGTGGGTGGGCAACTTGCTCAGGAGATCCCTGGCACCCAAATGAGAGCCCAGAAATCACTCTGAATGGTCAAAAGTAAGGCAGGGTAGGGCGGTAGAGCACAGGGTGTCGAATTAATTGCATGTGAGGGCTGAAATCCCAGGTCTGTCCCTTCCTAACTGTGGGCTGCTGCTGGCAAGGTGCTGGCCTTGCTAGCCTCAGAGTTCTCACGTTTAAACCTCAGCAGTTTGTTGTGAGTGTTCTAGGTTACAGTGGATTCCAAACTAGCCACAAGTGAAGCACATAGGTAAATGGTAGTCAGTGGTATTGTTATCAAAAGGAAGTTGCTTAGCTGGGTACAGCTAAGCAGCTGGGTGCAGCTCATACCTATAATCCCAGCACTTTGGGAGCCTGAGACGGGCGGATTGCTTAAAGCCAGGAGTTCAAGGCCAGACTGGGCAATAAAGTGAGAACCTGTCTCTATGGAAAAAAAAATAAGAATAAATAAAAACAAATAAAAATTACTCAGAGTGCCGTGATGTGAGCCTATAGTCTCAACTACTCAGGAGACTGAGGCAGGAGGATTGCTTGAGCCCAGGAGATTGAGGCTGCAGTGAGCAATGGTTACGCCACCACACTCCATCCTGGGTGACAGAGCAACAGCCTGTTTGTAGAATAATAATAACAATAATAAGAAAGTTGCTTAGGATGGCTACTATAAAAAATGAGAAATCATGATGAAATCATGTCATGTTGAAAAAGAACACAAAAACAAAAATCAGAAAATAACAAGTGGTGCCAAGGATGTGGAGAAACTGGAATCCTGTGCATTGTTGGTGGGAGTGTAAAATGCTACAGCTATGATGGAAAATCATATGGTAGTTCCTCAAAAAGTTAAACATAGAATTGCTATGTGATGCAGCAATGCTACTTCTGGGCATGTACCCCAAAGAACTGAATGTGGGGTCTCAGAGATGTTTGTATACTTGGGTTCATAGTAACATTATTCACAATAGCCAAGAATTAGAAGTAACTCATGTTCATCAATGGATGAAACAAAATGTGGTTTATACGTACATTGGAATTTTTTTTTCTTTTTTTGAAACAGGGTTTTACTCTGTCACCCAGGCTAGAATGCAGTGGAGCCATTACAGCTCACTACAGACTTGACTTCCTGGGCTCAGGTGATCCTCCCACCTCAGCCTCTTGAGTAGCTGGGACTACAGGTGCATGCCACCATGCCTGGCTAATTTTTTGTATTTTTTGTAGAAATAACGTTTTGCCATGTTGTCCAGGCTAATCTTGAACTCCTGGGCTCAAGTAATCTACCTGCTGTGGCCTCCCAAAGTGCTGGGATTGCAGGCATGAACCACCGTGCCCAGCCATACAATGGAATGTTATTCAGCCTTTAAAAAAAAGAAATGCTGGCTGGGCGCGGTGGCTCATGCCTGTAATCCCAGCACTTTGGGAGGCTGAGGTGGGCAGATCACCTGAGGTCGGCAGTTTGGCACCAGCCTGACCAACATGGAGAAACCCCATCTCTACTAAAAATACAAAATTAGTCGAACATGGTGGCGCATGCCTTTAATCCCAGCTACTCGGGAGGCTGAGGCAGAAGAATCACCTGAACCCGGGAGGCAGAGGTTGCAGTGAGCCGAGATCCTGCCACTGCACTCCAGCCAGCCAGGGCAACAAGAGTGAAACTCCATCTCAAAAAAAAAAAAAAAAAAAAAAAGGAAATGTTGACACATGGTACAACAAGGACAAAACTTGAGGACATCATGCTAAGTGAAATAAGCCAGACACAAAAGGACAAATACTGTATGAGTCCACTAATATGAAGTTCCTCAAATAGTCAAATTCATAGAGACAGAAAACAGAATGGTGTCTTCCAGGGACTTGATGGGGGAAGGAATGGGAAGTTACTGCTTAATGGATACAGAGTTTCAGTTTTACAAGATGAAGAGAGTTCTGGAGATGGATGGTGTGATAGTTATACAAGAATATGAATGTACTTAATGCCACTGAGTTATACACTTAAAATAGTTATGATATAAATTTTATATTGTGTTTATTTTACCACAACTTTAAAGAATGAAAAAAAAGTTGCTTGATGACAGAAATGTGTATAAATAGACAGAGGTGTCCTTGGGGATATTTCATTAAGTTTGATAAATTGCCCTTCTTCTGGCTGGGTATTTACCTACCAAGCAGGTGGGTGTTCACTTTTTTGGCAGAGAGGGGACAGGATCTTTACTCTTTGTCATTTAATACATTGCCACGTGGATTGCTGGCTGACAGTATATTGAAATGGCTGTGATGTGGGAGAGGGAATGATAATGGAGAAATTTACAAAGGCAGAGATCGTGGATTACAAAGTAAGGAGAAACTTCTAACAATCAAAGCTGCCTGCATGGGTCCTGGAGAAGGGTCCTTCTCCATCATTAAACGTTTGTCAGCAAAGGCTAAGAGATTCTTACAAGACCTTTTAGAAAAGGTTGCATTAAGGCAGGGCATGGTGGCTCACATCTGTAATCCCAGCACTTTAGGAGGCTGAGGCGGGCGGATCACGAGGCCAGGAGTTCAATACCAGCCTGGTCAACATAGTGAAACCCATCTCTTCTAAAAATACAAAAATTAGCCAGGTGTTGTGGCACGCACCTGTAGTCCCAGCTACTTGGGAGGCTGAGGCAGGAGAATCACTTGAACCCAGGAGGCAGAGGTTGCATTGAGCCGAGACCACACCATGGGACTCCTGCCTGGGCGACAGAGCAAGACTCCATCTCCAAAAAAAAAAAAAAAAGAAAGAAAGAAAGTTGCATTAGATGGCTGTAAAAGGTGCTTTCTGATTTGATGATACGGTTATGTTAATATTTCTAGCCATGCACTCATTGACTCTAAATTATATAATAAGAAAATATCTTTTTTTTTTTTGAAGCAGGGTCTTGCTCTGTCACCCAAGATGGAGTGCAGTGACACCATCATAGTTCATTGCAGCCTTGAACTCCTGGGCTCAAATGTTCCTCCCATCTCGGGATCCCAAATTCCTGGGATTACAAGCATGAGCCATTGTGCCTTGCCAAAGAAAGAATATTTCTGACAGAGTTCTTTCTAACAGGATTCGAGGGAATTTTTCAACAAGTTTTCCCAATGCGGGAGTGTGTGTGTATGTGTGTGTGTGGGTGTGTGTGTTTAAAATTTAAGTATAACACTTACGTAGAAAAGTGCAGAAAACAGAAGAATCTAGCCAAATGCAGAGTCTTGTGTAACCACCCCCAAGATCAAAAAGCAGAATGATGTTGACCCTCCCCCAAGCAGTACTCCCCTGAAAGGCATCTGCCATTCTGCTTCTAGTTTTTGTTTAGTTTCCAATGTAGGCTTTTAAACAATAAATTGTAGGGAATTGAAAAGCAGTACAAAGCCATTTGGTTTGGCAAATAAACAGATTTTCAAGCTGTGGGTTTGGCTACCACCGGCATCTCTCTGTGTGTGGAATTTACTTGCAATTCAACTGGAGAGCAAGACCTCTTCCTGTTTTACCCTGGCAATTCAGTTGCTAAAATTCTCACACATGAGTTTGATCTGAGCCTTATTTAAATACCTTTTTATTCATCCATTAATTAGTAAAATTAGTTGGCACAAGCCATATATAGCTGGTTTTTCTGCACATCCAAGTAAATTTATAAATGCAAATATGTGGGTGTGATAAGGGTAGTTTCCACTGACCCACATGTAATCAAACATCCTGTTATATGACACAGTGCCAGTCTGTGCATAGGCATTTGAAAGTACTGACTGGGTTTGTGAATTCAGTGATGCTATTCTTCAGTAAAATAAGGACTCGTTTTTCTGATGTTAAGGAACACAGCACCTTTGTTACGGACTGTTATTTCAACTTCTGCTTCATGTAGTTTTGATATTTATTTTTGTTGGGGGTGACAGAGAGAGGCATAATTGACCTGTGGCAATTGTTAATCCATGAAGTCATGCTTCACTTATGCATCATTCAGAAAACAGTTCTTGGATACTCACTACTCTTGAATATGCATGCATATGACTTGCAGTCAAAGCCATGAGTTCTCAATAACAAAACTGTTCCAGATATACTCAGAAAGTTAAAATGCTTAAAAAAACTAGGAGTATACTTTTTTAAAGAAAATTTTCCTGGTCGGGCACAGTGGCTCACGTCTGTAATCCCAGCACTTTGGGAGGCCGAGGTGGGTAGATCACGAGGTCAGGAGATCGAGACCATCCTGGCTAATACAGTGAAACCCCGTCTCTACTAAAAATGCAAAAAATTAGCCGGGCGTGCTGGCGGGCGCCTGTAGTCCCAGCTACTCAGGAGGCTGAGGCAGGAGAATGGCGTGAACCCGGGAGGCGGAGCTTGCAGTGAGCTGAGATCCGGCCACTGCACTCCAGCCTGGGTGACAGAGCGAGACTCTGTCTCAAAAAAAAAAAAAAGAAAAAAGAAAATTTTCCTTTTATTTTTGTTGCTGTTTTGTTTTGTTTTTTAGAAGCAAGGTCTCACTATGTTGCCCAGGCTAGAGTGCACTGGCCATTCACAGGCACGATTATCACTCACACGCTACGGTCCTGAGCTCCTAGGCTCAAGCAATCCTCCTACCTCAGCTTCTCGAGTAGCTGGGACTAGAGGCATGTGCCACTGCACCTGGCTTAGAGTATAAATTTTTGTGTCACACAAGATATGAAGGACATGCACAGGCACTGGACCCATCTGTGGGTTTATCTTTCTGTGGGACCCACTAAGGGACCCATCTTTCTGTGAAAAAGTCACAAGTGAAGTCTGGGCCATGCAGGGAATAACCATACCCCAGGAGAACATGCTGAGCCTGTAGTTTGCCTGTCTGCATCCCCGATACCCCCCAGATTATTTTTATTTTATTTTTTACTTTTTATTATTTTAGACAGGGTCTTGCTCTGTTGCGGAGACTGGAGTGCAGTGGCATGGTCATGGCTCCTGCAGCCTCCACCTCCTGGGCTTAAGTGATCCTCCCACCTCAGCCTCCTGAGTAGCTGGGACTACAGGTACATGCCACTGTGCCAGATTAACTTTTTTAATTTTTTTTTTTTTTTTTTTTGAGACAGTGGTCGCTCTGTCACCCAAACTGAAGTGCAGTGGCTCAATCTTGGCTCACTGCAGCCTCAACCTCCTGGGCTCCAGTGATCCTCCCAGCTTAGCTTGCCAAGTAGCAGGGACTACAGGCATGTGCCACTACACCTGGCTAATTTTTTTTTTTTTTTTGACGGAGTCTCACTCTGTTGCCCAGGCTGGAGTGCATTGGTGCTATCTTGGCTCAATGCAACCTCTGCCTTGTGGGTTCCAGCGATTCTCCTGCTTCAGCCTCCTGAGTAGCTAGGATTACAGGTGCCTGCCACCATACCCAGCTAATTTTTTTGTATTTTTAGTAGAGACAGGGTTTCACCATGTTGGCCAGGCTGGTGTCAAACTCCTAATCTCAGGTGATCCACCTGCCTCAGCCTCCCAAAATTCTGGGATTACAGGCATGAGCCACCACGCCTGGCCTGCCTGGCTAATTTTTGTATTTCTTGTCGAGATGGGGTTTTGCCATGTTGCCCAGGCTGGTTTCAATCTCCTGTGCTCAAGTGATCCACCCACGTGCTTCAGTCTCCCAAAGTGCTGGGATTACAGGCATGAGCCACAGTGCCAAGCCTAAAATTTTTTGTATAGATAGGGATCTCACTGTGTTGTCCAGGCTGGTCTTGAACTCCTGGGCTCAAGTGATCTTCCCACCTGCTTCAGCCTCCCAAAGTGCTGGGATTACAGACGTGAACCACTGCAGCCAGCCCCAAAACCTCTAGTTTAATTTCCTCCAGCCACAGTTCCTGATGCTTGGCATCTCTGCATTTTAACTGTCTCTGTTAGCAACGGCTGGATACTACAGAGGATTTGAACAAAGAGTGAATCTTGGGAATGGAGAGAATATTGGACCAAAGAGACTGGCCAGAGCAGAGCAGTTTCCAAGTGAAGAAGTGAGTCCCTCAGTTGGAAATAAAGTAGGAAGAGATGGGGAAGTAACTTGACTGAATTCCTTACTAATCTTGGTGAAGAATATAGGTATGGATTAGTAACACTGTAGTAGCTAATGAAAAATATTCCAGGTTGTGAACTTTGGGGTGTCTGAGGAGCAGCATGATGTCATAGTCACAAACTGAGAGTCAGGAATTGGTTTCTGGGCTAGGTGTGGTGGCTCACACCTGTAGTCTCAGCACTGAGGGAGGCCAAGGCAGGAGGATCACTTGAGGCCAGGAATTCAAGACCAGCATGGGCATCATAGTGAGACCTCATCTCTACAATTTTTTCTTTTCTTTTCTTTTCTTTTCTTTTTTTTTTTAAGGAATTGCCTTCTAGTCAATGCTTTGTCAAATACCAGTCTTGGGACATTAGATGAAGTTCCTTAAGCTCTTCAGGCCTCATTTTTCTAATACATAAAACAGTAATAACAGATTTTTGTTTGGTATCTCATCCAGTTGTTTCAAGGATTAAATGGGGTAATGTACCTGGGAGTTCCTTGAAGAGTCTAATTTTCTCCCCAGTTTTGGCTGTTGTTTTGGATTAAACTGTACTACCCTGAGCCTTTTCTTGATTTTGGAGGATCCCTGCCCACTCCCCACTCATGGTACCCCTGGCCTGTTTCAGTCGATTCACTCATGCATCATCACCAGTCGTGTGGGGAAGTGGAAATTTGGTGTACATACCAGGTGCACTTTCATTCTTCTGAAGATGTTATGACAAACAGCAAAGAGAACACCTTTTCTCTTATCATTAGATCATCCTTAAGCATCTCGTGAGGGGTAAAGCAAAAAAAAAAAAAAAAGTTTTAGCTAGATGTGGTGGCATGCCCCTGTCATCCTAGCTGCTCTGGAGGCTGAAGCAAGAGGTCCCTCGAGTCCAGGAGTTGGAGGCTGCAGTGAGCTATGATTATGCCACTGCACTCCAGCCTGGGTAACAGAGCAAGACTCTCATCTCTGAAAAAGAAACAACAACATCAAAGAAACAAAAGCAAGTTTATAAATAAAGAAACAGAATAGCAGGGACATGGATGAAGCTGGAAACCATCATTCTCAGCAAACTAACATAAGAACAGAAAACCAAACACCACATATTCTCACTCATAAGTGGGAGCTGAACAATGAGAACACATGGACACAGGGAGGAGAACGTCACACACCGGGGCCTGTCAGGGAGCGGGCGGCCTAGAGGAGAGATGGCATTAGGAGAAATACCTAATATAGATGACGGGATGGTAGGTGCAGGAAACCACCATGGCTCGTGTATACCTATGTAACAAACCTGCATGTTCTGCACATGTATCTTAGAAATTAAAGTATAATAATTTAAAAAAAAAAAAGAAACAAAGAATAAAAACCATGCCTAATTTAGTAAGAGAGGCATTCCCTGCAAGCTCCTCACCTTCGTTTATTTATTTATTTATTTAGATACAGAGTCTCTCTCTGTCACCCAGGTTGGAGTGCAGTGGCGTGATCTCGGCTCACCGCAACCTCTGCCTTCCAGGTTCAAGCGATTCTCCCTACCTCAGCCTCCTGAGTTGCTGGGACTACAGGTGCCCGCCATCACGCCCAGCTAATTTTTATATTTTTAGTAGAGACGGGGTTTCGCCATGTTGGCCAGGATGGTCTCAATCTCCTGACCTTAGGTGATCCTCCCGCCTTGGCCTCCCAAAGTGCTGGGATTACAGGCATGAGCTACGATGCCCGGCCTAACCTTCATGTAAATGATGAGGAAATAACTGCAATGGAGTGAGCTGGTTGGAGAACCATGTTACTCACCCGAACACCGACTTTATGCAGGTTCACTGTCCACAGGTATCTTCTGATTGATCACATTACAATCTTGACCTACTTTCTCCTGATAACGAGCTGAAAATCAAGCAATAGTACATTAGAACTTTGATTCATGTGACTCCTATCATGCCATATAAATGAAAATTCAGAGTTTAGATTAAGAACAGTAAACCTTTCTCTGTTGTACATTAAAAGGTACTCCCCTCCTCCTCCCCATAATAAGCTACATGCTTCTGAAAGTTTTACCAAGACTTGAGATCAGGAGATCAGGAAGAAGCATTCTGACGCTGAGCACACCTCCGACTTTGCACATGGTGGTTTCGAGGAGTTGACTGCACAAGACCCCCAGAGTCTAATACCAGTTCTGTCTTACTGATCAAATTTGCCTTTTCTACCTCAATTTTTCCTCTATTTTAACGGAAAACTTACTACTTCATATGTATCTAAAATATTTCAAAATCTTTAGTAAAGGGATATAAGCACTCTTAGCCATCAGAATAACTTTTAAGGTCAGGCGCAGTTGCTCACACCGGTAATCCTAGCACTTTGGGAGGCCAAGGCAGGAAGATCACTTGAGTGCAGAAGTTTGAGACCATCCTAGGCAACATAGTGAGACCTCATCTCTATAGGAAATTTAAAAAATTAGCCAAGAGTGGTGGCACGGACCTGTATTCCCAGCTACTTAGGAGGCTGAGTTGGGAGGATTGCTTGAGCCTGAGGGGTGGAGGCGGCAGTGAGTCGAGATCGCGCCACTGCTCTCCAGCCTGGGTGACAGTGAGACCCTGTCTCACAAACAGTGACAACAACAACAATAAAATCTTTTAAAGATTAGTAAGCAATTTTTTTCTTTGGAAAAAATTAAAATGAAAATAGATTTTAATAAAACTTTTTAAAAAATCAACTGTAAAATTTTGCTGTACAGCTCTATGAATTTTAATACGTGTGTGGATTCATTGAATTATTTTCATAATAAGAATACAGAAAAGTTCTGTCACCCCCCTAAAAAAAACCTTTCTTGTGCCAACCCCACCCCAATGCCTGGCAACTGCTGACCTGTTGTTTGTCCCCATAGTTTTGTGTTTTCTGTAATGTCATATAAATAGATTCATACCGTATGTGATCATTTTATTGTGTTTTATAATAACAACTTTATTTTTACTTTTAATTTTGTTTTGAGACAGACTCTCACTCTGTCACCCAGCCTGGAGTGCAGTAGCACAATCTCGGCTCACTGCAGCCTTTGCCTTCCGTGTTCAAGCAATCCTCCCATCTCAGCCTCCCAGGTAGCTGAGACCACAGGCACGTGCAACCATGCCTAGCTAATTTTTGTATTTTTAGTAGAGACAAAGTCTTGCCATGTTGCCCAGGCTGGTCTTGAACTCCTGGACTCAAGTGATCCACCTGCCTTGGCCTCCCAAAGTGTTGAGATTATAGGTGTGAGCCATCACACCGAGCCGAATAATAGCTTTATGGAGATTTAATTCACGTATTGTATAATTCACTCAAAGTATACAATCCAGTGATTTTAGTATGTTCACAGAGTTGTGCAATCATCACCACAATCAATTTTAGAACATTTTTAATATACGAAAAGAAATTCTGTACCCTTTAGCCCTCACTACTCTCTTGCCCTTGTTCTAGGCAGTCACTAATCTATTTCTATCTCTATAATAAATTCCAGGAAACTGGTTTTAATGATTTCCTTTTTTAAAATAGACAGTTTCTTGTTCTGTTGCCTGGAGTGCAGTGGCACAATCACGGATCACTGTAGCCTCTGACCTTCTGGGCTCAGGTGATCCTCCTGCCTCAGCCTCCTGAGTAACTAGGACCACCGGTGTTACACCACTGTGCCGGGCTAATTTTTAAATTTTTTTTTAAGGATGAGGTCTCCATATATTGCCCAAAATGTTGGGATTACAGGCATGAAACACTGCGCTCAGCTAAGTTTCTTTCTTAGTTGGAAGAGTTTTACAATAATGCCGGAACAATTACTACTTGTTTTACTTTACAGGCAATAATTACCTTTCACAGAAAATATAGTAAAAATAGCAATCCTTTATTAAATATTTGTCTTCTGTTAGGTAGTCAATTCCTTAAAAGGTGTAATATTGATATTCTTGTTATTGATAAGGAAACAGATGCTTAGGGATAATAAATATTATACTTACCTAACTACTAAGTAAATGGAACCCAAGTCAGCCTGACTCCTAAACTGATGTGTTTGTTTTATTTAACTTTGAAAGGTTATTTCTAAAAACTCACAATTATAATATGTGGAACATAATGTCCTTGATTTTAGTTTATCAAGCAGACTTTATACATTAACTTAAATGTAAACACAGGAATAAGATCACTTCTGGGAAATATGTAATAAATATAATGCAGGGAACATTTATTGAGTATACACGGTATGTCATTCATTCTTCTAAACACTCCTCAAGATCGTATTCAGCCAATCCTCATAACAACTGTGTGAAATTGGTACAGTTATCATCCCTTTTCTTTTCTTTCTTTCTTTTTTTTTTTTTGAGACAGGGTCTCACACTGTTACCCAGGCTGGAGTGCAGTGGGCATGATCTCAGCTCACTGCAACCTCTGCCTCCCGGGTTCAAGCAATTCTCCTGTCTCAGCTTCCCAAGTAGCTGGGATTACAGGTGCATGCCACCATACTCGGCTAATTTTTTTGTATTTTAGTAGAGATGGGGTTTCACCGCGTTGCCCAGGCTGGTCTCGGATGCCTGAGCTCAGGCAATCCACCTGCCTCGGCCTCCCAAAGTGCTAGGATTACAGGCATGAGCCACCGTGCACAGCCTTATCATCGCTTTTCTGCAGATAAGTAAAGATTAATTACCTTGCCAGTGTCATGTCCCTGTACGAGGTGGAGCTGGAACTTGGACCCAGGATGTTTGGCTCAAGCTTAACTCTCCTGCTCCAGGAATCTAATGTGCCGCCACTTTGACTTGAGGAAGACAAGAACTCAGACACTGAAAACCAGTCAGCACGGCCAAAACAAGAGAGGCCCCGGTTCTGCCAACTTGGTGCAGTTTTTACTGTAACCATAGCTTGGAACAATGAAGAAGAAAAAAAATTCATTGGAATTGCAATGAATATGTAAACATTACATCAAGTTTAAAGCATGATGAGTGTCAAGCCAGTTGAGCTTTTCTGCATTAACTTCAGCTGACAACTTAGTTTATATCTATTATAAGTGTCAGTATTTGTTGGGGGAAAAATAATTTTCCTCCTTTTTATTTTTAATTTTTTTTTAGAGATAGGATTTCATTATGTTGCCCAGGCTGAAGTACAGTGATGTGATCATTGGTCACTGCAGCCTTGAACTCCTTGGCTCAAGTGATCCTCTTGCCTTAGCCTCCCGAGTAGCTAAGACTTCAGAGTCACATCACCATGCTCAGCTAATTTTTTTTTTTTTTGGTGGAGATAGGGTCTTACTATGTTGCCCAGGATAGTCTCGAACTCGTGGCCTCAAATAGTCCTCCAGTCTTGGCCTCCAAAACTATTGGGATTATAAGTGTGAGCCATTGTGCCCAGCTTAATTTTCTTCTTTTGCCAAAGCAAAGCTACCAATTTATTTTATATCTAAGATTTAATTATGTTTGGATTAAACCTTTTCTTCAGTATGTATCTCATACTTTTCTTTTGCTAAACACTTGCGTTTTTTCCCACATTAAGGAGAGTAGCTCTTGGAAATCTTATATTCTCCTAACTCTTTACCTTAAAATGCTGCTACAAAACCTTGGACATTGAAAAGTTGTTAAGGTTCTAGTTGAGAGTTTACTAACAACAAAAAGGAGGATAATTGGCAAAGAAGATGTGGATTGAGTGAGCCACAGAGCCCCTTTCCTGTTCTGGTTTCTTGGTGGCATTTGCAGCAGTGCCTCTATGATGCCTGAGCAAAACTAGTTTATTGGGAAGTGATGGAAGCCATACTGCCAGTGCTTTTGCTCAGTCAGCACTTGGGCCCTTCATGGCTGTGTGTCTCATATGATGTTCCTAATACTTTTTTTTCCTCTCCCTCCCCCCATAATACTTTATAAATAGATATTTCCACTTCTGAATATTCTCTGATTAGAATAGCAGTTACAAAATGGATAAGACTTCACCTCGTCCTTTAAAACAGGAAAACTGATCGAATTCCCCCACCTCGTTTCATTACTGAGGCTGTCAGATGATCCTTTAAGCAAAACCCCAGTTTTCTCTTGTCTGATGAAGTCAGTGTTAAGTGGAGGTGTTTTTACATTGACTTTAATATGAAAGGAACTGTTTGATTGAACTGTTTAATCTCAAGGCCAGGCCTTGGACGACTTCTTGGACTCATGCATGGGATTCTTCTTTTGCACACCTGTGACCTCCCTGGAACTACTTCTGGTGGTTTCCCTGGACTTAGTAGTATCCCCAAAACCTGGCAGCCTAGGGCCTGGCGCCAGGCAGAGGAATGTATTGCTCCCGCTCTCTGGGGTCGGGTAGGGCTGGGGGAGGTCCTGAATGAATATTTTCAGTGCTGATTCAGAAAGAGCATGGGGCGTACACTTAAGGAAACCCTACCTGGGAGCTACAGCAGCACTGCTCTATCCTAGGCTGACCACTTCAGACCTTTCCAACGCAGAGCTGGATGTGGCTAGAAACCGGCTCCCAGCTGAATAGCTTGTGCTGAGTCATTATCAAGTTGCATTTCCTGGCTCAATCAAAGATAAATAGAGAAGAACCTAAAGCAAAAATGACATTTGGACTGTGATTTGGGTTAATATACTACCTCAGGACAGCAATGGAGTCATGACTGCACAAACACAGGAAAGGATCTGGTTGCCGAAGCCAAGTGAGTCAGTAATGATGTATTATCATTCTAAAAAACCTAACAGTGTACTTTCTTTTTTTTTCTTTTTCTTTTTTTTGAGAAGAGTTTCGCTCTTGTTGCCCAGACTGGACTGCAATGGCACGATCTTGGCTCACCGCAAGCTCCGCCTCCCAGGTTCAAGCAATTCTCTCACCTCAGCCTCATGAGTAGCTGGGATTGCAGGCATGCGGCACCACGCTTGGCTAATTTTGTATTTTTAGTAGAGACAGGGTTTCTCCATGTTGGTCAGGCTGGTCTGGAACTCCCGACCTCAGGTGATCCGCCCACTTTGGCCTCCCAAAGTGCTGGGATGATAGGCATGAGCCATCGCACCTGGCCATAACAGTGTACTTTCTTTCTTTCTTTCTTTCTTTTTTTTGAGACGGAGTTTTGCTCTGTAGCCCAGGCTGGAGTGCAGTGGCGTGATCTCGGATCTCGGCTCACTGCAACTTCCGCCCTCCAGATTCAAGGAATTCTCCTGCCTCAGCCTCCCAAGTAGCTGGAATTACAGGTGTGCTCCACAACGCCCAGCTATTTTTTTTTCTAGAAGTTGAATTGTACAAAGTACACTTGTATTTTGACACCTGATCCAAAACACAGTCATGCACCACATTACAATGTTTCAGTCAATATATAACATACGGAAAAAAAAAAAAAGTAGTCCTATGAGACAAGAACTGAAAATTCCTTATTACTTAAATGTTATTTTGTTTCTAATACTGAAAAGTCAACATTTTTCTCCTACATGTTTTACTCATAAGCATGGCAAAATGTTACAGGTCTCATTGTCACCACTGCAATATGCATACTGTGATGGAAGCATAACCTGTCTCAGTTTAGCCACATTAACTATTTTTGGACACCATGATCAACAATGCCCATTCTCATCTAGAATGAGGCTTTTTTTCTGAAACGGAGCCTCTCTCTCTGTCACCCAGGCTGGAGTGCAGTGGTGCGATCTCCGCTCACTGCAACCTCTACCTCCTGGGTTCCAGCAATTCTCCTGCCTCAGCCGCCTGAGTAGCTGGGACTACAGGCACGTGCCACCACACCTGGCTAATTTTGTATTTTTTAGTAGAGACAGTGTTTCACCATATTGGCCAGGCTGGTCTCGAACTCCTGACTTCGTGATCCGCTCGCTTCAACCTCCCAGAGTGCTGGGATTACAAGTGTGAGCCACTGCGCCCGGCCTACGCCCAGCTAATTTTTATATTTTTGGTAGAGATGGGGTTTCACTATGTTGGCCAGGCTGGTCTCGAACTCCTGACCTCAAGTGATTCGCCCGCCTCGGCCTCCCAAAGTGCTGGGATTACAGGCGTGAGCCACTGCACCGGGCCTGGTACTTTCTTGAATGGGAAGTTGTCTTCATTGTGAGCAGCTCTTCTTTGAGGTGTTTATTTAAAGTATTCAAAAGAACAGAGATTCCAGTAGGGAACAATGAAAATATTAAGGCTTCTGTATCATGCCCTGTGAGGGAAAGTAGACAAAGACGAAATAAACTTCAACAAGAGACTAATAAATTACTTGAGTGCTTTTGATTAGCAATTTTTCATGAGCTGAATAGGTTGAAAGTTTGCTGCTTTCCTAAGTTTTCCCTTTAACATCAGGGATAACTCATTTCCCGGAAGGACAGTTTTCACTGTAAGCTCTTTCTGTTTCTATGTTGATAATCTAATTTGAATAATTTAGGTTTATTGAGACCTTCCTTTTGAAAGTAACTTGTTACCTATGTATGATTAACCTGGCTATTATTCTAAATGTAGAATTTAAAGTGTTTTATCCAGGCTGGGCATGATAGCTCACATCTGTAATCCCAGCACTATGGGAGGCCAAGATAGGAGGATTACTTGAGCCCAGGAGTTTGACACTAGCCTGGGCAACATAGAGACCCTATCTTTACAGAAAATAAAAAGAAATTAGTCAGGCATGCCGGCATGCCCCATAGTCCCAGCTAGCTACTTGGGAGACTGAGATGGGAGGATCTGCTTGAGCCTCAGAGGTCGCAGCTGCATTGGGCTGTGATTGTGCCATTACAACAGAGTAAGACAGTGTCTAAAAAAAGAAAAGTGTTTTATCATTTATATAGAGCTTGGAGTTTCAAACATAAAGTAGAATTACTTTATCACTTGTAAAAAATTTGTTCTCTGAAGTTGATAAACAATGAGGTAGAATGACTCCTGAAATAAAAAAAAAAGAAAATAATAGCAGGACTTTTACAGATAAATCTGAAATAAGTACACTGAACAATTTTTTAAATAAAATATACCCTGAAGCTAATACTTTGTAAATACTACCATTTTCTTTATGGCTATAGTGTAACCAAATTCAAGAGTAAGTAACTCAATTATTTGACTGTCGGGTTGATGGAATGAAAATAAATTTCTTAGAATATGATATGAAATATGATATGAAATTCAACTTTACTAAACTTTACTGAACACCAGCAAATGTATTTACAATCCTGGGTTCTATTTGTCAATCACAGCTCACCCTTTTTTCTGAGCAAAAGATTGGCAGTGGATAAATTCCAGTCCCCACTCTTTAATAGGGCTGGAATTGTTATGCCACACAAGATAATCACAAGATAATTTCTGTATGTGTTACCCTGCAGATCTGCACCTATAAAAGATAAAGACATGGCCAGGCACGGTGACTCAGCGTATAATCCCAGCTACTCGGGAGGCTGAGGCAGGAGAATTGCTTGAGCCTGGGAAGTGGAGTTTGCAGTGAGCCAAGATCGCGCCACTGCTCTCCAGCCTTGTAACAGAGGGAGACTCCGTCTCAAAAAAAAAAAAAAAAAAAAAAAAAAAAAGATAAAGAAACATAGATGGTTTCCATTGCTATGATTTCAATTCTAAGGTGGAGCTCAGGGTTTGACAAGGTTCCCTGCCTTGTTGGACTGTGCATTTTACCCTTTCTCAAAAGCAGGTAAGGTTGTAGTGTGGGATGTCACCAGTGGTTCTCAACCCTGGCTACTATTAGAATCAGTGGGGAGCATTTAAACCTCCTCATGCCCAAGCTGTTCCCTAACCAATGAAATGGGAATGGTAGAGGACCCAGGCATCAGTATTTTTTAGAGTTCCCCGGGTGATTCTGCTTGTGTACCAAGGATGAGAATCATTTTACTAGATTCAGCTATGTGGGAGTCTTTGGGCTATTTTAGAAAACATGGTGATCTGGCTGGGTGTGGTGGCTCATGCCTGAAATCCCTGCACTTTGGGAGGCTGAGGCAGGTGGACCACCTGAGGTCAGGAGTTCAAGGCCAGCCTGGCCAACATGGTGAAACCACATCTCTACTAAAAATACAAAAAATTAGCCAGGCATGGTGGCAGGCACCTGTAATTCCAGCTACTCTGGAAGCTGAGCAGGAGAATTACTTGAACCTGGGAGGTGGAGGTTGCAGTGAGCCGAGGTCGTGCCATTGCACTCCAGCCTGGGCAATAAGAGCGAAACTACATCTAAGAAAGAAAGAAAGAAAGAGAGAGAGAGAGAGAAAGAAAGAAAAAAGAAAACATGGTGATCAGTGAATTAAGGTGGCCCTGTTAGTATCCAGTCAGTTCCCACCTGAATGTCAGATGTCCTGGAGTGCTGAGATGTGTCCAGAATTGCTAGCTACCCAGCTAGAAAAGCTACCGCAAGCTCATCTTGAGAAAAGGAAACTACAAAGGTCCCAGTTTAGAGGATAGATAGTTTCCCAGGGTTGGAGTCCTTTCTTTTCCTAGTCACCCCCAAACACTTAAGAGGCCTATGGGGTGGGCAGGGGAGCAGGGAGAGCCTCACTCCTCTGCCATCTGTTGGGAGAGCCTCACTCACCAAAACCCCATTGCCTTTCCTGTGTCATATGCATCATGTGAGTGCATGGAGCTTCCCTTGCTCCAGGGACTTCCCGTTCAGGCCTGGAGCGTCTCCCATGCAAAGAGCCCACTCCTCTGTTCCTGGGGCACACCTCTGGCAGTCCCAGAGCTCGCCCATTCACCCTGACTTGTGGAAAGAAGCCCATGGTGAGAAAGGGGCATGTAGTTGGAAACCACCAAGTGCAGCATGGTTCTACATAACTCGCAGCTTTCAGTGGTTCGATGGTGTTCTTTTTCTTTCTTTTTCCGTAGAGTAGTTCATCTGATATGTGCAGATATGCAGCACCTGTTTAGTTAGAGGGCTGGGATGGTGAGGTCGCCCTGTAAACTCTGGGCAAATTATTCCATTTCTGAGTCATCTTTTGCCATCTGTTAGAATTTCTTATCAGGATTTAATAGGGGTTAGTTGTGAAAGAGTACATGAAAATGCTTTGATAAAAAAGAAAATAAGTGGGCCAGGCACAGTGGCTCATGCCTGTAATACCAGTACTTTGGGAGGTTGAGGTGGGAGGACTGCTTGAGGCCAAGAATTTGTTTTTTTGTTTTGTTTTGTTTTGTTTTGTTTTTTGACAGAGTTTCAATGTGTCGCCCAGACTGGAGTCCAATGGTGTGATCTCGGTTCACTGCAGCCTCCACCTCCTGGGTTCAAGTGATTCACCTGCCTCAGCCTCCCAAGTAGCTGAGATTACACGCGCCTACACCACGCCTGGCTAATTTTTGTGTTTTTAGTAGAGACGGAGTTTCACCATGTTGCCCAGGCTAGTCTTGAACTCCTCACCTCAGGTAATCCACCTGTCTCGGCCTCCCAAAGTACTGGGATTACAGGCGTGAGCCACCGCGCCTGGCTGAGGTCAAGAATTTGAGATCAACTTGGGCAACATAGCAAGACCCAGTCTCTACCAAAAAAAAAAAAAAAGAGAAAAAAAAGAGAGAGAGAGAGGAGAGAGACAGAGAAAATAAATGAAATGAACCCCATTTAAACAACAGTTGAGCTGAGGTGTCAGCCTCCAGATGGAGGAAGAAGGAACAGCTCTCCTGTAAGCTGAGAGTCCTGTCCTTAATAACCCTGTCCTATTGATTTTTCCTCTTCCTGGATCATGAATGCTTGCTCAGTGAACCATTGCCATCCCTTACAAAACAGACTGACCAAATGCTGGCAAGGATCAGGAAGATGAGTATAAACAGGTATAGCCACTTGCAGGAAACCTTTTGGTCATTTCTTAGAAAATCCACATACACCTGCCTCATGACCAAGGAATTCCACTTCTAGGTATTAATCCAAAAGAAAGAAAAACATAGGTCCACGAAAAGACATGTACAGTTCTATATATGGCAGCTTTATTCATAATATTATACAACTCTGGAAATATCTCAGATGTCCATTATCAGAAGAGTGGTTCAAAACATTTTGATATATTCATAAAATGGGATACTACTCAACCAAAAAATGAGACACTGATATATTAAACACTGATTGAATCTCAAAAACTTTTTTTTCACCTATAATGTGTTCTTTGATAAACATTATTTTCAATAAAATAAGTCAAACAGATGAGAATATGCACTTCATTTCTGTGAAGTTCAGGAACAGTGGTCATGAGAGGGGATGCCTTAGAAAGGAGCACAGTGGGCCTGCGAGGTGGCAAGGAAACTCTGTGTCTGGTTTTGGAAGGTGATTACGTGGGCACATACATCTATCAGAACTGATGTCAGCACAGTTAGGATCTTTATCTTTCATTGTAGGTGCCTTTTTTTTGGTGGAAAATCAAAATTGGTTGGGCATAGTGGTTCACGCCTGTAATCCCAGCACTTTGGGAGGCCCAGGTGGAAGGACTGCTTGAGCCCAGGAATTGAAGACCAGCCTAGGCAACATAGGGAGACCCTGTTTCTACAAAAATAAAAAAATTAACAGGGTTTGGTGGTGCACACCTGTGCTCCCAGCTACTAGGGAGGCTGAGGTGGGAGGATTGCTTGGACCTGGGAGGTTGAGGCTGCAGTGAGCTGTGATACGGCCACTGCACTCCAGCCTGGGTGACAGAGTGAGACCCTGTTTCACATAAATAAGTAAGTAGTTAAAATAAATAAACACAACTTTTAAAAAATGCATATTTTAAAAATGCATATTTAAATTAAATATTTAATACTGTTGCAAACAGTTTATTACCTTAGCAGATCGTAAGGGTTGAAACCAAAACTTCAAGTTTTACTTCTTTAGAAACTCCAGCAGTTCTAATGAATAAAGAGGATTATAAAATCCTGGGAGGGATTAGCATATGCTGCTTGAGGACCTGGTCACACTGCTCGTTAGCCATGCCATGGATGATTTGCAGGCAGCCCATTTTTTCCTCCTAAGCTTGAAAGCTAAAGATAGAATTAAAGGTGATAAGGGCATCAATTCCCAGACAGCTAAGCTGTTTAAACTATTTATTTATTTATTTATTTATTTATTTATTTGAGACGGAGTCTCACTGTTTCACCCAAGCTGGAGTGCAGTGGTACAATCTCGACTCACTGCAACCTCCACCTCCCAGGTTCAAGTGATTCTCCTGCCTTGGCCTCCCAAGTAGCTGGGATTACAGGTGCCCCCCTCCCCCCCACCATGCCCTGCTAATTTTTGTATTTTTAGTAGAGTCAGGGTTTCACCATGTTGACCAGGATGGTCTCGAACTCCTGATCTCAAGTGATCTGCCCACCTCAGCCTCCCAAAGTGTTGGGATTCCAGGCCTAAGCCACCACACCCAGGCTGTTTAAACCATTTATAATTGCACATTCCTTTTTAGACATAATTTTCTTTCTTTTTTACTTATACAATATTAAAAGGTACAGGTGCAGTTTTGTTACATGGATATATTACACAGTGGTGAAGTCTGGGCCTTTAGTGTAACCATCATCTGAGTAGCACACATTGTACCCACTAAGTAATTTCTCTCTTACACCTTTCCCATCCTCTTACCCTTCAAAATCTCCATTGCCTGTCGTTCCACATTTTGTGTCCATGTGTGCGATTATTTAGCTCCCACTTATAAGTGAGAACATGCAGTATTATCTTAAGTGAAACAATTTATAAAGTCAAATACTGCATGTTCTCACTTATAAGTGGGAGCTAAATAATCTACACACATGGACAATGTGTGACGTTGAGGATTTTTTTCATATGCTTGCTGGCTATTTGTATGTATTTTTTTGAAAAACATGTATTCTTGTTCTTTACTCACTTTTTAATGGGGTTGTTTGTGTGTGTGTTTGTGTTTGCTTTTTTTTTTTTGAGTTGTTTGAGTTCCTTGTAAATTCTGCCTGTTAGTCCTCTGTTGAATGCATAGTTTGCAAATATTTTCTCCCATTCTACAGGTTGTCTGTTCATTCCTGTTGAGTATTTCTTTAGATGTGCAAAGCTTTTTAGTTTAAGTAAATCTCATTTGTCAACTTTTGTTTTTGTTGCCTGTGCTTTCGAGGTCTTAGTCATGAATTTTTTGCCTAGACCAATGTCCGGAAGTGTTCTCCCTAGATTTTCTTCTAGTATTTTTATGCTTTCAGGTCATACATTTAAGTCTTTAATTCATCTTGAGTTGATTTTTGTATATGGTAAGAGATATGGAGTCCAGTTTCATTCTTCTGCATATGGCAACCAGTTTTTGTAGTGTAGCAGGATGGGAGGCAGACAAAACTCCTCAAACACCGAGTTAAAGAAGGAAGGGGTTTATTCGGCCAGGGGCATCGGCAAGACTTCTGTCTCAAGAGCCAAGCTCCCCGAGTGAGAAATTCCTGTCCCTTTTAAGGGCTCACAACTCTAAGGCGGTGCGTGTGAGAGGGTTGTGATTGATTGAGCAAGCAGTGGGTACATGAGTTGGGGGCTGAATGCACCAGTAATTAGATTGGAACAAAACAAGATAGGGATTTTCACAATGCATTTCTTTCTTTTTTTTTTTTTTTTTTCTGAGATGAGTCTCGCTGTGTCGCCCAGGCTGGAGTGCAGTGGCCGGATCTCAGCTCACTGCAAGCTCCACCTCCCAGGTTCCTGCCATTCTCCTGCCTCAGCCTCCCGACTAGCTGGGACTACGGGCACCTGCCACCACGCCCAGCTAGTTTTTTGTATTTTTTAGTAGAGACGGGGTTTCACCATGTTAGCCAGGGTGGTCTCGACCTCCTGACCTCGTGATCTGCCCATCTCGGCCTCTCAAAGTGCTGGGATTACAGGCTTGAGCCACCGCGCCAGGCCTTCACAGTGCATTTCTATACAATGTCTGTAATCTATAGATAACATAACTGATTAGGTCGGGGTCAATCTTTAACTACCAGGCCCAGGGTGCAGCGCCGGGCTGTCTGCCTGTGGATTTCATTTCTGCCTTTAGTTTTTACTTCTTCTTTCTTTGGAGGCAGAAATTGGGCATAAGATGATATGAGGGGTGGTCTCCTCCCTTATTGGCACCATTTATTGAAAAGGATATCCTTTTCCCAGTGTATGTTTTTGTTGACTTTGTCAAAGATCAGTTGGCTGTAGATTTCTGGCTTTATTTCTGGGTTCTCTATTCTGTCCCATTGATCTGTGTATCTATTTTTATGCCAGTGCCATGCTGTTTTGGTGACTATATCCTTGCAGAATAATTCGAAGTCAAGTAATATGATGCCTCCAGCTTTGCTCCTTCTGGACAGGATTGCTTTGGCTATTTGTGCTCTCTTTTGGTTCCATATGAATTTTGGGGTTGTCAGACATAATTTTCTTTTTCTTTTTTTTTTTTTTTTTGAGGCGGAGTCTCACTCTGTCGCCCAGGCTGGAGTGCAGTGGTGCGATCTCGGCTCACTGCAAGCTCTGCTTCCCGGGTTCACGCCATTCTCCAGCCTCAGCCTCCTGAGTAGCTGGGACTACGCTCCCACCACCGCGCCCGGCTAATTATTTTTTTTGTATTTTTAGTGGAGATGGGGTTTCACCGTGTTAGTCAGGATGATCTCGATCTCCTGACCTCGTGATCCGCCCGCCTCAGCCTCCCAAAGTGCAGGAATTACAGGCGTGAGCCACCACATCCGGCCTGACATAATTTTCAAGATATGTTCAGGTTTCATTTTTGTTCTTTAATTTTATGTATTTTCTTCCCAATAACGCTATAAGCTTAAGTCAAAAATTGTTTTGCTTATAGCTAAAGAGTCCCTGCTTTCAGCCTGCCTTGTGATTTTTGTCTTGTTGCAGTTGAATTAGGTTTGTGGCATCTCTGCTTTTTGTAGTGTTTGTATCAACACCTTGTTTTTTTGGCTTTTTACTGACTTTTTTTTTTTTTTTGAGACAGAGTCTCGCTCTGACACCCAGACTGGAGTGCAGTGGCACAATCTCAGCTCACTGCAACCTCTGCTTCCCAGGTTCAAGTGATTCTCCTGCCTCAGTCGACTGAGTAGCTGGGACTACAGGCGCCCACCACCATGTCCAGCTAACATATATATATATATATAATTTTATTTTTTTAGTAGAGACAAGGTTTCACCATGCTTGTCAGGCTGGTCTCAAACTCCTGACCTCAAGTGATCCGCCCACCTCGGCCTCCTAAAGTGTTGGGATTATGGGCATAAGCCACTGCACCCGACTGGCTTTTTACTAAATTTTAAAAATTACAAGGTTAAAATACAATGAAACACTCAAGTAATTGCATCAACCATCTCTTTTGTACAGACTGAGATTACTCTCCTGGTGACCCTGAACTCGTAGGGGCAGCAGGCGGAAATGTGCATTCACTACTTGGTGGAAAGAAGTCTGAATTGGGGAAGTATTTATACGTATGTGAAATTCCAGTGTACTAGGGTGTCCTGTATTTTATCTGGTAACCCTGAGGGCAGTCCTGTGAGCTGTGGGGCACCTGCCCTGGAGACTGTGGCAGGGAGTCAAAGCGACATGAGTTGGGGATAGGTTTTGCATGTCTGTGGAAAGGCCTTCCTGATGAATTTGATTTGAAGATTGAGAAACAGAGGAATCAAGGGCGACTTCTTGGTTTTAAACTTCAGCACCTGGTGCCCTTTACTGAGATGGAGAAGATGGGAGAAGAGTGGGTTGCGAGTGTGTTGTGATATGGACAGGTCTTATTGACGGGGTGTGGTGGGCGTCCAAATGGAGATGTGGAAGTTTGATTCTGAGTGAGCTCAAGATCATCGTGGTGTGTTCTACCACATCCCTTCTAGCCCTCTCCCCGCTTTCTCCCATCTAGTGTTCCCTTGCTCAAATGGAAGGAGAGAGGCACAACTTAGAGCACAGTGTAACTGGGGCAAGCTACCTTCGAGATAATCATAATCATTTAAACACCAGATAGACTGCTACAAGAAAAGAAATGATGGTAAAAATAAATGTACTTCAACGGAATTTGACTAAAGAATATTTCATTGTGTAACAGATTTCTGTGTGCCCCTTTTGCAATGTATCTCTTAGGATGTGTTGCTAGGCATAATGAAACAAAATGTTTTTCCCAATGAAGTGGTTATTTTGCAATGAAAGCCAGTCAAGGAAAGAAATCAGGCTTGAATACTCCTAGTCACAACCTTTATATAAAATCTAACACTACGGTTAGACCATATCACGCCTGCACCTAAGTAGTTTTGGAAATTTTAACCCAAATAAGAAATTCTTGGCTGGGCATGGTGGCTTCTGCCTGTAATCCCAGCACTTTGGGAGGTCGAGGCAAGCGGATCACCTAAGGTCAGGAGTTTGAGACCAGCCTGGCCAACATGGCGAAACCCCGTCACTACTAAAAATACAAAAAATTAGCTGGGCATGGTGGCACACGCCTGTAATCCCAGCAACTCAGGAGACTGAGGCAGGAGAATCGCTTGAACCTGGGAGACAGAGGTTGCAGTGAGCCGAGATTACGCCACTGCATTCCAGCCTGGGTGACAGAGTGAGACTCCATCCAAAAGAAAAAAAAAAAATAGAAAAGAAAAGAAATTCTTTCATTATAAGAAAAAAAGAAATACACATAAGCACAGTTACAATGTTATATTTCCTGATTAAAAATATATCTTTTTTAATGGACTACAAATATTATAATTTCTCTTAAAATGGCCTTTATGTAAAAAGTTTATTCTCCTTGACTTTACTTTTATATGATAATGAAATTTCATAATTAAATCTATATTTTATATTATCAATATTTAACCACTAGAAGAATTGATGATGCTACTTATTAAAAATGACAAATGATGTAACAGAGTTAGTGGGAAGTCAGCCTGTTGAAACCATTTTACTAGGTAAGTATTTTGATTACAAAGGGGTTGAATATAAAATGGCCTCATATTAAAAAAACATTTTGCAAAAATCAAAACTGGATATATCCCATGACTGTTTCCTTTCCCCCAGCCCCTCTGTTAAAATCTTTTAGCAAAAAAGTTTTACCAAATAATTCGCATTGAAATTTAAATAGTTTTAAAGTTTGCTATGTTGCTTTCTTTCCAAAGGTATTCAGATTTTAGTAGGGGACAAAAGTGTACCCTAAGTCAAGTGAGTATAAGAATTACCTATATTGTTTGCTACAAATGCAAATGCCCACAGCCCCCATGTAAAGTGTCATTCAGGGGCTGCCTGCTGCAGGGCGCAAGAATCTGTATTTTTAACAGGTACTCTGGTCATTCTTGGAACTGGCAAATCTAGAAAACACCAGCTGGAATAAAATGATTAAAGTTGTGCTTGCCGAATTTCAACTACTTTAAAGGTACCAGTGGTGGAGGAGAAATAATTGCACATAAATTATTTTATTAATGAAATGATTTAGCAAAGTGTAAACGCCTGTAATGGGCTTGGCAGTGTCCTGGGTGCTGAAGGTACTGAGTGGAATAGGACATGAGACAAGTGCTCTACCTGAAATAAGCACAGACGTGGAAGAAGGGACGTGTAGTTTTGTCTGGGGATTCAGCACAGTTTTTACAGAGGATGTGGTCTGTGAAATGGGTGACTTGAAACATGAAGGAGGCTGCTTATGGGGTGGGTTATTCTGGGAAGCAAGCAGGTGCAAGGGCACCAGAAGGTATGAAGGGCCTTGGAGTACTAGGCTTCCTTGTGGCCAGGAGAGAGTATGAGAAGAAATGAGCAGCTTATGAAACCAGGAAGACAGGTTATTGTGGAGGAGTGACTTGCTAAGCTCTATCAGATGAGCAACGAGCAAGGAAACAGGGGAGAGATAAAATCATGACTGCTTTTGGAAAGATAAGTGGACTAGCATGCAGCATGGAGAATGACGAGGTGGAGGGTTGTTGGCGGGGGTGTGTGTGTGTGTGTGTGTGTGTGCGCGCGCGTGCACGTATGACAGAGAGAGAAAGAAGAGGGACTATGAATGGCATGGGATATAAGAGAAAGGCAGGCCAGGTCAGAGGGTTTTTAGGATGGCCGGTGAGGTCCAGGAGGGTCTGGAGGTCAGCCACAGGGTGGAGAAGAGGTTGAGGACTCAGGCACTAATCTAAGGGGAAGGGAGACACTGTGTTCTAAGGCGGCCAGCCCTGCTGCTCCCTGTAAGCACTTTACGTATTTGACATGAAATATACTGAGGCGGCCCCCATGCTTTAGGGTGCAAATGCTCCCCTAAGGTGAGAGTGGAAGAAGAGAAAAGGAGAAGGCTCTTATTTGCTCATATGAGCTGTGTAGAGTTCCTTCAGAGCTCAGAGAGGCACTGTGCAGTAATCAAGCCAGGTCAGCTGCTGGGACTAGGGGCCCGGGTAGGTCACAGCCCTGCCGGCCGGCCGCATGCCTTCTAGGATCAGCCCAATCTCTGGAACCTTTCCTGAGGTCTCCATTTTCAGGAATTTTGTTGGGAACCCAGATAACAGAATGGCCATAGTTGGTGATTATGTTCCTCCTACCTCTTTTCCATCAGCCTCCCTCACCTTCCCCTTCCAGACATGAGAAAACACTGTTTCACTACAACATCCAGTAGATTTACCTAACTGGTAAAATAAGAAAGGCCAAGGAAGTTGCTATTCTCTTCACTCCCACCTATCCTGTTCATTTTGTTTGTAACAGTGGAGCCAAGTTTCAAACAAATGTAGAAAAGGTGAGCAGTGCTAATGATGTGTTTCGGATGGGATTCAGGGACAACTCAACTTGAAATTGCCTCTTAGCCATCGGTTTGTGTGCCTGGGGGTTCACCTGCTTTGAATTAGGTTAATTTAATAATTGCCAATTAGACTGGGAGAGTACAAATGGTTTTGTTAGATTAAAAAGTTACATTTTATAATACTTATTGTATTAACCATGGGCTGATGACGCTGCTTGTACTCTGTGTTAAAGCCTTATCTATTATCTGTCCTTCCTTTTGAAAATCTCTTTTATTTCAGTTTCCATCAGTGTGTTGCAACTGTCCAATCTCTCTGGCATTCTAGAATGGATGCTGCCTGCCTTCCGTATTGCAACTCATAAGGTTCTTTGCCTGATGTTTTGTGAACATACACACTGCAATTCCAGATACCATTAAGCCTCTGCTATCCAGGTTTATTTACATTAACTATAGTTTTTTAAAATGTATTTTATTAAACTCAGTTTTTTAAAAAAACAAATACTTCTTGAAACCAGAACCAAACAAAGAAGAAGTATTTGAGGTCCTGGATCTTTAAATTTTATGATCTTGGACCTGGCTCACACCTGTAATCCCAACACTTTGGGAAGCTGAGGCGGGTGGATCACCTGAGGTCAGGTGTTTGAGACTAGCCTGGTCAACATGGTGAAACCCTGTCTCTACTACAAATACAAAAAATTAGCTGGGCATCGTGGCAAATGCCTGTAATCCCAGCTACTCCAGAGGCTGAGGCAGGAGGATCTCTTGAACCCGGGAGGCGGAGGTTGCAGTGAGCTGAGATTGTGCCATTGCACTCCAGCCTGAGCGACAAGAGCAAGACTCCATCTCAAAAAATAATGAAAAAAAAAAAAAGTAAATTCTCCTTACATATAAAACATATGAAGCAGTGCTGCCACAGAGAGAGAGAAAGAGAAGGAGAGAGAGAGAGAGAGAAGAAGAGAGGAAGAGAGAAAGAGAGAGAGAGACATCGAGGATAAGAGAGAACAAAGATTATGATTTCTGAAAAAAAGGAATGGATATTCAATAAGCATGTACTTACTATACACCATAAGCTCTAAGATATGACATGAGTATGTTTTCTATTTTAATACCTCTAAACTCACAATTAATGGCATCTTAATATTTTAAAGGGTAGCCATTGTTTTAAAAGCATATAAAATAATGGTATAAAAATTACAGCTATCTTAAGTTCAGTAAATATAGAACTTTGAGTAAGTCAATTTGATAATTCCCCTTTATGGTAAATTATCTCGTGATAGTTTCATGTTTAAATCTTCAGAAAAAAATTTTATTGAGTTGATCATTGGCTTAAAAATGGTAGTATTTTATTGGTTTTACAGAAACACTTATTTTGTTTTTTGAGGGGAAAGTGAATATTGAGGGAAAATAATGACTGTGTTCAATGTTATGCTTGTAACATCAGTAAACCGCATCTGATGAGGCTGTTTCCTATTGTCTACTGTTAAACGGTCCTGTTTTCTAACTTAAAAATAGTGCTTCTAAGGCTAAACCTTCAGTTTCTTCTGGACTCTGTCAGGTTACTTTGGGTGATTTTGAAAGATTTCCATACATAATACTGCTCTGGAAGGGTGCGTGTGAATATGGTTCACAAAAGCAGTGAAAACATGTACCTACACCGAGGACAGCGATGTGGGCTACAATACGACAACTGTTTTAGATGGCCAGCCTGTGTTTGACGATGATTCCCGAGTGCCAGACGCGAAGGAAGATATAAATCCCTCACCATGTCCTGAATTCCACAGTGCCTCTCCCTCCTCCCCTGGGAGTGGAGCCCAGGCTGACCTCTCTCTGGCTCCATCCTGGAAATGCGTGTGGGAAGGGCAGCATTGCTCTTTACCCCATGCCTAATACTGCAATGGCACCTTAGGCTGTGTGTGTCACACAGAAAAATAAAACATCAGATTTTTGTTAATTTTGGGTGATGAGTGAGGTCAGGGAGAGTTATTATTTTGAGACTGCTATATTTTTTCTCTTTTTAAAAAACAGATGGGGGCGAGGTGGCGGGCGCCTGTAGTCCCAGCTACTCGGGTGGCTGAGGCAGGAGAATGTCATGAACCCGGGAGGCGGAGCTTGCAGTGAGCCGAGATCGCGCCACTGCACTCCAGCCTGGGCCACAGAGTGAGACTCCGTCTCAAAAAAAAAAAAAAACAAAAAAAACAGATGGGGCTGGGCACAATGGCTTACACCTGTAATCCCAGCACTTTGGGAGGCTGAGGCAGGTGGATTATTTGAGGCCAGGAGTTCAAGACCACCCAGGCCAACATGGTGAAATCCCATCTCTACTAAAAATACAACAATTAACCAGGCGCCGTGGTGCATGCCAGTAATCCCAACTACTCAGGAGGCCGAGGCACAAGAATCACCTGATCCCAGGAGACAGAGGCTGCAGTGAGCCGAGATCACACTACTGCACTCCAGCCTGGGTGATAGAGTGAGACTCTGTCTCAAAAAAAAAAAAAAAAAGAAAAAAAGAGAGAGAGAACGAAAGATGGGATCTTGCGCTGTCACCCAGGCTGGAGTACAGTGGTATGATTGTAGCTCACTGCAGCCTTGAACCCCTAGGCTCAAGTGATTGTCCTGCCTCAGCCTTCCAAGTAGCTGGGACTACAGGCATACACCACCACACCTAGCTAATTTTTATTTTTTGTAGAGACAGGGTCTTGCTATGTTGCCCAGGCTGATTTTGAACTTTTGGGCTAAACTGGTCCTCCTGCCTCAGCCTCTCACAGTGCTGGAGTTGTAGGTATGAACCACCAAAAACTGCTGTTTAAAAGTGTTTATATTCTGGATACACTAACAGCATTTCGTCCAACTTGTGGAGTGGAGAGAGTGGGGGAGGGGAGGATAGTGCTAATGAACTGTGACAGGGGCTAGAAAGAAGAAAAGAAGAAAGTTCCCTAAATAAGCTTCTACTGGGTGTCCTCCCTTCACATGGAGCCAGGGCCTTGCCTTTTAGGCACTTACTCTTCCAGTGTCTATTTTATAATATGTTCAAGAAGGATCCCAGAATCAGAGATTCATAGAATTAGAGTTAAAAGGGATAGATATTTTGTTTGACCCAGAAAAAGTTAAGGAATATGCTTGAGATATTCAGTGGCAGAGGCTGGAATAGATATTCCCAAATCTCCTGATGTGAAGTTTTGTGTTTGTCAAACATGACTGTGTAAAAGATTAATTTAAATGTAATGACGTGTTGTATTCATAGAAGTTCTTTGGGTTTCTGTGGAAACCTCCTCTTGCTAGCTTAAACAGAAATGGGGGTTTTATTGGAAGGAAGCTGAGATATTGCACCAAACTGCACAAAATTGAATGAAGAGCTGACTAAGCAAGGCTGCATTGAGAAGGAACCAGGGTGGTCTGGGCTGTGGTAGCGGCAGCAGCAGCTTGCAGATCTCCCACCGCTGATGCTGCTCGACTCAGACAGCTCTCCACACTCTGCTGTCTGTCTCTGGCTCAGACAGGACCCTTTGTGTGGCTGTTTCCTTCCACAAGGCCTCAGTGGGAGCAAGCCAGCCTCCCACAGGCCTCTCAGACAGACCACCCCCTTCCTCCCTCTCCTGTTAACCTGCTTTTATTTCCTTAATTGCACTTATCACCATGCAGAAGCCTATGTGTGTGTTCCCCTGTGGAGATGTAAAAACACTGATGCCCAGGCCTGACTCCCAGAGACTCTGATTAAACTGGTCTGGGCTATGGAGCCGGGACATGTGCATTTTTCTTACAAGTTCTAATGTGCAACCAGGATTAAGAATCATTGCCTTCTGCATCGACAGGACAAATCAAAATGTGCAGCAACATACATGTTCAAGTGAATCAAGAAGACAGATCTGGAAACAATTGTTAAGGAATAATAATGCATTTGTCTATCACCACACATAAGTGATGCTGACCAGAGCACTCCCAGATTGAGTGGTGCCAGGTGCTCGGTTGAACCTTACTATGGCCTTGTGGGGTAGGGAGCAGTGTCCTCATTGTCCGTATTAGTCACTGAGGCGGAGGGATTCAGGCTCAGTGTATGCCCACAGTTCTTGGGCAAATCCCACCACCAGGTCAGCCAACTACACGGGGATTCTGACCGGCTCCTGATGGGTGCCCATGACGGGCTGTGCAAAAGTGGTGGTGAGATTTCTCCACCTTCATGGAGGTGTGGTACCCAGGGGAGGTGGACTTCAGCAGCAAGAATGGGCTGGGTGCAGTGGCTCGTACCTGTATCTCAGTACTTTGGGAGTCCGAGGCGGAGAATTGCATGAGCTCAGTTGTTCGAGACCATGGGAGACCCTGTCTCTACAAAAAAAAAAAAAAAAAAGATAGTAGTTAGACACTCCCAACAGGCAGGACTATTGAATGTTGGGCGGTGTCACCAGGAGATAACACATTTTAAGCAGAAATAATAGGGAAGAAAGAGGATCTCAATTATTTCAAGGAAAGCAGAACTTGCTGGGCTTTTGGGGCTAATTAAAGGAAATGGGAAAAATGAACATGTGTGAGAATCTAAACCTAACAGTAGTTTATTGAAAAGAAGAGAAAGAGTGGAGAGGGAAATGAAGTTTTGATTTTTGCCTTTTTAGGAAATTGAGATATAATTTAGTGTTTGTACTTTAAGTTAGTGTAGAGTTTGAGTGAGAAGAGTGAGGAACATAAATATGAATGCTCTGTCCCTATAGTGCTTTTCACAGAAATAATGGAATAGAATAGGCTTCACTGCCGCGTCTGGAAACCCTCCCTCTGTCAGGGTGATTTAGAAATTGACTGATTTTACCATGGAGGGGATGGGATGGGCCACAGGCTGGGGTTTGAAGAAAGAATCTATAATCCTTTTGGTCTTAACCATTAGGCAAATTTAGCTTCCTGGTCTCAGAAAGAAAAAACACACCCACAAAAAGAAAAACCCATGCCCGTGGGAACAAGTAACTTCCTCCTCCTGGGGCTGCTTGAAAACCCTAATCTTCCTCTCACCAGGCCAAGTCCCTTCCCTTCTCAGCGGGAGGCTGGCTGGGGCATCCAAGAAGCCACAACGGGCCCTGGGGAGGGAGAATGCGCACGTCTGGGTGAGCGGTTGAACGTGCATTGGCTGAGGTGTGAGGCTCGGGAAACCGCTCTCCAGGCAAAGACACTGCTTGGAGGCAGCGTCTTTATAATTCTTTGTACCTGGGAAAGTGAAGGGTTGGGCGGGGGGAGTGTGCGGAGGGGGGCGGGGAGGGTGCTTTGTCACGTGGCCCCCCTCTTTGCTTCTTTGTCTGTCCTCCAACTTAACATGCCTTGAGGCTGAAAAACAGAATTCCTCATTTTTTACTCAGTGACAAAATCAGAGAAAAAAGTCAATGCCAATTGAAAAAGACATATCTGCAAACACAGAACTAATTTTTCTGCCAAATATGTGAGCATGGGCTGTAAATATAGTAAAATAATTCAGCAGATGAATTGTGGGAAGGCCAGTGTCAGGTGGGGAAGAATCTGAAACCTGGACCACCAGAATTTCAGTAAAGTGAAGAGAGGGCTATTTTTGAGGTGGAGCTGGGGGAGTTGGGGACGCATCAGACATTATCTGGAGTGCTGTGAAAATTACACTGCTTTATTTTTTAGCAGGATTCCCATTCATAAAGCCTCTTTAGCAATTTTTGTTTAACAATTTTGTTCATGCAGAATGTCACAGGAGCTTTTCTTAAGTGTGATCATGTCACTATAACCTGGCTTTCCTTGTTTTGGAGGACAGGGAGGGATAATGGGAAGGAACACATTGTTTACTTTCTCTGGAAGAGCATTTAACATATGCTATTTCATTTAATCCTTATGGTGACCCTGATGGAGGACTATTATCTACACTTCACAGATGAGGAAAATGAAGTTTAACGAAGTAACTTGCTGATGTTTATATGTCTATTAATAAATGAAGAACAAGGATAGAACCAATTTCCCCTCATTCCAAAGCCCTTTGCTACTTTACTTCAGGAATTTTTTTTTTTTTTTTTTTTTTTTTTTTTTTTTTTTTTTAGACAGAGTCTCACTCTGTTGCCCAGACTGGAGTGCAGTGGCACAAATCTCGGCTCACTGCAAACTCTGCCCCTCCCCCGCACCCTTCTCCACCCCTGCACCAGGTTCCAGCAATTCTCCTGCCTCAGCTGGGATTACAGGCACGTGCCACCACGCCTGGCTAATTTTTGTATTTTTAGTAGAGACAGTGTTTTGCCATGTTGGCTAGGCTGGTCTTGAACTCCTGATCTCAGGTGATCTGCCCGCCTCGGCCTCCCAAAGTGCTGGGATTATAGGTATGAACCACCATGCCCAGCCAGGAAAATTTTTAAGTAAAAGATTTTCAGCCCACATTCATTGAATGATCTCAGATTCTCAGATAATGGGGGACATTTTGTTTATTTTCATGGTCTTGATATGTCTGAAACAAAAACAATTTTGGGAGTTAACATTTATTAATCATCTATTATAAACCAAATACATTGTACCTAATAATTAAAATATATTCCACTTACGGAATTGCTGCCAACCACAAACTATGGAATAAGCCCATGGAATTTCTAAGTTCACTTTAATTCAACACATGGCGCTTTGTTGCTGGCTCGGTAACCAGATAGCCCACTGTGTATGTTTTATTGAAGCAAGTTGTCTACAAAGAAGCGGGATAGACGGTGTCTGTCCTCAAGGGGTTTACAGTCTATCGAGGAGACAGCTATACACACATTAATGGATAGACAGCTCTAGAGTTACATAACAGATATAAAGTTGTACTATACAAGAGTTGTCCTGGGGCTTGGGACGAAATTCCAAATTGATTGTGGAGAGAAGAAATCCGAGGAGAGAAGGATGTGGGCTGCTGGAGACCAGGCAAGATGGGTTTTGAGTTACGTTTGGAAGACAGGTGAGATTTGTGTAAATGGGTAGGAGTGCATGAGCCAAGATGAGACGGCAGGTGATGCCACCATGCCAATTAGGAGTCTTACATTTGGAGTAACACAGGTGATGGTGAGGCAGGTTGAGGCCGGCCTGGGAGAGGCGGGGGGTGGGGCAGGTTGAATATTTCAGATTTTGTCCTGTTGGCAGGGGTGTTGATAGCAGTATTACAAATGATGGTATATTAGTAATAATAATGTTTAAAATTTATTGAGCATTTACTCCACTGGATACTCTTTATTCTACAGATATTTATGGAGCATTTACAAGTGCAGAACAATGTTTCTTGCACTGATAATACAAGGCTGTGCAAAACTGACAGGAATCCCTGCTCTTGTGGAGCTTACAGTAACAGAAGAGAGATGGACAGATGATAAAATAGGTACATTCTTCTGTGGGTGCTGTAGGGAAGCATAAGGACAGGAGTGGGTAGAGAATGAATGGATAAGGGAGATCACAGTTTTCTTTATTTTTATTTTTTCTTTGGGCAGAGTCTTACTCTGTCACTCAGTCTGGAGTGCAGTGGCATAAACACAGCTCACTGCAGCCTCAAACTCCCAGGCACAAGTGATCTTCTCACCTCAGCCTCCTGAGTAGCTGGGACTACAGGCGTGTGCCACCATGCCCAGCTAATGTGTTTAGATTTTTTATAGAGAGGGGGTCTCACTGTGTTACACAAGCTAGCCTCGAACTCCTGGGCTCAAGCGCTTCTCCCGCCTCAGCCTCCCCAAGTGCTGGGATTATAGGCATGAGCCACCACACCTGACTGACATCACAATTTTAAAGCCTGGTTCTGTGTGTGCCAGTGTATTAACTTATCTAATCGGGTAAATAATAGGTAGAAGACAGTCTCTGAAGAATTTTGAATATAGGCTGGGTGTGCTGGCTCACACTTGTAATCGGAGCACTTTGGGAGGCCGAGGTGGGTGAACTCTCAAGAGTTCAAGACCAGCCTGGCCAACATGGTGAAACCCGGTTTCAACTAAAAATACAAAATTAGCTGGGAGTGGTGGCACACGCCTGTAATCCCAGCTACTGGGGGAGCTGTGGCAGGTGAATCACTGGAACCTGGCAGGCGGAGGCTGCAGTGAGCTGAGATTGTGCCACTGCACTCCAGCCTGGCCAAAAAGAGCGAAATTCCATCCAAAAAAAAAAAAAGGAATTTTGAATATAAAGTAACGTGATGAAAATGGAATTCATAAAGATGAGTGTAGCAAAACGGGAGGGTGCCAGCTGGGAGGCAACCTCAGCAACCTGGGATGGTTAGACGTAGCAGGGCTGTTGTAGCAATTAATATTAGGTAGGGTTTAGGAGAGAAAGGAGACCAATCTAGGGAAAAGATATCAAAATTCACTATCTGCTCCATGCCTTTCCTGAGCCTAGAATCCAAGTGCAATTATATCGCAAAACTGACAGGGCTTGAGGGAGGGTGGACCTAATGAGTAAAATGTGACATGAAAGTGACAAGATGATGAGGGTTTCAGCCTCGGGTGACTGGGATGGTGAGAAAAAACAATTTTTGATAAGGAAGATGGAAATTCAATAGAATTGTCTGTCATACTATTTAAGTAATTTAAAAATTTTTTGAAACAAATCGGGGGTGGCCTCTAAGGTACTGATCCTTTCCGAGAGTCAGTAGTTTCTCCTAATGGCAGTGTGGGCAAGGTGAGAGGTAAAGCCGGTGGGTCCCGGTGCCAGGAGACCTGCTTCCCCTTCCCAGCACATCTGCCAGTTTCCACCTCTCTTTCAAGCTACACCTGCTTTGTCCTAACCTGCCTTCCACTGCTTCCCACTTCTTACTTGCTCACAGATTCCCCAATGTGCTTGCTTCACAGTACTCTGAGTGTCTGTGATTTTTTCAAGGCAACCTGAGAGCGGAAGAAATGCAGGAGAGTTTCAGTTAGTGAGTATTAGGTCAAACAACTGTTTTGTTTTTTTTTTTGAGACAGGGTCTTGCTCTGTCCCCCCAGACTGGAGTCAGTGGCACAATCTCAGCTCACGGCAACCTCTGCCTCCCGGGTTCGAGCGATTCTCCTGCCTCGGCCTCTTGAGTAGCTGGGATTACAGGTGCCTGCTGCCACACCCAGCTGATTTTTGTATTTTTAGTAGTGACGAGGTTTCACCATGTTGGTCAGGCTGGTCTCGAACTTCTGACCTCAAGTGATCTGCCCACCTTGGCCTCCCAATTGTTGGTATAACAGGCTTGAGCCACTGTGCCCAGCCAAGGTCAAACAACTTAATAAATGTTTGTTATAATGACTTAGTGCCATTTGAATATACATATATATATATTTCAATGTATATATATACATTGAAAGAAAAAAAATGTTTTTATATTATTCTTAAATGACCGCAGTTATTCTCAAATGGGATATGTACACCCTGCTGCACAACTTCTCCAACCTTAGAATCATATTGGACACCCACTTTCTCACTTTCTGCCCCATTTTGATTTTTCAGGTGGTACTTGTTTATTTTTTTTATTTTTTATTTTTTTAATGATAGCAACCACAGAAAACCCAGTTTTACAAATATGTGATGCTGTTGAAAGGAAGGTAGCATGATCTAATGTTGAAACAGTACTACCTTGAGTGAGTAGCTCTCACGATGTGTGAGAGATGTCATTGTGTTTCCCTTGAAAATTTGAAATATCCCAGGGCACCCCTGTGACTTCACCATGGCACCCTGGAGGGTCTCAAAACACAGTTTGGGAATTATGGTACAGGCCTGTTCTATACCATCTGTTTTCTTTCTCCTCAATTTTATGGCACTTCTTGGCATCCTCGTTTTTTTTTTTTTCTTTCTTTTTTTGAGATGGAGTCTCGCTGTATCATCCAGGCTGCAGTGCAATGGTGTGATCTTGACTCTCTGCAACCTCCACCTCCTGGGTTCAAGCATTCTCCTGCCTCAGCCTCCCCAGTAGCTGGGATTGCAGGCGTCCACACACCATGCCCAGCTAATTTTTGTATTTTTAGTAGAAACTGGGTTTCACCATTTTGGCCAGGCTGGTCTTGAACTCCTGACCTCAGTTAATCCACCTGCCTTGGCCTTCGAAAGTGTTGGGATTACAGGCGTGAGCCACCGCGCCCAGCCGCATCCTCATTTTTAAGAAAATAACTGGATCCAGCCATGACCTTCCGTTTCCTCTTTTTCACCTTTAAACTCCTAGAGTGAGTTTACAGTGACTCTCCAGTTCACTTCTAGTATCATATACTGCAGATGCGTCACTTGATAAGTCACTGCTTTGGCTTCAAGCTTAATTCCTTGATGCCAGAGGAACTTAGTTCCAAAGAATGGTTTCCTTGTTTGTTTGTTTGTTTGTTTGTTTGTTTGTTTTTTGAGACGAGTCTCTCTCTGTCGCCCAGGCTGCAGTGCAGTGGTGCGATCTCGGCTCATGGCAACCTGCGCCTCCCGAGTTCAAGCGATTTTCCTGCCTCAGGCTCCTGAGTAGCTGGGATTATAGGCACCCACCACCATGCCTGGCTAATTTTTGTATTTTTAGTAGAGACGGGATTTCACCATGTTGGCCAGGCTGGGGTGATCTGCTTGCTTCAGCCTCCCAAAGTGTTGGAATTACAGGCGTGAGCCACCGCGCCTGGCCTCCTTTTTTTCGTTCGTTTTGAGACAGGTTCTTATTCTGGTTGCCCAGGCTGGAGTGCAGAGGTGCAATCACCGCTCACGGCAGCCTCAAACTCCTGGGCTCAAGCAATCCTCCCACCTCAGCCTCTCGAGTAGCTGGGACCAAAGGCATACACCACCATGCCTGGCTAATTTTTAAATTTTCTGTCGTAGAGACGAGTCTCATTATGTTGCCCAGGCTGGTCTCGTACTCCTGGGCTCAAGCAATCCTCCCGCCTCACCTCCGAAAGTGCTGGCATTACAGGTCCGAGCCACTGCGCTCCGCCAGAATGTTTTCCAATTCTCATTCCACCATGTTTCTTTTGCGTTAAAAATCCTTGGCTAGGTTTTTTATCAAAAGTCATTGGCTGACTTTTGACCTTCGTACTTTACCACAAGCTCATGGATGTGCCAGGCCTTAAAGGAGAAGGGCTTTCTATGTCTTTGTCTTCTGTAAACCCATTTAAACTCCACCATAGCCGTAGGGAGATGGGCGTTATCATTACCCTTTTCATGGATGAGGAAGCAGGCCGGTGGTAACGCCAAGGCATCAGAATGGAACGGAAACACCACCTATGTGGACACAGGACAGAGGTGCTGCCTGTCCACAGTTATGGCCAGGTTCCTGAGGACACCCTGGACGCTGGTGACTGGTATAAATAAGTGTCTTGCTGTGTTTGATTTTTAATTTTTACAACTATAGTTTTATAAAAGTAAATCATTATAGCTCATTGTGGACACTTTAGCAATGAAGAAAAAGAAAAACCAACTCACCACAGAAGCATAAAAGTGTTTGTGTAAGCATTTTTGATTCAGTTTAATTTGATTTTAGTATTGCTTCCAAATATTTTTATTATGTAATCATAATGTATATAAAACTTTTTATCTTGTTTTACAAAAATTAAATTATAAGCATTTTTTATTTAATTATGCAATTCTTTTAGCCATCCTTAAGAAATTAATTTTTCTCACTTTCAAGGTGATTCTTGCACATAATTTAAAAACCAAATAACTACAAAGCTTTAACATAAAACAGCAGATTCCTGCCCTATCTTCCTGAAGCCCCTCCCACGTAGATTTACCCGGAGATCCAACCACTTTCTTGTCTTCAACTCAATGGCTCTGCGATATCCATTGAATGGCATCATGCAGTTTATGTACCTGCTGCTCATCCTGTGTTTACTTAATTGAGTTATTGAATGATTGATTGAGAGCAATGGTTCTGCAGGATTACTAAATGCTGATAAAGGCCTGTTCACTATGCATGTATAGATGTGTAAGTTCAGAGCCAAATTATCAGATGTACTTTGCCTTGCCATTTTTATAAGCCTAATTTAACTGTACATTTCATTTATCATAAATGGCTCTAGGTAGATTAGGAGTAACGACTTTATTATTAAACATTAATAGATCTCCCAGCTCTTATCAGTTGTTTTCCAAACCTAAAATTGAAGAAGTTTGGGAGTTAAGCCAAGAAGATCTAATGAAATTCTATTGTATTTTAAATTATAATTATTAAAACAGAGCAGGTAACAGCCTGCCCTTGATAATTGTAAAGACTACTGGGTGTTAAGAAGAGGCACATTATGTGGATACATGCAACTTCTCGTAGAATATTTTCAGACAGCCCTCTTTTTAAAAATGGAGGATCCCTTTTCTGAAATACTGATTCCCAAGCGTGTGGATTGGTGTCTGTATTGCCATAATATACTTTAAAAAAAATTAATAGGCTTTATTTTTTAGAGCAGTTTTACATTTGTCTATTTTTTACTGCTCCTCGTGGAGCCCGGCTAACTCCTAGGCAGTGCACCCAGAGTTGCAGTTTTAGATTTAGATAAATTAGGCAGAAAATACAGATAATTGCCATCTAGCCATCACTGACTTCCTACCCTCAACCAGCTTATTATTAACATATAATTAACTCCTATTATGAACATGTTACATTACTGTGGTACATTTGTTATCACTGATAAGCCAATGTTGATATGTTAATTAAAATCTACAGTTTTCGTTAGGATTCACTCTTGGTGTAGTACATTTCATGGATTTTGACAAGTGTATAATGACATATATTCACCATTACAGTCATATAGAATAGTTTCACTGCCTTAAAAATCCCCCGTTCTTCACATGTTTATTCCCCTGTTCCCCAAACCTCTGGCAACCACTGATCTTTTTAGTGTCTCCACAGTTTTACCTTTTCCAGAGTGTCATACAGTTGGAATCACACAGTATGTAGCCTTTTCAGATTGGCTTCTTTCACTTAGTAATATGCATTTAAGGTTCCTCTATGTCCTTTCATGGTTGATAGCTTATTTCTTTTAAGCACTGAATAGTGTTCTGTTGTCTGGATATAAAATGGATAAACATTTTATTTATCCATTCACCTAATGAAGGTCATCTCAGTAGCTTCCAAGTTTTGTCAATTAGGAATAAAGCTGCTGGCCAGGTGCAGTAGCTCACATCTCTAATCCCAGCACTCTGGGAGGCTGAGGCAGGCGGATCACTTGTAGTCAGGAGTTCGAGACCAGCCTGGCCAACATGGTGAAACCCTGTCTCTATTAAAAATACAAAAATTAGCTGGTATGGTGGCAGGTGCCTGTAATGCCCAGCTACCCAGGAGGCTGAGGCAGGAGAATTTTTTGAACCTGGGAGGCGGAGGTTATGGTGAGCCAAGATCATACCACTGTAACCCTGCCTGGGTGACAGAGTGAGACTCTGTCCCAAGGCGGGGGGGCAGGAGGGAAGGAATAAAGCTGCTATAAACATCTGTGTGCAGGTTTTTGTGTGTACATACATTTTCAACTCACTTGAGTGAAAATCGAGGGGCACAGTTGTTGGATCATATGGTAAGAGTATTGTTTAGTTTTATAAGAAACCGCAAGACTGTCTTCCAGAATGGTTGGGTCATTTTACTTTCCCCAGCAATGAATTGGAGTATCTGTTGCTCTACATCTTTGCCAGCATTTGGTGTATGTAGTCAGTGTTTTAGATTTTTGTTGTTTAATAGGTATATAGTGGTAAAGTATATCTCATTGTTGCTTTGTTTGTTTTGTTTTGTTTGAGACAGAATCTCACTCTGTTGCCCAGGCTGGAGAGCAGTGGTGCAATCTCAGCTTACTGCAACCTCCGCCTCCTGAGTTCAAGCGATTCTCATGCCTCAGCCTCAAGAGTTACTGGGACTACAGGCACGTGCCATCACACCCGGCTAATTTTTGAATTTTTAGTAGAGACAGGGTTTCACCATGTTGGCCAGGCTGGTCTCCAACTCCTGACCTCAGGTGATCCACCCACCTTGGCCTCCCAAAGTGCCGGGATTACAGGCATGAGCCACCACGCCGGGCCCATTGTTGCTTTAATTTGCAATTCCCAGGTGACATAAGATATGGAGCATCTTTTCATGTACCTATTTGTCATCTGTAGATCTTCTTTGGTGAGGTTTCTATTCAGATCTGTTGTCCATTTTAAAAATCAGGTTGTTTTCTTATTATTGATTTTAAGAGTTCTTTGTCTATTTCAGATACCATTCCTTTATTAGATGTGTATTTTGCAAAGATTTTCTTTTAATCTGTGGCTTGTCTTTTTATTTTCTTGAGAAAGTGTCTTTCACAGAGCAGAAGTTTTAGATTTTAATGAAGTTCAATATATAATTTTTTCTTTCATGGATCATTTTTTCTTTCATGATCATGGATCATTTTGATGTTGTATGTAAAATGTCATCACCAAACCCAAGGTCATCTAGCTTTTCTCCTATGTTATCTCCTAAGAGTTTTATAGTTTTGTATTTTTCCTTTAGGTCTGTGATTCATTTTGAGTTGACTTTCATAAAAGATGTAAGATCTGGATCTAGATTATTTATTTACATATTTATTTACTTACATGTGGATATACAGTTGTTCCAGTACCACTTATTGAAAAAAATATCCTTTCAGTGTTGAATTGTCTTTGCTGTTTTTGAAAGATCAGTTGACTATATTTGTGTGATTCTATTTCTGGACTGTTTATTCTATTCATATGTACTGAGTGTTTTTGTTCTTTCAGTGAAGATAAACTCTGTTAGTAGCTAATCTTGGTTTGACTTTGACTCTTAGTTTCCTCATGAGAAGCCAGGATCCACAGAATAGATCATTCTTACTGTTTCTTCCATCTTTATTGCATGAGATTAATTTGTGTCTAAGAATACAGTTGGAATGATGCTTTTCTCAAAGAAAGTCTCTGGGTTTATTCCAACAGATACCAGATCTGTGTACGTGTCTTTGTGTCTGTCTGTGTGTGTACAGGCATAGTGGCAGACATCTCTTTAGACATGATTTCTGGTTATGTTCTTTATATTTTATAACAGGATATTAAACTTACCATTCATGAATGAGTAAGAAAGCATATTATTTTGCTCCAATCTGTAACAGAAAATATTAATAATTGAGTTATTACCAGCAATTAAAACATCAGATTTCCTGGCATGAAGCTTTCATAAGGGGACATTTGGCAATGTTTGGAGACATTTTTGGTTGCCACAACTGGTAGCTGGGAGACCTGGAGAGGTGCTACTGGCATCCAGTGGGTAAAGGCCAAGGATGCTGCTAAGTATCCTAGAATACACAGAACAGCCCCCTAGAACAAATACTTTTCTGACTTGAAATGTCAGTAGTGTTGAGGTTGAGAAACCCTGTTGTAGAGAAGCAGATTTATTTATATCCATGGATATGTTTTCCTCTTTGCCTTGTCCTGTAGATCAGGCATCCCCAGCCCCTGGGCCATGGACTGGTACTGGTCTATGGCCTGTTAGGAACCGGGCCACACCTGGAGGTGAACAGTAGTTAAGCAAGCGTTACTGCCTGAGCTCTGCCTCCTGTCAGATCAGCGCCATAGTAGATTGTCACAGGGGCGCAAACCCCATTGTGAACTGCGCCTGCGAGGGATCTAGGTTGTGTGCTCCTTGCGAAACAGTTTCATCCCGAAACCACTGGCCCCCACCCAACCCCCCTCTGTGGAAAATTGCCTTCCATGAAACCAGTCGCTGGTGCTAAAAAGGTTGGGGACCGCTGCTCTAGCTAACCTAGACTCCTGATGATTTCCCATCTATAGCTAATAAGCAGCAGAAGCTTATGGTGTGATACAACATTCCACTTCTTTTAGGTGTCACGAGCTGAGTTTCACTTTTTGTAATTTCATAGTAATTTCTATTTGGTTACATGCATTTAGATAAGCTGACAACTCTTAAAGTGGGACATAAATACACTATGATGTATATTTCTGAATATGGGTGACTGGATTGTTGATCATAGAAATCTGAATCTGGAAACAAAGTTGATGTTTAATAACTCTCCTTGGTTGGTTGGATATACATAGTTCAGACTCTGCTTTGAATGTCCCCTTCTGGTCCTTTAAATGATCTATTTCCCTACCTTACATAAGTTTCCATGAGCTCATCTTGTTTTCATAGTGTTCCCTTTTATTGTTAAGAGAAACAAAACCAAAAAACCCCACTTGTTTCAGCAATGCCCTGTTGTGAAATTGCTCAACTAAGAGTTATGCAAATGGGGATGCGGCACGTGGTGGAGGCTTCTTGCAGCATGTTGATGGGGGACCAAGACCTGGTCTTGCCTCTTCCTCCTCCCCCAACTGGCTTCATTCCAGTCATACCAGCTCCTGCTGTGGCCCTCAGCTCATCCCAGGACCTTGACAGGGCCTGTTTCTTTTACCTCACACTGTAGCCCCAAGCTCTTAGGCTCCAGTAATCCTCCCAGCTTGGCCTCCAGTGCTCTGGGATTAGAGGTGTGAGCTCCCATGCGTGGCCCCTCTCTAAGTTCTTTACTCCCACAGACAATTAGAGTTTGAAGGACCTTAGGCCATGGGTTCAGATTATCTTATTTTGCTTCAAAATTTTAAAAACTTTTTTATTTTTCTATGTTATATACACATATATATGTGTATATATGTTTTATACATAACTTGTATATGTTACTTTATATATAGTAAAATATATTATTTTTAAATATATACAACTTGTACATAGCATATATTATATGTAATGTATCCTATACATAACCTGTATGTTGTACATAAATATGTATATTGTTTACCTATTATACTATACATACATATGTAACTTGTCTATATGTTATGTATTATAATAAAATACATTGTATACTTGTATATATACATAATTTGTACACAATGGAAAACATTTTTAAAATTTTAGCCTAAGGGGAACTGAGCACAAAATCTAAGGGCCTCCAAACTCTGATTTTATACATCTATAAAATTATATGTGTGTACATAAAATATACCTTTTTAAATAAGCTATATGTGATGGGAAAATTAAAAATTTGCAAGGGCAAAACTAAAAATAGCTGTAAATGAGCATTGTGGTAGTTCAGCATATTTGTTTTCAGACTTTTTTTCTATTCATTTGTACCTTTTCCCCTCACAAAATGCTATCATGCTATATATACTGTTTTTACATTTTTCATTGAAATATATTTTGAATATCTTTTTATGTCAATAAATATATATGTATTATAATTTAATGGTCACATAGTATTCTTCTGTGTTGAGGTATCATGTTCTACATCAACTTTCCAAAAGCCATTTACCAGAAGGGCAATTTGATGATTTCTCAAATGTTACACTGTACCAGAAGACTTGTTTCTTTTAACTACTTGAGTATTATTTTTATTTTAAAAACTTTATGCATTTTTAATGTGCTTCTGCTAGTTCTTCAAATGACATGTCAACATTGTTTCTGCAATTAGAAAAAATAAAATTTAAATTTAAATTTATCAGCCTCAAAAAGAAATTGTAAGTGACCAAAGCATTTCCAACACATATGACATGCTTAAACTTTAGTTTCTGAGAAGGTGAAATTAGGATGTGTTAACCTGGCAGCTGTTTGCAAAACCATTTGAGATGAAAGGATAGAACCATCCTGAAATATGGAAGGGAAGTGTCCCTGTGCATAGGGATACCAGAAAGAAGCAGAAGACTTGAATCTCAAATGTAATAAAAGATGACATTAAGGTTGAAGAATTTTAAAAAATTAAAATCCTAAAAATGTATGGAGAGGCAAAGCAAGAAGTGAATTCAGAAACTACAGAAACAACCATATCTCACATTAAACTTAAGCTACTAATTACTAGTAACAGGTTAATATAGTCCTAAGAAGACTCAATAATCCTTAGCTTTTTAACAAATAGAACATTCATCAAAAGAAATCTTCAAAATCTTTTAAAATGATTATATATATATACACACACATATATGTATGTATGTGTATATATATTAGATGTGTGTGTGTGTGTGTGTATATATATGTATATAAAATTTTTTTTTTTTTTGAGATGGAGCCTCACGCTGTTGCCCAGCCTGGAGTGCAGTGGCGCCATCTCGGCTCACTGCAGCCTCCGCTTCCTGGGTTCAAGCAATTCTCCTGCCTCAGCTCCCAAGTAACTGGGATCACAAGCACGCACCGCCATGCCTGGCTAATTTTTGTATTTTTAGTAGAGACAGGGTTTCGCCATGTTGGCCAGGCTTGTCTCAAACTCCTAGCCTCAGGTGATCCTCCTGCCCCGGCCTCCCAAAGTGCTGGGATTACAGGCATGAGCCACTGCACCAGGTCTAAAACAATTATATTTGATTAAATATACTACTCAGATACTACACAGCCATAAAAAAGAATGAAAATCATGTCCTGGGCAGCAATACGGATGCAGCTGGAAGCCATTATCCTAAGTGAATTAATGCAGGAACAGAAAACCAAATTGCAGGCTCTCACTTATGAGTGGGAGGTAGGCATTGAATACATATGGATATAAAGATGGGAGCAATAGACACGGGAGACGACTAAAGTAGGGGAGGGAGAAGGGAGACATTCACTAAAAAACTATTGGGTGCTATGCTCACTACCTGGATGTTGGGATCATCCGGACCCCAAACCTCAGCATCTTGCAATATACCCATGTAACACACCTGCACACATACTCCTGAACCTAAAATAAAAGTTGAAATTGTTTTTTAAAAAGAATTATTATACTCTTAAGCTATGAAAGCACCACAACTAATACAAACTGTTATAAACTTAAGCTGTTAAAACTATCCCATCTAATATGAAATTACATAAATGTGAATAATTAAAAGGTACAAATTTTGGTGAACTGATCATCTTGTGAGTTGAAAACCCTCACAGAACTGGCTTTGGTGATGTGACTTTTGAGAGCTGATCTGCATTTATTTAACCGCTGACCTATAATCTGGCAAACAAGCCTGTTTCTCTATAGTATTCCAAACAGTCCCACCATAAGTATTCTCTTGTATAGAGCTTCGTGTAGCCCCCAGTTATTTTCTTATAAGTAATTTATTTCAAGAAGTGGTCATATTGGGTTAAGAAGTGCATGCATTCTAACGGACTTTAATATGTAGTGTCAAGTTAAAGATTGTATCACTTACCCTCTCATGCCAAGCCCAATGATTTCATTTTATGGAGCGGTAGTTAGAGTCCAGAGAAAAGAGTGGTTTTGTCGATAATTACAGGACTGTCAAGGCTGGACTCCACAGACCGGCTTCCTGAGTTCACCACTGTCTCATTGTCCTCTCCGCACTCCCTTCAGGCAGAGCCACATTTCCCTTTCAGTTTCTCTGCTCTAGATGCCAATCTTCCAGGTATTTGACCCTCATCTACCTCTTTAATTGTCTTGCAATTCTTTTCTGGAAACACTCTAATAAATGCAGTGATTAAAACTGTACCCAGTGCTGCTACCCCTTCATGTCGTGGATGACTACATGACCCCTGGGTCTACCTACGGCTGTGCTTATGTCTTGTGGCAGACAATAAAGAAGGAGCTTCAGCCAGACACAGTGGCTCACACCTGTAATCCCAGCACTTTGGGAGGCCAAGGTGGGTGGATCACAAGGTCAGGAGTTTGAGACCGGCCTGGCCAACATGGTGAAACCCCGTCTTACTAAAAGTACAAAAATTAGCCAGGCATGGTGGCAGGCACCTGTAGTCCTAGCTACTCAAGAGGCTGAGGCAGGAGAATCGCTTGAACCCAGAAGATGGAGGTTGTAGTGAGCCGAGATTACGCCATTGCACTCCAGCCTGGGCGATAGAACGAGATCTGTCTCAAAAAAAAAAAAAAAAGAAGGGGCTTCAAACCAGGTAAACACAGCAAACAGACGATAAAATGTGTTGGATTTGAATCACAAAGGCATAAACAAAATTAATAAACAGGAAACCACTGAATATGTATATACAACCTTTGTCAATTAAATATTTTAAAATTTAAGGCTGGGTATGGTGGCTCATGCCTGTAATCCCAGAATTTTGGGAAGCCCAGGTGGGAGGATTGCTTGAGCCCAGGAGTTTGAGACCAGTCCTAGCAACATAGCAAAATCCTGCCTCTACAAAAAATAAAAAAAATTTGGCAGGCATAGTGGCACACGCCTGTGGTCTCAGCTACTCGGGAGTCTGAGGTGGAGGGCTGAGGTGGGAGGATCACTGGATCCTGGGAGGTTGAGGCTGCAGTGAACTGTGTTTGCACCACTGCACTCCAGCCTGGGCAACAGAGTGAGAGAAATTTTTTTTGTTGTTAAATTTTAAAAATGAATAAAATAGAGAAATCAGCCATACTGTATTATCTCTCTCTTTTTGGGGGATAGGGGACATTTTAGATTAATTTTGTATTGATAAAATTTGTATACCATAAAAGTCAACCCTTTAAAGTATCCAATTCAGTGGTTTTTAGACTTCTCTTAACATTGTATACTGTCACCACTTTTTCCAGAATCCACTGTATTTTATGTGTAGCAAATATATACACTGTAATTCAGCTGTGCAGAAAAAGAAAAACCACTTTAGATTTTGTGGCTATTCTCTTCTCAGCCTTCTGGATAGCAGCAGGTGAGAAAACAGCTTAAGTTTGCCAATAGGGTTTGAATCTTTTCCAGTGTAGTCTGTCTTCCATCATGACTGTTTCTTCTTCTTGCCCGCTACTCCTTTCCAATCTGGTGTTTAGGTAGGTACAGGGTTGCTGCTGTGCTATTTGGTAGAAAGAAGCCATGGGTTCTCTCCATAGTCTGTGTATGCCGTTCACCAGCCTGCTAAGATTTGACTGGGCACTGCTGATTCGAGGGATGTTAAATGCACATCCACCGTGCAAGTGCATGCAAGTGGGAAACTTGTGGATCCCCTGGAAACCCTGACAGGCAGAATGAGGGGAGCCCTGAGACAGCATCTGGCTGTTTTATCTTGACACCCCTTTCCTCAGTGCTCAACCCTGCATGAGACATGAAGGGAAGAGCCAACTCCTTCCTCAGACCCAGAAACATCCCTCCCGTGTCAAGAGAGGTGCACCCTGTAACTGGCTAGCTGGTCTTAAGCCCACTTCCCACCTCCCCTTTCGCAGTTGACCCTTAATAGTCAAAGTGGATGAAGGCTGGCAGGCACCTTGGACACAGGTTCTATCCCAGTCTTTACTCTTTCCAACACTCCTTCAGATACCTCTTTCTCACTTCTCATAAGTCATATCCTCCTCCCTTCTAGGGGGAGCCTGATGGCTCAACTTAGTCACAGACAGGAGCTGACACCTAACCACAGAAGCAGCTCTGTGGTGGAGGTGATGCCCACACCATGGACGCAAGCAGCTCCATGGGCCATGGTCATAGCCTGGAGGTGACGCCCACACCATGGAGGCAGCTCTGTGATCTGAGGGATCCCAGCACCAAAACAGCATTGCCTTAATTGCCCCCAAACACTGTTTCTATTACACATGACATTTAAACCTTAGGGAGTTAAGTTCATAATGTTAGGTTGCCTAAAGAAAAAAACAATAACAAAAGCAAACCGAAAAAGCCTTAAGTAGGGCCTTACGTTGCAGGCTGGTCAGATAGAGAAAGCCGTGGTATGGACCTTGGCCAGCCTGGGCTACCAGCTCACCAACTGTGCCCACCCTGGCTGCCGGGAGATTTTACTGAGGAAAAATATTGGAGAATGTATGAAAATAATGACCATGGTATGAAAGGGGAAAAATCTTAGTTGTTTAAATAAAGACAGTCTGGCTAGGCCCTTTTCAGTTGTCTCTCTTTTAAAAGTGATTTAGGTGCTGGGCGCAGTGGCTCACGCCTATGATCCCAGCACTTTGGGAGCCCGAGGCGGGAGGATCACCTGAGATTAGGAGTTGGAGACCAGCCTGGCCAACATGGTGAAACCCTGTCTCTACCAAAAATACAAAAATTAGCCAGGCATGGTGGCAGACGCCTGTAGTCCCCGCTACTTGCTACTCAGGAGGCTGAGGCAGGAGAATTGCTTGAAGCCAGGAGGTGGAGGTTGCAGTGAGCCGAGATCGCGCCACTGCACTCCAGCCTGGGCAACAGAGGGAGACTCCATCCTAAAAAAAAAAAAAGAAAGAAAGAAACAGACTTTGGGAAAATTAACACAAGACTGAGCTGCTTGAGTTGGGAATTAATGGGGTTGGTGGTGGAGCTTAGTGCTAGTGCACTCTCCAAGTCTCTCCAACACTGCTGAAGCTGCCAACCAGGCTATTGTGTCCCCATGTCACTTTGATAAGCAGTTTGGAGAAAGTATTCAACTCTTCTGAAGACTTTGTTTCTTTGATCTGAGTCTCCTTTCCGAAAGTAAAGTAAGAAGGACAATTAAAGCGTATCTAAAGGTTTCTGTGTTGGTGGGCAAAGTAAATCTCTTGAATTATAGAACTGATACTGGAATGCAAGTGTGTAGGGGACATACTTTTAGGGACAAATTCCTATAAATGATGCTTGAACCAGGCTTGGACCTAATTTGAAACTTAAGGTCACTTTTGTTTCAGATAGGCACTGCCCATCTCTATTTCCCCAGGCTTCCTTTCTCTTCCTGTTGTCTTTCTAAGCTCTCTAATTCAGAAAACTCTTGGAGTTGGAGCTCCCTCCATAGAGAGGCAGCAAGACCTTGCATCAGTAAAGAACTACAGCTTTTAGGCTGGGCACGGTGGCTCATGCCTGTAATCCCAGCACTTTGGGAGGCTGACGCGGGAGGATCACCTGAGGTCAGGAGTTTGAGACCAGCCTGGCCAATATGGTGAAACCCTGTCTCTACTAAAAACACAAAAATTAGCCGGGTGTGGTGGTAGGCACCTGTAATCTCAGCTACTTGGGAGGCTGAGGCAGAAGAATTGCTTGAGCCCGGGAGGCAGAGTTTGCAGTGAGCCGAGATCACACCATTGTGCTCCATCCTGGGTGACAGAGTGAGACTCCATCTCAAAAAACAAACAAACAAAAAAGAAGTGCAGCTTTTAGATAGAAGGAATAGCTTCTAGGTTCTACAGCACTGTAGGGTGACTATAATTAAACACAATGTATTATATATTCCAAATAGCTGGAAGAGCAAATTTTGAATGTTCGCAGCACAAAGAAATAATAAATTAAAAATAATAAAAGCAACAAAAAGAGAAAAAGTGCAGCTTTGAAGCCAGACCAAGTTCCAGTCGTACCTGAGACCTTTGATTACTTAGCACAGGTTCATCTCTGGGTTTTACTTTCCTCATACACAAAGTACCAAGGACAAAGTAGGCACATACGTGTTTATCCCTTTTCTACCCCCACGTATTTTGTCTCTGACCCTCATAGACATTTATAGCTACTCTGTTTGCTTTAGATGTGTGACCAGCTGATATTGCAAAGTCAGGCAATAAACTCAGCAGTTGAGTTCAGCAATCCAACTCCATAGTCCTTACTTCACAATATTTTGTGAATTGTATCGTGTCTTCTTTAGGAATTTCAATAGAAAATTTCTATACAGGATCTTTTACCTCACAAGTGGACTTTAGAACTTAACCAACAAGGTGGTGGATGTCCTCTTAGATTTTTTTCCTGTGGACATTAAATATACATACATATATATGGGTTGTGTACATATATTAGGTTGGTGCAAAAGTAATTGGCAAAAACCAAAATTACTTTTGCCTCAGCCTAATTTAAATATGTATATATAATTTTTTCAATCAGTAATTCTTGATTGTTTAAGAATGTCCAAATACACAAATCTATCTTTTTAACCCACTCATAATGTGTCACTTTGTTCTAACTTAAAGAACTAACCCCTCATGAGGACATCTAGATTGTCTCTACTATAAGTCATGCTAGTGGGAACATCCTTGTGCCCCAGTGCAGTGTATCTAAAGAACAGATTTCGAGAAGTGGAATTCCAATGCAAGATTGCATCTTTGTTGAGCAACTGGATAATGGTAAGGCATTGCTAGATTTTTACCAGAGGCGGTAACTAGGAGTTATAGTTCATCACCCTACTGCCTCTGGTAAGAGTGATTTTATGAAACCAAAACCCTACTGCCTCTGGTAAGAGTGAGTTTTGTTTTGTTTTATTGATGGAGTCTTGCTGTGTCACCCAGGCTGGAGTGCAGTGGCACGGTCTTGGCTTACTGCAGCCTCTGCCTCACAGGCTCAAGCGATTCTCCTGCCTCAGGCTCCTGAAAAGCTGGGACTACAGGCAAGTGCCACCACGCCCGGCTAATTTTTGTATTTTTAGTAGAGACAGAGTTTCATCATGTTAGCCAGGCCGGTCTCGAACCCCTGACCTCAGATGATCCACCTGCCTCAGCCTCCCAAAGTTCTGGGATTACAGTTGTGAACCACCACACCTGGCCAAGGTAAGAGTGATTTTTAAAAACCAAAAAATTATCCCAGAGTCTGGGAATAAAATAAAAGAGGGATTAAGATCACTCTTCTAATATTCTAAGGCTCTTAAATGAAGATGAGCCACCCCTAATGGGTATTCGTTCCAATGAAAGAAAGACTTTTTAGAAAGAGATATCTCCAGCCTCACATTTTCTGGATGGGTCAGTGGATGTTGCTTTGTAGTCAAAAGGCTGCCTGGCCGTTTGTGTCTCTTTAGACCATATTGTAAAACTTTTGCAGTGAACAGCCTAGAGTTGTATTTGCATGTCAAAGCCTCAGTTACTATCTTGTTTTAACCAGAAGTCTCTACCCATAAAATATGTCTTTATTTACTGTTCAAAATATGGTTTTGAAGGCACTGCTGACTACATCATCCACAGCACTTGATATAAAGTGCATTATAAGCAAACTTGGAATTCCTGTTGGGGACACACATTCCCATCAGGAGCCTGGTCTGCTTCCTCTCTCCTGCTGTGACTCACGGTGTCCCTGGCCCTTCCTGCCAGAACACCCAGGGCAAATGTGCAGGTCAGTTACAGCAGACCTGTTCCCCACAATGTTACCACATTCGCATTCTTCTCATTGCCTTGGCTCTGGTTTTCTGGTTTTATTTTATTAACTTCATTATTGACTCTTTAGTGGTAAAACATTTTAAAGCTTTTTTCTCTGAGAAAGAGATAGCCTGTAAAAATAATCTGTTTGGCATTGTTAATAAATAGATGAAACATGCATTTCAAAATAGCCATTGTGGTAAGAGCCCAGGCTGTAGACCTGGCTTCTTAGACTTGAGAGCGCATTCCTGTGTGAGTCCTAGTCCCACCTCTCCCAGCTGTGCTGTGCGCCAGTCATTTAACCTTTCTGAGCCTCAGTTTTCTCCTCTGTAAAGTCATCTGGCCATATGGTTTCTTCAAGGATTAAATGAGATGCTCAGTACATTATAAATGTGTAATAGAAGAATACTAAGGTGGAAATCATTGTACAGTGTAGCTCATATCACTTGGAACATGTAACCACTCTCAGTTTTTGTCAGGAGTATATTGTGTTTTCTACATTTCTGGTACTTTCATACAGCATAAGGAATTGCAAGACCTGTTCTGAGTTTGGGTTGCTCATCCCCATGTCACATGGAGGACCTCTCTGGAGGTTTCTGGTGGGAGAGTATCTGAATGGGGGACCCCACACACTTTGTGAGCAGAGATTGGCGCTGCCTGAGCAGTGAGGCCATGCTAACTCTCCACATGGCTTTAATTTTTTTCATTTACAGTACATACATTTGATGTTAAATTATCCATGACAACGGCAGGGAGAAAATAAGCATAAATAAATGACCATCTATCGATCTTCCTGTCTTGGATGTCGCCACCCCACCCACATCCACCCGCTTTTTGTTTCCATCCTTCCTCTTGCCAAGACCACTGCCCTTGTACGATCGCCTCCATCTTTTCCTCTGTCCCCTTTGGAGGCTAGGGGATGGATTTCCTTACAGTAGCTCGCTCTCCCCCAAACACTTCCTACAGACTTTCTGCTCAGAAATAGAGATCTCAACATGTCATTTCACAGTTGGAAAAATGTTCTGCCAATCCCAGCTACTCCAGAAGCTGAGGCAGGAGGATCCCTTGAGTTCAGGAGTTCAAGACCAGCCTGGACAACACAGGAAGACCCCCCTCTCCCCTTCTCAAAAGAAAAAGAAGAGAAAGAAAGGAAGGAAGGAAAAGAACAGAAAAGGAAAAGGAAAAGGTTCCGAGGCTCCCTGCTGAATGCAGTAAAGCCAGCACTACCTGGCATGCCACCTCAGTTAGCCTCCAGCCACGCGCTTTGCTAACGCATCCCCTGCCTTCCTGTGCACGACTGGGGTTTCTACCATCTTGATTTTTTTTTTTTTTTTGGCGTACAGTTGTCCATCAGATCCTCTTATTTTCTACCCTCCAACTTTTATTTTGACAATTTCAAATCTACAGAAAAAGAGATCACTTTCTTTAGAATCACTAATTTTTAAGACATTTTGATACATTTGTCCCTTCCTTTTCTCCCTTCTCATTTTGGCTGAAGTGTTGAAAGTTGCAGACACCATGACCCCTCACCCCCACCCGCCTCAGTTGCATCTGATGCACACTGGATGTTCTCCTGAATAACTACAGTACCATCATATTGCGCTTATAAAACACAACAACAGTTCCCTGATATCATAATCTCATGTGTAAGTCAATTTCAACTTCCCCAGTTGTCACGTATCACAGCTGTGTGTCCCCCTCAAGCCCCCAAGATTCCATCAAGGTTAGTACCTTGTCTCTTGGGTCTTCTCTGATATGGAATGGTTCCATCCCTCCCTCTAGCTGGAGTATCCAGGCAAGTTTTCTGTAGAAAATGGCACATTATGAATTTTTCTGATTATCTTGTTCCTCTCTTCCCTGTATTTCCCATAAACTAGAAGTTATTTTAGAGGTTTCTGTCTGTTTTAGAACAACAGACCCAGGTGGGTTTTGCCTCCTTTCCTTCTCCTCTCTCACCATAGTCAGGAGGGGTATTGATGGGCATGTGGGAGTCCCAAGCCCACCAGCCACAGCTCCTCCATCCTTTCTTTTTATTTTTTTAGACCAAGTCTGGCTCTGTCACCCAGGCTGGAGTGCAGTGGTGTGATCTCTGCTCACTGCAACCTCTGCCTCCTGGGTTCAAGTGATTCTCCTGCCTCAGCCTCCCGAGTAGCTGGGACTACCGGCGCCCATCACCATGCCGGCTAATTTTTTGTATTTTTAGTAGAGACTGGGTTTCACCATGTTGGCCAGGCTGGTCCCGAACTCCTGACCTCACGATCTGCCCACCTCGGCCTCCCAAAGTGCGTTTATTCTTACTCTTTGAGCACCTGCGTGGAGCGGGGCTGTTTTAGGTTCTGGGGGTACTGCAGTGAGCAAAGTAGACGGAAGCTGTCCCAGCCAGCTTAGATGCTAGCTTAGGGAGCTGACCCTAAATAAACTGATACATGATGGAATGTGGGTGGTAACCAGACAAGAGTGAGACCTGTCTGGGGCGATAACATTCCTGTAGGATCTGAGAGAGAGAGAGAGAGACAGACAGAGAGAGAGAGAGAGAGAGAGAGAGAGAGATGGAGCGAGGGGACGCTGAAGCAAGCAACGAGGGCAGGGGAACCGCAAGGACGCGGTGGGGCAGCGCCGCCCGCCCGGGCGTGCTGGGGGATTCCCTGTGCCCTGGTTGCAGCGCGGCTCGGTCAGGAGCTGGATGGAGCGGCCCGGTGCTCTGTGGTTTGGCCGCACCCATGCAGGGCGCCTGCCCGGGAGCTCACGGTGTGCACAGGGTCCTCGCGCTGCTATTAACCTATTTGCCCATTTATAAAGCATGATTTTAAGGGATGATGAGTTAAACACCGCTTTTTCGGGGAGGGTGGCGGGGCGTGGGAGGGATGAGACTGGTGAAAAAAGAACTCCCATACTTAACTTAGAGATCAACTCTAAACCCATGGCCGTTTCAGAAACTTTAGCCTATGAAAAAAATGTGCTGTTTTGAATCAAAAAAGTACTTGCTTCCCCTTTATTTTGGGAACTGCAGCTCGCTAGTTTCAGAAAGAGGTGTGGCTGCTCTTTAGAGGCTTCATACCTCAACTAATGAAATGATAAACAAGTCGAAGTTCCTGGACCAACTGGAAGCCTTCAGGACAACGCAGGCCTGGGCACGTGGCAGCGCTGTGGGAGAGAGAGGGCCGAGTTCCCAGAAGAACTCTTGAGGTTTCTTAGCACAATTCCTCCCCCACGAGGTATTGCCTAATCACACCACTTCTCCCCCTTCCCCAAACTCCTGTCATCTCTGCTTCCTCTAGACTTAACTCTAAGCCCTAGGCCGTGAGCACAGATTTGGCAGTGCTTCAGAATTACACATCACATGGGGAGCACCATGCTCCCACTGTGCCCCAAAAGAGTTTCCCGGACAGTGTCCAGAGAATCTATTCGGTGAGAACCACCTTCTAATGAAGTTCATGAGATTTTTCTTTTTTTTCTTTTTCTTTTTCTTTTTTTTTTTTTTTTTTTTTTTTGAGGCGGAATCTTGCTCTGTCGCCCAGGCTGGATTCCAGTGGTGTGATCTTGGCTCACTGCAACCTCCACTTCCCGGGTTCAAGCAGTTCTCCTGCCTCAGCCTCCTGAGTAGCTGGGACTACAGGCGCGCACCACCCCGCCCAGCTAATTTTTGTATTTTTAATAGAGACGGGGTTTCACCATGTTGGCCAGGATGGTCTCCATCTCTTGACTTTGTGATCCGCCCGCCTCGGCCTCACAAGGTGCTGGGATTACAGGCGTGAGCCACCGCGCCCGGCTGTTTTGCTTTTAGTGCATAGATTTGACCCCAAGGCTATACTGTAAGACAAGAACAGTGTCTGATTCAAATGTTCAAAATGGTGATTTTTGCCGTCCCCAGAGTGCGTGTGTAGTGCTCAGCCGTCCTGCGTTAATGGAATCACTGGATGACAGAGTTGGTGTTTAGATGTGCACCATGTGTTGTTCTGCACTGGTCAGGCACTAGCCCCCTTCTTGCCATGGTGGCGTTCCTCCACAGTCCTAGCATGGCTTGCAGAGGCCATCATTTTGCTTTTACCTTCACTAGTACTCCTGGTTTCCTGACTCAAGTAGCTTACTGGGTAGCCCTACTGGATTTGATCATCTGAATGTTTTCATAAGCATCTTCTCTCCCGTAACTGTGTTTCCTCATTTCATTTCCAGTCTTGAGGGAAGTCAGGCCATCTTCCTAGACCCCTAGCTATGTTTGGCTGGAACTGGGTTCTATAGGTTCTAGCTCTTCATCACCTGACCTTAAAGCCTCAAGGCCCCCCACCCCACTCCACCTTGCACACTGCAGATCGGGTGTGTCACTTGTCTTCAGAGTAAAAAATCAACCACTCAGCATCGCATCCAGCATGTGCCTCCCTCTCTGGCCCTGACCCCTGACCTTCCCTACCTGCTCATTGACTACAGTGTTTAGTGTTGTAGATAGAGCTCATTTTCTGGAGAGATCAGGTTGATCTAGCTCTCGGAAGGGGCCGTGTTATCTTGAGCTGATAGTGGTTGCATATGAAGTTTCTTCTTCCTGGAATCTCTTTGCTGACTTTGCAACCTGGCTGCCATCCCTCCCATTTCAACTCACAGAGCATTTCCTTTAGGAAGCTTTCCCTGACCACCTCCTTTTCCTCTTGCCTGAATTACATGTCCTTTCTTAGATCCTGTGGGTCCTCTGTCATCGAGTCTTTACACATCTTTGCCACAAGAATATGAACAGAGTTAGAGCTGAATTTGGTCTGGGTGATGGAAAATTAATGCTCAATAAATATTTGTTGAGTGAATTAATGGACAGGCAAACCTATTTGGGAATAGTATTCACATTTGAGTTTATTAATCTATATATGATAAAGAATAAAAGTATATTTTTTTCTACTCTTTAATGGAGAGATTTTGATGACTTGAAGCAGTTCTAGAATGGTAAAACAATGTTGTTGCTTTTATATTTCAACAGGAAATATGGGATGTATAAAATCAAAAGGGAAAGACAGCTTGAATGACGATGGAGTAGATTTGAAGACTCAACCAGTACGTAATACTGAAAGAACTATTTATGTGAGAGATCCAACGTCCAATAAACAGCAAAGGCCAGTAAGTAGATAGTCTCAGGGGAGAATTCCCACAGCAAGATCAAAGCATGGCTGCATAATTTAAACACCAATCTGTAATATGTGCATGCAAAAAAATCCCACTGATTACTTGGTCCTCAAATAATTTTTGATATGCTTTGTAACTTAGTCCTTTGAAGAACGTATAAACATTTTAGGGATAACTAGGCCACTCATTGTGCAATAAAGGGGCCTTTGGTCACATTCTTATGTGTGAAGAAAGCCATCTTTCATATTACTGGTGCAAAGACCCCACTATATATATATAGGTTTGTGTGACTCAAGATATGTAGTGAGAGGCTGGGCGTGGTGTCTCACGCTTGTAATCCCAGCACTTTGGGAGACTGAGGTGGGCGGATCACTAGGTTAGGAGTTTGAGACCATCCTGGCCAACACAGCGAAACCCTGTCTCTACTAAAAATACAAAAATTAGCTGTACATGGTGGCGGGCAACTGTAATCCCAGCTACGCGGGAGGCTGGGGCAGGAGAATCGCTTGAACATGGGAAGTGGAGGTTGTAGTGAGCCAAGATAATAGCACCACTGCACTCCAGCCTGGGTGACAGAACAAGACTCTGTCTCAAAAAAAAAAAAAAGATATGTAGTGAGATTAGCTCAGTGGTTTAGAAGCAAAAGGAAATGCGGGATGCAAGTCAGAAACTAAAATAGGAACTAATGTGTCTTTTGTTGTATCATACATTATCCTGTCTTGTCATTCCTTCAATTAATTCAAAATAGTACAGATCCTGAAGTTGTCATCTTTTATTTTAGTGAATTAAAATATTAAGGAAAAACACCTCTAATTCTGCCCCCTAACCTTAGAGAAATAGCTGGACTAGAAATATTTTATGAGTGATGTGCTATTTGGTGTATTTTGGAAATATTTGGCAAAGAAAGAAATAACATCGCATTTTATGGAAAGGAAGAACAGAATTTTGAACAACTATAACCTGAAATCTACTTCATTTCAAAGCTTATATCTTTTATATATGTATTCTCTCACTCTATACATATATATTGCCCATAGCCTGCTTTCTATGGAATTCTGCAGCATTTAAGCTGGAAACAGCTTATTCCAGATTAGCCCAAATGCCATTATTGAGAATTTCTGGGCCAGGCTCGGTGGTTCATGCCTGTACTTTGGGAGGTCACGAGGTCAGGAGTTTGAGACCAGCCTGGCCAACATGGTGAAACCTCGGCTCTACTAAAAGTACAAAAATTAGCTGGGCATGGTGGTGTGCACCTGTAGTCCCCACTACTCAGGGGACTGAGGTGGAAGAGTTGCTTGAACCTGGAAGGCAGAGGTTGCAGTGAGCTGAGATCACCACACTGCACTCCAGCCTGGGTGACAGAGTGAGACTCTGTCTTTAAAAAAAAAAGCATTTTTATAGTTTCTCTAGTCTGACATGTATTTAAATACTCAGGTGTTTTAGAAATATATTCCCATTATCAAGGCTTTCCGCCTGCCCTCCCCTCACTGTGTCCCCATTATCCTGAAGGTAGGAAATATCTTTTATATATCAAAGTCACATGTCATTGCTGAGACGAAGAAATCAACATCGGTCTTCTTAAGAAATGGAGATAGGCCAGGCACAGTGGCTTATGCTGTAATCCCAGCACTTTGGGAGGCCGAGGCGGGTGGATCACCTGAGGTCAGGAGTTCAAAACCAGCCTGACCAATATGGTGAAACCCCGTCTCTACTAAAAATACAAAAATTAGCTAGGCATGGTGGCACATACCTGTAATCCCAGCTACTCAGGAGGCTGAGGCAGGAGAATTGTTTGAACAAGGACTCGGGAGGCAGAGGTTGCAGTGAGCCAAGATTGCACCACTGCACTCCAGCCTGTGCTACAGAGCGAGAGTCTCCAAAAAAAAAAAAAAGGAAGTGGAGATAAAGAGTGGATGTATCATGCTATTAAGTTATCATACATTATGTTTCTGGATAAATTAGCATTGTAATTTTATGTATAGAAAATATATGTACTTATGTAACAAACCTGCACGTTATGCACATGTACCCTAGAACTTAAAGTATAATAATAAAAAAAAAAAAAGGAAAAGCAAAGTCATTACTGTGAAAAAAAAAGAAAAAAGAAAATATATATATACTTAAAGTGTATAAGAATAATACATTTAAATGTGTGATAAATATAAATATAAAATTAAAAAACTTATTACAGATTACAGGCAGTGAAAAAAGATTACATAAGTATATACAGATATCGAACCGTATAATATATAAATATGACTAATAGTGAAATAAGAGAAATTAGAGTCACAAATAGTTTTCTTATAGACATCAGAGTTCTCAAAAAAGGATCTGATTTTTCTCATACCATATGCCATAGATTTTATATGTTTTAAAACACAAGTTTTTTTCATTTTGCCTCTATTTATTTATTTATTTATTTAGAGGCAGAGATTTGCTCTTGTTGCCCAGGCTGGAGTACAATGGCACCATCTCAGCTCACTGCAGCCTCCTCCTGAGTTCAAGCGATTCTCCTGCCTCAGCCTCCCGAGTAGCTGGGAGTATAGGCATGCACCACCACACCTGGCTAATTTTTGTATTTTTAGTAGAGACAGGGTTTCACCATGTTGGCCAGGCTGGTCTAGAACTCCTGACTTCAGGTGATCTACCCACCTCGGCCTCTCAAAGTGTTGGGATTACAGGTGTGAGCTACCACGCCCAGCCTGTTTTTTGTTTTTACATGAACAAAGATGTCCTTTATTCAGAAAAGTAGAGGAGAATAGTGTACAAACCCATGCACCATTTTTTTCCTCTTGTTCAAAGTAAAGGGGATTAAAAATCAAGTTTGAAAGCAGAAGTAGTAACTGTGCTTGAAGTCTTTCAATTCCCTCCTGTATACCGTAAGTATTTCAGTTTTTCCCTTCTGTGGTCACAGATGCCCTCGCCTCATGAACCAGTTAGGTTGGCCTTATTCCATGGCCATAACCAACACTCTCAACCCTGGCCAGATATGCCAAACTGCATGCTATGGATTGATTAAAAAGGGAATCTGATGAGAAGGTGAGGTAGAGTTGATGCAAATTCAACAACATTCTAGAAAAAGCCATTTTAAGGAAAAATCTAGAGCAGTGGTATATGTGTTGCATATATGTGTTTTGGTCTTATAAAAAGCATATTAAAATGTTTGTAAGTTAAGGGCTTTTTGAGATTTGAAAAATCAGCTTGCTGCTTTTAAAATGATGTAATTAGTTTCTGGTTTTCTAGTTATTTCCTCTAAATCACATAAAAGAGATCATATATCCAAATTATGCAAATCTGAATGACTAAAAAATCAACATAAAACTTCCTGACATAAACATTTGAAGGATAGTATGCAGCCATGGGTTTTTCTCGTACCACAATGTAGTAATTTTCCCTGCCTCACTGAACTGGAGATTTTATGGGCTTTCATCAGAAATTTAAATTTCAGTACAAACTGTTTTGGTCCCATTCTATGAAGCCACTTTAATCAAAGAGAAACAGAAAAGTTACATGGCTTGTGGTATAGGCCTCTAACAGCATCTATCTTACAAGAGGCCCAGAGGCCTCACAGAGCCTCACGCGGCACTGTGAGAAAAAGGAATTTGATTTTAAAGGTAATTGAGGTGGACTTTTGTGCCACCAAATCCTTTCCAATAACTCACCTCCCCACTGAAATAACAGGGGATGCCATCTGTCCCTGCGATGGAGTCAGGGTCAGCCCAAGAAAGCCTGGATGGGATGGGACTTGCTCTCAGCCTCCAGGGACAGAGACCTGATCATGCAATTTTATACAGCTGGGGAAGCCTTGGATGGGCAGTCCCGGGCCGGGACGGCAACTCCACCAAGTCACCAGGGTCCCGCCACTTCCGTCTCCATCCTCCTGCCGCTGATTGTTTGGTTTCTATGTGAAGACTCCAGCCTTCACTTGTTTCTAGGGGGAGAGAAAGAGGCAAGGGAAAAGGGGAGCTGACAGCGAAGCCCTGTCCAACTGATCTGCGGACCAAAACTCCCTCCGCCCTCTGCCCAGGGCTAGAGAGTTTGGAAGCACACTCATTGAGCTGGGCAAACTGCCACCCCAGATAATATTAGGGTTCTGTCACCAAATAAGAGGAGGAGCTAGCATGAGGTGAGCACCTAGCAGCCCCTGCCCAGAACCTTGCTCCCTTCCTGCCACCCACAGCAAGTGGTAAAGGGCCCTGTCACTGGCTGAGCAGGGCAGGATGCACCTCGACAGGTTTTTCCCTCTGTGCTCCTGTTCTTTCTAACTTAATAAATGAGCCCATCCTAACAGCATCTGCTACTGTTACAAAAATCGTATATGCAACATGAATGTGAGTAAGAAAAGCTAACCAGTGTTTTTTTTTCTCTAACAAATATTCTCTCATAGGTTCCAGAATCTCAGCTTTTACCTGGACAGAGGTTTCAAGCTAAAGGTATGGTTTCCTAGCAACATAGTTAAAATTTTTTTTTCTTTACTATTAGAGCTTCTATAAAGTGATTGTCCTAAATGTTTTATTTTTTTATGGTGGGACGTATATAACATAAAAATTTACCCTCATAACTATTTTTAAGTATACACTTCTGCGGCATTTTGTACATTCACATTGTTGTACAACCAGTACCACCCTCCATCTCCAGAACGCATCTTCTCAAACTGAAACTGCATACCCATTAAACAATAAGTCCCCATTGCCTCCTCCCCCAGCCACTGGCAACCTCTGCTCTTTGTGTCTTTATGAATTTCACTACTCTAGGTACCTCCTAGAAGTGGAATCATACAGTAATTGACCTTTTGTGTTTGGATTATTTCACTTAGTGTGATATCCTCAAGGTTCATCCATGCTGTAGAAACTGTTAGAGTTTATTTCCTTCTAAGGGTGAATATTTCCTTGTAAGTATATGCCCTGGCCAGGCGCGGTGGCTCACACCTGTAATCCCAGCACTTTGGGAGTCCAAGGCAGGTGGATCACCTGTGGTCAGGAGTTTGAGACCAGCCTGGTCAACATGGTGAAACCCCATCTCTACTAAAAACACAAAAAATTAGCCGGGTGTGGTAGTGGGCACCTGTAATCCCAGCTACTGAGGAGGCTGAGGCAGGAGAATCACTTGAACCCAGGAGGTGGAGGTTGCAGTGAACTGAGATTGCACCATTGTACTCCAGCTTGGGTGACAAGACTGAGAGTCCGTCACAAAAAAAAAAAAAAAAAAAAAAAAAAGCCCCATGATGTTTATCCATTCCTCCATCAACGGACGTTTGCATTATTTCCACATTTTGGCTATTTGAAATAATCCTGCTATGAACATGGGTGTATCATTTCTTAAATATAGAGTTATATTATAGTTTTAGTTTTAAGTGATTTGCAATAATGAATACTGGACACAGTGTATACAGCAAGCTACTCTCTGTGAGCGTGCAGACCCTGAGCCCACTAGGCAGGAAGCACACGTCCTTCTTCCAGTCGCCCCTCTCTTAGTGCTTCCTCTCATCCTTTGCACCCCATGAGGTTTGTTAAAATGCTTCTGCTGATGGATTCCTACATATGTTCTCTTGTGTTCATTTTTAGATCCAGAGGAACAAGGAGACATTGTGGTAGCCTTGTACCCGTATGATGGCATCCACCCGGACGACTTGTCTTTCAAGAAAGGAGAGAAGATGAAAGTCCTGGAGGAGTAAGTGCTCTCAAGCATGCCACGGCTGCTCCTTTCCTCAGGCCACTGAGCCCTGCAGGCTGTCCCCTTGTCTTGCTTCTGGTGCTACAGCCATAGCCTAGCTCCCTTCCTGTAATGGGCATGAGGCCTCCTTGCTATCCACAGGGAGTGGGCAGTGGAAGGAATACAGCCAAAGGGATTTTCCTTTTAAGTCCGTCTGTGAGCGCTCTGCAGGGGGGTTCCCTTTGAAGACAGATGCTGGTTTTTCTTTAAAACAATTTTTTTTTAGATGGGATCTCTCTCTGTCATCCAGACTAGAATGCAGTGGCATGATCATAGCTCACTGCAGCCTTGAACTCCTAGGCTCAAGCAATCCTCTCACCTTAGCCTCCTGAGAAGCTAGGACTACAGGCGTGTGCCACCATGCCTGGCTAATTTTTAAAATTTTTGTAGAGATGGGATCTTGATATGTTGCCCCGGCTGGTCTTGAACTCCTGCTGTCAAGCAATTCTCCTGCCTTAGCCTCCCAAAGTGCTGGGATTACAGGTGGGAGCCACCACACCTAGCCTGGTTTCTTTCTTTATCCACTCTTGCCACCTTAAGAAATTTGGGTCTGTGTGGCCCATGCATGATATTTGAAATGGCACTTTTCTTTTGTTATATTACTCATGTTTAGACTGGGTTCATGGGCCCAGCCTAGTTTGAGTTCTAAGGGTGCTGAGCTACAGTAGCCGTGTTGGAAAATTCTCGACTCAGCAGCCACCATGCTTTTGTGAGGATGCCTGAGGGTCATCATCTCCTCGACCCCCTCTTGCTGACTCAGACATGTGGCAGTGTCAGACCATAGGCATGCAGGACAGTGCTCAGAATAAGAAACTCCAGTTGCTTTAATTCTAGCTTGTTTTTCTTACTAATCTTGCATTAAATGTCGTTATGACCTGCCAAATAGGGTTTGAGGGGGAGACCCCCTTATTAAGGACAAGGTGTTCCGTGGTTGACAGCAATGTTGCTTATGGGTTGAACATGAACTTAAGCCTGATCCTGGCCCTGCCACTTGATAGCTGTATGACCTTGACAAGACCGTTAAACTTTTGTACCTTGGTTTCTTTACTTATAAAATGGGAATGACAGTACCTAGATCATGGGGTTGATGTGAGCATGATGCATGTGTATAAACATAAGCAAAGAGGAGGCAGAGCTTAGTATTAGTTCTAGTTGTCTTCATGCCGTACAGACAAGGATCCTGTCTGTGTGTGGAATTTATAGAGGAGTGCAGTTAAGGCTCAAAGGGACCCATTCCTTCCCCCATTACCGGCTTACCTGCTTGCTTCTTCCAGTGCTGGTCCCTTCCTCCTCCCTGGCTCCATGCCTACCTTTCTGCTGAGGACTCAAGCATGGTGATGAGGCTCACTTGCTTGGAATTGTCTTATGGTTTTCTTTTTTTCATGGTGTCCATCTCTATGATAACTAGATGTTTGAACAAAGGAGTTTATAATGCATGAACTATGGACCAGTATTCCCTTGACTGTCATTTCTATAAGGCTTTGAAAGCATTTCTTAGCTATCCTGGGGCAAGTTACAAACCTTTTGCTTCTGTGAGATGGGAGCCATTTGTACCAACTCTTCTTTGTGCACCCCTGATCCCAGTGGCACGTGCTTTAGTTGTAAGTCTGTTTTTCTTTGCTTCTGTCTCTAAACATATTTTAATTCCATCACGAAGAGTGAATTTTCCCACTGGATTCTGGGGTTCCAGAGATGTTCTCCACCCACCTTCACCCTCCTAAACAAATATCTTGAGACAATTGCTATTATAGCTGTTGAGTCTTGGATATAAACACTTTTTTCCTTTTATTTTTAGTTGACATGGAATAATTATATGGGATACAGAGTGATATTTTGATACATGTATGCAGTGTGTACGGATCAAATCAGCATAATTAGCATATCCATCACCTTGAACATTTATTATTTCTTTGTGTTGTGAACATTCAAAACCCTCACTCCCGGCTTCTTTTCTTTCTCTCTCTCTCTTTTTGATAGCTTTATTGAGAATTCACAATACCACACAATTCACCCATTTAAAGTGTACAATTCAGTGATTTTTTTAGTGTAGTCACAGAATTGTACAACCATCACCACAATCCGTTGTAGAACATTTTAAATACCCCAAAAGGAAACCCTGGACTCCTTAGCTGTCACTTCTACTCTCCCATTCTCTCCAGCCCTAGGAAACTACAAATCTACTTTTTATCTGTGAAGACTGACCTATTCTGGATATTTCACACACATGGAATCATATAATATGTGGTCCTTTGTGGCTGCCTTCTTTTATTTAGCATAATGTTTTCAAAGTTCGTCCCTGTTGTAGCATCTCTCAGCACTCCGTTCCTTTCACTGCTGAGTAATATTCCACTGGATGGATATTCCAGATTTTGTCCATTCATCAGTTGATAGGCATTTTGGTTGTTTCTACTTTTTGCTTTTACAAATAATGATGCTTTGCACATTCATGTACAGGTTTTTGTGTGGATGTTATGGTGTCATCTTTCTTGGGTATAGGTCAAGGAGTGTAATTGCTGGGTCCTGTGGTAACTCCATGTTTTCTCTATTTTTAATTTTTTAATTGATACGTAATATCTGTACATAAATACATATTTATGGGATATCTGTGATATTTTGATACATGCATGGAATATGTAATCTTCTAGCTTCTTTTTGATGCGTATTTCTATTCTAGGCATGGAGAATGGTGGAAAGCAAAGTCCCTTTTAACAAAAAAAGAAGGCTTCATCCCCAGCAACTATGTGGCCAAACTCAACACCTTAGAAACAGAAGAGTGAGTCCTCATGTGTTGTCATCTTGGTGGCTTTGTTTGCCACATTGGATTTCTTGTTAATATTCTTCACCTTTTTCTTGCTCTGGAACATAATATGCATGAAATGTTGAAATGTCTTCACAGGTGGTTTTTCAAGGATATAACCAGGAAGGATGCAGAGAGGCAGCTTTTGGCACCAGGAAATAGTGCTGGTGCTTTCCTTATTAGAGAAAGTGAAACGTTAAAAGGTAGGAAATGGTTCAAGGCCTCTTTTAAAACACTATTTAGGAAATTATTTTTAGAAACTATTCTAGAATTACTCAAGGGGAAAAAAGGATATAGTATGCTCTGGTAGTAAAAGTTTTATAGTTTGATAAAAAATAACAAACTCCAATCGTTAGTTGTGCTACCAAAAGTAATATACTTGAGTGTGGTGGCTCACACCTGTAATCCTAACATTTTGGAAGGCCGAGGCAAGAGGATCACTTGAGTCCAGTCGTTGGAGACCAGCCTGGGCAACATAGCAAGACCCCATCTCTACAAGAAATAAAAAACTAGTCAGGCCTGGCAGTGCATGCCTATAGTCCCAGCTACTCTGGAGGCTGAGGTAGGAAGATCACCTGAACCCAAGGAAGGTAGGCTGCAGTGAGCTGTGATCATGCCACTGCACTCCTAGCTAGCCTGAGTGACAGAGTGAGGCACTGTCTCAAAAAAAAAGAAAAGAAAAAAGTACGGTAGAAAGCACACATGATTGTGGCCAGTTCTTAGCATGCTTTGTTTGCTGAGCCTTTTGCATTATTATTTAGAATAAATCCTGAAATTTTAAGACAAAGAAAATTAGGCTGGGCATGGTGGCTCAGGCCTGTAATCCCAATGCTTTGGGAGGCTGAGACATGAGAGTCACTTGAACCCAGCAGTTTGATACCAGCCTGGGCAACATAGCAAGAGCCTGTCTCTATAAGAAATTTAAAAATTAGCCAGGTGTGGTGGTGCATGATTGTAGTCTCAGCTACTGCAGAGGTTGGGGTAGAAAGATCATTTAAACCCAGGAGGTCAAGGCAGCAGTTAGCTATGATTGTGCCACTGTACTCCAGCCTGGGTGACAGAGCAAGAACCTGTGAAACAAAAAAAAAGAAAAAGAAAATCAAAATAACTTAAAAATTTTTTAATGTAGCTAAATAATAATTTTTAAAAATTATCATGAAGAAAGAAAATGGTATGTTGGCAAGCTACACAGCAAACAAAACGTGACTTCATTTGTCAAGTAGAATTTTTACAGGACTTTTAAAATTGTGCATTTTATACAACCTTCATATATATATATATATTGCATATTTTTAATCACAAAATGTGTACTGCAGTTGTTGTATAATGCAAATCTTATTTGTGAGTTATAAATATTTACTTATACCTTTCCCACCCATAGGAAGCTTCTCTCTGTCTGTCAGAGACTTTGACCCTGTGCATGGGGATGTTATTAAGCACTACAAAATTAGAAGTCTGGATAATGGGGGCTATTACATCTCTCCACGAATCACTTTTCCCTGTATTAGCGACATGATTAAACATTACCAAAGTAAGTAAAAACTGAACGTTCAACAAGACAAAATATATTTGTTATGATATATATAAGACGTCACACGCTATTTTTATATTAAAACTCTTTAGGCATCATATTTCTCTTAGATACAGTTGCAGGTCATATTCTATAAATGATTCTAAATTAATCTATAGTTAGGACAGGCACAGTGGCTCACGCCTGTAATCCAAGCACTTTGGGAGGCCAAGGCAGGTGGATCCCTTGAGGTCAGGAGTTCGAGACCAGCCTGGCCAACATGGTGATATCCCATCTCTACCAGAAAAAAAAAAAAATTAGCCAGGCATAGTGGTATGTGCCTGTAGTCTCAGCTACTCGGGAGGCTGAGGCAGGAGAATCACTTAAACACAGGAGGCAGAGATTGCAGTGAGCTGAAATCACCCCACTGCACTCCAGCCTGGGTGACAGAGCAAGACTCTGTTTCAAAAAACAAATAATAAAATAAAAGTAATTAATTCATCTATAGTTAAATACACAAAGTAAAATTTGATCCTTGTGATCCTCCCAGTCCTTCCCACCTAGTAGTACATGCTGTTTGACATTCAGTGTTACAAAATTACTAAGAGAAAAATATATGTTATCTTTGCATACATTTTTACAACACATCTGAATATCTGGGATAGGAATGCAGATTTGCAGATCTGTGTTTGCGTGTGTGTGTGTGTGTGTGTGTGTGTAAAAGTAATATATATTCTTGGTAAAGTCAAACAGAAATAACACTACCACTGAAATATTTAGAAGTGGCAGGTCAATGTCCCTGTCTCCAGTGCCACTTTGCAGCCCTGCAAAGCCTGGGCCTGAAACTCTGGGTCCCTTTGCTGTGTGACTGGAGTCAGTTGAGTGGTTGTTGCCCCGGCTCCTTTCTATGACCTGCTCGAAAGGAATGCATATTATAGGTTTGCTTGAGTCCCAAAACATGGAGAGAGCAACGTGCTTCCGATTTTGTAGATTCCTGCCTCCCTCTGCCCTCCCATTCCTGTGTGCATCCTGCACGTGCTGAGAGCTTGTGGTGCTCTGGCTCTGTTCTGGGGCCTAGGGTCCAGTGGTGACATGACCGACTCCCCACTATGGTACCCCGTGAAGCTTAATGTAGGCTCAGTAATCTGAAATCACATTTTATTAAGTGTGACAACCTGTCAGCCTGTGGTTGTCTGTTGGCTTTGTTATTTTTGTTCATGTATGTTAGCAGCGCTGATGAATACAATCAAGTATGTTTTCAATGGTTTTTCTTATACAGATTTCAGGCTGGTGGCTCACGCCTATAATCCCAGCACTTTGGGAGGCCGAGGCGGATGGATCACTTGAGGTCAGGAGTTCGTGACCAGCCTGGCCAACGTAGTGAAACTCTGTCTCTACTAAAAAATATAAAAATTAGCTGGGCATAGTGGCAGGCTCCTGTAATCCCAGCTACTTGGGAGGCTGAGGCAGAAGAATTGCTTGAAACCGGGAGGCGGAGGTTGCAGTGAGCTGAGATCGCCCATTGCACTCCGGCCTTGGCAACAAGAGTGAAACTTCATCTCAAAAAAAAGAAAAATAAACAAAAAACCCCACAAATTTAAAAAGTCACAATTATGTGAAGGGTGCATTTTAGTTCACAGACTGTGGCAGGTTGGACACTATAAGGCTCCTAGTTGAAACTCTTCTTTATAGACACAGGTGAAGTCCAAAGTATAGCATTTCTTAACCTTAATTTTTCCCTTTCAAATTAGAGCAGCCAGATGGCTTGTGCAGAAGATTGGAGAAGGCTTGTATTAGTCCCAAGCCACAGAAGCCATGGGATAAAGATGCCTGGGAGATCCCCCGGGAGTCCATCAAGTTGGTGAAAAGGCTCGGCGCTGGGCAGTTTGGGGAAGTCTGGATGGGTAAGTGCGTGGCTCGGGGGACTATGTCCTTCTAGAGATCGTGATAGAAGAAGTAAAGGCTCAAGCCAATTTCAATCAGCTTCTGAGCCAGACACTAAATTATGTCAGAGGCATCGTTTATTTTGTTTTCCTGTGTCCGTCGGGGTTGAGAACTGGCCTGCAAAATCTATTTACTTCAGCTCTTGCTCTTTCTTGCGACTTAGTAATTCTTTTAATGTTTGTAAGGAGGGGAGTAATGGGTATTTATCTTGAGCATCTGCCCATTTCTTCATGATTCCCTCATCGCCAGATTCTCTGGATGCACAGTTCAAGCGCAAGAAATTTGCTTCCATCTCTGGGAAAGGTTATCTTAGGGCTGGAACCCATTGGCTTAATAGAAAGCCTCAATGTATTATAATTTGAGGGTCACCAAGAAAGTTTCTGAGGTTCTCAAAGTCACATCCTGAATAAATCGTTTCTTACCATTAAGTATTGCCTTCTCAGGCTGGCAAGAAGTGCAGCAAGATTATAGCAGTGGCTTTTTCCAGGGGATTCTTTTCATCTACCTACTTTTAAAAAAGTTTTATAGTGGGCTGAGAACAGCGGCTCATGCCTGTAATCCCAGCACTTTGGGAGGCCGAGGCAGGAAGATTGCTTGATCCTAGGAGGCCGAGAACAGCCTGAGCAACATAGGGAGACCCCAACTCTACAAATAAAGAAATTAGCCAGTTGCCATGGTGTGTGCCTGTAGTTCCAGCTACTTGGGAGGCTGAGGTGGGAGGATCACTTGAGCCAAGGAGGTCGAGGCTGTAGTGGACTGAGATGGCACTCCTGTACTCCAGCCTGGGTGACACAGTGAGACCCTGCCTCTAAATAAATAAATAAATAAATAAATAAATAAATAAATAAATAAATGTTTTCATAGTGAATGCGAATATCTTTAGTGATAAGAGGTTTTTAGAACAAAAATGCTAAAGCATAACATTCTTTTAATGGTTCTAATGGAATGTGTGGTTATTTCTGGAAAGGGTAACATGTTAGGTCACACACATCTGACTGGGTCACTTTTTCTGTGTCAGCTTTGTGGAGTGAAAGCAACTGTGATTTCTAAATGAAAGGGGCAGATGGCTTTTAAACACTCTCCAGCCCCGGCAGAGCAGAAGCTGCAGCCACGTGGGCATGTCACCTCTGCATCCAGGTTTTCCCTCTGCAGTCTTGGCCCCTGGGATCACAGCCTTGCTCACTTTCTCCTGTTGGCCCCTCTTGAGCCGAAGTGTCTTTTAAACACAGCACATACTGAGCCAGCCTATCATTAATTCTTACTGCACTGTAAGTCTTTCTGCACATATTTGCAGAATTCAGGTAAACTGTAATTACATGATTTCACATTCTCCGTTTGGATTGGCACGTGTCAGAACTGGTTGGCAGTACAAATCAGGTCCTCCGTTTCTGTTCCACTCAGCAGATTCATGGGTGTGAGTGCTCACCCTGAATGTTGTCTCTTCCCAGGCACACTCTATTGTCTAAGTTGGAACATCTTCCTCCTCATTTCTCTATGTGCTCTTTTTTTAATTAACATGAAATTCACATGACGTAATTAATCATTTAAAACGAACAATTCAGTGACATTTAGTACATTCACAATATTGTGCAGCCACCACCTCCATCTACTTTCAAAATGTTTTCATCATCCCAAAAGGAAACAATGTACCCAATAAACAATCACTCTTCATTTCTCCCAACACTCAGCCCCTGGCAGCCACCATTGTTTCTGTCTCTATGAATTTAACCACTCTAGGTACCTCGTATAAGCGGAATCATTTATTTGTCCTTTTGTGTCTGGCGTATGTCACCTAGCATAATGTTTTCAAGGTCATCCATGTTGTAGAACGTATTAGAATTTTCTTGTTTTATGGCTGAGTAATATTCCATTGCATGACTATACCAGAGTTTGTTTATCTACTTATCCATTAGTGGACCTTTCAGTTGTTTTTACCTTTTGACTGTTATGAATAATGCTATATGAACGTTCACATACAAATTATTGTGTGGACACATTTTCATTTCTCTAGTGTATAAACCTAGGAGTTCAATTGCTGGGGCGTGTGGTAAGCCTCTGTTGAACTTTTTGAAGAACCACAAAACTGTTATCTGCTCATTAAAAAAATGACTTGGCTTCTTTTTTCCTCCGATGATGTTTATTTATTTTTTTTTTTCCAAATCTACAGAATGGAGCAGGAATAGTATAATGAATATTGTATACCCTTCACGTAGATTCACCAGTTGTTAATATTGTCCTAATTTTCTTATTCTTTTTTATTTACGTACACATACATAGATGTTATTATTGTCGTTGACCACCTGAGACTAAGTGCAGATGTGACTTGCTGAGTTTTGTGAAGAGTGTCTAAGCACCTAAGCAGTGCTGTGTTCTCAGTGCACCTGTCAGGAGGCATAGTATTAGCTGGTCCTATTCTTAATGATGTTCTATTTGATTTTGTCTACAGTGATCCACCATCACTTTTATTTAAAGTGATCCAAAAGTTTAAATGGACCATTTAAATTTAGTTTCTCCATGGCAACTTTTTACTCCCTTTTGTAATAAATAAATGCTCTGTGGGAAGTTTCTTTAAGATTGTGTAAAAAGAACTTTCTCCAAGTGGTTTCAGCAGGATCTGCGAATTCTCTTCCCTCTTAGAAGCCGCCACTTCTCTATAAAGCTTCAGTCCTTTCTGTCCTCCTCCCTCGCTCTTTGAACATGTCTGTTCCAACCCCACTGGCTCACATCAAGAACAAGGGACTTCTGCCTTCTCTTCCTCGCTTCCCCGTCTGTTCACTGAGAGTATTGGCAGGAAAACCAGGATCACAATCGCAGTTAATTGTGCTCTTAGTCCATCTGAGTACTTACTGTGACTTTGCGTGGGGAGAAGGAGGAGAAGACAGGAGGAAGGGACAAAAGAGTGCACAGGCTCTACGTGCCCTGCTCTAAGTGTATTTGCATTGACATTCTCACATACTCATTGCTGTAGCACTGCGAATGAGACAGGCGTTTCTGTGATCATTGAGATCACAGAATCAGATAAGCAACTTACTCAAGGTCATGCAAGGCAGTGAGAGAGGCAGGCTGCTCTGGCATCTGGGAACCCTGGACTCAATTATTTGCTATACTGTTTCTAACTTAATTTGACTTCCCTAGCCTCAGTTTCCACATCAGTGAAATGGACAAACTCCTATCTTATCAGTTGTTCAAAGGAAGAATGAGATTATGCACCTAGGATGTTTCCCAGAGTCTGACTCCATGTGCCCTATTTTTATTATCATCACTTTTTTGTATTTGATTCTAGTTATTGGAAGCTATATTTTGATGCCTTTTCCCCAATTTTAATCATAAAATAGAACTATAAATAATCCAATTAGACTTTCCTATGGATATTTGCTGGCAAAGTAATTAACATGTCTGTCATGAAAAGAAATGTAGAGGGAGGTTAACCAGGATGTACTGGTTCACCCTAAATCAGTAGCCCTGCATATAAAGTGATAGCTTGGAATTTTGTTCCAACCTCTCCTATTCAGCTGCAAAGCCAGGATAAAGCATCAAATTGCATGCTGTTTGCACCTGAGAGATAAGTACAGTGAACCAAGTACATTCAAATCCAACTGCTTGAGTGAATTATTTCTCAATAACACTGTTTTTAAAGATGCAGTTGTTGGCAAGGCACAGTGACTCATGTAATCCTGGCACTTCGGGAAGCCGAGGCAGGTAGATCGCCTGAGCTCAGAAGTTCGAGACCAGCCTGAACAACATGGTGAAACCTTGACTCTACCAGAAATACAAAGAAAATTAGTTGAGCGTGATGGTGTTGCACCTGTGTTTCCATCTACTCAGGAGGCTGAGGTGGGAGGATCGCTTGAGCCTGGGAGGTGGAGGTTGCAGTGAGCTGAGATTGCACCACTGCACTCCAAGCTGGGTGACAGAGTGAAACCCCATTTCAAAAAATAAATAAATAAATATGCAGTGGCTGCCAGCCTGGATGCCTGGCATCAAAAGTGCTGCTGTCAGCTGTGGTGTCAGTGCATCTGCCAGGGGGTGCCTGGTGAGGCTGGGGGCAAGAAGTCAGGATCTAGGCAGCCTGGGGCGCACACCTCAGCAGACCTGCTTACATCCCCTGTTCTGTCGTAAGGTGCAAGTCTGCACTAAAATTGTGCACCTGGAGCTTAAGAACATTGGTCCTTTCTGGGATTGGGAAAACCTCCTTTCTTCTAATTCCAGATACGTCAAATCCCCCTATTTCTCTTCCTTTCCTGCACACAACCTTGATTTTAGATAACTTTTGCTTATCATATATCCAGGTGGTGCCTGGGAGAAACAAGTTTAGAAGAGAGGAGAATGGGGTGTTGGAAAGTATGTGATTGTTCTATGCAAATTGTTACTTTTTAGACTGTCTGAAACAGGGTAAAAATCTTGAGAAAATACATCACTTGAATAGATTTGCTCATTCTGTTTTTAAAAATTGTGGTAAAATACACATGACATAAAATTTGCTTTTTAGCGATGTTTAGGTGTACAGTTCAGTAGGTTAAATACATCTACATTGTTATGCGAACAATCTCCATACTCTCTTTTCATCTGATAAAACTGAAAGACTGTACTCTTTAACACCAACTTCCTGATCCCTTCTCCCTCCAGCTTCTGGCAACCACAATGCTAGTTTCTGTCTCTATGAATTTGACTACCTTAGGTACCTCAAATAATTAGAATCATACAGTGAAAAGACTCTGCATGTGTCAGAATTTCTTTGCTTTTTAAGGCTGAATGATATTCCTTTATATGCATATGTAACATTTTGTTTATTCATCTGTTGATGGACAATTAGGTTGTTTCTACGTTTTGGCTATTGTGAATATGCCACTGTGAACATGGGTGCACAGATACCTCTCTGAGACCTTATTTTCCATTCCTTTGAGTATAAATCCAGTAGTGGAATTGCTGGATCCTGTAATTCTATCTTTAAAATTTTGAGGCACTGCCATATTGTTTTCTATATTAGCTACACCATTTTACATTCCCACTGACAGTGTATAAGTGTTCCGTTTCTCCACAGCCTCACCAACAGTTGTTATTTTCTGTTTTGGGGATTCTTTTTGTTGGCTGGTTGGCTTTTTTGATAGTTGTCATTTTAATAGATGTGAGATGGTATCTTACTGTGGTTTTGATTTGTGTTTTCCTGATAATTAGTGACCAAGCATCTTTTCATGTCCTTCCTGGTCATTTCTACATCTTCTTTGGAGAAACTTATGTTCAAGTCCTTTCCTCACTTTTTAAATTGTGTTTTTTACTTGATTTACTAATAATGTTTTAAATGACAGAGGCAGTAGAGCCTCATCTAAAGTGGGGTTTAATGGAACCTGTCTCAAAAGGATTGCATAACAATTGAAAGAAATTGTGCAGGTAAGTTCAACTGACAGCATTCAAAGTGCTGTTATTAAATAATATCTTTAGAAAGAAAATGTGTCATATTAGTGCAAAGGCTATATAGTAGAGGAAAGAAATTGCCCAGGGTTTCCCCACTAAATAGAAGTTTTTTGTATTTTTGCTTTTTAATTTTTTTAATTTTGAGATAACTGTGGATTTATATGTCATTGTAAGAAATAATACAAAAAGGATAACATATGTCCACACAGAAACTTGTACATGAGTGTTCATAGTAGCATTATTTGTAATAGCCAAAAAGTACAAACAACCCAAATGTCCATCAGATGATGAATGGGTCAATAAAATGTGGTATATTCATACAATGGAGTATTTGGCAATAAAAAAAAAAATGACCTGGTATGCTTCAACATGGATGCCATGTTGTTTTATGGATGACGTATAACAACACTATGTTAAGTGAAAGAAATAAGTCCAAAGGAGCACATATTATACCGTTCCATTTATATGCAATGTCCAGAATAGGCAAATCTAGAGTTAGAAAGTAGATGACTGGTTGCCTAGGGCTGGGGGGCTGGGAGTATGGTAGGAGTGACTGCTAATGAGCATGGGATTTCTTTTTGGAGTCATGACAACATTCTAAAGCTGATTGTGGTGATGATTGTACAATTCTGAATATGCAAATAACTGATGAACTATATACTTTAAATGGGTAAATGGCATGGTATATTAATTATATTTCAATAAAGCGGGCAAATATATAAAAGAAATGATACAGAGAGATCCCATATACCATTTACCCAGTTTCCCCCAGTAGTAACATCTTGTAAAACTATAGTACAACATCACTACCAGGATATTGGCATTGATCAGTGTTCATTTTTTACTTGTGCTTTTCTTCCGGTCTTATTTATTTATTTATTTATTTTTTTGAGACAGAGTCTTGTTCCATCGCCCAGGCTGGAGTGCAGTGGCGCGATCTCGGCTCACTACAAGCCCCGCCCCCCGGGTTCAATGCCATTCTGCTGCCTCAGCCTCCCGAGTAGCTGGGACTACACTCACCTGCCACCGCGCCCGGCTAATTTTTCGTATTTTTAGTAGAGACAGGGTTTCACCGTGGTCTCTATCTCCTGACCTCGTGATCCACCCGCCTGGGCCTCCCAAAGTGCTGGGATTACAGGCGTGAGCCACTGCGCCTGGCCTTCTTCCAGTCTTATGTTGAATGGAGGAAGGAAGGAAAAGAAGGGAAGGCGAAGAAAAGAAAATAGAAGAGAAAAAAATAGAAAATTTTGACTTGGGATCTTTTGCTTATAGGGACTGAGTTTGCCTGTCAGTCAGGGAGCTCCTTCTTCACTCCGGAAATAATTTAAATACGTTGAATACCCATAGCAGAGGAATATTGGGAATACAACCAAAAGAGTTGTGATTGGTGATTTTATATTACAAACTGGCTGAAGGATACCCCCTCTCCCAATTTTGAGCTGCCAGAATTTAGTTTTCTCTTATCCTTTTTAGTTTCTCAAAGGATAAGCAGGCCAGCTTTTCTCATTGATAGAAAAATAACAATTAAAATTCTATCACTATTAACCAAGTAAGTTAATATTTTTATTAAACATAAGGAATTGTTCACGGACAACCCGTTTCATTTTATGGTCTGCATTTTTTTGGCCTGAAATGCAGTGAACAAATACTAGGAAGTGACCTGTTCTTTGGGGGAAGGGGCTGGGTGGGGATAAAAGAAAGAGGTGTCTCTGCTTCAAGCTGTTTCCTCTTGTTTGTGTGATCCTTGTGACATCTGACTTGGGTGACATGCTTCCTCTGCGGATTGTCCTATTCCCAGGGAATCAGCTGGGCAGCTAGGCTAAGGACGATGTTTCCTCTGACTGCTTGGTCTATGAAGAGACCCTGAGGAAGGAAGGAAACTTATTTTAAATTGAATTTTGCTCGATAAATTCTCATTTGAACCAACTGCCTTGAGATTAATCACCAACCCACTTCCAAAATCAACTGCATGCATTTTTTAAAAGCCACTCTCCCTTTTGCGGTACGTGGGCACTTTTTAGCCAGCCAGTCACAGCCGGTACTAGAGCGCTCTCAAGATGCCACATCAGATTTCTTTAACTGTGGCAAAGTGGCACTCCACAAGACACTTTTTACTAGCTCAAAAAGATTTTTTTAACGTAATTTTTCATCCATATTGACAACCCAAATCTCCATGACTAGGTTAATTTGAACCTTCAAACTACCAGAGAGTATCTTGGAAAACTGTGATTTGATCCTTAGCACTGAATAAAAATCATGCCTTTAACAGAGGGATGAAAACCACCCTATTGTTTCAATGTCACGGCCCTAAGAGATCATCTGGGAGCTGCTGCCATTCTTGGACCATGTTTGACACAGCTGCTTTATCTACCACTCACCTCAAACTCCTTATCAGTATTTAAAATATCTGCAGCTGCAATATTTCCTGATAACTTTCCCCCCGACCTTGGAAAGCGTTTTTTTTTTTTCCGTCATCCTTTACTCATACTTTTCTATTGTATAAGAGTCTCCATGAGCTCCATTGTTTTTATGATGGCAAGAGGGAAATGGTTTAGTTTCTTTAACTTTTATTGCTATGTAATGTAACAAGCAAGCAGAAAATGCAAACACAAATATCTAATTTCACAAATAATTACAAAGCAAAAACTGGTGTGCGGACCTCTGAAAGGAAACTTGCTAGCCCCAGAAGCCCCCACCCTCCACCCATGCCCTCCCACCCACACCCTACCTGTCCCCCAGACACAACAGCTATTCCAACCTTCCTGATGGTTTCCTGACTTTTCTTAATTTTACCACTTTTGTATATGGGGATGTATGTATCCCCCAAAAACATAGCTCAGTTTTGCCTGTTTTTGTACTTTATATGAATGCATTTTACCAAATATGCTCTTTTATGTCTTGCCTCTTTTACTCAACGGGTTGGTGAGATGCATCCATGCTTTTGGGTGTGGCTACAGTTCATTCATCTTCATTCCATATGGTGTTGGTGAGATGCATCCATGCTTTTTTGTGTGGCTACAGTTCATTCATCTTCATTCCATATCATGTTTGTGAGATGCATCCGTGCTTTTGAGTGTGGCTACAGTTCATTCATCTTCATCCCATGTCGTGTTGGTGAGATGTATCCATGCTTTTGGGTGTGGTTACAGTTCATTCATCTTCATGCCATATGATGTTGGTGAAGTGCATCTGTGCTTTTGGGTGTGGCTACAATTCATTCATGTTCAGTCCCTATGGTCGGTGAGATGCATCCGTGCTTTTGGGTGTGGCTATAGTTCATTCATCTTCATCCCATGTCATGTTGGTGAGATGTATCCATGCTTTTGGGTGTGGCTACAGTTCATTCATCTTCATGCCATATGGTGTTGGTGAGGTACATCAGTGCTTTTGGGTGTGTCTACAATTCATTCATCTTCAGTTCCTATGGTCGGTGAGATGCATCCGTGCTTTTGGGTGTGGCTATAGTTCATTCATCTTCATCCCATGTTGTGTTTGTGAGATGCATCTGTGGCTATGGTTCATTCATCTTCATTCCATATGGTGTTGGTGAGATGCATCCATGCTTTTGGGTGTGGCTATGGTTTATTCATCTTTATGCTATATTGTGTTGTGCTGCATGTGTTTTCAAGATATGTGATCGTTTATCCATTTATTTCACCATTTACTGATGAAATTGGAGTTCGTGTTAGTCCATTTTGCTGTGCTAAAGGAATACCTGAGACTGGGTAACTTATAAAGAAAAAGTTTATTTGGCTCACAGTTCTGCAGATTGTACAAGAAACATGGCACCTGTCTCTGCTTCTGGTGAAGCCTCGGGAAGCTTCCATTCAAAAAGGAAGGCAAAACGGGGCGAGCATGTCACACAGTGAGAGCAAGAGAGTGACCAAAAGAGGTGCCATGCTTTTAGACAACCAGCTCTCTTGTGAACTAATAGAGCGAGAACTCACTCTTTACCACGGGGATGGCCCCAAGCCATTCATGAGGGATTCATTCCCATGACCCAAATACCTCCCTCCAGGCCCCACCTCCAACACTGGGGAACAAATTTCACCATGAGATTTGGAGAGGACAAACATCCAGACTATATCAGAGTTGTTCCCAGTTTGGGCTGCTATGAACAATGTGCTGCATATTTTTGTGCTGGTCCAAGCATGCGTGAGTTTCTCTAGGGTGAGTGGGAGTGGATTTGCTGGATCATAAGGTGTATGAATCTTCAGCTCTTCTAAGTTATTGCCAACTTATTTTTCAAAGTGCCGGTCCCAGCTTAGATTCTCACCAGCAATATGCCAGTCCCCATGTCCCCTTTCCCGACTAGCAGAGCTGTACTTAGAGAGATGTGGGCCCCAAGGCAGCACAGGCCGTAGGTGGTTACCCAGAAGGAATTATGCGCTCAGCATCCTTCACGGGCACCTTGGATGTTGTCACAGAAGTTCTGCAATTGAATTTCAGTGATGCTCAGCAAAGAACACAGAATGGGGCCTAGGGCAGCTGCCCCAGAGTCCCTCCCAAGGGGCAGGTGCTCAGCAGCACTTGATATTGCCAGACTTTAAAATTTTTTGCTAAGCTTGGCAGTGGTTTCTCATGACTTTATTTGCATTTCTCTGGTTACTAAGAAGATTGAGTACTTTTCACATGTTTATTAGTCATATGAATTTCTTCTGTTGAAATGCCCATCCAAGCCTTTGCCTATTTCTTCTGATTTTTCTTATTGATTTGTGAGAATCCTTTATATGTTCTGGATGCCAGTTCCTGGCAGTTATATGTATCATATATTTTATGTATTTTCATATATTTTATATCATGTATTTTCCTGTTGTGATTTGCTATGGATATGCTCATGTAACTTAGGGTTAGAGTTAGGGCTGGCTAGGGTTAGGGTTTATAAACTTTAAAAAAATTATAATAAACCCTTTTTGATTTAAATGTAATATTAAAAGTCTTTTGTTGGTGGAATGCACTTTAAAATAACTCTTAAGATCTACAGAAAATACCATATTGCTTGTAATTATGCATTTAGATGGCAGAACAATTTAATATATTCATAATTCCATTATTTTAGGTAGGTGGTGGCTTTTTAAAAGGACCTAGGATGTTTTTTGTCAGCTTTCTGTTACTATCTTCTCCATATGTTCTAATACTTATTTTATACTGCATTCTTCTACTTCTTTTCTTTCTTTTGTTTTAGAAATGGGAATCTCACTGTATTGCCCAGGTTGGTCTTGAACTCCTGGGCTCAAGCGATCCTCCTGCCCCTCAAAGTGCTGGGATTACAGGCATGAGCCACCTTGTCTAGCCTTATTTTTCTATAGAGCACTGCAAGCTCCTAAGTATTAACCAAAGTGGAGTACAAAATAAAACATTTAATAGAGGAATCAGTCTTCATGACCAGAAGAAACATCACTGGACAGGTTGACTGCTAGCTATAAATGAACTTTTTCTTACTTGTTTGAAGGCTTGGAAAGAGATGTATAATACATTTCTTTATTATTTAAAAAAATCATTTTATTAAAAAGTACATACTTGACTGGGCACAGTGGCTCATGCCTACAATCCCAGCACTTTGGGAGACCAAGGTGGGCAGATCAGCTGAAGTCAGGAGTTCGAGACCAGCCTGGCCAACATGGCAAAACCCTGTCTCTCCTGAAAAAAAGAAAGAGAAGAGAAGAGAAAAGAAAAGAGTACATACTCCTTGACAAATACAATCAGAATAGAAAAGAACAAGAGAAAGCAGAAGTCACTCCAAATTCTACCAGCCAGGGATAATCACTGCTGTTTTACTCAGCAGGCTTCCAGTCATCTTTCTATGCTATTCACATACAGATACTCTTGCACCCTAAAAAGGGGACCGTCCACTCCATGTCACCTTTCCTTAGGGCAGGTGCTATCCAGCTGTTGTGCACCAGGCAGCAGGAACCTGCAAGGAGATTTGCAGTGGCACCACCAGCTGCTACTCCCTTCCCCACTTTTTTTTTTTTTTTTTTTACATTTCAAGAGAAAGGTGGAAACAGAAGAGAGGACAGAAAGGAAGAATATGATTATTAATATTTCTGCTTTGCCAAATTACTGAGAAAAGGCTTTCCCAAGAGAAAGTCAGGGTTAAAGTGCTCAATCCCAGTCCCAGAAGGGTGGTGCCTCAGGGGGACCATACTAAGGAGTCAGTATTGCCCAGAGCGTGTTCCATGCAGTGTCAGAGGCTACTTGAACAAGTGTTCTGAGATCAAGAAAGTGTGGGAAATGCTGGGGTGAACAAAGGCAGGCTTTTCCCCTGAAGTCCTCCCAGGGCACCTGCTGCATCTCCTGGGTGGGGGCTGAGTGGAGGGAGGGGCTCCCTGTCCTTTCAGTGGGGGATCCTTTTTCACTAACAGTCACCCAAGTCCAGTTGTCTGCAAATTTTGGGAAGTGCTTGTTTGACTCTAGTATATTGTACTTTAAAGATAGTATATGTAAGTAATTTTTATAAAGAACACCTGTTTTAAAGAAAATTTGGTAAATAGTTAAAAGATATGGTAAGCAAAATTAAAATCACTCATAATTGCACCATTGGAAATAACCAGCATTTGGTGTATTTTGGTGTATTTTCTTCCAGACCATTGTTTATATGTGTGTGTCTGTGTATCTATAAAATACGTCTGCATTTTAAAATGGGGATTATAATGTGAGTGTATGCCTGTGTGTGTATGTATATGTATGTAAGGGATTATAGCATATAGAGAGTTTTGGGGGTTTTTTTGGTCTTGAATAAAGAACATTTTATTATTAGAGAAAAATATTAGTCCTCGGCTGGGCGCAGTGGCTCACGCTTGTAATCCCAGCACTTTGGGAGGCCAAGGCTGGCGGATCACTTGAGGTCAAGAGTTTGAGACTAGCCTGGCCAGCATGGTGAAACCCCGTCTCTACTAAAAATGCAAAAATTAGCCAGGTGTGGTGGTGGGCATCTGTAAACCCAGCTACTCGGGAGGCTGAGGCATGAGAATCACTTGAAACCAGGAGGTGGAGGTTGCAGTGAGCCAAGATCGTGCCACGGCACTCCAGCCTGGACGACAGAGCAAGACTTAGTCTAAAAATAAATCAATCAATAAATAGAGGACAAATATTAGTCCTCATGGTACAGTGCCAATAAAAACGTTTTTTACTATTATTTCATAGAAATCTTTTGATTTTTGAATAATTTAAACATTTTTTGGTAAAGAAAATTCCTAGATACTTTTCATCTAGCCTCCCTAATTTTATCACTACATAGTGTTTTAACTCAGGCTTTTTCTATCTGTAATTAAATTTTCTGCTAACTCTGCATCTACAAAGTGAAGTTTTAAATTTTTTTTTTTTTTGAGACGGAGTTGCACTCTGTCACCCAGGCTGGAGTGCAGTGGTATGATCTCAGCTCACCGCAACCTCCACCTCCCTGGTTCAAGTAATTCTCTTGTCTCAGCTTCCTAAGTAGCTGGAATTACAGGCGCCCACCACCACGCCCAGCTAATTTTTGTTTTTTTAGTAGAGACGGGGTTTCACCATTTTAGCCAGGCTGGTTTTGAACACCTGACCTCAGGTGACCCACCCGCCTCAGCCTCCCAAAGTGCTGGGATTACAGGCATGAGCCATTGCCCCCAGCTAAATTTTCTGTTTTATAAAGCATACCCATCTTCTTTTTTCTTCCTAGGTTACTATAACAACAGTACCAAGGTGGCTGTGAAAACCCTGAAGCCGGGCACTATGTCTGTGCAAGCCTTCCTGGAAGAAGCCAACCTCATGAAGACTCTGCAGCATGATAAGCTCGTGAGGCTGTACGCTGTGGTCACCAGGGAGGAGCCCATTTACATTATCACCGAGTACATGGCCAAGGGTGAGTTCCTCTCACTGCCCAGAGCTTGCAAGGGCTTCAAACTCAAAAAGTAAAATGTGTAAGTGTTCAGAGTCACTCAAATAGTTTAATTATCAAACAGTATACACACTACTGAAAAATCAGGAAATATGGGAGGACAAAGCAGTTTATAAACCTAATCACCGGAAGTAATCCCATGTCACAGAATTGAAGTCTAATCCTCCTGTTTTCTCTGTGTCTACCTGCATGTACCTATTGCCCCGAGGATAGTACCCCATATCTAGTCACCCCCAATGAATATTTATCAAATGAATTACTATGTATTTCAAAAAGGAATATTTTTTGTCATATGCTTAAAATGTGAGTTCCCAGAATTCTAATACTACAGATTTAGTACAGATTATTCAGTACCAAATTCCTCTTTCTTTTGGTTTTTTTGTTTTTGTTTTTGTTTTTTGGAGACGTCTCACACTGTTGCCCGGGCTTAAGTACAGTGGTGCAATCTCTGCTTACGGCAACCTCTGCCTCCCAGGTTCAAGCAATTCTTCTGCCTCAACCTCCCTAGTAGCTAGGACTACAGGCACATGCTGCCATGCCCAGCTAATTTTTTGTATTTTTAGTGGAGATGGGGTTTCGCCACGTTGGCCAGGCTGATCTCGAACTCCTGAGCTCAGGCAATCTGCCCGCCACGGCCTCCCAAAGTGCTAGGATTACAGGCATGAGCACCCAGCCTCTTTTTGCTCCTTAGCGTTATCTAATATTCATTTTCCTTTCCAGCATTATCTAAATGTTCAGGGTGTCACTTTTAAATATTAACGTTTTTTAAAACTTGTGGAGGTTAAAGTCCTGTGTAATCACAGAATTGCAGGAGAATAGACTTCAAGCAATCAATTTTTCTTCTACTGTGATCACCTTCATATAGAAGACTTCGAATCAACATCCTTCTTCCTGTGTTCCCCTCCAGTTCAGGAAACATGCTAATAAACTGCCAAATTATTTTTTTAAAAGTCCTCAGAAGTAATGAAGAAACATAAGCAATGATCCAGGATTAACAATCATTTCATGCACAATGGAGATGATAGTATGATGTCATAGCTGAATAGATTCAAAAGATGGATATTATATTTTCTTATTTAATATCTGTGAGTATTTCAAAATATCAGTCACTCAGAGTCCTTCCAAACAAGGACATTGTTTGTTTGTTTTAAAGCAAACAAACCAATTAGCTCTTGTGGCTTGGGTTGCTATAGCTCAGAATTCAGGCTCAGAGCCGGACACCTAATAGGAGTTCAGTAAATATTGTTGAATTAATTAACTTAGAATATTCTTAATGATAGATGTTAATATGAGTTTTCCTATGTAACAATGCCATATATATATATATATATATATTTTGAGACAGAGTCTCTCTCTATCATCCAGGCTGGAGTGCAGTGACACTATCTCAGCTCACTGCAACCTCTGCCTCCCAGGTTCCAGCGATTCTCCTGCCTCAGCCTCCTGAGTAGCTGAGATAACAGGTGCTTGCAACCATGCCCAGCTAATTTTTGTATTTTTTAGTAGAGACAGGATTTCACCATGTTGGCCAGGCTGGTCTTGAACTCCTGACCTCAGGTGATCCACCTGCCTTGGCTTCCCAAAGTGCTGGGATTATAGGCGTGAGCCACCAAGCCTGGCCAACAATGCCTAATATTTACTGAGCACTTACTATATACCAGACTGCTCTTGGTGCTTTCTATGGGTGATCTCACTTAGTCTTTTCAGCAACCTGAGGGCTAAGTACTATTGTTCTGTGTCATGGATGAGATTGCATAATGTTTACTGAGCATTTGCTACCTGCCAACCATCATGGTATGTGCTTTGGATGCAACATTTGATTCCAACCTCCCCAAAACTCTAATATAGCCTCTAGTACATGCCCATTTTACAGAGACCTAGATGAGGTAAACAACTTGACCAAGGCTACCCGTGAGGCTGGTACTTAAAGTTCTAGGGGAAAAACAGGTCTTGTTTTAGAGATGAAGCCGTGGAGGTTGGAGAGTTTGCTCAGCAGCACACTCCTTCTTAGGTAGGTTCCACTTTTTTCCAAAGCGCAGTTCACTCATCAAATACTCATTGAGGCCAGGCGTGGTGGCTCACACCTGTAATCCCAGCACTTTGGGAGGCCAAGGTGGGAGGATTGCTTGAGTCCAGGAATTTGAGACCAGCCTGGGCAACATGGTGAAATCCTATCTCTACAAAAAAATAAAAGAATTAGCTGGATGTGATGGCATGTACCCTCAGCTACATGGGAGGCTGAAAGTGGAAGGATTGCTTGAGCTTGGGAGGCTGATGCTACAGTGAGCTGTAATCATGCCACTGCACTCCAGCCTGGGTGGCAGAGTAAGACCCTGTCTCAAAAAACATTCATTGAGCACCTACAGTGTGTGCCAAGTTCTGTGCTTTTTGCTGGATACAGATGGGAGTGAACCTGGCTAAGTGTCTGCAGAGGGTAGGCCTTCCAGTGAGCTCGCTAAAGATTGGGAGGCTGCAGTGAGTGGATCATGGTGGCAAGTACTCTGAAATGCATGGTTCTCAGACACCTGTAGTGAGAAAAGTGGTATCCGCCCACATTCTCACCTGGAGCACATGCCATGTTTCACATCAGGTCAAAGGTAACAGATTAGAGGGGACTGGGTTTGACCAATGCCGGGAAAAGGCTTTATTTAACCATAGAGAATTGCAAAGCCAATCATATTGTGGGGGGTTCCCCTGTAATAATAATGATGATGTGAATTTTGTTTGGATTTTTTCTTGCGTGTTTGAACTGCACTAACTTGTTCTTTCTTTCTCCATAGGCAGTTTGCTGGATTTCCTGAAGAGCGATGAAGGTGGCAAAGTGCTGCTTCCAAAGCTCATTGACTTTTCTGCTCAGGTAACATATTCAGAAAGCCCCATGTGCATGTGCATTTGCAAAGACTTCCCTGCGTCAAATTCATGAAGGAGTTATTGCTCCAGGGAGAAGGAATTTCTGTTGAATGTTTCCCAGCAGCAGTTATGAGAAAAAGACCTTCCATGGTACAATTCTTGGAGATAGTAATAGGAGATTCACATGGATTGTGTGCACGTGTTGAGTTTTGACCTGAATATCATCTTCTATAAGCCGAGTCAACCTCTTTATGTTCATTTCACAAGTCACAGAATCAGTGCAGTTGAATCAATCGCTTTCTCAGCATTTGGGAGAGGCAGTTCCATACTATGTAAGCACCGCAGCTTTTAAATGATGCATACGTTTTATTTAAGTTACGAATAGAATGTATGCATACTTTTAAGTCTTCCGTATTCTTGAAAACAGAGGAACTATGTCCCTTTCCTGCTACACTTCTTCTCGCTCGTTCTCATTGGATGTGCCATCAGGATTCTGTGAAATATTCGTTTGTACTATTTTTAGAACTAGTCTAGGAGTTGCCTGTTTATTTACTTTGGAATAACATGTTTCCTGAAGTGTATTTAAGAGCAGAAGCAGGTTATCCAGAAGCCCCGCCATGTGCCCAAAATATCAAGGAAATGCACACTTGAATGATGCCAGCTGCTGACTTTTACTACTTTCATTGTGTCCATTAGTCATGTTCATTAATTTGCTTGCTTGTTTTTCAGTATTGGCAATGGGTGGTTTCATGAAGCCCAGTGTATGTAGCAAGAGATTTATAGAAGTTCTAGGGAAGGCTGGTCCCTGTAGTTTTACTCCCACTTCTTCCCTCACACCCTCTTTTGGTTAGGAAATTGCTACAGCCTTCTTGGGAATATGAGATCCAAGGAATGCATGAGTACAGAGGTGAAGCACCTCACATAAGGTAGGGCTGGACACAGGTTCTGTAATAGAGCATCGTGGGCTAAGCTGGCATTCAGAACCTGGAGACTGGAGTTTGTGTCCTGGTTCTGCCACTCGATAGCCATACCGCTTCAATTTTGGAAGCCCTTTACCTATTTGGGCTACTTTATTCACCTATAAAACAGAAAGGTCATTCCTACTGTAAGGAGATGTTGTTGAGGGTCACATCAAACACAGATGTTGTTGTGTCACGTGCTTGGCACGGGCACAAGCACCTCAGAGCCTGCTGGTGGAAGCTGGGAAAACCCAAGGGAGGGCAGTGCCCATCCTTCCAGTAAAGGTGTGTGATGGGTGAGTCACACTGCTCAGGCATCCTCTCCACCTCCGGGACTCGACAAGCCTAACAGGTTCCTCATCTGAGTTAGAAATTCAAGTGTGCCCTGAAATGCCAACATCTAATAAGAAAGAAGCATAATTGCTGTGGTGGAACAGAGGGGTAAGGAAAGGACCCAGCAGCCCTCCCTTTTTAACCCTGTCCTCAAAGTCTATGCTGGCCCCTGGGATGCTCCATGGGATTCCAAGGTTTCCAGAACTATAGTTTGAAAACCACGTCTCTGCAGTAGGAGGAATAAGCGGGGTTGGGCACAGCTCTAGAACCTGTGTAGAAAACAGATCAGGAAATGGAGAAAGCAGAAGGTCTGATAAACTTGGGTCATACTTACACGGATCAATGAGGCCCTCTACTCAGGTGGTGATTTAGGTGTCCCCATGGGTCAAGAGACTTGAGGAGTGTAACAAAGGTTTGTCACACTTGGACAGGGCTATGGAACATTGGGACACACGGCCTGGAGGGCCTGAGTGGTCACAGCCATTCCATCTGCTGGGGGTCTGATCTGTGCCCACAGTTCTTTAGGACAGAAATTACACACATTTGGGTACGTACTATACCCAGACAATGACTTTATTTTGTCACATGGGTATTTTGTATTGGGTTTTGCATGGCTTATCTCATAAGACTTTATCTTGACATAGTCGAAACTTTTAAGGTTCAAGTCAAGGCCTCTATGCTGAGTCTTTAATTTAGTGAATTACTACCATTACCTCAAAGAGTAATTTTTCTAACCTAGAAATGAATAGGGGGAGAAGTTACTTTCTAGACCTTCGTAGCTTATGAGGAAGGTTACCACAGAGTCTGGCATTGACTATGACCATTGTGCTGTGGATTCCAGGGGCTTCCGTTGACTCTCCTGTCAACTCTGATGGGGCTGAGGCCCCTTGGTGATAGGAGGGGCTGGGGGCAATAAAGGCCAGCACCACTGGTCTCCACCCAAGCCAGTTTACCAAATCCAGCCCGTGCCAGGTGAGCTCACGTTCACAGGTCTAGGGTCTCTTTCCTAGCAGTGGCCCCTTGGTGGAACCCATGGAACATCTGGCTCAAGTGCATGAACTGCTCAGTGTCACTGGAAGAGTCACGGGTCAGCAGCAGCCGGCAGGACCCTAAGTGTGTTCATTCAGCACAAAATTCATTTTCTTTACAACTAAGCACTGGCTCCTTTTGAGTTCATCTTTGCTCAAGCTGCAAACCTCACTCAGACTCTTTCCCAGCCCTTCCCTCAAGGTGGCGCTGGTGAGACCACCTGTTCTCCATCCTTAATCATTATCTGCTTCTTGTACCTGTGGCTTTTCTTATTATAATACAGATAATTTGAGAAGGGGGTCTTACCCTTGGCAACAAGGAGTAGGGCGTGTACGCTTCAGCTTCAGCCTGAAATCCCATACCTTCCACTTCCACTTTCTGCTCACTGCGCCTGCTCCCTTGTCCTCCCGGAATGCCCTCACTGATGACCACTGCTGCCCAGTGCTCCTCCTCCTCCTTCACACACCTTTCTGAAATGATCTGTCTGTGCCAAGAAGGCCATCTCTGCATTATCTTACCTTTCCTTCTCTATCATGTGCCACTAATTAACTCTATCACTTTTCCATAGTGAATATCATGACAAGAGTAAGTATTATTAAAGTTGCCCAAGGGTGACAGAGATAGCTGGTGCCCAGATACTTCGATAATCCAACCTTTTCTATACCTTACCCCCACTTTACTCTTTAGGGTGGGAATTTAGGGATAAAGCAGAAGAGGAATTACAGAAGTCCATTTGCTGTGTTAGCTCTAACTAAACAGTTAGTATGCTATGCGATAATGATGTGGCTTGCTGTCTTCCATAACCCTCGTCAATAGCATCAGAGTTGGGAAATTTAAGGTTCACAGGGGGTAGTTAAATTCAGCAGATTTTCACAATGAAAGATTGGTCATTGGGAGTAGAAATAACCCAGTTTACTTAATCCCAGCCCTAGATGAATAAGGGAAACTGTGAGGGGCAGAGTTGGGACTTTTCCCACCGTCTATATCTGGCCTCTTCTTCCCGCTCCCCACTACCCACTTCCCCATGCCCTACTCTCCCGTCCATATTCCCCTGTTGCCCATTGAGACAGGAAGTGGCTAGTGCACATGACAGTCTCACAGTTCGTGTGAGAGCTGATTTCATCACTTCCTGTCGCAGGATGAGTTCTGAAAGACTTGTCTTAGCCCAAGTGTAATAATCCACACTCTCCAACAATCCGTAGCCCATTCAACGTAGATCAAGAAATCCTGACTAGAGCAGCTTTACCCATTGCTTTTCTCTTTGTATTAAATTAAGCAATTTAGTGCTTTTTGTGCTGAAATAGGAAAATACCTCTTTGCAAAGGAAGTTTGATACTTTCAGAGCAGAGAGACTTTGCATAATTCCCTTCCAGCTTTTAGGCCCCATGTCAGAGAAGAAAAAATGAGCTTGGAAAGACAAGGGGTTAAAACCAGTGGGGATTTCCTTCATCAGAAGCCGAGATGGAATCATAGACTTGTCAAACTGAGAGGAAAAAGAAGTGAAAAATTTACAGTTGCAGTTTGGAGAGCAAATAAATCATCTTGTAATCCAGACCAAGTGAATCAAAGCATTTATTACTCTTTGGTGGCAGTATCTCAAGTGCAAAAATTACTAAAAATGAAACAATTGTTTGTGAGTTAAATGTCAGTAAAAACTGCAAAATCAAGCCAAGAAAAGTGGCATGCACCTATGGTCTCAGCTACTTGGGAGGCTGAAACGGGAGGATTGCTTGAGGCCAGAAATTCAGGACCAGCCTGGACAACATGGCAAGAATCTACAAAACAAAGCAAAACAAAAAAATTGCAAAATCAGAGTTGTTGTTATTATCATGGCAACAAGTAACATTTATTTTAGCTTCTTCTGGTTGATGCGACACTTACACCTCCATTATCTAATTTGAACCCAACAGCCTTGAAAGCATATATTTTGTTGTTTAGTACCTCTTACAGATAATGAGGTGAACTTGGACTTGTCTGAGGTTACTGAGCTAGTATGCAGAATTGCTGGGACTTGATCCGGGACTTCTGACTCAAGATGACTGATTCTTTCCTCTGCAGCCTGCTGTTGTCTCATGGTTACAGTTGCTGCTATGGTCATTTTGCACTCAACACTACTGTGATATGCATTTTCCCTGTTATGGATTTTGACCATCAAAATTAATATTTTCTTTAGAGTTTTCCACCTCAAAAGTCTTTATTGCCAAGGTAGAGGTTATGCTCAAGGTATATTTTGCCCCCAGTATTAAATTTAAAGCCACATTTTAAAATGGAAATTGGTAAAATGAGGAAGGTAGGAAAACTCTGTCTAGGAAGTTCTCGACCTTTTTGAGTAGGAGGGCCTTTTAACAGCAGAGCTTTCTGAGCACATCCTCATAGTTGTAGCTACTGAGTGAGAAAACAGTGTATAGATTTGGAATCCCTTGTAATATCTCTTGGTTGAAACTTACCAGTATGTTGGTGGTAAATCAGGCTTGAAGGGTCTAGAGGGGCAAGTTTCTGGAATATTTGCCAATACCATCCAAAGTGAGTCTCTTCTTCTGTCTCTTTGTCTGGAACGTAAGAGATGTGTTAGATGCTCATATTCCACCTCAAGGCTATAATCTCAGTAAATCATCTGCTTTATCTTCAAAGCTTTTTTTAGTAATAACCTTTGATTGATAGTGTCCTCATGTTTAGTTCACTTAAACTGGAGAGAGAGTTGCATTGAGATGTCGAGTCAGATGTGATGGCAAGTAGAAGCCGCAGGTGATTGACGTGGTTTGTGGTTTAACCAGGAGGCCAGATCCACTCCCCACTCCACATATAATCTCCCCTCCACGTGGAAATTCTCATACATGACTCTTACTGAGGCCTACACACTCCCAATCACTCTTTCAAGCGCAAGAGCCTCCTTAGAGAGAAAAACAGCCAGCACTGAAGAAGGCATTCATGAATTTCATAGAGGAATCTGAGCCGGGTGCTGCTCTGGATACAGGGGCCACATAGTGGTCAGGATGTGGTGGTCCCTGAGTGGGCATCACTTGGAGCTTTCTCAGTATACAAATGTTAACACAACTGGTGATTAGCTCTTTCTCAGAATTTGAGAAATGTTGCTGTGATTTTTTAAATGGAGCCTAGATGATGTTAATGATGGAGAAATCAGAGCCAAGAACCGGAAAACCTGCTTCTGCGTGGGGAAAATCACTTTGTGGGCCCCAGTGTCCTCATCTTTGAGATGGGAGGCACGGATTAGGTTTCCCACAGCCTCAGCTCTAATATTCCGTGACTAGGGACCTCTCCTTCTATTTAGACTATCTATGTAAATTGTCACCAAAAGCTTCAACTAATGATTCTGAGGCTATGCAGATGACATTGATATAAGATTTTAACATTGCTCTAAATAAAGGAATACAAATATATCACGTTAATGCAGTACCCACATGTTGGGCACTTAAATGCTCTATTTGTCTTTTCTGAATAATGAGTGTTATGTTTTCAGCTTAAACGTTGACCATGAAAACTTAGAAAATGGACAAATGAAACTAGAGTTACTGTCAGAATTGCAAAAGTGGATCATACGCAGTTTCCTTCTGAAAAAGCCAAAGGAATAGGAAACTGTCATTTAAAAATAGTATAAAACAGGAACTCTTTTTTTGTTGTTGTTAAGGTAGGGATGGGGCTGTTTTGCATATTTAAGCAAGAGGAATCAAGACTGGCTGTTAAAATAGCAAATAAGGCAGAATTTATTTTTGTTTTAAATTTGATTGGGAAGCTTTGGGTTAGTATATGTCGAAGGTGGTGGCGCTTTTGGCCTGCAGGCAAGATCTGTCTCTTATCTTAATGTTACTTTGACCAGAGGTGGCAATTTCTGGTGAGTGCTTACTGTAAGTCACAAAATACTATTCTCTTTGGGTACTCATCGTGGAAGCTTGCAAGGCTAGAATTGAACTGAAGTGGTTTAGGAGTGGGCAGAGTTTATCACCAGCTGGTCACAGTTGAAAAGTGGAGATGAAAGCAGTTTGAAATTAACCGGGCTTGGTGGTGCGTGCCTGTAATCCCAGCTACTCCGAAGGCTGAGGTAGGAGAATCACTTGAACTCAGGAGGCAGAGGTTGCAGTGAGCCAAGATCACGCCACTGCACTCCAGCCTGAGTGACAGAGTGAGACTCCATCTCAAAAAAGAAAAAAAAAAAGAAAAAGAAAAAAAAAGAAAGGAAGGAAGGAAAGAAAGCATTTTGAAGGGAGCAGTGGAGGGTAAATTCCAGCTGACCTTTGTCTCCAGCACATGGCTTGCTCTCCCTGAGCCCCCCTCACCCTTTTGGTGTGGCCCCCTCCCTTTCACCCACACACCTGTCCTGAGCACAGCCAGGCACTGTGTCAGGAGGGATGAGCAAAGGGCACATGGTATGGAATTGGGGGCAGGTAAGTTGCAGGAAAAGACAGGGTACAGCCCCGGGATACGGCAAGGGCTGTCAGAGCAGGCACCACATGCTACTTTCAGAATACATGGAGGAGAATGGAGCGTAGTAGGGTGGGCTAACAGGCGGAAGGTGGGCTTTCTGGAAGAGGTGACCCTGAGAGCCAAGATTAGCCCTGCTAGCTTGGGAAGAGGTGTGGATGCAGGGATGGGTCTTCAGTTGTAGGAACCTGGTGCATAAGGGCACAGAAAAGGAGTACATGGGGGTGCAAGTGGGGGTATATGAAGAGAACAACTTGGGGGGCACTCTGAGAGACATGGACCTTAAGGAAACTAGGCCCAGCACAGTGGCTCATGGCTGTAATCCCAGCACTTTGGGAAGCCGAGGTGGGTGGATCACCTGAGGTCAGCAGTTCGAGACCAGCCTGGCCAACATGGTGAAACCCTGTCTCTACTAAAAATACAGAAGTTAGCTGGGTGTGGTGGTGTGTGCCTGTAGTCCCAGCTACTGAGGAGGCTGAGGCAGGAGAATCGCTTGAACTGAGAAGGCGGAGCCAAGATCGTGCTGCTGCACTCCAACCTGGGCAACAAGAGCAAAACTCCATCTCAAAAAAAAAAAAAAAAACACTAGACCTGTTCACTCTGAGTTGTGGAAGAGTAAACTGTTTTGTAGATAACTCTAAGTTTAAAAAATGTATCTGTACAAAATAAAAATGCTTGTACTCAGCAAATAGTTTCAACAGGACTTACAGTTTTACCCTTTTAGTCAAAGTATGCCTTTTAGTCATTAGTGGATGCTTTTTGTACTTACTGTAATATATATTCATGTTACCTCTGTTCTCCTTCAACACACCAAGGTGTTCTTTATAGAAATAGGTCTGTTTTGACTATTGGAGAATCACAGAGTTCTCAGCTTTTCATGCTCCTAAGATTCTGTTTTATTACTGTTTTTGTTGCTGTTTTTGTTTTGTTTTTTAAAACTGAGACCAGGAAGGGTGGGATGGAAAAGGAATAGGAGAGTTTGCGTTCTAGCCCAGAGCTCGTCTCTGCCGGGCACATGCCTGTAATCCCAGCACTTTGGGAGGCTGAAGTGTGAGGGTTGCTTGAGGCCAGGAGTTTGAGCCCAGCCTGGGCAACACAGTGAGACTCCTATCTTTACCAAAAAAAAAAAAAAAAATTTAGCCAGGCGTGATGGTCGTGCCTGTAATCCCAGCTACTCAGGATCCTGAGACGAGAGGATCAATTGAACCTGGGAAGTTGAGGCTCAAGTGAGCTATGATCACGCCCACTGCACTCCAGCCTAGGTGACAGAGCAAGACCCTGCCTCTAAAAAAACAAAACAAAAGCAAACAGAGCTCGCGTCTAAAGGGTACACCCTGAAATGGACAGGACTTATTCCGAACTTTTTCAAATCAGAGCTAGATTCTTAGGCCCTCTGCCCACCCCTTCACTAAAGCCAAGAAGCACCCGAAGGAGTTCAGCCCAAGTCCGGAGATAATTAAACCTCTCAACCAAGTGGCTTTCCTGGTGCTGCCCCTGAAGCAGGTGTGAGGCCTGAGTTATGAAACTGAGGTGAGTTGCCTGGGGATAATGGGGATCGACTGAGCATTTCAGCAGCAATGTGATAGGATGAGACTTGTGCTTTAAAAATTGCCCCAGCGACCGTATACAAAAATGATTAGAAGGGGTGAAAGCTAGAGTCCAGGGATGAGGGAGGGAGGATGGGCCTGAGCGAGGTCAGTGTCCCCTATCACAGGCACATAGAAATAGAGAAGGAATGTGCGTGGGGCAACTGAGGGCTGCCATTGCGGGCACGGGGTTGAGGTGGCTGATGAAATTAGCTTTGCTATACTGGGTTTGAAGTGCCATGAAACATCAGCTACAGATGGGCAGCTAGCACGGACAGGTGTTTTAGTATAGGGGTCTGGGGCTAGAGGCTTCAGGGAGGCTGGCGCCGCAGACAGTCATATAAATAGGGGTTGGATGAGGTCCCCTAGAGAGTGTGGGAAGGGACAGAGGATATCCCCAGACAGACCCCAAAGAAAGGGTTGAGAGGGTCAAAATCAGAGAGTAAGCTGGGGACACCAGACGCACAGTAGCCTGTAAGGAGGAGGTGGGGTTGCAGTGCAGGTGACAGGGAGTTCTGACGCGCAGTCAGAGAACAGGGAAACTGCCACGGGACTTTGCGACAGGGAAGTCTTTGAGAACCTAACCAGACCCTTCCCAGTGACACGGTTTGGGTGGAAGCCAAGCCCTCGGCCTCTCTCCCTCTTCCTGATTCCTAGAACCCTGTTCTCTGCCTGCACAGCCTTCTCCCTAGCCCTGGCTGACTCCCCTTCCTCTTTTGCTTTCTCCTCTGCTGCTGCTTTTCTCTCCATGCCTCCCTGACCACTTAGTACACCTCATTCTTGAAAAAAATGTGATTTCTCTTTGTACTTAAATGGAACCATGCACTTTTCATTCTTTTTTTTTTTTTTTTTTTTTTTTTGAGACAGTTTCACTCTCGTCACCCAGGCTGGAGTGCAATAGCACGATCTCGGCTCACCGCATCCTCCGCCTCCCAGGCTCAAGCAATTCTCCTGCCTCAGCCTGTGAGTAGCTGGGATCACAAATGTGTGCCACGCCCAGCTAATTTTTGTATTATTAGTAGAGATAAGGTTTACCATGTTGGCCAGACTGGTCCTGAACTCCTGACCTCAGGTGATCCGCCCACCTCGGCCTCCCAAAGTGCTGGGATTACAGGTGTGAGCAACCACGCCCAGCCTCATTCTTATTTTTTAAAGTAGGTTCATACCGGCCTTCTTCTGTGATGGAATAAAATGAAATAAAATTATTGAGAGAGGAACTTAAATTATTGATTTTTAAAAATACATAGTTTTGTAGACTTCTGTAGAAACATAGCATTCTTTGCCCACCCTCGAAGCACGTGCTGGAAGCGTTTGTGTCTGTAGCTATGCAGCTTGTGGGGCTTTGTGAAACACAATGAGAAGCATTTAAAAACTGAGTCACCAAAAGTAGCCCTTGCCCCCAATTAAGACCGGTTTGACTTAAATGTGTATTCTGAGGTCAGTTTGGTGCCTGGAATGCGTTTCCCCAGGTTTCACTGAGGTGCGGATCTCAGGCCTCCACCCAGCGCAGCTCTGCAGATCTCACCCTGATTCTGTGTCACCCCAGGAAATGATGTGTCTGGGTTCCTTGGTGTGGTTTCTAAGGCAGCTCCTCTCTGCCCAGCAGCAGCCTGACACCCTGCCCAAGGCTTAGAGGGATGCCACAGCGTCTCCAGGGCTGCCAGAGGGCCACCTACCCTGGTGCGGAAGACCCCAACAGAGCTCCTGCCACAGTTGCTGCCTCCTGGCCTCATCCCCTCCCCACAGCAAGACCTGTTCCTTGGAGATGAGGCCTGCAGCTGACAGCCCTCCAGAGGCCCTGCCTCAGTAGGGCTCAGAGCCCATGTGCACAGGCGGCATTCCACCTAGGCAGGCCACAGTCCCCGGGAAGTGGCCACACAGGGTCCCCCTGAGCCATAGCTTTGTCAGTCAATGGTCTGCCCAGCCCTCCTCACTCATAAGCAAGTCCTCTCATTTCTTCTTCCAAGATAGATCTCCCTCCTCCAGGTCACCATTGTCTCTCATCTGCACTATTGCAGTTGCTACTTTTTGTTTTTTGAGACAGGGTCTCTCTAGGTTATCCAGGCTGGAGTGCAGTGGCCATTCACAGGCATGATGCCACTACTCCTAAGCACAGGAGTTTTGACCTGCTCCGCTTCTGACCTGGGCCGGTTCGCTCCTTCTTAACCAACCTAGAGGTCCTCCACTCCCAGGGGTCACCATATTGATTCCGAGCTTAGTGCAGACACCAGATGGGCATAGCACACTGCATCCCAGAGCTCCTGGGCTCAAGCCATCCTCCCGCTTCAGCCTCCCAAGTAGCTGGGATTACAGGCACACACCATCGTGCCCCACAGTTTCTTCTTTTTTTTTTTTTTTTTTTTTTTTTTTTGAGACGGAGTCTTGCTCTGTCACCCAGGCTGGAGTGCAGTGGCCCCATCTCGGCTCACTGCAAGCTCCGCCTCCTGGGTTCACGCCATTCTCCTGCCTCAGCCTCCTGTGTAGCTGGGACTACAGGTGCACGCCACCACACCCGGCTAATTTTTTTTTTTTTTGTATTTTTAGTAGAGACGGGGTTTCGCCGTGTTAGCCAGGATGGTCTCGATCTCCTGACCTCGTGATCCGCCTGTCTCAGCCTCCCAAAGTGCTGGGATTACAGGCGTGAGCCACTGCGCCCGGCCCCACAGTTGCTTCTGAACTGGTGTTGTCCAGCTTGGCAAACAGAAGAAATCCAAGGTATACAGTCAAATTTGGATTTTGGATAAACAATAGCTTTTAACAGAAGGGTGCCCATTTGTCTTCCCAGGCAGCCCTGCTCCTAATGGGCCTCCCTCCTGTCTCTTTGGCTACCCTCTTTCCAGGGTCCAAAAAGTAGGCAGGGACAATTGGATGGTTTTAAAATTTTTGCCTTTTTAAAATTGTGGTGGTAAAATAAACACACATTACACCATTTTAACCATGTCTAAGTCTATGGTTGTTGGCAGTAAGAACATTCACATTGTTGTGAAACCATCACCAACATCCACCTGCGGAACTCTTTCATCTTCCCAGAGAGCAACTCTACGCCCACTCAATGCCAGCTTCCCACAGCCACTTGCTAGCCCCTGGCCACCCCCGTGCTGTTCTCAGTCTCTGTGAATCTTATAGACTGGATGGTTTTGCATCCCTGCTTAGCTCGTTCAGTGGGTTCCCACTACCCCCACAGAGACTCCCAGCACCTGTGCCTGTGACTGATACCTCAGCACTGAGCCCACCACACTCTTCCCTATCCCAGTGCCTCTCCAGAGCCCACTTCCTGGAAGCTGCTACCTTTTGTTCTGAGCCACACCACACCTCTTATCAAAAGACGCCTTCCTTGGCCTCCTTCTGAAGCAGTTCTATCCCAACTCCTGCTTACTCCATTCTCCTCAGTCTCGGTCCCCACCCATTTCTTCCATAGCATGTACTGCAATTTGAATGTTTTGATAAGTTCTTGTTTACCTTTTTATCCCCAGCACTTAGTGCAGTGCCTTATATACAGTAGATGCTCAAAAATGCTTGTTGGATGACTATATTGGCCACTTAAAATGGGATTGACTATATTCGGTTTAAAACAAATTGTTTATTCTCTGTTTCATACAGCTCTGAATGAGTAACTGGAAGAACATATTTTTTGTGTGTTTAAAAAATTTTTTTAAATGTAGAGATAGGGTCTCACTATGTTGTTCAGGCTGGTCTTGAGCTCCTGGGTTCAAGCAATCCTCCCACCTCGGCCTCCCAAAGTATTGGGATTATAGGTGTGAGCCACCGTGCCCTGCCGGAACACATGTTTTTAAAAAGGTTTTCTGGCCGGGCGCGGTAGTTCACACCTGTAATCCCAGCACTTTGGGAGGCCGAGGCGGGCGGATCACGAGGTCAGGAGATCGAGACCATCCTGGCTAACACGGTGAAACCCCTTCTCTACTAAAAAATACAAAGAATTAGCCAGGCGTGGTGGCGGGCACCTGTAGTCCCAGCTACTTGGGAGTCTGAGGCAGGAGAATGACATGAACTCAGGAGGTGGAGCTTGCAGTGAGCCTAAATCACGCCACTGCACTCCAGCCTGGTCAGGTGACAGAGCAAGAGTCTGTCTCAAAAAAAAAAAGTTTTCTGAGTCATTATTCAGGTGTATTTAACCGTAAAGTATTTTCTTCTTCCCCTTCCTCTATCTATGGGTTTACTTTCCTGCACAAAACTTACCTCATTGGTTGAAGTAAAAGTGAGAAAAGAAGAAGGATGTAGAATATAAGTATCTGGGCCTGTGGGAAAAACAAAGTGCCCCTTTGTTTCACATTCCTTGTGGCGTAAAGAACACCAGGAGGAATGAGAAACTATAAGTGAAGTATTTGACATTGAAGCCAATGGCAGATGCATTCCGCTTAATTTGGAGGGAAAAAAAAAAACCCACAACTGAACAGGTTTGTCCTCCCCCAGTGTCATGCAGGGCCTCTCATGGCCTCTCCCTGGGCACTGAACAGAGCCGTTTCTCAGCACCTGTTGGCAGAGGTTGATGCTGGAGTTCCCAGGGTGATGGGCTGGCAGATTCTTCACAAAGTCAGGATTTCCAGCTCTTGTTCATTATCCACCCGGCGCCCCCAGTGTCTGTAACATCATTACCTGGCAATGTTAGATGTTACAGAGCCAACTACTTGCATGGTTATTAAGATTACATTTATACTTCAGGTTAAGTATCTTATTCAAAATGCTTAGGTCCAGAAGTGCTTCAGATTTGGGTTTTTTTTTTTTTTTTTTTAAATCCTTGGATTTTGGAATATTTGCACTATACTTACTGATTAACCATTTCAAAAAGTTTTGAATCTTGGAGCAATTTGGATTTTGGGTTTTTGGATTAGGTATGTTCAACCTATAGTATTGTCAATGGGACCAATGGCGTGCTGAAGTATCTTTGATGCATTACAAGGAGCTGTACGGCTCGATCTTCTTTACCATTTCCAGACCTTCTACCTCCCCAACCCAGGACCCCCAGCTTTGGAGTCCACGCCATCAGACTGTGCCAGTCTAACTCACCTCTCAGCTGTGGTCCTTGGATCCCTGACCACTCCTCCTCCTTGCTGTTCTCAGCTACGGCTGGCTTGCTGTTCCCAGCACAGCCCTGTCATCATTCCATCATTTGTAGCCATCCCCACCTTCAAATGCCAGCTTATCTGTGTCTTGACTTCCTCCCCTCCAAGACTCCATCCTCTCCCCTCGAGCCACTCTGCAGGCTGACCAGTTCCGCTGCCCTTTGCTTCATTTGATCGTTTCCACTTCAGCCATCACCTCCCTTCTGTCTGCTCACCCTCCAGTGCTCCAGCCCCTACAGCCTCAGCCTTTTGCCAGTACTTCCCGTCCCTTGAACCTGCCTGTCCCTACCTCCCCTCCGCTCCTGCTTCTCTTCTCTCCTCCTCTAGCTTGGAGACACTCATTACCCCTCCCCCATGTCATATGCACCTGGCAAAATCCCAGCCCTATGGAAGTCCGACCCTTCACCTATTTTACCCCCACATCCACACAACAGCTGTGACCTGCACTGAGGTACCTAGCAGCTTTCTGCATTTCCAGTTCAAGAGCACCAGCCTGAGGAGCCTCGTGAACCCCAACATGTGCCCAGTCCACTCCCTCTCACTGCCTGCTAGAAACAATGGCCCATCTTCCCCTTCTCTGCCCTCAAACCTTCCCCTGCATGCCTCTCTCTCTGTGGATTCCCTGCTGTCTCTTTCCCTGAGACAGGAGAAGCTGTCAGTCAAGAGCCCCAACATGCACCGGGTCCTGTGCTCTCTTGCTGCTTCAAGACATTGTTCTAGAAATTCCGCATTAGCATTTTCCCTCACTTCTGCACTTTCTGTAGAAATCAAAGTAAAGCCTTCACTTTCCCCTACATCCCTCTCCAGCTACTTCAGCCTCCAGATGTCTCCTCCCCCAATGACAAAAGTGCTTGCAGGACTATGCTGTTTCCCCAGTTCTCCCCCACCCACCCTCTCTTGAACCTCCCACCACTCGACCCTAGCAGTGCAAGTCAACAGTGACCCTCAGGACACTACATCCAAAGGGCACCCATCTCTCAGCGTCTTCCTAGGTGTCTACCAGCAGGGTCTGCTGCCGTGGGTCTCACTCCTCCATGGCACGTTTTCCTTACTTGGCTTCTGGGACACTGTTCTCTGCTTTTCCTTCCCCCTCACCAGCCAGCTCCTCATTTGCCCAGTAGTTAAACCTTGCAATGTCCCAGAACTCAGTCTTTCAGCCTCTTTTTTCTCCACACTAAGTCTCCTAAGTGATTCCACTGAAAGCATTGTATTCGTTTCCTGGGGTTGTCAGGGGGCTTAAAACAACAGAAATGTATTTTCCTACAGTCCTGGAAGCCAGAAGTCTGGAATGAAGGTGTAGGCAGGGCTGTGCTCCCAGGTTCTTGGGAAGAATCCTTCTGTGCCTCTTCCAGCTCCTGGCAGCTCCAGTGTTCCATTCCATGTCTTGTTGGCCGCACTGCTCATCTTCCCGCCTGTGTCTTCCTGTGGCCTTCTCTGCGTCTCTGTGTCTCAGACCTTCCTCTGCCATTCTCTCATAAAGATACCAGTGGTTGGATTTAGGACCCACCCTAAGTCCAGGGTGGGATTTCATTTTGAGATCCTTAATTAAATCTGGAAAGACTCTATTTCCAAATAAGGCCACATTCTGAGGTCCTGAGTGGTCGTGAGTTTGCGGGGGACATTAGTTAATCCAGCACAACTGTCTAGACTCCGGCCACTCCAAAGCTTCTAGCTCCAGCCCAAACTGCTCCAGTGAGCCCCTGCTGGCTCAGCATCTGCCCAAAGATGTGCGTTGGGCATGCCAAACTCAACGCACCCCAGCTCAGTGCCTATTATCCCCTTTTCCAAAACCTGTACCAGCTGCCATCTTCTCCCTTTTGTTGATGGCAGCTCTGTCCTTGGAGTTGTCAGGTCCCAACACTCAAAGTCATTCTTGACTCTCTTCCTCTTACATTGCATATCCAATTCCTCAGCAAGTCTGGGGTTCCACCCTCAAAGTAGATTCACCTTCCTCACTCCTGCACATGGTCACTCTGACCCAACTTGAATACCCACTCAAAGTGAGTAATCTAGGAGCCGGCCGTCTACTCCTGTGCTCAGCTGTGGCTCCCCCCAGCCCAGTGGTCACACAGCAGTCAGAGCAATGCTTTGAGGCATAAAACAGATAACCCCCTCACTCTCGGCCCTCCAGTTCCTTTTGGCCTCACTCAGAATGCAAGGGGAAGCCCCCATAATGGCCGTTTGCCTGCGGTGTGTGTCAGTCATGATGTAGATTTGCTTTCAGAAGTTACTCCTTTTCATGCATTTTTTATTGTTTTCTTTGTTTGGAAATCTATGTTTCAGGTTTTCATATGCTTATCATTAAACTCACCTTGGATTCTTGTTTAAAATCTGCAGGTGTCTAGATAGGTCCCTCTCCCTGTTCGCAGTCATTAAAGACTAGGGCCCTGAATAAGCCGCAGGGGTCCTGTGGGCTTCGATAGTCAGGAACCACTGTTGTTGAGAAGTTGCTGAACCGAGCGAGTGATCGTTTTTCTAGGTCACGCATCTTGCAAGGGAATGCTGCTTTTCCCCATTAGAAAGCTGCAGTGCTGGGGAGGAACTGTATTCCTCTCACTGCTCTAAGTGAGTGAAGCCCAGTAATGGTTTGCCCAAATCACTAGGCATGAACAAATCCTACCTGGTGAGCAAAATGCTTGACCTTGCTTATTCCTCAGCTTCAGCCCTTGCAGCTACCCCCACCCACTCTTGCCCCCACATCCTTAGGAAAAGGAAAATGCAGGAGCAGCCACAGAGAGCAGATGTCACAGACTTCCCTCACAAACACGGTATTTTGAAAACGCACTTCAAAGGGGTTGAAATATAAATAAAGATGATAGCAAATCTGTTTCGGGTATACTTGGAATTTCTTAGATCTTGTTACAGATTTCCTTTAAGTTTGTCACGGGACAAATAAGTCAGGAATTGTTTTCGGAGCCCAGGCGCTGTCTTTGCACTGGAATTCTTTTCAGAATAATACACGTCAAGTTCTTTTTTTTTTTTTGAGACGGAGTCTGGCTGTGTCGCCCAGGCTGGAGTGCAGTGGCCAGATCTCAGCTCACTGCAAGCTCCGCCTCCCGGGTTCACGCCATTCTCCTGCCTCAGCCTCCCGAGTAGCTGGGACTACAGGCGCCCGCCACGTCGCCTGGCTAGTTTTTTGTATTTTTTTTTTTAGTAAAGACGGGGTTTCAACGTGTTAGCCAGGATCGTCTCTATCTCCTGACCTCGTGATCCGCCCATCTCGGCCTCCCAAAGTGCTGGGATTACAGGCTTGAGCCACCACGCCCAGCCTACGTCAAGTTCTTTAAGGTATTTTGTCTTAGTTGAAATATAGCACAGCTGCCTGCTATGTATTTTCTTCTTCTCAGGTATCTGACATGATGTATATTCATGTGCTGAATTATTACTTTCTGTCTTCCCCCATTAAAAGTAAACTCTGAAGGCAAGGACTGTGTTTAGTGGACCTGCAACTGGGTGGCGCTTGTGGGATACAGACAGGACTGTGTGTGGTTGGATGGAAGGGGATGTCAGTTCTCGTTAGCTAATAGAGATACCTTGACCTTCAGTCTTTTAATATACTAAGGGTGGCTGGGTTCAGTGACTCATGTCTGTAATCCCAACATTTTGGGAGGCTGAGGCAGGAGGATCACTTGAACCCAGGAGTTCAAGACCAGCCTGGGCAATATAGTGAGACCTCATCTCTACAAAAAAAAAAAAAAAACTGTGTGTGGCAGTGAGCACCTGTGGTCCCAGTTACTCAGGAGGCTGAGATGGGAAGATTGCTTAAGTCCTGGAGGTTGAGGCTGCAGTGAGTTGTGATCCTGCCACTGCTCTCCACCCTGGGCATCACAGTGAGAACCTGTCTCAAAAAAAAAAAAAAAAAAAAAAAAACCCCACCAAAAACACCAAAAACAAAAAAAAAAAAAAAATCCTACCTTATATATATACTAAGGGAGTAGTCATGGCATAGCATCCTAGTGACATTACAAATAGCAGCCGTATCCCTTTATATTCCTGCCAGCAGTGTGCGAGATTTCCAGTTTCTCCACATCCTCACTAACACTTGTTATTTTCTGGGTTTTGATAATATCCATCTTCAGGGTAGTACAGTGAGTTTTGAAATATCCAACCCAATGACATAGTCCAGTGAGTTTTTGCAAGAGAAAGTAAACGGGTATTCATTGACAAACTTTTCTTCCTGTTTTCTAAAGAAGGTAATTCTGTTTCGTGGACACTTAATGATTTAAATATGGGTATTTGGTGAAGCTGTCATTTTGAAAATCATCTCTCCCCAAGGCATTGCGGGTCCTTGCATGCTGATGGATTGACTAGATTTTGAGCAGTCACAGAAATCTCCACCAGCCCTAAGCTTGGATATGCCAAGCACTGCCTCATCTTTTAGCTATGAAGGTAGTCTACAGACTGCAAGCTTTAACTTGACTGTTTGTTATGATTATTATTATTTTAGAGACAGAATCTCTTTCTGTTGTCCTAGGCTACAGAGCAGTGGATGTGATCATAGCTCACTGCAGCCTCAAACTCATAGGCTCAGGCAATCCTCCTGCCTCAGCTTCCTAGGTAGCTGGGACTACAAGCATGTGCCACTACACTCGGCTAATTTGTAATTTTTTTGTAGAGATGGGGTCTTGCTATGTTGTCCAGGCTGTTCTGAACTCATGCGATCTTTCCTGCGTGTCCTCACAAAGCATTGGGGTTACAGGTGGGAGCCGCCATATTTGGCCTAAGTTGACCACTTTTTAAATTATCTGGTTTTCTTATTTCTTTTTGCCTCCTTTTTTTCCACTGCCAACTTGGTGAGCATTGTATTTTTAGAATAGAATAAAAAGAATCTTTTCTTGCCAGGCGCAGTGGCTTATGCCTGTAATTTCAGCACTTTGGGAGGCCGAGGCAGGCAGATCGCCTGAGATCAGGAGTTCGAGACCACACTGGGGAACATGATGAAATCCCGTCTCTACTAAAATACAAAAAGTCAACTGGGTGTGGTAGCACATAGGTCCCAGCTACTGGGGAGGCTGAGGCACAAGAATTGCTTGAGCCCCAGAGGCGGAGGTTACAGTGAGCCAAGATCGGATTGGGCCACTGCACTTCAGCTTGGGCTACAGAGTGAGACTTCATCTAAAAAATAACAAAATTATATATATATTCTGTTTATTTTTTTATTTTCAGACAGAGTCTCACTCTGTTGCCCAGGCTGGAGTGCAGTGGTGCAATCTTGTCTTGTAACCTCTGCCTCCTGGGTTCAAGCCGCAGCTTCCTGAATAGCTGGGGTTATGGGTGCCCGCCACCACACCTAGCCAAGTTTTATATTTTAGTGGAGACAGGGTTTCACCACGTTGGCCCTCGAACTTCTAGCCTCAAGTGATCCACCCACCTCAGCCTCCCAAAGTGCTGGGATTACAGGCATGAGCTACCATGGCCGGCTCAAATCTTTCTTTTTAAAGGAAGGAACCAGTGTGCATGAATGCTTAAGAGCACAGACTCTTAAGCTTGGACCAGCCAGGCTCAGGCTGGAATTCTGACCTTTCTAGGGAAATTGTAGCCTCTCCAAGACTCCGCTTCGTCCTTATTACTATGAATATAACCTACTTTATGGGCTTGTTTTAATGATTAACATGCCTAGCAAGTGCCTGGGCAAGTAGTAGCTAATACATGGTAGCTATCATCATCATCATCAAGGTATAGATTTCACTATTTCTTAGCAGTTATACTTGGAAGAGGAGACTATTATGATAATCAAATAAAGCTAAAATAAAATTTCCAAGAAATTTTGATCCCAAAAAAGTAGAGTACAAACAAGAATGCATGAGCTCTCTGTTACATCCCTTTCCTCCATCCAAATTATGGATTGAAGATTAGAGGGATCTAGTGTTGGGGAATCAATGAATATTAACAAGTAGAAAAGTGTTTCTGTGACAACTGTTGAGAAGCATAAAACAAATGCTGTCATATTTGCAATACAGACAAGATGTGTTCTTAAACTTTCTTTTTGCCAACTCCCTGGTGTGCGTGTGTGTGTTTACATTCTATTTTCTGTTGTTATTAAATGGTCTTTTTAGGTCAGTTTGGGATTGATTCCAGGGGCTTCCTGTTACAAAAAATCCTTTAGAGAGACTGTAGGTTTTACTCAATTGCTACTTATTTTTCAGTTCCAACTTATTAATATTGTTATTTTATAGGCTTTCTAGGGCTTTTGAACATCATTAATTATGTGAATTCTTTTTCTCAAGCATAAAAAGACAATACATCCTTAGAGAGTAAAGCAAACAGTGCCTACTAAAACAGGTGAAGCACCAGGAAAATCAGATCTTCGCTTTTCCTACTTTTTGACAGGTTTCTCATTTAATTTTTCTCACTGCTTGTCTAGATGACAAATGTTTTCCAAGCAGCCAGTTCTAAGACAGGTTGCATTTTCAGTTCCAGTTTCTCATTTAGGCTGGAATTTCCTGGGGGTAGATTTTAGCTTTGCTTGAGAGATCACATTCAGCCCCTCAGTAAGGTTCCTTTGATCCCTTTTTTCCCTCGGTCATCTGACAGAAATGGGGGTTCTTCTCATTAAAGTGGGGAAAAAAAAAAAAAAAACCTCACCGAGCAAGATAGCCTTCCTTGTCTTTGCCAATTTCTCAAAAAGCAATAGTAATTAGGATGAACAGAAGAGCACTAAAGCAAGATTTCCAGAGTGAGGTCATCCACACAACACTTCATTATTTGTCCAAAGCATTGCTCATGTTCTCTGGTGGTAGCAGCCGGGTATGTATGCTGAGCAAACAGTCCACAGGGCACATGCCCAGCAAGGCTGGTGATGGTTCAGAGCCTGTGCCTCGGGTGGGAGAGAGCTTGCTGGAAGCCGGTTTCACTGTGTGGGGTGCTGGGGTTGACAGATTTCTCATTGGGCCTTTGAGAAAAGCAGGAAAAGATGAATGACCTGGATGGTCATCACTAGGAAGCTACTAGGCAGGGGCATTATTTGAGCTCTGCTTGGGTTTGTAAAACATAATTGAGATTTCCCTCTCCATCAAATCTGCATAAAAGAAGTCCATCTGATATATTACCTAGGGCCTTGGTGGTTAGGAATTTCCCATTTCTGTCGTGGCCACAGGCAACCCCCTTCTCAGTGGGTGTATTTGATGACACAAAGCCACAGTCTTTCATGAGGGAGAGCCCAGTTGCCTTTTCTCGAGGCGGTCCAGGCAGGTGCATGTGGATGGGGCTTGCTGAGCCTACTCACATGGGCACTCCCCATTCAGGAAATAGCAACTTGGACTTTCTGCTTTAACATTGTTAGAGGAGAGGGAATTTAAATGAGTGCATTCCACTCAAATGTTTTCTAAAACTTTGGTCTGATTTAACCGGACCAAAAACTATCTGAGATAGGTCTCGATCAATTTAGAGGTTTGTTTTGCCAAGGTTGAGGACCGTGGCTCATGACATAGCCACCAGAGATCCTGGGAACATGTGTCCAAGGTGGCTGGGATACAGCTTGATCTTACACATTTTAGGGAGACAGTGGTTATAAGCAAAGACATAAATCAGTACACATAAGGTGTACATGGGTTCAGCCCAGGAAGGCGGGACATCTTGAAGCTGGCAGGGGAGGCTGCCAGGCCATAGGTGGATTCAAAAATCTCCTGATTAGCCAGGCACAGTGGCTCATGCCTGTAATCCCAGTACTTCGGGAGACTGAGGTGGGTGGATCACCTGAGGTCAGGAGTTTGACACCAGCCTGGCCAATGTGGCAAAACACTGTCTCTACTAAAAATATAAAAATTAGCCAGGCATGGTGGCGGGCACCTGTAATCCCAGCTACTCAGGAGGCTGAGGCAGGAGAATCTCTTGAACCCAGGAGGTGGAGGTTGCAGTGAACTGAGACCGTGCCACTGCGCTCCAGCCTGGGTGATAGAGCGAGACTCTGCCTCAAAAAAAAAAAAAAAAAAAAAAAAGGTCCTGATTGTCCATTGGTTGGAGGAGTTAAGTTTTGTCTGAAGAGTTGTAGTAAGCTTGAGTTAAGGTATGGGAAGTGGTGGTTGTAGAAGCAAAGGTTCTTGTTATGTAGATGAAGCCTTCAGGTAGCAGACCTCAGAGAGAACAGATGTGAATGTCTCTTATGGGACCTTAAAAGGTGTCAGTTAAATCTCTCCCGGATCAGGAAAAGACCTGGAAAGGGAATGGGATTCTCTACAGAATATGAATTTCCCCTGTAAGTGATGACTTTGCAGGGCCATTTCAAAATATGTCAAAGAAATATATATTAAGGTAAAATAATTTGATCTTCTTTAGAACCTGTTATCTATCATGTGATGATATACTAAAGTCTGGTTGGAATTTAGTATCTTGTTGCTACAAAGAGTCTGTTCTATTAGTCTCAAGATCTCTATTTTCATGTAAATGCTGGTCATTGATGTCTACACTCCAAAAGGAAGAAGGGCACAATGAGTCATGTCCAATTCCCCCTTCTCATCATGGCCTGAACTAGTTTTTCAGGTTTCTTTGAAATCCCCTGGGCCAAAAGGAGGGTCTACCCAGTTGGTTAAGAGGCTTAGAATTTTAATTTTGGTTTACATATTTTGAACGTCATACCCTGGGGAAAAGTTATTTGCAAAGTAAATAGGACTCTAAATTTTGTATTCTGTCCCCACCCTGCCCAGCATAAGTGTCTATGTAAGTGTGTCTGTGTGTGTGTGAAATCGTACTAGAGATGTGAATATACCAACAAATAGAGACACGCTGGCAGCACTACCATGTCGACTTAAGCAGCTGTGTCCCTAGTGACCTCTGAGATGCTGCTTGGGGTCTGAGGTCTATCCCTGTTCCCACTCTGCCACCAACCCTGACAGCTAGGTTGCCTCCACCTGGAGGAAGTGGCACCTTTTCTCACCTGTTGTGGCCCCAAGGGTGTCTCTGTTGAAGGGTTGACACTTCCTGTTTCACACCAGCAGTGGGGGAGAAAGTCCTGCCCCTTTGGGGTCAGAACGTTGGGTAAGACCTAACTTCTGTCTTTCTCTGGTCCACGTGTGCCTCTAGCTGCCTCAAAGACCTGACTTGTGGAAGGCATCTGTTCAGCTGATTGGCAGTGGAGGAAGAGGCAGACACTTGGTTACTAACTCCTTTTCTTCTCATTGTACATTAGAAAGGCCATTCTGGATGACTGGAAGTCTATCTATCCAGCCAAACAAGATAAGGCTGCCCGTTAACTCAGTAAATATTATTATTAATATGTTCTGTGTACCTAGACTTTTCACTGTGTACAAGATACCGAGAGTTTCACCAGAACCCTCCACCCCCAGGATTTGCTCTCTGACCCAGTAGTTCTGTGCCTCCTCCCAGGACAGCAATGGCCTCGGCACGGTGTTCTGTGTCATTGGCTTCAGGCACAGGCATTTTCAGGAAACAGTTGCCTTGCTCCACGCTCAGAGTTTTGGTCATAGTGCACCCCCACAGGCTCCCTTATCCCTGTGCTCAGTAAACCGCTTTTTAAAAATGAAAATGAAAAACACAGAAACAGCAAAGGTAGAAAATACCATCATATGTTTTCACTGAAGGCAAAAAAAGGAACTAAAAAATGTGCGTTAGCCATGCTATTTGAGCCAAAGAGCATGCGAAACATCAGCACATCTCAGCTTAAGTCAAGAGTACGGAAACCTCACTGACATCGTCTCTTTACATGATTAGTCTCATTCTTGGTAATGGGGATATTTTTTATTTCAGACTTCCAGTAGCTTCACGCATCAACTTTCTAAGACAGAGTTAGACATCAGCACCAGATGAAAGAGGCAGTTTAAATTAGTTCTTTGGTGTCAGCAGGTGGTTCAGAAAGTTGGTGTTTTCTTGTCTTTGTTCACCCCTGGGCCTGACCTTATGATGAAGAGAATCACGTGGCCTAAGATGAAGAGAATCTCCTCATTTGATTTAGAACCAAAAGATTGTATCGGTTTCCCAAGCCCTGTGAGTAATAGCTCCAGGCCCAGAGCCATGATAGGGAGGGAGAGGAACTGGGGCCTGACACTGTATCCCCTGCCTCCAAGCCATGAGGCCCACAGAGTCCTGACCTAAGTTGCAGGAGAAACAAGCTCAAGCCATGTGTTCCGAACAGTCGATGGGCTAGGAATTCTTCCAAGGTATTTCGAGAACTTTCCTCACCTGCCCCTTCCCTCACCCCATCTCCATAATGGAGCCTCCTCCTCCCTGGCCTGGGCTCCTTATGCTGGCTCCACACGTCTTAATCCTTTTGTTACGCTGAGTTGCATCCGGACTTCCTCTCCAACCATTATGAGGGTAACAGTCCACCTCTGAGGTTGCTCAAAGGCAATATCTTGAGACTAAGATTTTATTGCAATCCTGAAATAGCTTAAGCTTTCAAGCCTATGATCTAGTGCTGTGCTTCTCAAACTTTAAGCTCTGGAGGCTGGGAAATCCAAGATCAAGGCACCAGTAGATACAGTGCCTGGCGAGGTAATTCTTTCTGTGTCCTTACATGGAAGAAGGTGGAAAGGCAAAAAAGGGTCAAACTCTGTGTGAAGCCTCTTTTATAAGGGCCTTAATCCAATTCATAAGGGAGGATCTCTCATGACCCAATCACCTCCTAAAGGCCCCACCTCTTAGTGTGATTGCCTTGGAGATTAAGTTTCAACATGAATTTAGAGGGACACGTTCAGATCATAGCATCATGCATTTGCAATCGGGGTAAGATTGCCCCCAAGGGAGCAAAAATTGATCCCTTAGGGGTGAGAAAATCTTAGATACTACAATAGTTTGTGGCCCTCCAAAGTTACCTAATACAACCTTCTTTCCTCATACTTAATTTCTCCTGTTAAGGATGCCTTAACTTTAAATTTTAATTTTAATTCAGTAATTCTTCCTGGAGGAATGATAATGGAAAAAAAGTTTGAGAAACAATGTTCTAGATAGAGACAACCTAAACAAAACTTTGCATGTACTTCCTGAAATGGGAACCAGAACTTGGCCTGGGGAGAGCTTGTGATTCCCTTTCTGAGGGGTGAAATTTGGACTTAACAACAATGAGAAGTCTCTTTTTATCTTCTTAGAGAAGAAATACTCTCTCAATGAAATCTTTGGGTTCCAGAAGCATTTAGTTAACTCTTGGTACTGAGCTCTCTTGTGGGTCTGACATTCTGGAGTGTGGTGTTAGGAACGTGGACTTTGAGGTCAGACACACCTGGTGTAAATGGGAGCATTCCCCTTCACTCTGCGGCTTTCAACTGGTTCTTTAATTTCTCAAAGCCTCATTTGCATCTGTACAACGGAAGTAAAACCTACCTGGTCAATTTGCTATTAAGATGAAACATGAATTGAGTGTAAAGGATGTGAAGCAGTGTTTGGTGTATAGTAGTGTTCAATTAGTGGGGGGGGAAATGGTGGTTATTAATATCCATCTACCTACCCACCTACATATCATCGTCATCTTAGTAAAATGTATGTGGGCAAAAAACAACAAAACAGTCTTCTGAATCAAACACATCCTCTTCTCATCAAGCATGATCAACTCTATGTAACTCCCACAGAAGTCAGGCTTTCCAACCTGCTGGAACAATAGGAAGTGGGAGTCCCTGGGGACAGCTGAGCCTTGCTTTATGTATTTATGTGACAGCTCTTTCTGCAGTGCTGAACGCTACATGGCCCTGGAAGAGGAAGAAGGTATTCCATGAAAAGTTGACCCTACATTCAATTAGCCAAAGGAGTCTCCGATTTCTTCCTGCTGTTTGAAATAGAGCTGGATTTACTTTAGCTGTAGTAAATAGACCGACTTCAACAACAACAATTAAGGTTTTTAAAAAAAGAAACCAAGGAAGAACAATACACAAAGACCAGGGAAAGAATAAAGAGAATGAATTAATTTTATGTAAGAGGAGAGTTGTGATATTTATGATCTGAAAAGCAAATCATATCTGAGAGCTTTTATTTTGCTCCCATATTCATTATTTATTCTACTTGGCTAATGCTATTGTTTCAAATCTTGCCTTGGTGAACGCTTTTATTACCATTTAGAATCTGAGCTCCTTAAAGCACTCTGGCATGGAAAAGAAGGCCAAAATACACTAGGCTTGTTGCAAGTCTGTTATTATTTCTGAGAATCATTTTTTAAAAAGCACTCAGATTTATGCAAATACGGGATGTAGGTAGGTGTGACAAAAGCCTTACTAACAAGTCCCTGGAGTGCTTTTTGTAATGAGTTGATCATCAAAATCTGTTCCCGAGAAGGAGCGCCATGTGTGTCCTTGTTGCTGTGTGGAAGGCTGGGTCCCTGCCACCGCGCCCACCTGTGTGGCCAATCAACAGCCTTGGGAGAGGGGCCAGCACAAGGTTCCTGGTTGCTATTGTCAACTGCGGTTTCAGGCCCAATTTGGGACTTCAGCCAGCTTTGGCTTCTTTGGGTTCTTGGCCTAGTTTATATATAATTATTGGAATGTTAGGTAGATAAGTGTCTAAGAACTAAGAATTTTTAAAGGCTGCACTACCATGGAGTGGAGCCGGGAGGCTGGAACAGAGTCAGCTGTGACTGCTCAATTGCTGCTCTCTCATCTGGGCTCCCGTAACCAACTCTAGTCTGTTTGAGCCAGGCATGGTGGCTCTATCGCCAAAAGCCTACTTGGTTATAATCATACACTCCTTTCTTTCACACATGCTCAGCCTGATCTTCGCTCTCCACTTTTCCCAGTGTTACTGGCCCTTTCTAACAAGTCTTGTTGAACTTGGGTTACCAGCAGACAAAAGGAAACAGAGGCAGGGCTCCTCTCTCCCAGCCGCCACCAAAATTGCCACCCCGTGTCATCCGTTTCAGTAGTGCCCACTCTAGAAGGAGCTATCCTGAACTTTCTGACGCCCTCACCATGCCACTCCCTGCTGTTTCTGGGCAGCAGAGGCTTCCTAGAGCAAGTCAGACTCGGAGGAGCTCTGCCCTTACCTGATTGTCACCACTGCCCACCTTCTGTTGACTTCCCAAAGAGGCTGTTTGAATCTTTTCCAGGGTCAGGTAAAAGTTGTGCATCTCCCCAGTGCTCAGAGTTTGTGACAGTTGGGAGAAAGGCAGGGGACACGAGGTCACTGCTCTCCGAACCTGCCCTGTCCTTTTCCTGCTATCCGTGTGGTTTCTGCCCTGCTCAGCCCCTGTCCTACTTCTCAATTTCCTCATGAAATCAAGCCTCCTGCTGTGCTCAGTGCCGGGATGCAGGAATGCGCATGCCCTACACCTTCCTTGGGTTCATGTTCCTGTAGAAATTGTGGACAAGTAGTCAGGTGAGGAGCAGGGAGCGCTGGGGACGCACGCACACCTGGCAGGAGAGGGTGTGCCAGGCATGGCTTCCGGGAGAAGTGAAATCTCAGCTGAGACCGGCAGACTGCTTAGATCGGGTGAAAGGGGCAGGGAGGGAATGAACGTTCCACACAGAGGCAGGGGGTGTAGAAGCACAAAGGAGGGGGTCATGGTGAGGAAGTGGAAGGTTGAGCGGGGGCCGGGTCATACAGGGCCTTGGCAGCAGTGCAAAGGAGCTTGGACCACATTCTTTGTTTCCACTCAGAAGCGAAATACTGGACTGAACAGTCTTTGAGACGGATGTAGGCCACACTGATTATTTTACTTGAGATTTTTGTGACCATGAGAATGTCATCTGCCAAATCCCTGCAGTAGTGGGCTAACAAGATAGTATTCTGGTCATATGAAAACCCCAGTCCATTTCCCTAAGGACTTACTTTGTCTCTGATAAGAGATTTGGTGACAAGTTTGAAGGTTCCAATGTGTACAAGTGAGAATAGAAAAGATATTTTCAGCCCTGGTGGTGTTTATCGACTGGCCAACATGACAACACTGAGAGCATTAAACAGCATAAAAATAATGACAAAGCTATGATCAGCAGCTACAGATGGTTTTTGTACACATTGACCATCTAGGGCAAGTAAAGGGGAGTTCAGGGAAGGCCCACGGAGCAGAAGGTGAGGCCAGGGATTGGCCTAGAGGGGAAGGAAAGGCAGACCCAATACTAAGGAGCTAATCTTTTGCTAAGCAACGTGGTCTGCAACTGGCTGCCGGAATTGCTTGATCACCAGAGATGCTATATCAGATGACTGGGGAAAGTCAGATCCTCCAAGCTGAGCCATCTGCAATTGAAGGTAGAATCTGGCAGAATACATTCATTCCTGCGTGAAAAGTTCGAATCAGAGTTTTCTCTAACTGCTTACCAGATACACTACTACTTGGCTTTCTTTCCTTCTTGCCCTTTTTCTTGCTTCTTACTTCCCTCCCTTCTTTCTCTCTCCTTTCTTATTTCCTTCCTTCGTTTCCTTGTTCCTTCCTTCTTTCCTTGCTTGCTTTCTTCCATCCTTCCTTCCCTCCTTCCTTTACTTTATTCCTTCCTTCTCCTTAACATTATAATTTGGTAATGTCTTCCTTAAAAACCTGACTTTGGAACAATACTACACTTTCTATTCAGCAACGAGTAGTAGTTTTGCCTCCCTATGTTATTGTTGTGTTTAAATCCTGGATTCTTTCCTGCTGTCATACTTTGTCATGAGAGTGAATCTTGCTGGGTGTGGTGGCTCATGCCTGTAATTTCAGCACTTTGGGAGGCTGAGGCGAGTAGATCACCTGAGGCCAAGAGTTCGAGACCAGCCTGGTGAAACCCCATCTCTACTAAAAATACAAAAATTAGCCAGGTGTGGTGGCACATGCCTGTAATCCCAGCTACTCGGGAGGCTGAGTCAGGAGAATCACTTGAACCTAGGAAGCTGGAGGTTGCAGTGAGCTGATATCGCACGACTGCACTCCAGCCTGGGGGACACAGTGAGACTATCTCAAAAAAAAAAAAAAAAAAAGAATGAATCTTTCTGATTATCCTGGAGGGAATATGCAGAGAGAACTTGGAGAACCAGTTCCATGGGCTGTTGATTAACCTGACAGAAAGGACATCCTGTTCTTGATAACTCAATAATTTATTTGTATTAGCATGTCACTTTCTCTAACTCTATTTTTAGAGTTGGTTCGGGCTGCCATAATAAAATTCCATAGACTGGGTGGCTTAAATAAGAGACATTTATTTCCCACAGTTCTGGGAGCAAGGAAAGCCCTGGCAGGTTTCGTGTCTGATGAGGGGCCATTTCCTGGTTCATAGATGGCACCATATAGCTGTGTCCTCACATGGTGGAACGGGCAAGGCAGCTCTCTGGGGTCTCTTTTACAAGGGCACTAATCCCATTCGTGAGGGCTCCACCCTCATGATCTAATCACCTGCCAGGGCCCTACCTCCTAATAACTATTGCCCCCGGGTCAGGATTGCAACATTTGAACTTTGGGATAGGGGGCAGGGAATGGGACACAAACATTCAGACTGTACTATCAGTTTTCTGATTTGAAAAACTGGCATAATGACATCTATATATTTACGTGGATGAATTTAGCAGGGTCTTAAAAAGATTCTTCACACATTAGAAAATGTTAAGACTTGTTGCTAATTTTTTTTTTTTTTAAGGATGACCGTTATTGGAGATTTGGCGGGGGGTGGTCAGTTATTTTAGAAAGGGCTCAAATGGTGATTGCCATTACCCACTACCCACTGTCTTCAAAACCTGAATGATCGAAATAGTATACATGAAAATATTTCAGGAATTCATAAGTTTTCTGGTCTTCCTTGATGGCCCTTTCCAGTCATCTCCCCTACATATGAAAATGAGAGCCTATTTCTGTTTTCAGATTGCAGAGGGAATGGCGTACATCGAGCGGAAGAACTACATTCACCGGGACCTGCGAGCAGCTAATGTCCTGGTCTCCGAGTCACTCATGTGCAAAATTGCAGATTTTGGCCTTGCTAGAGTAATTGAAGATAATGAGTACACAGCAAGGGAAGGTATGTTCCAGTAACGATCTTTAGATGTTTTATTATTGTGTTTTATTTTGTTTTTGTCTGTTTTTGACAAAGCAATTGCAATAGTCATCATTAAGAAAAACTTATTTGGTACAACATTTAAGCTGTACCATAATTGTCTGCTTACGGTTCTATTCTAATAGTTTCTAGAAAGTACTCTCTTGATTAACTCCACATGACACTTTTGTTAGGCTTACAAATGCTATCAGTTGTATTTCAATTAAGCAATACAAAACACAAATAGATTCAGCAAGATCAAGATTCTTGTTTATTTTACATTGTTAAAGTTTTCACTCAAACAATGAATATATGGGGCTGTGGAGGAAATATTTGTAACATTAATTCTATGTTCTTTATTCCAGCCTTTTAATTACAAATTAAAACATGAACATTATCATACACACAGAACTAAATATAATGCAAAAAATCTACTTCTTTATTTTCCTACATTCTGTATTATATATGGGAATCAAAAATGCACAGAGAGGCCTAAGTTTCCCAGCTTGTGGCACACTGTCCGGGAGCCGAGCACGGTCGGGACTGCACAGGCCTTTCTTGGGCTAGGATTGCCGGTGCGGTTATGACTGAGGATTCTTATGCTCTCACCCATGAGAGCTGAGCCAATATGTTTGCAGTGCTCACTCTCTTCTGGAAGAAACAAGCACTTTCTTGAAATTCCTGAGCATTGCTGAGCAAGGATTATTATTATTTTATTTTATTTTTTTGAGACGGAGTTTTGCTCTTGTTGCCCAGGCTGGAGTGCAATGGCGTGATCTCGGCTCACTGCAACCTCTGCATCCTGGGTTCAAGGGATTCTTCTGCCTCAGCCTTCCGAGTAGCTGGGATTACAGGCGTGCGCCACCACACCTGGCTAATTTTGTATTTTTAGTAGAGGGGGTTTTTTCCATGTTGGTCAGGCTGGTCTTGAACTCCCGACCTCAGGTGATCCACCTGCCTCAGCCTCCCAAGTGCTGGGATTACAAGTGTGAGCCACTGCACCTGGCAAGATTATTATTATTTTTAAATGACGTGTTTGTTATTTCTGGAAGAGGTAATAAGCAGATTGATTTGATTTGTTGAACATCTCCTGCTTCCATCATGTGTAGGATGGTTCCCTTCCTGCCTCAAGCATATGTTCTCGAAAGTGGATTAACTTATCCTTGACCTCAATGATTATCTCTAGCAAAAAGGCAGGCAAAGGAGAATGATCTAAAGAAAAGGAGTTAAAAAAATAATAGCTAAGGCCGGGCGCAGTGACTCACGCCTGTAATCCCAGCACTTTAGGAGGCCGAGATGGGCGGATCACGAGGTCAGGAGACCGAGACCATCCTGGCTAACACGGTGAAACCCTGTCTCTACTAGAAATACAAATAATTAGCTGGGCGTGATGGCGGGCACCTGTAGTCCCAACTACTTGGGAGGCTGAGGCAGGAGAATGACATGAACCTGGAGGCGGAGCTTAGAGTGAGCAGAGATTGCTCTACTACACTCCAGCCTGGGCGACAGAGCAAGCCTCTGCCTCAAAAAATAAAAATAAAAAATAATAATAGCTAAAATGTATTGAGCATTTATGATGTGTAAATGGGCTTTTCATACATTATTTCATTTATCTTTACAATAATCCCATATGATAGATGTTAATATTATCATCACTATTCCCAATTTACAGAGGAGGAAACTGAGAGATTCTGCAAGTTTTTGAGGTCCCACAGTAAGTGATAGAGCTAAGATTCAAAGCCAGGAAATCTAACTTCAAAGTATCTGAACTAGAATTGGTTACACTGGTTTTATTGAATCTAACAAGCTGAGAGTTTCACAAAAATAACTGTTCTCAGGCAAAGACCATGGCTTAGTGCAGAGCGCATGTTCTAGATCTAACAGCATCCTCTTCCTGGCATATCTCAGGATGACAATAATGATGCTTACCTTCATTGGTAAGTACCATTCATTGGTACCTTCATTACCATACTTGATTGGTGTTTACACTGTGCCAAGCCCACAGATCAACCCATTTAATCCTCACAGCAACCTAGGAAGGTTTTGTTGTTTCCTCAGTTTACACATGGAAGCACCAAAGCTGCACAAAGACAGCAAGTGACTTGCCAGGATCACACCAAGCAGAAAACAGCAGATGCGGGATTCAAACCAGGGCTGTGGGGTGCCCAAGCCAAGCTCCAGCCATGGTCCTGCCTGCTGTCTCTGCACACTGCTGCTCCAGGCAGGCAGGGGGTAATGCAGGAATGTGTGCCATTGCCTCGCATACAACAGACACCCAGGAGATTCTCTACTGTCCTTACTGTTCTTACTCCAATTTCTAGTTTGTGTTGGGGACCAAAAAAATTTTAAGCCAAGGCATAATAAAGGCAAAAATTTTTTTTTAAGTGGTAGGTAGAAGCCCCTAGCCTTCCAGGGTGCCAGAGTAACAGCCTGTGCCTGAGTCCCTGCCTTCCTCAAGGGGACCCTGCATGTCCCCTTGGGCTGGGTCTGCCTGTCCCCGGTCAGTTGGCCTCACCAGCTCCTTGTGAGAAATGTAGTTTCATCACGAACTCATTCTGTATTTTATACTATGTGTATGTGTTACTTATTCAAAATAAATAATTGAAATTTAAAAAAAAAGAAATCAAAAGAAGAAAGAATGGTCTGGGTGCAGTGGCTCATGCCTGTAATCCCAGCACTTTGGAAGGTCAAGACGTGCAGATCAGCTGAGGTTAGGAGTTGAAGACCAGCCTGGCCAACATGGTGAAACCCCATCTCTACTAAAAATACAAAAATTAGCTGGCCGTGGTGGCAGGTGCCTTTAACCCCAGCTACTTGGGACGCTAAGGCAGGAGCATTGCTTGAACCTGGGAGGTGGAGGTTGCAGTGAGCTGAGATCACACCATTATATTCCAGCCTGGGTGACAAGAGTGAAACGCCGCCTCAAAAAAAAAAAAGAAAAGAAAGTGTGGGGTCACATGTTCATGACTTTTTGTTTAAGCTTAAGTACCCAAGTAAGAACCACATATCTTCTTCCTTAGGTGCTAAGTTCCCTATTAAGTGGACGGCTCCAGAAGCAATCAACTTTGGATGTTTCACTATTAAGTCTGATGTGTGGTCCTTTGGAATCCTCCTATACGAAATCGTCACCTATGGGAAAATTCCCTACCCAGGTATGGTTTACTTAGCTATTTACAATCAAGTGGTATAAATGAGAAAAAGTCAGGTTGCATGAAGGCATTAAAAAGTAATAATAACTTCATCTACCCGATAGCAAAGAATAAGTGCTTTGAGCCAGAACTTGATTGTCATGGGCCGGGAGTGGTGGATCACGCCTGTAATCCCAGCACTTTGGGAGGCCAAGGCAGGCGGATCACCTGAGGTCAGGAGTCTGAGACCAGCCTGACCAACATGGAGAAACCCCGTCTCTACTAAAAGTACAAAATTAGCCAGGCATGGTGGCGCACGCCTGTAATCCCAGCTACTCGGGAGGCTGAGGCAGGAGAATTGCTTGAACCCGGGAGGTGGAGGTTGTAATGAGCTGAGATCGCGCCATTGTACTCCAGCCTTGGCAACAGAGTGAGACTCTGTCTCAAAAAAAAAAAAAAAAAAAAAGACTTGATTTTTATTTTCACTATCTTTAGCATAAATTGTTCTAAAAGTGCTTAGACACTTCTTTGCCTTCTTATTTTATTGAATGTGTGTTCTTTTTCTGCACTGATTAATTCCACCACATACTAGAATGTTCCTGGCATGGTTGTTGGTATTGAGATGAGGATGGATAGACTCAGGGGCTCCTCCAAGGCAGTCCCCCTGACGGAGGAGGAAACCCATATGGAGACGAGGATTTCCAATGCTTCACAATTGGTTTTGTAATAAGTGCCCTGGAGTCTCTCTCTCTTCAGGAAATAACTACCTTTGTTTATCAGTGCAAGGCCCTTCTGCTCTTTAACATACTGGTATCAGTGAGGGCATCATTCAGTATTTATTTCCAGATTCCTAACACCTGAAGCCTGCAGAGCCAGATTCTGTCCATCCCTCCCTTTTTCCATGGTCTGTGCTGGCATGGTTAAGAAGAGGGATTTCGGCCAGGCGCGGTGGCACACACCTGTAATCCCAGCACTTTGGGAGGCCGTGGTGGGCGAATCACGAGGTCAGGAGTTCAAGACCAGCCTGGCCAACATGGTGAAACCCCGTCACTACTAAAAATACAAAAAATCAGCTGGGCGTAGTGTTGGGCACCTGTAATCCCAGCTACTCGGGAGGCTGAGGCAGGAGAATCACTTGAACCCAGGAGGCCAAGGTTGCAGTGAGCTGAGATCACTGTCTGCCCTGGCGACAGAGTGAGACGCCGTCTCAAAAAAAAAAAAACAAAAAAAAACAAGAAGAGGGATTTCTCCCAGAGCTTTCATATTTTCATTCATGTTTGACTATTAACAAAATGTTTGCATGAGGGGAATTTAAAATTAAGTTTTTAATATTTAAATCATTCTCTTCTTCAAAAAATATTTGAGTATGCTAGGCACTCTCAGCTGCTAGGATGCCATGGTATCTGCCCATGTCCTTCAGAGTGAATGCTGTAGTGGAGAGAGACTGATGGTTGTCAAACACACAGCCAGCCTCTAGGATGGTGAGAGTGGTGTGGAGCCTGCATGGAGTGGCTTAGGGATTGGCAAGTACTCACAGAAGGGGGTGGGGAGCTGCTGGTTTTATTCCATGGTCCTGGCAGCAGCAGGGACTCAGAGATGTGAGGGAGGGAGCCTTGGGCTCTCTGAGGTCTGCATGTCCCCATGGGGAGAGCAGCCAGAGCATGGACTTGACCAACAGGAGCAGGAGGCCAGCGTGGTTTGGGCCTCTGTGAGTATTTGATGGATGGATGGGTGAATGAATGAATGAATGAATGACTCACCTAGGCCATTTGATCTCTAGACAGTCAGTGGATGAGAAAGCAGAAGGCTGTGGAGCTGGGGGTTAGAGTGGCTCAGGGAGAGACTTACTGGCCATGTGAGAGCAGTCCCTCTTACTCTGCTGAGATGCAAGCCAGGGAAGGCTTTTAGACAAAGCAGCCACACAGTCTGCATGCTCCCATCACTACTGCTGCATGTGGGGATGAGCCACAGAGAAACTGGGGCAGGGACCAGCTGGCAGCTGAAAGCCTTTGGGTGGTGTCTGCCTGCACAGTGGACCGGCAGTCCCAGGAAATCCCTTTAGTGCCAGCATTTCATCTTCCAGCTGCTCTAGACACTGAGGTTAATGAATTAATATTGCTGCAAAATAGGAAACATATTTCTAATCAGCCCTGATGTCTGATGTTACATATGTCTATCTCCATCTATGCCTACATGTCTTTCTACAATCTGTAGAGAAAGATTATATAGTCAGATTAGGTATATAATCTGACACCTGATAAAATAAACATATAATATCATAAAAGAATGTTCTGTGATACATGTGGTGTGCTGCATGTGACGTGCCGCCACGGCCCCTGAGGCTTGAGAAGGTGATTGAACCCCTCGCTGGTGGCAAAGCTGCTCTGAGCCCCAGATCCGTGTGCCTCTCAAGACCCCTCAGCTGATGTGAGCAATGCCCAGGGTTTGGAAATATTTGGGGTGAAAAGTCATTTTTTTAAAAAAAGGACCAGCCAGGCGGGCGGCTCACACGTGTAATCCTAGCACTTTGGGAGGCTGAGGCAGGTGGATCACCTGAGGTCAGGAGTTCAAGACCAGCCTGGCCAACATGGCAAAACCCCATCTCTACTAAAAATATAAAAATTAGGCCGGGTGCTGTGGCTCACGCCTGTAATCCCAACACTTTGGGAGGCTAAGGCAGGTGGATCACAAGGTCAGGAGGTCAAGACCATCCTGGCTAATACGGTGAAACCCCGACTCTACTAAAAATACAAAAAATTAGCCAGGGGTGGTGGCAGGCGCCTGTAGTCCTAGCTACTCGGGAGGCTGAGGCAGGAGAATGGCATGAACCTAGGAGGCGGAGCTTGCAGTGAGCTGAGATCGCACCACTGCACTCCAGCCTGGGTGACAGAGTGAGACTCTGTCTCAAATATATATATATATAAATAAATAACTAAAAATAAAAATTAGCCAGGCATGGTGGCACACGCCTGTAATCCCAGCTACTCAGGAGGCTGAGGAAGGAGAATCACTTGAACCCAGGAGGTAGAGGTTGCAGTGAGCTACCATTACGTTTATAAACATAAGCAATCCTATTTACTTCACATGAGAGGACTTGATTCATAGAGAGCATAGAAATTGGTAAACATTGCCAAAACATGCCATTTTCCACACTGTTGTAAAACTGCGTATGGGAGAGAATCTACTGATTAATGGAATTATCTGAAAGTATTTTCTTTACCCAGTAAACTGCTGGCTATGTTTTGTTTGTTTTTAAAGTACTTTAGAAGCTATACAGGCCAGGTATGGTGGCTGATGCCTGTAATCCCAACTTGGGTGGATCACTTGAGGCCAGGAGTTCGAGACCAGCGTGGACAACATGGCAAAACCCTGTCTCTACAAAAAATACAAAAAAGTTTAGCCTGGCGTGGTGGCGAACGCCTGTAATCCTAGCTACTTGAGAAGTTGAGGCAGAGAATCACTTGAATGCTTGAACCCCGGAGACAGAGGCTGTAGTGAGCCGAGAAGCGCCACTGTACTCCAGCCTGAGCGACAAAGCAAGACTCTGTCTCAAAAAAAAAAAAAAAAAAAAAGAAGAAGAAGAAGCCATATCATATACTTAGCTTTGTAAAATAAAAAGGAAATAAAAGAAAGCAGGGAAAACAAAAAAGAAAAAAGAAAGTCACATACAAAGCAAACACATTTTTAGAGGAGAAAGAAAGACTAATATAATATACCAAAATGTTGTTAACCTTGGGTCAAGAGATAATAGATTATATTAATTTTCTTCTTGATGAATTTCTGAAATTTCTAATTTTTTTACAGTGATATTTTTATTAAATATTTTATTCTTATCTAAGTAATATATGCACATTTAAAAAGTAGTACAGAAAGACTTTTTTTTTTTTGAGACAGTCTCGCTCCGTCACCCAGACTGGAGTGCAGTGGTGCGATCTCGGCTCACTGCAACCTCCACCTCCTGGGTTCAAACAATCCTCCTGCCTCAACCTCCCAAGTCACTGGGACTACAGGTGTTCACCACCACGCCCAGCTAATTTTTGTATTTTTAGTAGGGATGGGGTTTCACCATATTGGCCAGGCTGGTCTTGAACTCCTGACCTCAGGTGATCCACCCACCTCATCCTCCCAGCAGGAATTACAGGCATGGGCCACCGCACCTGGTCACAAAAAGACTTCTAATGAAAAATTGCCCCACACCTGCAGGAGCTCCTCAAAGGAATCTACTTTCAGGAATTTTGATTCCTTATTCTAGCATTTGCTGCATATAGTTCTAAATATTCTACTCATAACTTTTATCTCTTAAGTTTTTTCCACTTATTATTAGAGAAGAATATGGCCACATACTTTTATTTTTCATTTATTTGTTTATTTGACAGGGTCTTGCTCTGTCACCTGGGCTGGAGTGCAGTGGCATGATCATAGCTCACTGCAGCCTTTAACTCCTGAGCTCAAGTGATCCTCCCGCCTAAGCCTCCTGAGTAGCTGGGACTACAGGCGCATGCCACAACACCCAGCTAATTTATAAATTTTTTGTAGAGACAGGGTCTCACTATGTTGCCCAGGCTGGTTTCTAACTCCTGGGTCAAGTGATCCTCCCTCCTCAACCTCCCAAAGTGCTGGAATTACAGGTGTGAGCCACCATGCCTGACCAGCCATATGGTGTTAAATTCAAGAGATACAAAGAGGTATAAGCTGAAAGATCCTCCACTCTATTCCCAGCCACACAATTCTCTCCCCATAGGCAACCAGTGTTCTCAGTTTCTACTCTAGAGACATCCTATAAGGAGAGTCATACAGTTTTGCCCTAGTGTCTGGTTTATTTCACTCAGCATAACCCTCAAGGTCCGTGAATGGTGTGGTCCATGTCTTCAGCCTCTCTCCTCACTCCTGGTCTTCCATACCATGCTTTCCCCACCTCCACTTGGGCCCAGCATTCCCTGCATGAAGCTTCTCCATTGTTTCTCCTAGCATTCACCTGGGCACTGCCAAGTGGGCTCCAGGTACTGTCCTGCCCTCGGCGCTGGCCTCCCTCCCTCGTGGTGTGTGCTGGCCACACAGTGTGCACCTTCCCGGGGTGAGTTGGGATGGGCCATCTTGCCTGTTGTCAGTGCCCCTCTCTGCAGGCATGATGGTTGCACTTTCTTCCTCTTGGCTCAGACCACTTCTTCCTCTGGCTGCCAGGTGTCTCTTAGCATCATCAGAGATGGAGTTTAAGTTTCTATTTCTTGTTCTCTTTTTTGTTTTGGGATGAATTACAGGAAAAAAAAAAAAAGTGGGGAGGAGGCAAAAGATCTTTACTTCATTATCTTAAAACCAAAACTATGATTATATTTCTCTATAAATTTTATACAGAAAAAAAGAGGGGTCTGGCTGGGCATGGTGGCTCATGCCTGTAATCCCAGCACTTTGGGAGGCCGAAGCAGGTGGATTTCTTGAGGCCAGGAATTTGAGACCAGCCTGGACAACATAGCAAGACCCTGCCTCTACAAAATAATTTAAAAATTACCAGGGTATGGTGGTATGCACCTGTAGTCTCAGCATCTCAGGAGGCTGAGGTGGGAGGATCACCGAGCCCAGGGAGTTTGAGGCTGCAGTGAGCTATGATCACACCATGTACTCCAGCCTGGGCAACAGAGTGAGATCCTGTCCCAAAAAAAAGGTGGGGGTGTCTTGTTGGGTCCTGATTGGGGTCTTGTTTTGCTTTGTTTATACAAAGCGAAAGGTTTGAAAGTGAAAAAATTTTCTGAAGCATCATGTCTTTTCTGGCTGTTTCTGACTGGATATATCTAGCATCTTAATGCCAGCTGAATGAGAATTAAAAAATGTGTCCTGCCACAAACACTCACCGTGATCACAAGCAAAACTCAGAAAATAATAATAGTAATAATAATTTGCCCTTTTGAAAGGAGTGTGATTGGGTGGGAGACTGTAGTCCCAGGGTATCTGGCTCTTCCTGATACACACGTGCAGGGGCCCTGTGTGACTGAAGATTGTCATAGTTTGTGGTGCAGCTGGGCTCCTCCCTGTCGCTAGCTGTCTGTTCCTTTTCTCTGCTGTGCCACATTTTTCTCTTTCTTCTGCTCCTTTACCAACTTGTAGTCTCTGCTGATTTCTACCCACTCCAGATGCCACCCCCTGCTCCCCACCACCTCCTTCTAGTGAGGACACTGTCCCGACTGGGCTGTGTGTCATTTGAGGACAACGCTCTGTCTTAACTATCTCTGCATGTCTCAGAGCTCAGTGCTAGTTTATGACCCGCAGTGAGGACTCAGTAAGTGCTTGTCGAAAGGAGGAAGGATGGAGAATGAAACTGTGTTCACCAGCCAATGCCAATGGGTGATCACCAGCCAATGCCAATGGGTGTTTACTTTTTTTAACTTAGCAACAGGCCAACGCCAACTATCACATGTAACCTTAGGGTCTGGTTGAGGTCCCTCTCCTCTTCTATTTCTTTCTTTCACAAGACTTGTCATTTAATACCGGATGTCATTTGTTGCTTTACTTGTACATAAAAAGATAGGCTTCCGATTCCATTCTTCCAGTTCTTCTTATCAAGTCGAATTCCCCGAACAGGGTGGAGCATGTCCAGCCTTTACCAGCATCATTGAGAGTCCTTCAGAGCTAGGAGAACATACTGGAACCAGGAAGAAAAAAACCTGCTGTGGGGCTAGGGTGACCTAGAAAGCTTTATCTTCTGCTGTGGCTGCATTCTGACCTTTTATGCAAATGAAGTTTCTCCAGGAAGGAAGTGAAAGAGATATTCCAAACTGAGTTTGCAGGTCCAGTTGCTATTTATACTATACTGGATGTTAGTCCTCCCACCACGATCCCAGAATTTCAACCAAGAAAGTAGAAGTATACACAGATCTTTCTCCTGAAATTTATCCAAGTGAGCTTGGCTAGTTAAAAGAACCAGAGCAATGCTGAGGTCGTATCATTTTACAGAGACTAAAACTTCCAAATAAAGAGGATGATACAAATCTGTCTTTGGCTTTGAGCAATGAGAATCAAATGAAGTCTTTTAGTTAGAAAATTCTAGTCACATAAATATTTGAAGATAGACTCAGAATTAGACTTAGGAAAATTGATTTGCTGTATAAATAATTCTCAAGAGATCTGAATCATTATAAAGTTTGTGTGGATCTTTCAATTTCAAAAACAAGGGCTCTTCCAAGACAGAAATGATCATGTCTTCTTTCAGGGGTTTAAATTCAGGAAAGGTCACTGTGTCCTTAGATGAAAAAAGGTAAGTTGAAGGCAGAGGATCTCAAAGTTCACTGGCCATAAGGCATTGTGAGAAATACACAGAAACCTACTCTGTATATAAAGCAAATGTTTCATAAAACCATATTGACCTTTCCTATGTGCAGTGCTTTCTGACCTTTTCTGTTTTATTCTGTTATAATTCATTTTTTAAAATACTGGTAGTTGGCTGGATGCGGTGGCTCCTGCTTTTAATCCAGCACTTTGGGAGGCCAAGATGGGCAGATCACTTGAGGTCAGGAGTTTGAGACCAGCGTGGCCAACATGGTGAAACCCTGTCTCTACTAAAAATATAAAAATTAGCCTGGCATAGTAGTGGGCACCTGTAATCCCAGCTACTTGGGAGGCTGAGGCAGGAGAATCACTTGAACCTGGGAGGGGGAGGTTGCAGTGAGGCGAGATTTCACCACTGCACTCCAGCCTGGGTGAAAGAGGGTGACTCTGCCTAAAAAAAAAAAAAAAAAAAAAAAAAACTAGTAGTACCCTAAAAAAATCAATTTGTTGATCCCAAATTGTTGATCCCAAATGCGGATAGTGCCGCGCAATTTGGAAAACACTGATTAGAGAATACATTCAAAACAAGGTTCTGTTTCAAATCTGGTAAAAACCATTTCCCCTAAAGCTGCCACTTATTTCGAATCCTTCCAGTGACCACGGATGGTAAAATATACAGCTTTGAAAAAGAGATAGCTATGGAAAGGAAATTAGTTGTGATGAATGCAGCCCCTCTCATGTGCCAGAAATTGTATATACTTTGCGTGAAATACAGTCTTCTCTAGAGTTCACATCCTACAGAACAGGGTATCCACAAAATATGCAAAACATACAGGTGTGGATAGGTACTGCTAGATAAGGATATAATTAAAGGATTAATCTCCTTTATCATGCAGGAAAATGTTATTATTATAATCTTTTTTACCCCTTGAAGCTATTCTCAGGATCAAAGATTGACAGTTCAGTTTCTGAATTACTCTGAGACATTTGACCACATTTAAAAATCCTCTATTACCAGGCCTTTTGCAGAGCTCTAGAGGAGTAATGAGCACCTTACTTCTCTCCTGGAGGTCAAGAATATGCAAATCCAGAGTCAGAGTGAGCTGTCACTCTGGCCAGGTACTGCAGATTGGAACAATTTACTGTGTCTGTGAAGTAGCTCCACTTGAGACTATGATTGGGGTTCAGTTTTCCTCCTCAATTAATATCTTGCTCTTAAAAGACAGTGACATCCACGAGATATGTAGTACAAACTACAGACAAGTGTCCTTCAGATTAACTGAACCATCATTATTTTCCAAATTAATCCCTACGTTTTTAACTATTTGGCAAGCATGTAATCAATTGGTCGGGCTGACTTAAGGATGTTGACTTTAAGTAAATGAAAATACCAATTATTAAATGAAAAGCCAATTTTTGAAAAATGTCTGTATAAAATAATATATGGTAAAATTTGTTTTTAATATAAATACACTACAGGTTGAAGCTGAAAGAATGCTACCCCGCAAACGTAATTAAAGTTAAGAGTTAGGATTGAATTTAGGGCCGGGCGCGGTGGCTCAAGCCTGTAATCCCAGCACTTTGGGAGGCCGAGACGGGCGGATCACGAGGTCAGGAGATCGAGACCATCCTGGCGAACATGGTGAAACCCCGTCTCTACTAAAAAATAAAAAAAAAAAACTAGCCGGGCGAGGTGGCGGGCGCCTGTAGTCCCAGCTACTCGGGAGGCTGAGGCAGGAGAATGGCGTGAACCCGGGAGGCGGAGCTTGCAGTGAGCTGAGATCCGGCCACTGCACTCCAGCCTGGGCGACAGAGCCAGACTCCGTCTCAAAAAAAAAAAAAAAGGATTGAATTTAGGTGACTTATGTGAAATGTCAGGCAAGTCCAATATCCTTTTGTTATTAAAGAGAACTTGGCTGTGGCTCCTACTTAACAGATTTTGGCAAACTGAATGCTGTCTTGATCCCCTCCATACTAAAATTTATTTATTGAGTTGCTTGCAGAAATTTCCTTAGCTTCTGTATTAGTTGGCAAGGGCTGCCATAACAATACAACACACTGGGTAATTTAAACAACAGACATCTATTTTTCCAGGGTTCTGGAGTTTCAAAGTCCAAGGTCTAGGTGCTGGCCGGGTTGGTTTCTCCCAAGCGAGGCCTCTCTCCTGGACTTTTAGATGGCCGCCTTCTCCCTGTGTCTTCACATGGCCTTTCCCCTGTACTAGTCTGTGTTCTAATCTCCTCTTATAAGAATATTAGTCATATTGGATTAAGACCCACCCAAATGGCCTCATTTTATTTTATTTTATTTATTTTTGAGATGGAGTTTTGCTCTTGTTGCCCAGGCTGGAGTACAATGGCACGATCTCGGCTCACCGCAACCTCCACCTCCTGGGTTCAAGGGATTCTCCTGCCTCAGCCTTCCCTAGTAGCTGGGATTACAGGCATGCGCCACCATGCCCAGCTAATTTTGTGGGTTTTAGTAGAGATGGGGTTTCTCCATGTTAGTCAGGCTGGTCTCAAACTCCTGACCTCAGGTGATCCCCCCACCTCAGCCTCCCAGAGTGCTGGGATTGCAGGCATAAGCTACCGCGCCTGGCCATCATTTTAACTTGGTTACCTCTATGAAGGCTTTATCCCTAAATATGGTGCAGTCAATTCTAAGGTGTACTGAGGGCTAGGACTTCAACCTAGGAATTTTGGGAGGATGCCGTTCAACCCCTAACAGCTTCAGTAAAGCTTGTTTCAATCATGGTTACAGGACGTCAGGAGCAAAAAACCACTGCAGTACTTGACCCTCTGCCAGCTTTCTAAACGGCATGATTTTTCTTTTTTGTTTTTGTTTTTCCCACCCTAGGGAGAACTAATGCCGACGTGATGACCGCCCTGTCCCAGGGCTACAGGATGCCCCGTGTGGAGAACTGCCCAGATGAGCTCTATGACATTATGAAAATGTGCTGGAAAGAAAAGGCAGAAGAGAGACCAACATTTGATTACTTACAGAGCGTCCTGGATGATTTCTACACAGCCACGGAAGGGCAGTACCAGCAGCAGCCTTAGAGCACAGGGAAACCCGTCCGTCTGGCAGGGGTGGCTGCCTCATTTAGAGAGGAAAAGTAACCATCACTGGTTGCACTTATTATTTCATGTGCTGGGATCTTCCGCCGTGCCTGGATCCTGAAATAGAGGCTCAATTACTCAGGAAGAACACCCTCTGCATGGGAAAGTATTCTGTACTCTTAGATGGATGCTTCACCCAGTTGCAACTTGTACTTGTCCTCAGCAGCTGGTAATCTTACTCTCCTTGACAACGTCTGAGTGCAGCCTTTTGAGAAGAAAACACCTATTCCCTCCAAAAATACACCCAGCTAGCTCTATGTTTACAAATGGACATAGGACTTAAAGTTTCAGAGACCATTGCAATGAATCCCCAATAATATCAGAACTAAACTCATTTATAAAGCTAAAATAACCAGATACATAGCATGACATTTCTTTGTATTTTTCTCTATGCTTTGGCTTACTTGTTAAAAAAAAAAAAAAAAAATTACTAATCCAACCTGTTAGATTTTGCAGGTGAAGTCAGCAGCTTAAAAATGTCTTTTCCAGATTTCGATGTGTTTTTTTTTTCCCTACCTCCCAAAATCTGAGACTGTTAAACATTTTTCTCCCATGAACACTGCTCAGACCTGCTAGACATGCCACAGGAGTGGCGCGCACATCTCTGTCTCTTCCAGCAGGAAGAGCCCGTGAGCACACACAGCTGCCGTGCCGTGCAGTGTGCACCCGAGGGCACCGGGCTCACCTGGACCTCCCAGGAAAGGGAGAAGAGCCTCAGAAACTGCTCTGTGTTTAGAAGGAATATTTTTAAGGGTCCAGCTTTTTCATTTCCACAATTTCCTATATCCAGATTTGTTTTTGACAGTGTAGTTTGGAAGAACTAAGATTCTAATCTCTGAAGAACCTTATAGGGCCTTCTAAAACATAAGAGTTTCCTTTGTTGCTTCAAAGATTTGAACATTATGTTAAAGATCAAGTATTAATTTTAGTTGTACTCTAGAAAGTTAAAGTGCCACATTTGGGGCTATTTTTATGATTCAGCAATCTTTTCTAAATTGTGTAGCATGTGTATGAGACTATTTATACCTAAGGATATGAAGGAACGTAAGTGACTAGGAGGCTCTAGTGAGCCGTGGTGGCGGGAGGTTCAAGCCGTTTTGTTTACTAAATTTTTCTCCTGTAAGCTTTGAATGGAAACTTCTGTATCACATTATGTGTTTCACTTATGCTGTCGTGTATATACCTAATATTTCTATTTTTGATTTTATTTTAATACACCTCGTCCAATAACATCTCAAGCTTTTTATTTGTGTTTACATTTTCAGCTGTGGTCAGTGTAAAAACTGGTCATTAGTTGGGGGTGGGGTGGTTAGAAGTGATTCAATAGAGCTACATACTTTAAACTTGCCCAAGTTCTACCCCCTTCCTTTGAGCATTTCAGATTGGAGAACCAAGGCGTTGATCACCTCAACATCTGAACATCCGTTTATGGGGGCCAGATAGAATTTGTTTTCAAATAGGCTTAACAGGCATCATTAAAATTTCATTCTGTGTGTTTTGTTTAGGCTTGAGGTGCTTAGAAGATGGGATAAAATATTCTACTTTTCTCTAAATTTTAACTTCGTTTCCTATGTGATTTTTTTTAAATGTCCTTTCTAAAATATTCTAAAATTATTGATTCACAAGTGCCATGTTCACAACGATAGAATATTATCATTACATAATGTCTGCACAGTTGGTCCCTGGATTCATGGTGGTAAGTTTTCTGTGTACACCCCCTGATCGCATTTTATTTCAGAACCACAAGTATTACCCAATATGTTACATGGAGTGGAACTATAAAGAATCCCTAAGGCAAAAAGAAGTCTCTAGAAAATGACTAAAGTTTTTTTTTTAGCATAACAAATTTATTTAAAGAAAATTATTAAATTTGTCTTCACCTTGTTTTGCTTCTCCCACTTCCTCCTTCCTCTTCTTACCATTTTCCACTTGACTTTCCCTCTCAATCAAGCATGTGATCCTTCCCTCCATGTGGGCCTGTCACCAGCTTGGGCCTCATCTCTGGTGTCCATCATGTGTGGAAGTCACATGTTCCCTTGATGAACAGCACACACAGTCTCTTTCCTTAGCTATAGGTTTCCAGCCTCCCTGTGACAGACAGGCATAATGAGGGGCTGAGTAGGTGTTTGTAGCATTTTAGGGTCTCCAATGGTGTGCAAAATGGCTCATGTCATCACACCTCAGGTTATTGTACAGAACTGGAAAGACAGAATCCGTACTCCCTACCTCCAAGGTTCTGACTTAGCTGTTGTGCAGTGGGGGATGTATGTCAGTCTATTTTAAAAGCTTCCCCAGTCAACTAGACTTAGTGGCTCATGCCTGTAATCTCAGCACTTTGGGAGGCTAAGGCAGGAGGATTGCTTCAGCTCAGGAGTTAGACACCAGCCTGAGCAATATAGCAAGTCCCTGCCTCTACAAAAAATTTTAAAAATTAGCTAAGTGTGGTAGCACACACCTGTGGTCCCGGCTACTTGGGAGGCCGAGGTGGGAGGTTTGCTTGAGCCCAGGAAGTCGAGGCTGCAGTGAGCCATGGTCGCACGACTGCACTCCAGCCTGGGTAAGAGTGAGACCCTGTCTCAAAAAAAAAACAAAAAAACAAAAACCAGAACCAAAAATCCCTTCCCTGGTGAATATAATGTATGCTCAGTCTTGAGAGTTACCACTTGGTTTGACCCATATTGCAAAGCCCAGCCTTCTTTTTTCTCAGATGGTTTCATTTCTCAAAGGGGAGTGGAAGAGAAGGAAGGAGGAAAAAAACGTGCCTTCCTTCCGGTGAACACGAAGCTCACTGAACCTAAAGGAGATTCACAGGCTGGAAACCGGTGTCCTTAGTAATAGGGGCCACATGGGGCTTCCGTGGCTCCTCCAGGCATCCCTCCCGAGGTTCTGCAGAATCCCCTTGCAGAAAGTACTTCTGATGAGCCACTGGGAATGTGTACTGTCCAAGCCCCGTTCTAGGGGAAATTCACTGCCACAGAAGCCAGCAACCCTAGCTGTCCCAAGGTGCATAAAAGGATAATAAATAAAAGGAGGGAATTAATTTTGTTGCCTACACCAGGGATAGATCAAGGGCACTGAGAGCATTATAAGTATAAACTCATTTCCATGTCAGCTTGTGGGGTCGGCTTTCTCTCTCTCTGTTTTGTTGTTGTTGTTTTGTTTTGTTTTGTTTTGTTTTGAGACAGAGTCTCACTTTGTCATGCAGGCTGGTGTTGCAGTGGTGTGATCTCAGCTCACTGCAACCTCCCCCTCTCTGGATGGAGCGATTCTCCTGTCCTAGCCTCCCTAGTAGCTGGGACTACAGGTCGCCTGGCTAATTTTTGTATTTTTGGTAGAGATGGGGTTTCACCATGTTAACAAGGCTGGTCCCGAACTCCTGACTTCAGGCAATCCGCCTGCCTCGGCTGCCCAAAGTGCTGGAATTACAAGCCTGAGCCACTGTGCCCAGCCAGGGTCTGCTTTCTCTTTATTTCCCTTCCTCTCACAAACTACATCCAGGGGCGGTAGCTGCTAAAAAGGACCCAATTCTGCAACCTCAGCTTCTGACACCTTCAAATAAATTAAATATTGGTCCTAGGGCTCATTCCCCAGTTCTTCTGTCTGTCACTGCCAGGTTCTACAGCTGGTTCTCGGACGTCTCCTGCTTCCTCACACCTCTCAGATGAGATCAAACTGCCCAGCTTTCCTCTTAGCATCTTCCTTTCTTTTCCACTTCTGCTTGGTGGAAGAGAGATTGGAGTTCTCTATTCCCTATATTTTAACGCCACAGATATTTTAGATTAGGTGAAGTCTTGCTGTTCTTCCTGATGGAAATGGTAATTATAAACATACAAAGATACCCACATGCACATCCTTTACTCAGGGCCCTCTTGTGCTTTGGCAAATTATAAAAATTATCTCTAACTCACACAACAACCCGGGAAGATCTGGACAATGCTATCGCTGTTTCACAGCTGAGGGATCGGGAGCGTTTAAAGCCACAGAAGGAACAGATTGGCTTCACTTCATATTGTTTCCGTGTGAAATAAAACCAGCGAAACACCTTTGTGTAGAATATTCCTGACTCAGTTGAGTGTTCTGAGTAGGCAAGGGTATTACTTTCAAGATGCACTACTTGAGCCCACACAGATGGGAGGGGAAAATTTTCCTTAAGTAATTTTATTTGGGAAGAAAAGTAATGCAAGAATTTAACTTAACCATTCACACTTTTAAAGACAATTTCTAGAGACTACACTTCAGAATAAAATGTTTTGGCCAGGTACGGTGGCTCACACCTATAATCCCAACACTTTGGGAAGCTAAATCAGGACGATCACTTGAGGCCAGGAGTTTGAGACCAGCCAGGACAACATCATGAGACCCTGTCTCTACAAAAAAAAAAAAAAGAAAGAAAGAAAAAAATAGTTAAGTTTCAATAACATTTATGTTCCATTTCATAACATGAATATGTACTAAAGCTGATAAAAATTTTATCCCAAAAAGTTTTAACTTGATAGATAAGTAAGAGGAAAGCCTTCCAATTTAATTTCCTCTATTAAATACTTCAAGTCAGAGTGCCAAAAAGTGTCACAGAATTCCCAAGATGGCCACAGATATTCACGGATCTTGAATATTTCTCTTTAAGGGGGAAATGACAGGGAATCGTGGCGGCCTCTATCTCTAGGTCTTTGGAAGGCCTTTAGAAATAATCTAGATTGGCCAATGTTCAATGTTAATGCAGAATTTTAGAAATAAAAAAGGCCTTAATCTACAGCCCCAAAAGTAGATACCATGTCACACAGCAAGAAAATGATCTGTGGTTTTTTTTTGTTGTTGTTGTTAGACTTAAGCTGGGCTTTGATAATAGGTCCTTTATCCCTTATCTACCACCCTTAGGGTCAGGTATGTTTTTGATTTCAGGTTTTTTAAAAAAAGATTAGGGCCTGGGGGCGGTGGCTCACGCTTGTAATCCCAGCACTTCAGGAGGCCGAGGCTGGTGGATCACCTAAGGTCAGGAGTTCGAGACCAGCCTGGAAAACATGATGAAACCCCATCTCTGTTAAAAAATACAAAAAAAATTAACTGGGCATGGTGATGCATGCCTGTAATCCCAGCTACTCAGGAGGCTGAGGCAGGAGGATCGCTTGAACTCGGGAGGCGGAGGTTGCTGTGAGCTGAGATCATGCCACTGTACTCCAGCCTGGATGACAGAACAAGGTTTCGTCTTGAAATAAATAAATAAATAAAAATAAAAACAAATAAAAAAATTAATACAGTGAGTATATTGAATATTTGGTGGTAAAGCCTCAGTGAACACTGAGGAAGAAATCTTTTTTGTTGTTTTGTTTTGTTTTGAGATGGAGTCTTACTCTGTCGCCCAGGCTTGAGTGCAGTGGCATGATCTCAGCTCACAGCAACCTCTGCCTCCCGGGTTCAAGCGATCCTCCTGCCTCAGCCTTCCGAGTAGCTGGGATTCCAGGCATGTGCCACCATGCCCAGCTAATTTTGTATTTTTTAGTAGAGATGGGGTTTCACCATGTTGGCCAGGCTGGTCTTGAACTCCTGACCTCAGGTGATCCACCTGCCTCAGCTTCCCAAAGTGCTGAGATTACAGGCATGATCCAGCACGCCCAGCCGAGGAAGAAATCTTTAATCAAAACATATCTGCATAAAAATGCCTGAATGTTCACACTAAGTGGAATGACTATAGCCTATAAATAGCTTCAGCTCAGGTTTTGCCACCAAATGAGTTCTTAAAAGATCTTTTGGATTGTAGCATCTTTTGGATTTCAGCATTATGGATAAGGGCATGTGGACCTGCACCCCAACAGCTTGAAGAATATGCAAGACCTTTTAGTCTCATGGGTGGATTTGATTCAAACGGAGGACATCCAGATTGTGATCCAGAAAAACCCATTTTATGTATCCACATTCAAATATGCAAAAACATGTATGCTGCTAATCATATCTGTATGCTATTAACCATATAATCTCTGATCAAATACTGCCCTGGCATAGTCTGAGATGTAGCAGTCTAGGTGGAGGGTGAATCTGGTGGTTTCAGCTGACCACAAGAGAGCACAGCGTGGTATGGGAGCTCAGACCACGAAGAAGCGCAGTCCTGGGCTACATTACGAGTGCTGAAAGGCCACGTGCACGAAGAGATGCTCCTCTGTCACATGGAAGTCAGACCACACAGGAGCTAAATGACTGCTGTAAAGACCCGATCTCCAATTGCAGTCACACTCGGAAGCACTGAAGCTGAAGACTTTGATGTATGAATTGTGGGGACACATTCAGCCCACAACACCCAGTCTCTCAGAAAACAGAGGCAGCCAGAGCACATCAGACTGTGCCAGAGCGTGAGGACGCCAAGCTTTCCCCAACTCAGCCCTAGCCTCCTGTGGGGACAGTTCACAGCCTGGTCACTGCCACGGCCCCTTTTGCAGCCCAGCCACAGGCCCTGGGCCTGGCTGGCCCATGTGAGCCTCCCTGAACCTGGGTTTACTGAAGACTTGCCCTGCCTGGTTTGGGGACCGTTGCATCTCAACTCAGAAAAATGATTTGAGGCCAGGCACGGTGGCTCACGCCTGTAATCCCAGCACTTTGGGAGGCCGAGGTGGGTGGATCACCTGAGGTCAGCAGTTCAAGACCAGCCTGACCAACATGGTGAAACCCCATCTCTAAAAAATACAAAAATTACCCAGGCATGATGGCAGGTACCTGTAATCCCAGCTACTGGGGAGGCTGAGGGAGAATCGCTTGAACCCAGGAGGTGGAGGTTGCAATGAGCCACGATCACGCCATTGCACTCAAGCCTGGGCAACAGAACAAGACTCCATCTCAAAAAACAAAAAATAAAAGATTGGTGAGTGCCCATTGGACTCTGTTGTTCCTAGCAAGTCGAAAGGGGTATCACTAAAATCACTGCGAACACTGGGTAGTGATACAGTTTACAAGAAGGAAATATGATTGTGGAGGCCAGTGCGGTGGTGCGGCCTCACTGGCTGTTTCGTGGAGGCTGAAAACCAGGACAGTTTAAGCCAGAGAGAGAAGCAAGAGAGGGGCAGCGTCACCTCAAATACTCCTTTGGCTCCCTGAGCAGGTGCCCCGCTGGGCCTGTCAGCTCCTCAGGCAGCAGGACGCCAGCTTCTTCTGGGGATGGGATGGTGGAGTCACAACTGTGCGAGGGTTGTGCCACCCCCTTGATAGCCACTCACCTTTCTTCCGGTCATGGAAAAACACTAGGTACACATGTGTGTCAGTCACATTCTTGCACCTACATAGGCAGAGGTAGTAATTACTGTCCCGAGTGATCACCTTCCATTACGCCATTATTCCAATGGGCATGTAAATATTCCAGGCTTTTTTTTTTTTTTTTTTTTTTTAACATAAAATGATTTCGGGAGCCAGAACTCTTTGCTATGATTTTCTGGCACAATTCTCAGAGACTGTGTATTTTGTTGTCAGTGTTTTCGTTTAAAATCATTTACCTTTCCTAAAGAAACCAGAACTCTTGGACAGGAAATAGGAGTGAATTGTTCTCAATTATGGAAAATGTATAACAATAGAATGCCATAATTTCATGTATCAGTTTATTCAGTCAACTAATATTTATTTATTGGCCAGGCAAAGTGGCTCACGCCTATAATCCCAGTACTATGGGAGGCCGAGGCAGGTGGGTCACTTGAGCCCAGAAATTTGAGACCAGCCTGAGGAACATAGAGAAACCCCATCTATACTTTAAAAAAAAAAAAAAAATCACAAAAATTAGCCAGGCATGGCGGTGCACGTCTATAATCCTAGCTACTTGGGAGGCTGAGGCACGAGAATCGCTTGAACCCAGGAGGTGGAGGTTGCAAAGACCCGAGATCATCCCACTCCACTCCAGCCTGGTGACAGAGAGAGACCACATCTCAAAAAAAAAAAGAAAAAAAAGTATTTATTATCTAAAATAGAGACAGGATCTCACTATGTTGCCCAGGTTGGAATGCAGTAGCTCTTTACGCGTGAGATCCCACTACTGACCAGTACGGCAGTTTTGACTTGCTCCGTTTCCAACTTAGGCTGGTTCATCTCTTGTTAGGGAACCTGTTGGTCTCCTATTCCCAGGAGGACATGAAATTGATGACAAACAGTGCAGACAACTGATAGGCATAGCACACTACAACCCAGAATTGCTGGACTCAAGTGATCCTCCTCCCTCAGCCTCCCAAGTAGCTGGAACTACAAGCAGACCACTACACCCAGCTATTTATTTTATTTTATTATTATTATTATTTTTGAGATGGAGTCTCACTCTTGCTGCCCAGGCTGGAGTGCAATGGCACAATCTCGGCTCACTGCAACCTCCACCTCCCGAGTTCAAGTGATTCTCCTGCCTCAGCCTCCCCAGTAGTATGAGCCACCACGCCTGGCTAATTTTTATATTTTTAGTAGAGATGGGTTTCACCATCTTGGCCAGGTTGGTCTTGAACTCCTGACCTCAGGTGATCCACCCACCTCAGCCTCCCAAAGTGCTGGAATTACGGTGTGAGCCACCACGCCCGGTCCCCAGCTATTTATTTTTAAGACAGGTTCTCATTCTGTCATCCAGACTGGAGTGCAGTGGCACAATCGTACCACATTGCAGCCTCGAACTTCTGGGCTCAAGCAATCCTCCTACCTCAGCCTCCCAAAGCACTGGGATTACAGTTGTGAGCCCCTGTCCCCAGCTTATATTCATTGATGACCTACTGTGTGCCAAGCCCTGTGCTGGGTGGTAGGGCTAGTTGGAATGTACAGTGATTTAGGGTATAATAATCTGTTTTGGTCAATGATGATGGTCTCGTAAGATTACAAAGGACCTGAAAAATAGCCGTCATAATGTCTATCTTACCTGTTTGTGGCAATGCTGCTATGAACAAACCTACTGCACGGCCAGTCATATGAAAGTACAGTGTGGCTGGGTGCAGTGGCTCACGCCTATATCCCAGCACTTTGGGAGGCTGAGGTGGGCAGATCACGAGGTCAGGAGTTCGAGACCAGCCTGACCAACATGGTGAAACCCCGTCTCTACTAAAAATACAAAAATTAGCCTGGCAAGGTGGCACACGCCTGTAATCCCAGCTACTTAGAAGGCTGAGGCAGGAGAATCGCTTGAACCCGGGAGGTGGAGGTTGCAGTGAGCCAAGATCATGCCACTGCACTCCAGCCTGGGTGACAAGGGGAGACTTTGTCTCAAAAAAAAAAAAAAAGAAAGAAAGTACAGTGCATAGGATTGTGCACAGCACATAATACTTGATAATGATAATAAACAACAGCTCCTGCTTTCTGTATTTACTGTACTATACTTTTTATTGTTATTTTATTTTATTTTTTGAGACAGAGTCTCACTCTCTCATCCAGGCTGGAATGCAGTGGCGCCATCTTGGCTCACTGTAACCTCTGCCTCCCGGGTTCAAGCAATTCTCCTGCCTCAACCTCCTGAGTAGCTGGGATTACAGGCACCTGCCACCACACCCAGCTAATTTTTGTATTTTTAGTAGAGACAGTGTTTCACCGTGTTGGCCAGGCTGGTCTCGAACTCCTGACCTCAATTGATCCACCTGCCTCAGCCTCCCAAAGTCCTGGGATTACAGGTGTGAGCCACTGCACCCAGCCTTTATCATTACTCTAGAACGTACTCCTTCTCCCTCAGGCAGGTCCTCCAGGAGGTGTCCAGAAACAGCACTGTTATCACAGGAGATGACAGCTACATGCTTGTCCTTCCAGTGAAACAAGATGTGGAGGTGGAAGACAGTGGTATTGATGATTCCCGACCCAGTGCAGGCCTAGGATAATGTATGTGTTTGTTTCTTCTTGTTAAAAAACAAGAAGGTTTAAAAGGTTAAAACTTTTTTTAAAAATAATTTAAAAATAGAAAAAGCTTATAGCATAAGGATACAAAGAAAATATTTTTGTACAGCTGTACAATGTGTTTATGTTTTAAGCTAGGAGCTATCACAAAAGAGTCAAAGAGTTTAAAATTTTAAGTTTATAAATTTAAAAAGTTAGAGTAAACTAGAGCTAATTTATTATTGAATAAATTGCTTTCATAAATGTAGTGTAGCCTAAGTGTGCAGTGTTTATAAAGTTTACAGTGGTGCACAGTAATGTCCTAGGTCTTCACATTCACTCACAACTCACTCACTGACTCACCCAGAGCAACTTCCATCCTGCAAGCTCCATTCGTGGTAAGTGCCCTAGACAGGTGTACCATTTTTTATCTTTTACGCCATATCTTTACTGGACCTTTTCTATATTTCAAGATGTTTAGATACACAATCATTTACCATTGTGTTACGGTTGCCTACAGTATTCAGTACAGTAGCCTGAGGTACAGCTTTGCAACTTAGGAGCTATAGGCTGTACCATATAGCCTAGGTGTACAGTAGGCAGGACCATCTAGGCTTGTGTAAGTACACTCTATGATATTCACATGACAAAATCACCTAATGACACATTTCTTAGAACGTATCCATGTGACACATGACTGTATTTTAAAGACTACCTAGGCACAAACATCACCCCCCGCCCCCCCCCCCCACACACACATACACACAAAATCCCACAGTGATTTATGTTATTTAGCTCTCCGAACAGCAGCTTCCCATCTGTCTTTAAAAATATTCTAACCAGGCCGGGCCCGGTGGCTCACACCTGTAATCCCAGCACTTTGGGAGGTTAAGGAGGATGGATCACCTGAAGTCAGGAGCTCGAGACCAGCCTGGCCAACATGGTGAATCCCCGTCTCTACTAAAAATACAAAAATTAGCTAGATGTGCTAGCACACGCCTATAATCCCAGCTACTTGGTAGGCTGAGGCGGGAGAATCGCTTGAACTCGGGAGGCGAAGGTTACAGTCAGCCAAGATTGTGCTACTGCACTCCAACCTAGGTGACAGAGTGAGATTCTGTCTTAAAATATATATATATACACATATATATATATTTCATATATAAAAGATATATATATATTTCATATATAAAAGATACATATATATGTTGGAACCATATTCTACATTCTCTGCAGTCTTGGTAGGAAATAAAGGAAAAGGAAGTATGAAAAACATAAAAACTAGATAATTAGATTAAAACTGTCAACTCCAAAGAGTCAGATAAAAATACTTTTCTTCTTCTTAATTAATAAAGTCACAAAGCATTCCTTTAGGAAGTGAATTCACAGATATACAAACTTCCAGGCAAGTGCTATGGACTAAAACAACAGGGCCTTCTTTCTAGGACACAGCCTAAGCCTGAGGCTGAGGAAGAAGGAAAAACCGCCGCAGCTCCTCACAGAGGAGAACCTGAGGGGGATGATTTTCCCCCAGACGCACATCCTAAACCAACATTTAACAACAAGCATGAGATTGAAAGTCTTATATAGGTCAGGTGCGGTGGCTCAGGCCTGTAATCCCAGAACTTTGGGAGGCTGAGGTGGGGGGGATCACTTGAGGTCAGGAGTTCGAGACCAGCCTGGTCAACATAGTAAAACCCCGTCTTTACTAAAATTACAAAAATTAGCCGGACTTGGGAATGGGTGCCTGTAATCCCAGCTACTTGGGAGGCTGAGGTGTGAGAATTGCTTGAACCTGGGAGGCGGAGGCTGCAGTGAGCAGAGATTGTGCCACTGCACTCCAGCCTGGGCAACAGAGTGAGACTCTGTCTCAAAAATAATAATAATAATAAATAGAATAAAATAAAATAAAATATTATGTAAATATAAATGTAAAACTCCACAAGGAACTCCCATGTTGTTACACCAAGGAATGCCAAACAAGGACTGGACTGATCTTTAAGAAAAGAATACTTTTTATACTTAAAAAAGTCAGAAAGAAATCTGTTTTCATTTCTTTGATATACCAGCTCCTATCCAATGTACAAGTTTAGCTTCCAGAGTTCTTGGAACTCGATCTCAGCTCACTGCAACCTCCACCTCCCAGGTTCAAGTGATTATCTCACCTCAGCCCCCCAAGTAGCTGGGATTACAGCTGCACTACCACCATGCCCAGCTAATTTTTGTATTCCTAATCGAGACGGGGGTTTCACCATGTTACCCAGGCTGGTCTCGAGCTCCTGACCCCAAGTGATCCTCCCGCCTTGCCCTCCCAAAGTGTTGGGAGTCCAGGTGTGAGCTACCGCGCCCGGCCTCTCTGGTGTTTTCAGGCATACATGTTAACTTTGTAATGAACATTCTGGACAGCCAGGCAGAGATCACAGGGAGAAAGGGAATTCTCAGTGAAGACTGACACTGGCCTCCGCTGTTCTGCCCACCTGAGAGAGCTGTGGAGAGGCTCGGCGACCCGTGCTGCACAGGACATTGGTTATTTTCCTGTTGTCTTTTGTTGAACTGTGTTGAATTAAATCAGCTGCACAAATTTCCTTGAGTCTCAGCATAGCAGATGAGAATGGGAGCTGAGAAGGGCAGTGCTCAGGCTTTGAATTAGACTTTCTAGTAAGTGTTATTTCTCTCTCTTTTTTTTTTTTTTTTTTTTGAGACAGAGTCTCGCTCTGTCGCCCAGGCTGGAGTACAGTGGCTGGATCTCAGCTCACTGCAAGCTTCGCCTCCCGGGTTCACGCCACTCTCCTGCCTCAGCCTCCCGAGTAGCTGGGACTACAGATGCTGGCCACCTCGCCTGGCTAGTTTTTTGTATTTTTTTGTAGAGACAGCGTTTCACCGTGTTGGCCAGGATGGTCTCAATCTCCTGACCTCGTGATCCACCCGTCTCGGCCTCCCAAAGTGTTGGGATTACAGGCTTGAGCCACCGCGCCCGGCCTAGAAGTGTTATTTCTCATTAATCAGCTGGTTTTGTTTAGATTCTCAACCACTGACCCTTTGCTTATTTGCATAGACTGGACAATATCCTTCCCTTTCTTTCCTTGGGTTAGTCTCATACAACTTACCCCATTTGTAAAATTTAACTATGAATCCAAAGGTTTAAAAAATTGGTGCTATTATTGGACCCAGCTCACCTTCTACAAATCTTAAATATGCAAAATAATGTACAACTGCTTAAATAACTCTAGGCTCAGATGTAGTAATTGCATCACTATTTATGATTCAAAAATATTGAAACACAGCCAGGCACAGTGGCTCACGCCTGTAATCCCAGTACTTTGGGAGGCCGAAGCAAGAGGATCGCTTGAGCCCAGGAGTTTGAGACCTGCCTGAGAAACAAAGTGAGACCCCATCTCTATAAAAAATTAAAATTAAAAAAAATTAGCCAGGCATGGTGGCACATACCTGTGATCTTAGCTACTCAGGAGGCTGAGGTGGGAGAATTGCTTGAGCCTGGAAGGCAGAGGTTGCAGTAAGCCGTGATCACACCACTGCACTTCAGAGTGGGTGACAGAGAGAGGCTCTGTCTCAAAAAAAAAAAAAAAAGAAAAAAACTGAAATTCTCTAAATGGTTGATTCATCCAATCACTATGTAGTAAAAGTCAGCTATGTGTCCAGAATCATGCAATGTACTGAGGATACTTAAGGGCCAATGTTAGTCAATTATAAAGGGAAGGTTAATTGAACTATGTAGAATATTTTATATAAATGTAAGAAAGTGGAAAAATGTTCATAGTATATTGTTAAACAGAAATAATCAGAATACACATTATTTAGAAAAAATAATTGGACCTATTTTTAAAATAAAGTTAAAAAGTATGCCAAGTAATACAAATGAAAACAGAAAATAAGAGAAGAAAAATAAAACATTTCGAGGGAACGCACTGAAATAATAACAAATATTTTTCTTCTTCCTTTCATATATCTTTCAATTTTCATTATTATATAGCCCTTTAGTAATGGAAAAGAGAAATGCTCATACAGCAATAGGGCCAAATTCTATTTGTAGACTAAACAAAAACTGTTTATTAAAAAGTAAAAAACTGTTTATTAAAAAGAAACAAAAATCCACGATGATAGGGATTTGTCAGTGGGACACAGGATGGGACACAGGAGCCAAGTAAAAGAGTCTCCAGGGGCCAAACGTAGAACAGTTTGAGTAACAAGATAAATAAAATAGTATTGGATTATAATACAGAGTGTAAAATAAATATCCACGAGTCCACACTAGTATAAATAAATAAATAAATAAATCAATGGGAGAGAAGAGAAAAATTTCCCATGCAGAAGAATTCAAATAATTTATGTAGATATTTCACCCTCAAGGAGCTGAAGCATAGCTCCCTGCTCCTTACATGCTCACTGTGCAAACCGGCTTCCTTCCAGTGTGGAGTGAGGGAGGACGGTAACTGTGCGGTGGAGAAACCCGCAAACGCTTCCCCAGCCAGGGGATCAAGGTCAACATCAACAGTGATCTGTCACGTGGATACTATGCACCCTTGACATGATGTGATAAAGACACACTTTACCTCTGTCACCTTCATCCTGTAACCTCTCGCTAATCATGAGAAAAACATCAAGCTCCAATAGAGGGGCATACATACCCAACCAGTAGCTCTCAAAACCAGCAAAGTCATCAAAAACAGTCTGAGAAACTGCCCCTACTGGGAAGAGCCTAGGGAGACATGATTGATGACTCAAATGTAATGTGGGATCCTGAGACAGAAAAAGGACAATAGGTAAAAACTAAGATGGTCTGAATAAAGTGTGGACTTCAGTTAATAATAATGAATGAGGCCAGCCACTGGGGAACACGCCTGTAATCCCAGCACTTTGGGAAGCCGAAGCAGGAGGATGGCTTGAGACCAGGAGTTTGAGATCAGCATGGGCAACAAAGTGAGACCCCCACCTCTACAAAAAAAATTTTTTTAATTAGCCAATGGCACATGCCTGTAGTCTCAGCTACTTGGGAGGCTAAGGTGGGAGGATTGCTTTGGCCCAGGAAGTTGAGGCTGCAGTGAACCATGATGATGCCACTGCACTCCAGCCTGGGTGACAGAGCACTAAACCCAGTCTCAAAAAAAAAAAAAAAAAAAAAAAAAAAAAAACTCTTGGTATGCAATTCTAGTCAATTCCTTCGAGGAACAGTGCCACCTAGTGCTCTGTCACATAAATGACCGACGGTGGTTCTGGTTACATGACTTTCCACGGCCGTACATTACCTTAAGCCCTCCTCAAAAGTGAAAAGAATAATGATTCGAAAATGTGTTTCCCTCCATCCTCCCCAGAAAGCATTCATAATTTCAAATAACTGCTGGGTAATTACATTTATATTACTTGGATTTATTCACAACCTCATCCTAGAATCTTTGTTTATAAAATATCTATTTCTATTTTCAAAAATCCAGTACAAAATAATGTGAATCAGAAACACAAGCTCACAAAAAAGTAATAGAGTAATAGCATATTATAAATTAATACAGTAACTTTTTTATCTTTTATTTTTATTTATTTATTTATTAAAATAGAGATGGGAGCCTCTCTATGTTGACCAGGCTGGTCTCAAACTCCTGGCCACAAGCGATCCCTTCATCTCAGCCTCCCAAAGTGCTAAGATTACAGGCATGAGCCACCGGGCCCCACTGAGTCAATTTTTTAAAGTTACAAAATAGCTTAAGCTTTATAAGATAGTTGATCTCAATTACAAAAGTCAGTTCTAGAAACTGTAAAGCTACGACAAGTTAACATTGTTATTTAACTTTAATCCAACACTCACATAAAGTTCCCTTGCTTAATAACTGCATGGTTATTTTAATATCAGATTGTTATTTATAAAGTTAAGCCTTTATTAATAAACAGTAAGAGGAAAATGAATTTGATCAAAGTCTAAAACAGGCAAATGAAAAAAATCAAATGATTAGCTAATATATATTGTTTATTGAACCTGAATAATTTTCAAAATATGTCATGAAAGAAAGAAACGCAGCTGAAATAACTGGCACCTGGCAATTGCAAATTACCAATGTAGCCAATGTAGCAGTTGCTTACAACATAAATGGCAAGAATTGGCCTTTTCCCCTTATTTCCTATACACTTGGCAATATGGAATTTTAAAAAACCCACTCTAGTTAATTTGAGTGCCACTTCTTGCCCTCTTCTGACCACAGTGGCATACTGAGATAGGCCCTTAAAGAGATTATCTCTGGCCGGGCTGGTGGCTCAGCACTGGTAATCCCAGCACTTTAGGAGGCTGAGGCAGGAGGATCATCTGAGGTCAGGAGTTCAAAACCAGCCTGGCCAACATGGTGAAACCCCATCTCTACTAAAAATACAAAAAGTAGCTGGGCATGGGGGCAGGTGTCTGTAATCCCAGCTACTCAGGAGGCTGAGGCAGGAGAATCACTTGAACCCAGGAGGTGGAGGTTGCAGTGAGCCAAGATCATACTACCACTGTACTCCAGCCTGGGCGACAGAGCAAGACTCCGTGTCAAAAAAAAAAAAAAAAAAAAAGAAAGAGAGAGATTATCTCCATCACACTTTGGACTAAGAGGTGTACCCATGTGTAGGAAATCATCTTCAAATAAGTTTTTTTTAATTATTATTGGGTTTTTTTTTTTTCCAGATTTCACTAATAGTTGGTAGAGAGCCTAAAGGCATTGCTAGCAGTGTGTCAAGGTTATTCTAGGTGTTTTGGTTTGGCTCTTCACATAATAATTTATTTTAGATTGAAGCTTTAAAAAGTTTTCCTGAAAGCAAGAAACCTACTGCCCAACTTAAATAATGACATGTGTCTGCTAATAATTTGCGCTATTAGCTGACATCTTTGTCCTGGAAATATTAAAACTATTCAGGTAATATACAAAAATCAGTAGCATTTCTATATGCCAACAGCCAGTAATCTGAAAAAGAAATCGAAGAAACAATCCAATTTACAACAGCTACAAAAAAATAAAATGCCTAGCCAGGCTTGATGGCTCACGCCTGTAATCCCAGCACCTTGGGAGGCTGAGGTTGGCGGATCACCTGAGGTCGGGAGTTGGAGACCATCCCGGTCAACTTGGTGAAACCCCATCTCTACTAAAAATACAAAAAATTAGCCGGACATGGTGGCAGACGCCTGCAGCCCCAGTTACTCGGGAAGCTGAGGCAGGAGAATCGCTTGAACCCAAGAGACAGAGGTTGCGGTGAGCCAAGATCATGCCATTGCACTAGAAAACATTGATGAAACAAGTTGAAGACGACACAGAATGATGGAAAAGTATCCCATGCTCATGAATTGCAAGAATTAATATTGTTTAAATGTTTATACTACCTAAAACGGTCTACAGATTTAACGCAATCCCTATCAAAATACCAATTACATTCTCCCTGGAAATAGAAAAAAAAATCCTAAAATTCATAGGATCACAAGATTCCAGCTAGCCAAAGCAATCCTAAGCAAAATGAAAAGCTGGAGGCATCACATTACCTGACTTCAAGATATGCTGCAAAGCTAGAGTAATCAAAACAGCATGGAACTGGCATAAAAACAGACACATATACCAATGGAACCAAACAGAGAACACAGAAATAAATCCACACATTTACAGCCAGCTCATTTTTGACAAAGACACCAAGAATATATGTTGGGGAAAGGACAGTATCTTCAATAAATAGTGTCGATGAAACTGGATATCCATATGCAGAAGAATGAAATGAGACCCCCTAACTCTCACTATATACAAAAACCAAATGAAAATAGATTCAAGACTTAAATGTAAGACCTGAAACTATGAAACTACTGAAAAAAAATTGGAGAAACTCTTCAGTACATGGGTCTATGCAAAGATTTATTGCGTAAGACCTCAAAAGCACAGGTGACCAAAGCACACATTGACAAATGAGATTACATCAAGCTAAAAAGATTCTGTACAACAAAGGAAACAATGAACAAGGTGAAGAGGCAACCCACAGAATGGGAGAAAATGTTTGCAAACTACCCATCCAACAAAGGATTAATAAGCAGAATATATAAGGAACTCAACTCAATAGCAAAGAAACAAATAATCTAATTTTAAAATGGGCAAATGATCTGAGCAGATATTTTTCAAAAGAAGACATACAGGCCAGGCGCGGTGGCTCACACCTGTAATTCCAGCACTTTGGGAGGCGGGCGGATCACAAAGTCAGGAATTCGAGACCAGCCGGACCAACACGCTGAAACCCTGTCTCTACTAAAAATTAGCTGGGCGTGGTGGCGCGTGCCTGAAATCCCAGCTACTCAGGAGGCTGAGGCAGGAGAATCACTTGAACCCAGGAAGCAGAGGTTGCGGTGAGCTGAGATCGTGCCATTGCACTCCAGCCTGGGCAACAGAGTGAGACTCTGTCTCAAAAAAAAAAAAAAAAAAAAAAAGACATACAAATGGCCAGTAGGTATATGAAAAAATGCTCCACTAATCACCAGTGAAATGCAAATCAAAGTCACAATAAGATATCATTTCACCCCAGTTAAAATGGTATTATAAAAAAAAAAAGTAATAAATGCTGGCAAGGATGCAGAGAAAAGGGAAGCCTTGTACCCTGCTGATGGAAATGTAAGTTAATACAACCACAATGGAAAACAGTATGAAGGCTCCTCAAAAAACTAAAAATAGAGTTACCAGCAATCCCACTGCTAGGTATATACCCCAAAGAAAGGAAATCCATGTATCGAAGAGATGTCTGCACTCCCATGTTTATTGCAGCACTATTCACAGTAGCCAAGATATGGAAGCAACTTAAGTATCCATCAACAGATGAATGGATAATGAAAACGTGGTACATGTGCACAATGAAATATTATTCAGCCATAACAAACAATGAAATTCTGTCATTTTCAGCAACATAGATGAAACTGGAGGACATCATGTTAAGTGAAATAAGCCACGCACAGAAAGACAAATATCACATGTTCTCACTTGTACATGGGGTTAAAAACAAAATAATCTCGTGGAGGTGGTGAATAGAATGGTGAAGGAGAGTGGGGAAGTGGAGGAAGAGGAGTTGGTTAAAGGGTACAAAAATCTATTGATATGGAAAGGGTAATTTCCAGTGTTCATCAGCACAATACGGTGACTAAGTATTACCACAGTACAAGAATGTGGACAAAGTTGATTTGACAGGCAAACATGATGATTACTGGAAATTTTTCCTCTCCAACTATGCCCTTGCCCTGAACCCCTTCTTACCTGGAGCTTGCCACTCACTCTCCCCATTCAGGGTGACTCCCACCCCACCCAGATCCACCCTGAAATCAGGACTGCAAAGAGGCACCCCTGAGCCAGGTGCCTTTCCATTGTCCACAGCGCCAGAGGAATGACGCTTCGTTCTCCAGGTCTTGTCTTATTCATGATAACATTTACCAGAAGGTATAAACAAAGCTGGTTTTCCTTGATATATAAAGAGAAAGCTGAATAGTCTTCCTGGTGATAGAAATGAACAAAAAGTGAAGCCATCTGAGAAAGTGATGCCTCTGACTGAGGAAATAAGGGCATGGGAAAGTCAGTTGTCTGGCTGGGCAATGTCTTTGACATGCAGTAGGAATCTGCACAAACCAAGAAGCAATTGACAAATCTTTTACCACAAGGCTCTAAACAGTGCAAACGACAGGTAAAACTGCTAAAAAGGCTACACACAGGACACAGGTGACCTGCAACAGAGCTATCAGGCAGAAGGCCCTGTTTGTACCAATGCTCCAGACAAGTCCCCAGGGACACAGATCTAAGGGCTTCCTCCTACCAACTTCTCCCGGGGCACAATTCTTTTAAGTCCTTCCAGAAACATTTTCCTTTTCACAACATGAACACATCAGAACAACTATCAACACTCGATCACACTGCTCTCCCTCCTGAGCTAAAGCAGGTCCAGGTATAAACTGGAGCCAATACCTGACAGAGCCCACAACTGCCCGAGGTACAAGAAACACTCCCGAGACTGACCCTCTAGGCCCCAGAAGGAGAATAGAGCCTGGGTTTTATGATGACCAAAGATAGAGAACTTTTGTTTTACAGTAACACAGGTTTTATGAGTATAAAGAGTTTGCTTTTTTTCCCTCAAAGTCCAGGACACGGTAAAGAAAAGACAGGGACTATTTGTGTGTTATCAGGCTAATAAAAGCATGGGCAATGGTGCATTTCTGTGGAACCAGTGTTGTAAATGCTCTGTACTCTGATGGTTTCCACTGATTTCAGGGTTTCCAGACCTTGAGACCTGTTGGTGTCAAGAGTGTTGGCACGTGGAGAAGAGAATGAAACAAGCCTCCAATGCATGCAACAGAGAGGCAGTTTTTCTGGGCTGGGAAAGGTGTACAGGACGGAAAGGAAAAATGTTGTGAGATGGAGATAGACTCCACAGCCAAGTTCCGCAGAAATAGAAAACAACGAAGTGTACTGGTCGGGACTTCAAGAAGAAAGGCCTGAGAGAATTGGCATTTTGCTGTGCCAAGTTGTGCTTACTAAGAACAGTGAGTGGGTCCTTGGTGAGGAAGACAGAATTAATCTCACCAGAGAGCAGAGCCAGCAAAGCGCCAGGAGAGCTGCCAGGCCATGAGGAGATACAGCAGCGAGCCCAAGGGGCACACCACAGGGCTCCCTGCAGTGACGCGTGGGCTCCGTGGGACTCTCCAGTCACCGTCCACCAAGGGCAGAGGTGACATTTGTTGTTACTGCATTTTGTTGGTTACACCCCATCTCTAAAGTGGGGATAAAGCCATCTACCTCAGAAGGCCATACTCAGGGGCCAGTGCATGTGAAGATATTTAACACAGGGCCTGACACAGAACAGTCACTCAAAAAAGATTGTAAATTTCATATCTAAGAAAGTGATGATAAGGATACTTGCAAGTGACTAATGCCAGGCTATAATTGTCATGAGTAGGTCTTCCTTATTTTGTTATATGTTTGTGTGTCTGTATACATAGATTATTTCTTTCCTCTCTTGTTCCCTTATCATGTAACATAAGATGCAGTGACTTTAGGCCAGGCACAGTGGTTCACACCTGTAATCCCAGCTCTTTGGGAGACCAAGGTGGGTGGATCACCTGAGGTCAGGAGTTCGAGACCAGCCTGGCCAACATGGCAAAACCTCTTCTCTACTAAAAATGCAAAACTCAGCAAGGCGTCATGGTGCTCACCTGTAATCCCAGCTACTTGAGATGCTGAGGCAGGAGAATTGGTTCAATCCGGCAGGCAGAGGTTGCAGTGAGCTGAGATCATGACACTGAGATCATGCCACTGCACTCCAGGCTGGATGACAGAGTGAGACTCTGCCTCAGTTAAAAAAAAAAAAAAATTAAGGCCGGGTGTGGTGGATCACGCCTGTAATCCCAACACTTTAGGAGGCCGAGGTGGGCAGATCATGAGGTCAGGAGTTCGAGATCAGCCTGAAAAACACGGTGAAACCCTGTCTCTACTAAAAATACAAAAATTAGCAGGGCGTGGTGGCAGCGCCTGTAATCCCAGCTACTCAGGAGGCTGAAGCAGGAGAATCACTTGAAACTGGGGGATGGGGGGATGGAGGTTGCAGTGAGCTGAGATTGCACCACTGCACTCCATCCTGGGTGACAGAGCGAGACTCTGTCTCAAAAATAAATAAATAAATAAATGTATTGACTTTATGTCAATATGTAAGTATTGTTAATTTTATGTCATAGCATTTAATTTATGAAATATCAGGAGAAGAGTAAACATCACTCTAGGACTTTGCCTCCTCCTCCTAGGAAGGAGTTAGCGTGTTTCTCCTGGTACACAGTGGAGTTGCATCACGTTACACCCAAGTATGACCTTGTTACTGTCTTTATTTGGAGATGGTTTATCGTTTAAGGAGATGGTTTATCGTTTAAGGAGACGATAAGAAGTGGACAAGAGAAGGACTGAGCTGGTTAACTTTCTGTGTCCACTTGACTGGGCTGAGGGAAGCTCAGATCGTGGGGAAAACCATATTTCTGGGTGTGTCTGTGAGGAGCTTTAGAAAGGCTGGTACTCGCATGGGGAAAGCTGAGTGAAGAAGCTCCCGCTCACAGCTTGGGTGGGCATCACCGATACACTGGGGGCCCGAACAGAGCAAAAGGCAGAGGAAGGTGCATTGGCTTTCTCTTCTTGAGCTGGGACATCCATCTCCTCCTGCCCTCAGAGATGGAGCTCCTGGTTCTTGGGGCTTCAGAGTCCGAGACTGAAACTGGAAACCTCAGAACACCTACGATTGCAGACGGCAGGTCATGGGACTTCTCGGCTTCATAACTGTGTGAGACAATTCCCAGAATAAACGTGTGTGGAGGGGTGTGTGTGTATTTATATACACACCTTACTGGTTCTGTTTCTTTGAAGGACTCTGACTAATACAGCAACCAGTAGGCATATTTTATCAGGTGGGGCTCCAGCCAAGTGAAATATGACCTCCCCCATTTCCCACAGGGCAACCAAGCACCCTTAGGCCATGGCATGGGGAGCACTTTCTACTCCTCACCTGCATCTTACGCCCAGGCAGCTCCCTGTCATCTCCTCTCTTCTTTGCAGAATGTACCGGGGATACCCAAGAATGAATTCCTCTGAATGGTGCCACCGCTGAGTCCACGCTTTGGGCTTTTGGCCTCTGAAACAGGATTCTCCTCAGCTCTCACTTCTTGCTCTCTCCAAAGATGAATACAAGGCCCTTTCTACTTTAAAGATTTCTTATCATAGAGGAACAAAAATGATGAAATAGTCACAAACTCCTGACATAGTGACTGCTGCTCTGTAGTGCCCAAATTCTGAGTCAACAGAGAAAAGGTCCAGTGGACCTGGGCTGTCCCTTTGTGTCCCCTGAGAGAGTGAGCTTTCAACAAGTACACCTCCCTTCTCTGTCAACATCAGAAGGTGAGGTGCATTTATTGGAATTTTCTTTGCAAAATGTTTATAAGGGTCAAGAGCAGTGGTTGATGCTTACAATCCCAGCATTTTGGGAGGCCAAGGCGGGTGGATCACTGGAGCTCAGAAACCAGCTTGGGCAACATGGGGAAACCTCCCCTCTACAGAAAATACAAAAATTAGCCAAGTGCAGTGGCATGTGCCTGTAGTCGCAGCTACTTGGGAAGCTTAGGTGGGAGGATCAATTGAGCCCCAGAGGCAGAGTGAGCCAAAATCCCACCTAGTGAGACAAGATCACACCACTAGTGTGATCCAGCCTGGGTGACAGAGCCAGACCCTGTCTCAAAAAAAAAAAAAAAAAAAAAAAAAAAGGATATTTATGAAAGGACATATGGTCATATCCTTTTATAAATCAACTTGTAAGTCAATTTAAAAATAAGTAAAATTTATAGACAGCAAAAGTGTTTCCTTATGAATGAAGTATGATTTCAGTTGTAATGAAACTCCTCACCATTTTGATGTTTGTTGAACAATAATTTCAGAAATTATTCACTGGTTTTACAAAATGTCACACATAACTGAAGTTATAAAGCTGTCCCTTAAGAATTGGGTAGATTTAAAACATTACAGCATTGTGATGACTTTCAATGCCATGGGTAGGTGGGTTGAGGTCCCAGAGATTTATAATGGAATGAGGTCTGGAGTGTGACTCCCTACAAGTGTGCACACATTCCACTGACTGCTCGGGCAGATTCCTGACCCAGGGTTATGTTATTAAATTTTCAGGGAAAAAAAAATCCCCTCAGGAATCTCTTCAAAGTTGAAATTAAATTGTGCAATGATCTAAATGTGCTCTAATAAATGTTATACCAATCCTGAATCCCTGAGTTTCATAAAAACATAGAAAGGTAGATAGTGCTGTGAGTGAATTCTGGGGGCTGAGGAACTAGAGACATTTCAAAGAAACAGGATGGGTGGAGAGGGAGAGGGGACCTTGAGAGCTGGTCTAAAACCCCACTCCCAGTGAGGGGCCAGCGAGTGCCAGCACAGGACACCGTAGTCTCCGATCCCAGCAAAACGGCGCATGAGAAGGAAAGCCTGAGCACCCTATTTAGAGAATGTGGGAAATGGAGCCAGGGGTGTTGGTCTGATTCCCTTGGTTCTTGGGCAGATCCAGTGAGGAGGAGGAGAAAGATGACCTCAATTCCAGATTGATTTCGTTACTACAGTGTATTGGAGACACCCTCCACAGCACCCTGGGAGCCTCAAGGGAGAAAGAGAAAAAATAAGCAAAGCAGTTGGCTCCACTGAGTGGGGCTTCTTCTCTTTGGTCAAATCCAGGACATTGGACCATGGATTTCCAACAAAGGAATCCACAGCCCAGGAGATGCAGGGAGGCAATTACAGACAGGCAGTTCTGTTTGCTCCCCATGGCTCTCCCAGCTGTTTTCACGTGAGGGCATTTTCACTTTTTATTATTGATTACATACACAATCCGATATTTTGACATGTCTGTGCCATCATGTCACTGCAACTATGATCAATGTGTAGAATGTTTCCATCATCCCAAAGAGTTCCTCCCTGTTTCTTTCCACCTTCCACCCTCACCCCACTCCAGGCAACCGTCCCTCTATCTTCCGTGCTGTATTTTTGCCTTTTCTAAAATTTTGCAGACATGGAATCATATGGTGCAGACTTTTTGCTTCGTTTTTAGGGAAAAATTACTTGGGGGTTCACCTGTCCTTTCCTGGGTCCCTGTGGCCCTCAGATTTCATCACGGTTCTGGCAACCCTACCCTCGTGGTTGCAAAAGCCCCCCAGTCACGTTGCCAGCTGGCTGCCCTGCAGGGTCAGAGCAGACAGGAGTCTTGCATGTTCTTCAGAAGGGACCCCTAGAAGACTTCTAGGACTCTCTCAGCATAACTTGGACAACTCTTCTCTCTGCCTTTTCAAAGATCTCCCTCCCAGCCTGGCATGAGGAGGGAAAGAAAAGAGTGATGATGTCCAGGCACAGCAAACTCCATCCTGGCCTGAGGATTTCGCAGAGGTGACAGAGGCACTGAAAGCCACCATCAGGTTACATGAAGTGAGTGTGTTGGGCGGAGGGAATAAAACACCAGTGCAAAGTTGGGTTTGTCTGTATCCTCCCGAAATCGCACAACAACTTACATTCTCATTGAACAAAGCATCTTTTTGAAAGACTTGTCCTGAGTGAAGAGAGTGGGAGGAAAATTCTTCCTCAGGATTAAGTCCATGATGAGGCAGAAGAGGCTGAACAGGAGAGAGTGGTATCATCTGAAGAGTGCTTTGACAGACAGGCCAGAGGCCAGGCTCAGCCAATGACAGGCTCCCGCCTCGACCTCTGAAAGTGTGGAAAACTCAATCTGGGCTGAGATGGGTGCAGCCCATGGGTGCCCCAGAGCCATGCGAAGGCCTAGAGAGAACGGCTCCTGACAAAATCAGATGGACCTTCTTTCAAGAAGAATCAGCAGAGTCAGAAAGCAAGAAGGTTGGGTTTTGTTCTCATCTTTTCTAGGGAAGGGGATAGAAATCAACAGGTGCAGTTCATCCGCTCTATGTCAGGAACTATGCTAAGTGCTTTATGATGAGAACTTATCTATGTTCTCATCAAATTAAAGAAAAAAATAGTTTTTCCATTTTTTTAACTGTTTATTTTTCTTTTTCTTTAAAGACTGGGTTTCTCTCTGTTGCCCAGGCTGGAGTGCAGTGGTACAATCAGAGCTCACTGCCGCCCCCATCTCCCAGACTCAGGCTCCAGCTTCAGCCTCCCAAGTAGCTGGGACCATGGGTGTGAGCCACCATGCCCAGCTAATTTTTATGTTTTTTCATAGAGACAGGGTCTCGCTATGTTGCCCAGGCTGTTCTTGAACTCCTGGGTTCAAGCGATCCTCCTGCATTGGTTCCAAAAGTGCTGGGAATATGGGTGTGAGCCACTGCCACTGGTCCTTTTTCTTTTCTCTTTTTTTTTAAGAAGGGAACAGCTGACATGGCAATGAAAAGACTTTTATTTTTTTTTTTAAAGTGAAAGTGGAATAATAAAGAAGGGATGAGAAAAGCTAACCGTTTATCAATATGGGCTGCAGGCTCATAGCAGGCAAGCTCTTACACTCTGCTTTGTTTTGACCAGATCAGCTCTATAGGATGGATTGATGAACAATAGAATTTTTACATTCAATTAAGGAAGGTAGAGCTTTTTCCAGGGTACTTATAGATAAAAGGATATCCAAGAGTCCAAGGTTAGCCTCACCAGTCACTCCCAGAATCACACAAGAGAGAACCATCTTAAGCCAATTAAGCCAAGAACAGCCATAAGTCATACATTTCTGTGGACATTTCCGTCACATACAGTTGACCCTTGAACAACACAGGTTTACACTGCAAAGGTCCAAAATATATTGCTTGCCAGTGTATTGGTGTGTGCCTGTAACCCCAGCTACTTCGGAGGCCAAGGCAGGGGGATTGCTTGAGGCCAGGAATTCTAGACCAGCCTGGGCAACATAACGACACACTGCATCTCTTTCTCATTCCTTTCTTTCTTTCCCCTTTTTTTTTTTTTTTTTTTGAGATGAAGTCTCAATCTTGTCACCCAGACTGGAGTGCAGTGGCACTATCTCGGCTCACTGCAACCTCTGCCTCCTGAGTTCAAGCAATTCTCCTGCCTCAGCCTCCTGAGCAGCTGGGATTACAGGCACCCACCACCATGCCCGGCTAAGTTTTGTATTTTCAGTAGAGACAGGGTTTCACCATGTTGGCCAGGCTGGTCTCAAACTCCTGACCTCGTGATCTGCCCACCTCAGCCTCTCAAAGTGCTGGGATTACAGGCATGAGCCACTGTGTCCGGCCGTCTGTCTTTCTTTTCTTTTCTTTTCTTTTCTTTTCTTTTCTTTTCTTTTCTTTTCTTCCTTCCTTTCTTTCTTTCTTTCTTTCTTTCTTTCTTTCTTTCTTTCTTTCTTTCTTTCTTTTCTTTCTTTCTTTCTTTCTTTCTTCTCTCTCTCTTTCTTTCTTTCTTTTCTTTCCTTCTTTGTTTCTCTCTGTATATATCTAGATATATGTGTATATATGTACATATTTAGAGAGAGAGATAATTTTCATATATATATGAAAATTTTTTTGAGATTTGTGAAAATTTGAAAAACTCAAAGATGAACCTCATAGCCTAGAAATATCAAAAAATTAAGAAAAACTGCCAGGAACAGTGGCTCACGCCTGTAATCCCAGCACTTAGGGAGGCCAAGGTGGGCAGATCACGAGGTCAGGAGTTTGAGACCAGTCTGACCAACAGGGTGAAACCCCATCTCTACTAAAAATACAAAAATTAGCCAGGCGTGGTGGCGCACGCCTGTAATCCCAACTATTCAGGAGACTGAGGCAAGAGAATTGCTTGAACCTGGGAGGCAGAGGTTGCAGTGAGCCGAGATTGCAATAGAGTGAGACTCCATCTCAAAAAAAAAAAAAAATTTAAGAAAAACATAGGTATGTCATGAATGCATAAAATGCATGTAGATAGTATTCGATTTTATTATTTGCTACCATAAAATATACACAAATCTATTATAAAAATCTATCAAAACTTACATGCACATGCTTACAGACCATACACAGCACCATTTACAGTTGAGAGAAATGTAAACAAATGTAAAGATACTGTATTAAATCATAAATATATAAAATTAACTACAGTACATGCTGTACTACTCTAATAATTTCATAGCCACCTTCTGTTGCTATTGCATTGAGCTCAAGTGTGTGAGTATCCACTTAAAATGCCCTGTCCCGCTAATCGTCTTCCCATGAGCAGTCTCTCCAGTAAATTGCATGCAGCAGTAAAAAGTGATCTCTCGTGGTTCTCTTGTCTTTTTTATCCTGTTTAGTGCAAAACTGTAAGCCTTGAATAACACAATGGGACCCATACAAAATGCCACTAGTGATGATGTAAATGATCCCAAGAAGCAGACAAAAGTGATGATATTACAAGAAAAAGCTGAATTGCTTGATATGTACCATAGATTGAGGTCTGCAGCTGCAGTTGTAGGCCATTTTAGACAAACAATTCATCTTATAAGCACACAAGATAAACTTAGATCAAGTACTGTAAATGTATTTTCTCATTTTTATGATTATTTTTCTTTTCTTTTTTTTTTTAGAGACAGGGTCTCAGTCTGTTGCTCCGACTGGAGTGCAGTGGCTATTTATAGGCATGATCATACCACGGGAACATCAACTCCTGGGCTCAAACAGCAATTACTTTTACACCAACCTAATAAAATGGTTAGTATCTTTGGTCTCACCTGAATGTATAAATGATGGCCTAATGGTTTGTGGACAGGGCCACGGGGTATGCACCTTCTATGTAGTATATAGGATTGGGGAACCTCCTAGTTCTAAGACATAAAACTTCTGTCCTGGCTGGGTGAGGTGGCTCATGCCTATAATCCCAGCACTTTGGGAGGCCGAGGCAGGAGGATCACCTGAGGTCAGGAGTTCTAGATCAGCCAGGCCTACATGGTGAAACCCTGTCTCTACTAAAAATACAAAAATTAGCAGGGCATGGTGGCAGGCACCTGTAATCCTAGCTACTCGAGGGGCTGAGGCAGGAGAATTGCTTGAAACTGGGAGGCGGAGGCTGCAGTGAGCCAAGATCACTCAACTGCACTCCAGCCTGGGTGACAGAGTGAGACTCTTGTTTCCAAAAAAAAAAAAAAAATCTGTCCTTATGTAGCGTTTACAACCATATACATTTTTGCTTAATTTCTTCTTGCTTAATTTCTGTATAAATTTTTGCTTAATTTCTTCTTCAGTGCCTTCTCGGTTTTGTTTGTTTTTTGTTTTTTGTTTTTTGTTTTTGAGACAGGGGCCTCGCTGTGGCTCAGGCTGGAGTGCAGTGGCACTAGCTGGGTTCACTGCAACATCCACTTCCCAGCCTCAAGGGATCCTCCCACCTCGGCCTCCCGCGTAGTTAGGACTACAAGAGTGCTCCACCATGCCCAGCTAATTTTTTATTTTTATTTTTTGTATAGAGAGGCCTCTCTATTTTGCCAAGTCTAAAAAAAACCCAAAAACTTGTTTTACTGAATGTTACTAGACTCTTTGCTATGGCTACTTTAAAATAAAAACTTGTAACACTTCTCTAAACTTGTTAATGCCAATACTCTCGGTTTTCTAGTCAGAATTCAAACAGTAAGACCTCTTGTAATTATTCATAGAGCATAATAACATCACCGCTATTAATTGTGGTTTTTTTCTTTTTATTTTCCTTTTTTGAGACAGGGTCTGTCTCTGTTACCCAGGCTGGAGTGCAGTGGTGCAGTCTCAGCTCACTGTAACCTCCACCTCCTGGGTTCAAGCGATTCCCGCGCTTCAGTCTGCCGAGAATTATAGGCGTGCACCACCAGGCCTGGCTAATTTTTGTATTTTTAGTAGAGACAGGGTTTCACCATGTTGGCCAGGCTGGTCTCAAACTCCTGGACTCAAGCGATCCACCCGCCTTGGCCTCCCATAGTGCTGGGATTACAGGTACGAGCCACCGTGCTGGCCACTAATTGTGTTTTATAGCCAGAAGAGAAAATAGGCATCACATCCACTTGGGATCATGGAAAAATGATTTATCTTCAATATAATCATAGAATTCTGGAATTTCAAAGCTGAGAGGGACTTCTGAGGTCATTTAGTTTAAACCTTCATACAGCAGGTATCTGAGTCCCAGAGAGGTTAAATGATTTGCTGAAGGACCAACCTGAGGGAAGAACAGGAACTGGAACCCATGTCTTTCAATACCAGATCTCGTGATCCAAAAACTCCATGTTGCATGTTTGATTACAAATATATAATCACAGTTTGAATGCTGCTGCTATATTATCGACACGTACTTCAATGCTCTCTCATTCTACCAGGATGTAATTATCAGGATCTGCCTCTGTTGGGCATCTTTCCTTTTGTTCATTGATTTCACAGTCCGTCACTTGGTAATATTATTGATAATATTCTCCATTCCCTTGTCATTTCTTTCACCATTGCTATAATGTAGTAAACCCCAATCTTGGATTCATACAACAATTTGCTTTCCATGTGTCTGAATCTTTTTTTTTTTTTTTTTTTTTTTGAGACGGAGTTTCACTGTTACCCAGGCTGGAGTGCAATGGGCAATGGCATGATCTCGGCTCACTGCAACCTCTGTCTTCCAGTTTCAAGTGATTCTCCTGCCTCAGCCTCCTGAGTAGCTGGGATTAGCCACCATCATGCCTGCCTAATTTTTGTATTTTTAGTAGAGACAGGGTTTCACCATGTTGGCCAGGCTGGTCTTGAACCCCTGACCTCATGATCTGCCCTCCTTGGCCTCCCAAAGTGCTGGCATTACAGGCATGAGCCACCGCGACCGGTCTTTTTTTTTTTTTTTTTTTCTGAGACGGAGTCTCGGTCTGTCACCTAGGCTGGAGTGAGGTGGCGCGATCTCGGCTCACTGCAACCTCCACCTCCCGGGTTCAAGCAATTCTCATGCCTCAGCCTCCTTAGTAGCTGGGATTAGCTGCCATCATGCCTGCCTAATTTTTGTATTTTTAGTAGAGACGGGGTTTCATCATGTTGGCCAGGTTGGTCTTCAACTCCTGACCTCAGGTGATTCACTTACCTCAGCCTCCCAAAGTGCTGGGATTGCAGGCATGAGCCACTGCGCCCAGCCGCCCTGTGTCTAAATCTTGATCACCAAGGGCAACTGGAGAAAAAAAATAACAAAGTTGCTCATATTGGTGCCACGGTAAAAACGAGGTCATATATCCCAGTAATCTTTCTGTTTTCTGATCAGTTCTATATCGCTCCTGTTCACCCCCAAGCTTTTTCAAACTTCTTGCATGCTCTGGCAATCTTAGATCCCACCAGACCCCTCCTAATTTAGTATCTGAGGTTTTCTCTTATTCACAGAGACACTGGGAATCACATAGGAGAACTTTCTGAACTCTGGGCATAAACAAGTGAACTGACCTGCCACAGGCCTTGTCCTGACCTCATTCCTTCTAGTTACAACCAGAAAGGGATTGTGGTATCCCCCTCCTCTCCTAGCTCATCCCCCTGCCAACTTAGATTCCATCCCCACCACATTCTCAGGAGGCTCACTCCGTTAATCTCCACACTGTTCACCTCTTGTCTCCCAACTCCCTCCTTCTCAACAGCATTTTTTTTTTTTTTTGAGACAGAGTCTCACTCTGTCACCCAGGCTGGAGTACAGTGGTGCGATCTCAGCTCACAGCAACCTCCACTTCCTGGGTTCAAGTGATTCTTCTGCCTCAGCCTCCCAAGTAGCTGGGATTACAGGTGCCCACCACTGCACCCGGCTAATTTTTGTATTTTTAGTAGAGAAGCTTTCACCATGTTGGCCAGACTAGTCTTGAACTCCTGACCTCGAGTGATCCACCCATCTCAGCCTCCCAAATTGCTGGGATTACAAGCGTAAGCCACCATGTCCGGTTCCCCATCAGCATTTAAACAGTTAAAACCTCATCTGAAAAACACAAACCTTGCATTGCTGCCTTCCAGCTTTTGCCTTTTTTTTTTTTTAATTAATTTACTTTCAGAGATGGGAGTCTTGCTATGTTGCCCAGGCTGGCCTTGAAGTCCTGGGCTTGAGCAATCCTCCCACCTCAGTCTGCCAAGTAATTGGAATTATAGGAGAGCCACCACGCCCGGCCTCTTGCTCTATCTCTTATCTCCTCTAGAGCCAAACGTTCCAAAGGATTTCTTTGTGCACTCTCTCTCCATTCTCTCAGCTTCCTCCCACTCTCAGTCTTCTTCTGTCTGCCTCCCATCCCCACACCTCTTTGACATTATCTCTGTACAAATTATTGCTAAATTTAAGACTCTTATTTGTGTTGCACTTTATCTGACCCAGTTGATACCTTGTTCATCTTGAAATATGTCCCTTGGCTTCCCTCATTCCGCAATCCCTTAGTTTTTCTCCGTTACACTTATGCATTTGTTTCCTCTCAGGACTGGTGTCCTGCAGGGCTTCGTTCAGCCCATCTTCTCATCTTATTCGACACAAGCCTCCAGGGCCTCTTGTCCATCCTCCGTACCGCCATTATCATCCTTGTGCAAGGTCCCCATACCTGCATCACTCTTCATTTATCTGTCTTCCTCAGATTCAACTGATTTCCAAATATAGTAGATTATACTTCTGAAAACATCTCATAGTGATAGTGCTTTCTCTATCCCAACGCCCACTATTTTAGTTCAAGTTGCATTCAGCTCTGGCCTGAACTCCTGTGATGGTCTCCCCAACTTCAGGCTTCTCTCTCCCTTCCAACTTCAGGCTTCTCTCTCCCTTCCAACTTCAGGCTTCTCTCTCCCTTCCAACTTCAGGCTTCTCTCTCCCTTCCAACTTCAGGTTTCTCTTCTCTCTCTCTCTCTCTCTCTTCCTTTAGCCTTTTTTTTTTTTTCTTTTTTTTTTTTTTTTAACAGAGACAGAGTCTTTCTCCTTTGTCCAGGCTGGAGTGCAGTAGTGTGATCTCAGCTTGCTGCAACCTCCACCTCCAGGGTTCAAGCGACTCTCATGCCTCAGCCTCCTGAGTAGCTAGGATTACAGGCGAGTGCCACCACGTCTGGCTAATCTTTGTATTTTTAGTAGAGATAGGGTTTCGTCATGTTGCCCAGGCTGGCCTTGAACTCCTGACCTCAGGCAATCCGCCCGCCTCGGCCTCCCAAATTGCTGGGATTGCAGGCATGAGCCACTCCTCTTTAATAAGGGTGTGAACTCCATTCCTGAAGACTACACCCTCATGACCCAATCATCTCCCAAAGGCCTCATCTCCATTATAATACCATCATCTTGGGGGTTAGGATCTCAACATAGGGGTTTTGGAGGAACACAAACATTCAGTCTGTTGCAGAGTACCAGATAAATAAATTGTGCTCTAATCATACAATGGAATCCTGGGTAATCACTGAAAAAGAATAGTTCTATAAACACAAAAATAAGATTTTTCCAAGATACATTAAGTGAAAAAAAGCAGTGTATAGACAGTGCTATAATTTGAGTGTGATACAAGCCTCACGGGCTATTTCCGTAGTGGGCAGTTGCATTTCACTCTGAATTTAGCTATGCCCCATGCTCAGCTCAGACTAAGCCTAGTCCACAAGACTAGGGCCGCTTTTGCCATCACTTCATTTTTTTAGGAGTTGCAAGAGTAACATCTCAGCCCGTTTCATTCCCTCTGAGAATCCATTGAAAGTTTTGGATCTTCTATGCAGTAAAATCAGTCATTTTTATCTATCATCTCAAAGTGAATTAACTGAAGTCCATCCACAATTTATAGAGATCCAAAGATCCTAAGTTACAAGCCTTTTGTCAAACAAGAGCTCAAGGTACAGTACCATACAGAATACAAAGAAAGTGACCAGGCACAGTGGCTCATGCCTGTAATCCTGGCACTTTGGGAGGCCGAGGCAGGCATATCACCTGAGGTTGGGAGTTCGAGACCAGCCTGATCAACACGGAGAAACCCCATCTCTACTTTTTTTTTTTCTTTTTTTTTTTTGAGACGGAGTCTTGCTCTGTCTCCCAGGCTGGAGTGCAGTGGCACGATCATGGCTCACTGCAAGCTCTGCCTCCCAGGTTCACGCCATTCTCCTGCCTCAGCCTCCCTAGTAGCTGGGGCTACAGGCACCCACCAACAAGCCTGGCTGATTTTTTGTATTTTTAGTAGAGAAGGGGTTTCACCGTTTTAGCTAGGATGGTCTCCATCTCCTGACCTCATATCCGCCCGCCTTGGCCTCCCAAAGTGCTGGGATTACAGGCGTGAGCCACTGCGCCCAGCCTCATCTCTACTAAAAATACAAAATTAGCCGGGCATGGTGGCGCATACCTGTAGTCCTAGCTACTCGGGAGGCTGAGGCAGGAGAATCGCTTGAACCTGAGAGGCGGATGTTGAGGTGAGCCGAGATCATACCATTGCACTCCAGCCTGGGCAACAAGAGCGAAACTCTGTCTCAAATAAAAAAAAAGAATACTAAGAAAGCCTATGGCTGGGCCTGGATGGTCGTGAACACTCTCCTGAGTTGAGTGGCTGTGCAGCCCCAGATATGCCCTCAAAGCCTTGCCCTCAAGGCTGACCAGGGACCTCCATGGGTTCTAGTCCACTCCACTCCTACTTGCTCTACTGCTCCATTCCGTTTGAGAGCTAGGGTAATCCGCTAGGCATTATGTCATTGCAGAAGATGGCCTTTAGAGGTTTTCCTGAAGTAAGAAAATAATAGCTAGATTAGCATATCTTTAAATGAGTTCAAGGGCTTCTCCTGGTGCAGTGGCCCTTAAGGACACGATGGTCTTCAAGCACAGTGCAGCAGTGCAAGTTCAGAGGATCCGCTAGCCTATACACACGTAATTATTAGTATACTCTATTTAACAAAGCAGGGAAAAGTATAGCGCATTTCAGAAGCGTTCCACTGGGAATTGATAAAAACAAAGCTTTGGAAATTATGGGATTAAACTTTGATTGTCTGAAAAATTATTTTTCAGAATGCAATATTCCCTACTTGAGGTGTTTATCTATTTAACTATTGATTATTCAGATGATTTACATTAAACTCATGAGACCGAACTTGTTTATAACTTGACCGATACAAATTACTATATGATTACATAGTAAATATTACAAAATACAGAGGAAACTTAGAAATTATAAAGAATGAAAAATATTTAATTTGTCTTAGCAACTGCATCTGGCCTAGGAAAGCAAATGATTGCATTTTGTCTCTCTCAGCAGGCCCGCATCTATCCCTAGATTTCAAGCTAGTTGATTGCCTTAAGATCTCAGCTTGGCAAGGCGTGGTGGCTCACACCTGTAATCCCAGTACTTTGGGAGGCCAAGTCAGACGAATCACTTGAGACCAGCAGTCAGAGACCAGCCTGGCAACATAACAAAACCCCATCTCTACTAAAAATACAAAACTTAGCTGGGTGTGGTGGTGCACACCTGTGGTCCCAGCTACTCAGGAGGCTGAGGCAGGAGAATCACTTGAACTCAGGAGGCAGAGGCTTTGTGTGCTGAGGTCACGCCACTGCACTCCCACCTGGGCAACAGAGCGAGACTTTATCTCAAAACAACAACAGCATGGTTGGATGTGGTGGCTCATGCTTATAATCCCAGAACTTTGGGAGGCCGAGGCGGGCAGATCGCTTGAGGTCGGGAGTTCAAGACCAGCCTGGTCAACATGGCGAAACCCTGTCTCCACTAAACATACAAGAATTAGTGTGATGGCGATCGCCTGTAATCCCAGCTACTCAGGAGGCTGAGGCATGAGAATTGCTTGAACCGGGGAAGCGGAGGTTGCAGTGAGCTGAGATCACACCATTGCACTCCAGCCTGGGCGACAGAGCAAGACTCCATCTCAAAAAAAAACAAAACAAAACAAAACAAAACCGAAAACCAACAACAACAAACCAACCTCAGCTCCACTGTGGGTTCAAGAAAAGTCACAAACTTGCAGTTCGTTCAGGTGAAGGTGATTCCCTTTCTAGTTCTGTATATTGTGAGCAGAAACTAGAAGTCTCTATTACAGAAGTTTAAACAGAAAAGTTACATGATCTGATTTAAATATGTGAAAGATAATTTTAGCCTCCATTGAAAACACAGAATGAGCCTGGGGATGGGGGCAAGGGTGAAAGCAGGAAGACCAGCAAAGAAGCCATTGCAACAGCCCAGGCAGGAGGCTCTGGAGGAGCGGACTAGTCGTTGCAATACCACAAAGGAATTCCTGTGGGAATGAACAGTTTGCCATTGCACAATATAAACCCACATTTCAGAATCTCTTGCTACTTTAAATGTATGTATACAATAATTTACGGATTTCATTTCAGTTCGAACAAAGTAGATAGAATATAATTTTTGTGTACACACACGTTTAAGATATGTGGCTTCTGTGTGTGTTTTTAATAATCATAGTCAAACATGACTTTTTCTTTTTGAGACAGGGTCTCGCTGTGTCATCCACGCTGGAGTACAGTGGCATGATCTCGGCTCACTTCAACCTCCACCTCCTGGGTTCAAGAGATTCTCATGCCTCAGCCTCCGGATTAGCTGGAAGTACAAGCGCATGCCACTACGCCTAGCTAATTTTTGTATATTTAGTAGAGATAGGGTTTCGCCATGTTGTCCAGGCTGGTCTGGAATTCCTGGCCTCAAGTGATCCACCAGCCTGGGCCTCCCAGCAAGACCTTGTCTTGAAAAAAAAAGTCTTGGTTGACTAAAAGCACACACAGAATTCACGTGTCTTAAACATGCGTGTGTATACAAAAGTGATATTCTAATGACCTTGTTCAAACTGAAATGAAATCAGTAAATTATTGTATAAATACATTTAAAGTAGTAAGAGATTCTGAAATGTGGATTTATATTCTGTAATGGCAAACTGTCCGTTCCCACAGGAGTCCTTTTATGATTATTGCAACTACTAGTCCATTCCTCCAAATCCCAAAGTGCTGGCATTACAGGCCTGAGCCACCATGCCCAGCCCCTTTTCCTTTTCTTTTTCTTCCCCTTCCCTTCCCTCCGTCAGCAATTCAGCCCCTGCATGCGACCATCCTTACAGGGCAGTAAGGAGCCGCAGTGGCCCTGCTGCAGTGTCAGAGCCTGAGCTGGCCCAAGTGGATATCTGTGGAAGGGGCTCCCAGGTGCAGGCTGCTGGTGCCCCAGGGGGTAAAAAGGGTGCCTATATGGGAAAAGGGGACAAAGAGTCAGCCTTGAGTGAGGGGCTAGAGCCTGAGTGGTGCCAGGACGGGGTCCAAGTGGGGCAGTGCCTTGTCATCTCCTAAAGTGTCAAGGCCAGGAAAATCAAAGGCAGGCGGAAGAGCTCTTCTGAGCCAAATGAGACCAAAGAGACCTGTTAACTCAGTGTGATGCTTGGTTCTCATCTGGATCCTTGCACTCTAAAGGCAAGTCAAAGACAATTGGTGAAATTGAATAAGGAGGACTAGGTGCAATGTGTCATTGTAATATTCCTAATTTTTATGTTTGCATTAGGGTTGGAACGGAGAATGCATGTTTGTGTAAAAATATATGTTGAAGTGTTTGGGACGATGGAGCATCATGTTAGCAACTTATACATAATGGCTGAGAAAAATGTTCCGTGTACTGTTCTTTCAGCTTTTATGTAAATTTGAGATTGTTTTGAAAGAAAAATAAAAAGAAGAATCTTTAAAGAACTTGTGCTTGTCAAGATTATTTTCTGGCATTGTGGTAACTGAACTGTGATAAATCAGGCTCACAGCTTTTATAGCACTGGTTTATTTCTCTTCCCTCATTTTTTTTTTTTTTTTCTGAGACAGAGTCTTGCTCTGTCACCCAGGCTAGAGTGCAGTGGTGTGATCTCAGCTCACTACAACATCCACCTCCCAGGTTCAAATGATTCTCCTGCCTCAGCCTCCCAAGTAGCTAGGATTACAGGCCCCCGCCAACACGCCCAGCTAATTTTTGTATTTTTAGTAGAGACAGGGTTTCACCATGTTGGCCAGGCTGGCCTTGAACTCCCGACCTCAGGTAATCCACCCATCTCAGCCTCCCAAAGTGCTGGGAATACAGGCGTGAGCCACCATGCCCGGCCTCTTTCCTCAATTTTAAGAGACAAAATACTTTCTGCTCCTGTGAGTTTTCCCTTATTTTCTTTAAAGCAAAGCTTAATGGATTTGTCTTCGAAAAAGATTCAAGCTCACAGTGTGACTCTTGGAGATGAAAACACTTGAGACTTCATTAATACACAAAGTGATAAATCTCAAGTGAACAAATAATAAGAAATATATAATTTTAAAACATCTGACAAATCACTTATAGGAAAACAATGCACAGTTCTTTTTTTAATTGCAGTTTTGTTAGAACTATGTCTTATGCTAAATATGTTATTATGGGCTTTTTGTTGAACTTAAATAGGTAGAGTTCTCACTTTCCCCAGGCTTTCGCTGAAATATTATGAGAATGCAATTATTAATACAAATAAAAGGAAACAGATGTTTGGAATTTATTTCATTGAGTGTTTCTTTGCCAGATTGTTTCTCTCGCTTCTATTAGTTGGACGTATGATGAATTCATTTCAGTGGCTACCAAGGTGCCTGAGTGTCTTCTCAGGGATACACACAGTTATTCAAATAGAGAAAAATTTAGTTTTTATTAACCACCTACTGAACTGCAAAAGCAGTCACTCCAGGTTGATTTCTTTTTTTTTTTTTTTTTTTTTTGAGACCGAGTCTCGCTCTGTCGCCCAGGCTGGGGTGCAGTGGCCGGATCTCAGCTCACTGCAAGCTCCGCCTCCCGGGTTCACGCCATTCTCCTGCCTCAGCCTCCCGAGTAGCTGGGACTACAGGCGCCCACCACCTCGCCCGGCTAGTTTTTTGTATTTTTAGTAGAGACGGGGTTTCACCATGTTAGCCAGGATGATCTCAATCTCCTGACCTTGTGATCCGCCCGTCTCGGCCTCCCAAAGTGCTGGGATTACAGGCTTGAGCCACGGCGCCCGGCCTCCAGGTTGATTTCTAAGCAGAAAGAAAAAATGTAACCTTCTTGTGTTCAGGGAATGCTGTACCAGATATGAGCAAGACAAGAAATTCAAGGCATTGCATTTTCAGATACATTTTGTTTCTAAGTTCAAATTCATTGATTTTCTTTCTTTCTTTTTTTTTTTTTTTCTTTTTGAGACAAGAGTTTTCTTCTTGTCACCCAGGCTGGAGTGCAGTGGTGCAAACTCGGCTCACTGCAACCTCCAGCCTGGGTTCAAGAGATTCTCCTGCCTCGGCCTCCCAAGTTACTGGGATTACAGGCATGCACCACTATGCCCGGCTAATTATTGTATTTTTGCTAGAGATGGGGTTTCGCCATGTTGGCCAGGCTGGTCTCGAACTCCTGACCTCAAGTGATCTACCCGCCTTAGCCACCCAAAGTGCTGGGATTACAGACGTGAGCCACCTGGCCCAGCCTCATTTTCAAATACTTACATAGCTCATACTCTCTGCCAAGCACTGTCCTTGGTAACATTAAAAATATTAGCTCATTTACTCTTCAAGCAGTTCCATGAGGCATTATTTTATAGATGAGAAAACTGAGGTACAAGATTGTAAGTAACATAGGCAAAGTCTCAGCTGAGAAACAGCAGAGCCAAATTTGAAATCCACATAGTCTGGCTCAGGAGCCTCTACCCTTAAGCACTGTGCTACCCTCCCTCTCTTCATAATGAGAAGGGTCCTAGAGGAGTTATCTACATAAAAGAGACACTTGAGAAACTTTAAGAATCAATTAAATCTCAGCCTAGAATTGCAGACTCAATTGCTTTCTCTCTGCCTGGAGACCTCATGAAATTCTTGCAGAGGAAAACCAAGGAATAAATCAGTAACAAAGAGAATGGATACAGACTTGTGATTTCAACAACTGTCTGGAATTCAAAAGTTGTGGAAGGCCTGGTAAAAGATGAAACAGAGCGAAGGAGGCCACACCCGAGGACGTGCTCAGATTGGGTTGTGGTGGTGGGAACTGCTTTTCCTGGTGAAAGATGAAACAGAGCGAAGGAGGCCACACCTGAGGATGTGCTCAGATTGGGTTGTGGGGGTGGGAACTGCTTTTCCTGGGGCTCTGGCAGTCCTAGGTGGGGATAAGTCTGGTGCAGAATGTAGGAGTTAGAAGGAGGCTGAAAACAGGGGCTTACATTAAGATTTAGCAGTGTGTTAATGAAATACCTATGCCAGGTAGCCTGTGCCACAAGCCCCAGCCTCACCATGGTTAAAGGAAGCTGTACCCATTTATAAGTTGAAAAAACCCTGGGAAGGGCTAAGTGTCAAGTGTGAGGATTATTGCTCTTCATTTTAGTATTTTCGTGATGTCTGTTGTGAGGGATCCTCCATATAGCTTCCTACAGGTGTACCCAAAAGGGAAGTCCATGCAAATCCTAATGTCGGAGGAGGACACATAAGAGAACCTGGTATAGCTACATAAGGACAGGGAAAATCCAAACCTGTTCCTAGAAAGAAAAATTTAATTTTAATGCTTCATTATAAATAAAAGAAATCCAAGATTCCCAGAAATATAGGGAAAACAGTAGCTTTAGAGAGAAAAGCCAAATGAGACAACTGCTCCTGAAGAATCAAAGCTAATCCTAAAACAGGCATTCCTTGCTTTTCAAAGTTCTGATAAGCATGAATTTCAATTATAATAGTCTAGGTAAATAATACCTGTCCTTCAACAACACATTTCAAACATCAGTTAGCATGGTATATTAATTATGAGTAACTGCATAAAGTACAAATTTCATGGCTAGCCTTTCAGTCCACAAATCACTAAGTAAATAACATACACACAACGATCAGTGATCAATCATGATCATGTCACTTCTTTCAAAGTCTGGTCGTCACACATCTGTCATTCAGTTCTCATGGAGACTGCAAAGATAGAAAAGCATGTAGTTGTGTTACCTCCTTATCTCCCAGTGATAAACCCACATAACATTTCACAAAAATGAACAGAACAGGGAACTGGACAACAAAGACAAAAGCATACCGAAGAAACAAAAAGTGATAATGCTGGAAGTGAAATTTAAATCAAATGTAAATGGAGTTTAGGAAAAATAGTTGACCACGAGCATGTGGATACTACTAACATCTGAGAAATTCTAGATGTGTAGCCAGAGGAACTTAGTGAAGGCAGATTTATTGACATGAATGAGGAAAGTTGTTGTGATGAAAAGAATGAAAATGCCCCAGAAGAGGCCGGGTGTGGTGGCTCACGCCTGTAATCCCAGCACTTCGGGAGGCTGAGGCGGGTGGATCATCTGAAGTCAGGAGTTTGAGACCAGCCTGGCCAACATGGTGAAACCCCATCTCTTTTTTTTTTTTTTTTTTTTTTTGAGACGGAGTCTCGCTCTGTAGCCCAGGCTGGAGTGCAGTGGCCGGATCTCAGCTCACTGCAAGCTCCGCCTCCCGGGTTCACGCCATTCTCCTGCCTCAGCCTCCCGAGTAGCTGGGATTACAGGCGCCCGCCACCTCGCCCGGCTATTTTTTGTATTTCTCAGTAGAGACGGGGTTTCACCGTGTTAGCCAGGATGGTCTCGATCTCCTGACCTCGTGATCCGCCCATCTCGGCCTCCCAAAGTGCTGGGATTACAGGCTTGAGCCACCGCGCCCGGCCGTGAAACCCCATCTCTACCAAAAAAAAAAAAAAAATACAAAAATTAGCTAGGAGTGGTGGCACATGCCTGTAATCCCAGCTATTCAGGAGACTGAGGCAGGAGAATTGCTTGAACACGGGAAGCAGAGGTCGCAGTGAGCCGAGATCGCACTGCTACACTGCAGCCTGGGCAACAGAGCAAGACTCTGTCTCTAAAAAAAAAAAAGAAAATGACCCAGAAGAAGTGACACTATCAACAAACTTTATATTAATGAAAATCTAGAAATATTTCATGACATTGAAAGCACAAAGGATAAAATGTTGGAAGCTGATTCAAAATTCATAGTATGATGGTTCATCAAGGCATGGAAAAAAATTCTTTTTTTTTTTTTTTTTTTTTTTTTTGAATTCCAGGCTGGAGTGCAATGGTTTGGTCTTGGCTCACTGCAACCTCCACCTCCTGGGTTCAAGGAATTTTCCCACCTCAGCCTCCCAAGTAGATGGGATCACAGGCACACATCACCATGCCCAGCCAATTTTTGTATTTTTAGTAGAGACAGGATTTCACTGTGTTGGCCAGGCTGGTCTCAAACTCCTGACCTCAGGTGATCCACCCGCCTTGGCCTCCCAAAGTGCTGGGATTACAGGCATGAGCCACCGCGCCTGGCCTAAAAAATTCTTATAAGTTATACGATGAGTAAAGAAAGCAAACACTGTTCAAATAACAACTGAATTTTTTAAAGAAAGAAATATAATGCTTTAATTCTCAATATTGCTAACGTATTAGATGACAGTGTGTTAAATATTAGTTTTACTTTTTTATTATTTTCCATTTCCCTTTACATTGATAACTCACAGTAAGAGACTTTTTTAACTATTATTATACTTTAAGTTCTAGGGTACATGTGCACAATGTGTAGGTTTGTTACATATGTATACATGTGCCATGTTGGTGTGCTGCACCCATTAACTTGTCATTTACATTAAGTGTATCTCCTAATGCTATCCCTCCCCCCTCCCAGTAAGAGGATTTTTAATGTTTTCACAAAATTTTTACAGGTCATAGAACAATAAAAAATTTCCCTATTATTATGATCCTTTTGCATATTCTCAGCTTGTATGGTTCTTTTTTTTGCTTTTGTTTTTGTTTTTGAGACAGAGTTTCACACTTGTCACCCAGGCTGGAGTGCAGTGGTGTGATCTCGGCTCACCACAACCTCTCCCTCCTGGGTTCAAGTGATTCTCCTGCCTTAGCCTCCCAAGTAGCTGGGACTACCATGCCCGACTAATTTTTGTATTTTTAGTAGAGACAGGGTTTCACTATGTTGGCCAGGCTGGTCTCGAACTCCTGACCTCGTGATCCACCCGCCTCGGCCTCCCGAAGTGCTGGGATTACAGGCGTGAGCCACCGTGCCTGGCTGTATAGTTATCTTCTTTGGTCTCATACTACTGAGTAAAATGAGGATTGTCTGTACCTATATGCCTTCTTATATGGAAAGAAACTACTAGATTAAAAAGAGATTTAAGAAACATCAACCTATTCGATCTTGATTCAAACAAATAAGAAGTAAAAACACTCAAGGAAATTTGAACACTATTGGATATTTCATGATATTAAAAATTGTTGAGGGCCAGGCGCAGTGGCTCATGCCTGTAATCCCAGAACTTTGGGAGGCTGAGGTGGGTGGATAACCTGCGGTCTGGAGTTTGAGGCCAGCCTGGCCAGCATGGCGAAACCCTGTCTCTACTCAAAATACAAAAATTAGCCAGGCATGGTGGCACACGCCTATAATCCATTACTTGGGAGGCTGAGGCAGGAGAATTGCTTAAACCTGAGAGGCGAAGGTTGCAGTGAGCTAAGATCACACCACTGCACTCCAGCCTGAGCACAAAGCAAGACTCCGTCTCAAAAAAAAAAAAAAAAAAAAAAATTGTTGACCCTGCACAGGGGCTCATGCCTGTAATCCCAGCACTTTGGGAGACCACAGTGGGAGGATAGCTTGAGCGCCAGAGTTTGAGACCAGTCTGGGCAACATAATGAGACACCCATCTCTTAAAAAAAAAAAAAAAAAAAAAAAATTAGCTGGGCATAGTGGCACACGCCTGAGGTCCCAGCTACTTAGGAGGCCTGGGAGGTTGACGCTGCAATCAGCTATGATCATGCTATTGTACTCCAGGCTGGGAAACAGAGCAAGACCCCGATCTCATTTAAAAAAATAATAATAAGAAGAAGAATTGTTACTGTTAGCTTTTATAATGATATGCAATTATGTTTTTAAAACAGTCCTTCGAGACAGGCGCGGTGGCTCACACTTGTAATCCCAGTACTTTGGGAGGCCGAGACAGGTGGATCACTTGAGGACAGAAGTTCAAGAGCAGCCTGGCCAACATGGTGAAACCCCATCTCTACTAAAAATACAAAACAGTTAGCCGGGCGTGGTAGCAGGCACCTGTAATCCCAGCTACTCAGGAGGCTGAGGCAGGGGAATCACCCGAACCCAGGAGGCAGAGATTGCAGTGAGCCGAGATCACAACATTGCAATCCAGCCTGGGCAACAAGAGTGAAACTATGTCTCAAAAAAAAAAAAAAAAAAAGTCATTAGAGCGATAATAGCAAGGTGGCAGAATAGGAAACCCCAGTCCCGTTTTCCCAAGGAGACACCAACTTAACAATAATATGCAGACCAAATTGCCTTTGTGACAGCTCCAGAAACCAAAGAGGTCGCAGCACTCAGGTGCGTACAAAGCCAAGATGAACTTCATCAAAGTGGGTAGGAAAATGTCTTACATTTTGCCAACCCTAACCCCTCTCCATTCCCAATGCAACATGGAGTGGAAGAAAACTCACAACTCCCAGCCAAGGGATAAAGAAGAATGAAACATGAGCACAACATCCTGGCTTTCTGGGGGCCGTCCAACAGACTGGTTTCTGCCTTGCCTGACTCAGTGAACTCAGAGCAGAAGACGCATAGTTTGGATGATAGGTTGGGGACCACTGAACAAAACTAAGTGTCACATGAGTTGCTACAGGAAAGCTACAGTACTGAAGACAGACACCAGAGGGAGTAAGAGATCATGAACTCCTGAGAAAACAGGGGCAAGCTTTTTAACTAGAACATTACACACATACACAGACACACACACGTGCGGTAGCTCATGCCTGTAATCCTAACACTATAATCCTAACACTTTGGCAGGCCAAGGCAGAAGGATGGCTTGAGCTCAGGAGTTTTGAGACCAGCCTGGGCAACATAGTGAGAACTTGTCTCTAAAAATAAAAAATAAGTAAAAGAAAATTACACACACAGGCCCAGAGAAAATGCATCCCCGGCTGGGCATGGTAGCACGTGCCTGTAGTCAAAAATCAGCCGGGCATGGTGGCGCATGCCTGTAGTCCCAGCTACTCGGGGGTGCTGAGGCAGAAGAATCTCTTGAACCTGGGAGGCAGAGGTTGTAGTGAGCAGAGATCATGCCACTGCAGTCTAGCCTGGGCAACAGAATGAGACTTCATCTCAAAAAAGAAATAAATCCGTCTCAAATAAATAAATAAATAAATAAATAAATAAATAAATAAATAATAAAGAAAGAAAATGCATCCCCAAGAAAAGTTTGAGAAGTCACCCACCATCTATGGTCAGGCTTCTTGTGGAGATCTCCTATATGAAGCCAGTCCATATGGACTGGAAGAGACAATCCCAACAAGATGTCACAAGACATACAAAAGAGGGAAACATAGCTGATATGGTTCGGATGTTTGTCCCCTCCAAATCTCATGTTGAAATGTGAATGTGATTACCAGCGTTGGAGGTGGGGCCTGGTAGGAGGTGACTGAATCATGGCAGTGGATCCTTCATGGATGGTTTAGCACTATCCCCTTGGTTATAAGTGATTTCTCACTCTGAATTCACATGACATCTAGTTGTTTAAAAGTGTGTGGCACCTCTCCCCTTGTTCTCTTGCTCCCACTTTTGCCATGTGATGTGCTTGCTCCCACTTTGCCTTCCACCATGATTAAGTTTCCTGAGGCCTTCACCAGAAGCAGATGCTGGATCCATGCTGGTACAGCCTGCAGAACCATGAGCCAATTAAACTTCTTTGCTATATAAATTACCCAGCCCCAGGTGTTTCTTTACAGCAACACAGAAGCAGACCAACACAATGGCCCAATAAAATGAACAAAATAAATCTTCAGCAAGCAACTCTAAAGAAGTGGAGAACTATGAATTAGCTGATAAACAATTAAAAATAATCATTATAGAGAAGCTCAATTAGCTAAAAGAGAACACAAATAGACAACTAAACAAAGTCAGAAAGACAATGCATGAATAAAATGAGAATATCAATAATCAATAAAGAAATGAAATCTATAAAAAAGAAAAACAATCTGGAGTAGAAAAATAGCTGAACTGAAAAATTCACCAGCAGACAAATATGTAACAAAGTAGTTTTTGTAAGTGATTGAAGTTAAGTTGTATCAGTTTAAAATACATTATTGTAACTTTAAGATGTTTTATATAATCCTCATAGTAACTACAAAGAAAATACTTATAGAAGCTACACACAAGGAAAAGAGGAGGGAATCAAAGCATGTCACTACAAAAATTAATGAGGCTGAGCGAGGTGGCTCACACCTGTAATCTCAGCACTTTAGGGGGCTGAGGTGGTCAGATCACTTGAGGTCAGGAGTTAGAGACCAGCTCAGCTAACATGGTGAAACCCCGTCTCTACTAAAAACAAAAAATTAACCAGGCATGGTGGTGCATGCCTGTAATCCCAGCTACTCTGGAGGCTGAGGCAGGAGAATCACTTGAAGCCAGGAGGTGGAGGTTGCAGTGAGCCGAGATCGTGCCACTGCACTCCAGCTCGGGCAACAAGAGCGAAACTCCATCTCAAAAATAAATAAATAAATAAATAATAAATTAATGAAACACAAAGGAAGGCAGTACAAGAGGAAAGAGAAAAAATAGTTACAAGATACACAGAAAACAACAAAATGGCAATAGTAAGTCATTCATTAACTGTAATTAATTTAAATATAAATGAATTAAACTCCCCAATCAAAAGACACAGATTGGTTGAATGAATTAAAAAAAAAAAAAGCAAGATCCAACTGTATGCTTTCACATAAGAGATACAATTTTACACTTTAGATCTAGGATGCACATAGGCTGAAAGTGAAAAAATGGAAAAAGATAGTCCATGCAAATGGTAACCAAAAGAGAGCAGAGGTGGCCATTCTACTGTCAGACAAAGTAGACTAAGTCATCCAGACAGAAGACCAATGAGGAAACAAGACTTGACCATTATAGACCAATTAGACCTGATAGACATATAGAGAACACTCCATCCAACAAGAGCAGAATACACATTCTTCTCAAGTGCAGAGATCACTCTCCAGAATAAATCACAGGTTAGGCCACAGAACAAGTCTTAACAAATTTAAGAAGACGGAAATCATACAAAGTATCGTTTCCAACCACAATAGAATGAAACTAGAAATCAGCAGCAGAAGGAAAATGGAAAATCCCCACACATGTGGAAATTAAACAGCAAACTATTAAACAACCAATGAGTCAAAGAAGAAACCACAAGAGGCCGGGCGCAGTGGCTCATGCCTGTAATCCCAGGACTTTGGGAGGCTGAGGTGGGTAGATGACCTCAGATCAGGAGTTTGAGACCAGCCTGGCCAACATGGTGAAACCCCATTTCTAAGCCAGGCACGGTGGCTCACACCTGTGATCGCAGCACTTTGGGAGGCTGAGGCAGGCAGATCACTTGAGATCAGGAGTTCGAGACCAGCCTGGCTAACACTGAAACCCCGTCTCTATTAAAAATATAAAAAATTAGCCGGGTGTGGTAGCGGGAGCCTGTAATCCCAGCTACTCGGGAGGCTGAGGCTGGAGAATTGCTTGAACCCAGGAGGCAGAGGTTGTAGTGAGCCAAGATTGCACTACTGCACTCCAGCCTGGGCATCAGAGTGAGACTCTGCCTCAAAAAAAAAAAAAAAAAAAGAAAAAAGAAAGAAAATCACAAGAGAAATTACAAAATATCTTGAGACAAATGAAAATGAAAATATAATATATCAAAACTTATGGGATGCAGTGAAAGCATTATCAAGAAGGAAGATTATAGCTGTAAATGCTTACATTAAAAAAGAAGAAACAGGCCAGGTGTGGTGCCTCATGCCTGTAATCCCAGATCTTTGGGAGGCCAAGGTAGGAGAATTGCTTAAAACCAGGAGTTCAAGACCAGCCTGGCAACATAGTGAGAACCCATCTCTACAAAAAATAATAATAAATGAAAAATAGCCAGACATAGTGGCCCTGTAGTTCTAGTTGCTCAGGAGGCTGAGGTAGTAAGATTGCTTGAGCCCAGGAGTTCAAGGTTGCAGTGAGCTGTGATCCTTCCACTGCACTCCATCTGGGGTGACAGAGCCATACTGTATCTCTAAGAAAAGAGAAGGAGAAATGGCCAAAAGAAACAACCTAATTTTATACCTCAAGAAAACCTTTTAAACCTTAAGAAAAAGGAGAAAAAATGAAACCCAAAGTTAGTAAAAAAGAGAAGAAAATAACTAAGATTAGAACAGAGATATAAATGAAATTTTAAAATGAAACTAAGGGTTGGTTTTTTGAAAAGGTCAAAAAATTGGCAAACTCTTAGCTAGATTAACCAAGATAAAAGAGAGAAGATAACTAAAATTAGAAATGCCATATGGGACATTATAAATGATGCTACAGAAATTAAAAGGATTTACAAGAATACAATGAACAATTATGCACCAGCAAATTCGGTAATCTAGAAGAAATGGACACATTCCTAGAAATATACAGCATACCAGAACTAATTCATGAAGAAATAAAAAACCCAAACAGACTTACGACTAGTAAGGAAATTGAATCAGCAACCAAAAACCTCCCAACAAAGAAAACCCCAGGACCAGAGGATTTCACAGTTGAATTCTACAAAACATTTTAAGGAGAATTAAGATTTTAAAACATTCAATAAACTAGGATAGAAGGAAACTACCTCAACGTAATACAAACTATATATGAAAAGCTTACAGCTAATATTACACTCAATAGTAAACAATTGAAAGCTGTTCCTCTAAGATCAGGAACAAGGCAAGGATGGCTCACTCTTGCAACTTCTATGAACATAGTGGTGGAAGTCCTAGGTAGTTCAATTACCCAAGAAAGAGAAATAAAATACATCCAAACTGAAAGGAAAGAAGTAAGTTATCTTTATTCACAGACAACACAGTATTATATCACAAAAGATTGAAAACTAATGAACAAATTCAGCAAAATTGCAGCACACAAAATTAATACAAATATCAGGTGCATTTCTATACACTAACAGTAAATAATCTGGCAAGTAAACTAAGAAAACAATCCAATTTTTTTTTTCTTTTTTTTTCGTAATGAGCTGGAGTCTCACTCTGTCACCCAGGCTGGAGTGCAATGGTGTGATCTCAGCTCACTGCAAACTCCACCTCTTGGGTTCAAGCAATTCTCTGCCTCAGCCTCCTGAATAGCTGGGATTGCAGGCACCTGCCACCACACCCACCTAATTTTTTTGTATTTTTTAGTAGAGATGGGGTTTCACCATCTTGGCCAGGTTGGTATTGAACTCCTGACCTCATGAGCCCCCTGCCTCAACCTCCCAAAATGCTGGCATTACAGGTGTGAGCCACCGCGCCCGGCAACAATCCAATTTTCAATAGTACCAAAAAGAATAAAATGCGTAGGAATAAACTTAACCAAGGAGGTGAAAGACTCATACACTGAAAACCACAAAATATTGCTAAAAGAAATAAAAGAAGATTCAAATAAATGTAAAGACATCCTATGTTTATGGATTAGAATACTGAATATTGTTAAGATGTTAATACTACCCAAAGAGATCTATCTGCAGATTCAACACAATTCCTATCAAAGTACAAATGGTATTTTTGCAGAAATAGAAAAATGTATCTGTAAATTCACGTGGACTCTCAAGGGGTAACAAACAGCCAAAACAGTTTTGAAAACGAATAGGATTGGAGGACTCACACTTCTGATTTCAAAACATATTATAAAGCCACAATAATTAAAGCTCTTGTAGGCAGCATGAGCATAACAACAAATAGGCCAGTGGAATAAGATAGAGAGTCCAGGAATAAATCATTGTGTATGTGGTAAAATTGTCTTTAGCAGGGGTTCCAAGTCCACTGAATGGAGAAAGAACAGTCTCTTCAACAAATGGTGTTGGGAAAACTGTATATCTACAGGCAAAAGCCATAAAGTGGAACCCTTACAGGATACACAAAAATTACGTGTTTTTTTTTTTTTTTTTTTTTTTTTTTGAGGTGGAGTCTCGCTGTTTTGCCCAGGCTGGAGTGCACTGGCGGGATCTCAGCTCACTGCAAGCTCCGCCTCCTGGGTTCACGCCATTTTCCTGCCTCAGCCTCCCGAGTAGCTGGGACTACAGGTGCCCGCCACCTCGCCGGGCTAGTTCTTTTTGTATTTTTTAGTAGAGACGGGGTTTCACTGTGTTAGCCAGGATGGTCTCGATCTCCTGATATCGTGATCCGCCCGTCTCGGCCTCCCAAAGTGCTGGGATTACAGGCTTGAGCCACCGTGCCCGGCTGATTATGCTTACCTTACACAATATACAAAAATAAACTCAAAATGGATTAAAAACCAAACGGTAAGACCTAAAATTATCAAACTTCTAGAAAAAAACATAGAGGAAAGGCTTCATAACATGGGATTTGGCAATGATTTGTTAGATATGATGTCAAAAACATAGGCAACGAAATCAAAGATTTTAAAGTTTGATGTAATTACATTATATCAAACTTTAAAACTTTTGTCCATGAAAGTACATAGCCAAGAGAGTAAAAAGGCAACCTACAAAACGAAAGAAAATACTTGCAAATCATCTACGTGATAAGGGATTAATATCCAGAAAATATAAAGAACTCATACAACTCACAAAAACAAAAATAACCCACTTTAAAAAAATGGGCAAATAGCCAGGCGCAGTGGCTCATGCCTGTAATTTCAGCACTTTGGGAGGCCAAGGCGGGTGGATCACCTAAGGTCAGGAGTTTGAGACCAGCCTGGCCAACATGGTGAAACCTCGTCTCTACTAAAAATACAAAAAATTACCTGGGTGTGGTGGTGCATGCCTGTAATCCTAGCTGCTCAGGAGGCTGAGGCAGGAGAATCGCTTAAACCGCAGGAGGTGGAGGTTGCGGTGAGCCGAGATCGCACCATTGCACTCCAGCCTAAGCAACAAGAGCAAAACTCCGTCTCAAAAAAAAGGAAAAGAACAGAAAAGGGCAAAGGACTTGAATAGGTAGTTCTATAAAGAAGATATAGAAATGACCAACAAGCTTGCTAAAAGCAGTAGCTCACGCCTTTAATCCTAGCATTTTGGGAGGCAGAGGTAGGCAGATCACGAGGTCAGGAGTTCAAGACCAGCCTGGCCACCATTGTGAACCCTGTCTCTACTAAAAATATAAAAGTTAGCTGGGCATGGTGGCATGTGCCTGTAATTCCAGCTACTTGGGAGACTGAGGCAGGAGAATTGCTTGAACCCATGGGGCAGAGGTTGCAGTGAGCCAAGATCGTGCCACTGCATTCCAGCCTGGGTGACAAAGACTCTGTCTCAAAAAAAAAAAAAAAAAAAGAAAGAAAGAAAGAAAAGAAAGAAATGGCCAACAAGCATATAAAAAGATGCTCAACTTCATTAATCATTACAGAAGTACAAATCAAAACCACAATGAGATATCACTTCACACACATTAGGATGGCTACTATAAAAAAAAAAAAAAATGAAGTGTTGGTGAGGATTTGGAGAAACTGGATCCCCTGATGGGAATGCAAAATGGTGCAACAGTATGGAGATTCCTTAAAAAATGTAAAATAGAAATACCGTATGATCCAGCAATCTCACTTGGTATATATCCAAAATAATTCAAGGCAAAATCTCAAATACATATTTGCATACTCATGTTCATTATAGCATTATTCACAATAGCCAAGAGGTGGGAACAATCTCAATGTTCAACAGATGAATGAATTTCTTAAAAGCAGTATATATACATATATTGAGATATCATTCAGCCTTAAAAAAGAAGAAAAATCCTGCCACATGATACGGCATGGGTCAAACTTGAAGACATTAAGCTAAATAAAATGTCAGTCACAAAAAGACACATATTATATGATTCCACTCACATGAAGTATCAAGTAATCAAACTCATAGAAAAAGAAAGTAAAATTGTGGTTGCCAAGGGTTCAGAGTGAAAAAAAAAAAAAGGGAGTTAGTGATTAATGGGTAAGAGGTTCAGTTTCACAAGATAAAAAGACTTCTGGATATTTGTTGCACAACAGTATAATTAATGCTACAGAACTGTTAAAAAGAGTCTTTATCTTTCAGATTTAGATACTAGAAAATGTATGAGTAAAATATGATGTCTGAAATTTGCTTCCAAATAATCTGAAGGCTGGTTGAAGAAGGTGGTGGAGTCACACATGAAATAAAACTGGTATTGACAATCTTTAAAACTGAGTGGCTTTATTATACCATTCTCTCTCTACTTTTGTGTATGTTTGGAATTTTCCATCATAAAGGAGTTTTTAAAAACCCAAGATAATCAAAATGAAAAATAATCAATAGAAGTGCTGGATAACAAAGTCAAGGAAATATCACAGAATGTACAATTTAAAGGATTTGCCGAGGTGTGTGGATCACCTGAGCTCAGGAGTTTAAGACTAGCCTGGCTAACATGGCATAATCCCGTCTCTACATAAAATACAAAAATCAGCTGGGGACGCTGGTGCACACCTATAATCTCAGCTACTCAGGAGGCTGAGACAGGAGAATTGCTTGAACCCAGGAGGCAGAGGTTGCAGTGAGCTGAGATCACACCACTGCACTCCAGCCTGGGTGACAGAGCAAGACTCTGTCTAAAAAAAAAAAAAAAAAAAAAAAAATTAAGAGAAGTTATGAAAGAAAGGTGAGAGACACACAAGACCTTCAGAAGGTCAGCAATCAATAGGAGTCCCAGAAAGAAAAGAGACAAATGGAGGGTAGGGCTAAAATAATGAGCGATTTTTTTTTGTACATCAGATATATATTGTACTGACTCCTGGGAGGAATACAAATGTGCACAGTTGCTTGAAAGCCTCAATTTGATAGTGTTTCTTAAAATTAAACATTTCCATATTCTCTGGTGAAAATATCTTTTTTATTTGAGACAGAGTCTCGGTCTGTCGCCCGGGCTGGAAACCTTCGCCTCCCAGGTTCAAGCGGTTCTCGTGCCTCAGCCTCCCGAGTAGCTGGGACTACAGGCATGCCCAGCTAATTTTGTATTTTTTAGTAGAGACGGGGTTTCACCATGTTGGTCAGGCTGGTCTCGAACTCCTGACCTCAGATGATCCATGGGGTGAGTTCTTTTTAAGTTAATTTAGAAAGATATGCACAATATGTAAGGCAAAAATAAGTAAATAAAGAGCAGTTTACAGAACAAACAGTATAGAAGGATTTGGTTTAATTTTCATCTCCACAAATTAAAGGAAGAGTTTTTCTATGAAAGTGAAATATGCTATTATTCTTAGGATGAAGGAAATAAGGATTGATTTTGTGCCTCTGACTTACTTTTTCTTTTTTTTTTTCTTTTTTTTTTTTTTTGTGAGATTGAGTTTAGCTCTATTGCCCAGGCTGGAGTGCAGTGGCTCATTGCGACCTCTGCCTCCCAGGTTCAAGAGATTCTCCTGCTTCAGCATCCCAAGTAGCTGGGATTACAGGTGCTTGCCACCACGCCTGGCTAATTTTTGTATTTTTAGCAGAGGCGGGGTTTCACCATGTTGGCCAGGCTGGTCTTGAACTCCTGACCTCAGGTGATCCAACCACCTTGGCCTCCCAATGTGTTGAGATTACTGAGCCACCCCACCCAGTCGTAGTTCCTCTTACTTTCAAAAGATAAAATTTCAGTTGCATCGACTGAAGTACAATTAAACAAAAAAAGAACACATTTCAGCTTTGGCCATTTCTCCACGTAAACCTGCTTGGTCACTATTTTGGCAGAGGAGAATACAGTTAAAAAGGACATGTCCCAGGGGATTCAAATACACTTCTCAAAGTGTACTGCTGGCCCTCCATATCCATGGGTTCTGCATCTGTAGATTCGATCAATTGTAGGTCAGAAATATTCAGAAAAAAAATTGTCTCTACTGCACATGTACAGACGTTCTTTTTCTTGTCATTATTCCCTAAATACAGCAGAACAACTACTTACATACCATTTACATTGTATTAGGTATTACAAGTAATCTAGAGATGACAAATTATACAGGAGGATGCCATAGATTATATGCAAATACTATGCCATTTTGTATCAGGGACTTGAGCTTCCTCAATTTTGGTATTCAAGAGAGGTACTGAACTGATCCCACACAGACACCTAGGAAACACTGTAATTCAATGCAGTATCATGGGTCAGCTAGAGCACATCCTGTGCCAGTAAGAGAAATCTATTCCCTTAACAAGTTAGTCTTGGTTTGTTTGGAAAATGTCTCCCAGAGGGACAGTGAACAACCATATATGCATTTGAGATAGATACTATTAGTATGCTCATTTGGCACATGACTGAGGCTCAAAGTCAAGTAACTTGATAAAGTCTCCATAACCAACTAACTAATTTTGGAGCCATCTGTCTGACTGTATGGCTAGAGATTCTACTTCTATACTCTTGCCTGTTCATTTTATATCCAGAGCATACACACAGGCACTCTACCGATGTCATGCGAAGAAATCTAATCCAGTCTGGGTATAGTGGCTCTCACCTATAACCCTAGCACTTTGGGAGACCGAGAAGGGTGGATCGCCTGAGCACAGGAGTTTGAAACCAGCCTGGGCAACATGGCGAGACCCCATCTCCACAAAAAAAATTAGCCGGGCCAGGCGTCCTGGTGCGAGCCTGTAGTCCCACCTACCTGAGGTTGAGGCAGGAGGATCGGTTGAGCCAGGGAGTTCAAGTGAGCCATGATCGCACTACTGCACTCCAACCTGGGTGACAGAGCAAAACTGTCTCAAATTAAAAAAAAAAAAAAAACTCTGACCCAGCAATGAACAGCTATGGTGGTTTGTTCCCTTGGTTATTGCTAGTTTACATTTCTACACCAGAAGCAGGGCTCTGCAAATCCAAATAAAGCAAACACTGGAGAGATACCCTATTTTCAACCTTCCTAACTCCCCATCCATACAAGACAGCCTGTAACTTGCATAGAATTATTGGCATCATTACCACTATTTAATCTACCCTTAATTCCCTATATTCAAAGGCCCTGCAGTTTTATTTCCATGCAGGTATTTTTAAGTGTTTGAGAAATTGAAGATAACAGCAGTTTCAAATATTTAAGTGCTATTTTAGCTGTAATACAGGTTCTCAATTACATATAGCTTTAATTCAACACTTTCACCATTGTGAAAGTTCACAATTTAGGGAAAGCCATGAAGCTGTCCTTCCACTACTGATTTACTGAAGCATATTTTTCACAGTATATGTTCTCTGGACTTTAGTGACATTGCTTTCAGAATTATTTCCTCAATCAGTTCTCAAGACACGTGTGCTCCAAAGACTGCTATGCTGCATTAAAAGTTCTTAGGTATTTCTGTCTGGGGGCCACATATGAACAGGTATTCCATTTTAAAATGGTCTTATTAACTGCTACCTAAACAGCTCCCAAAGATAAACTGGTTTAAATTTAGCAATGTGGCATAATTCATTCCAGACTCAGTTCCATTCAAATCCTTGATGTTAATTGGGTTTGTCTTCTTGAGATCCGAAGTAGACTCAAAAAGAATTGGATATTGGGTCACAGTAGGGCAGGGGCAAGGGGTGACTCCAGTGTTTGAACTGAGACTTCAGTGGACAATGGATTGAGACACGGAAGACACAACAGAGCTTCTGGGAGGGAAGATTTCATTTTAGACACATGAGCTTTTCAGCTGTGAGTTGCAGGTCCCTAGTACGCAGCTGGTTGTATACAGATATCTCAATTGAAGGTCAATTTGAAGAGTTCAGTGTGAAAGTTTAGGCCCAAATCCAAACTTGAATTACCCAACTTTGATCCTATTAAAAATCTCAAAAATTTTCTGAAGGCAATCTTAACAGTTTATAGATGTTTTATTTTTCCAAAATAAATCTACAGAAACTTTCCCCAATACATTTAGCAAATGTGTAAGGGTATATGATTATAAATTCTAGGCTGGGTGAGTGCTCACTCCTGTAACACCAGCACTTTGGGAAGCTAATGCAGGCTGATGGGTTTTGAGTCTAAGAGTTCTAGACCAGCTTGGGAAACAAGGCAAAACCTCACCTCTACAAAAAACAATTAGCTGCGCATAGTAGCCACATGCCTGTTAAGTCCCGGTTACTAGGCAATTTGAGGTGGATGGCATGAGCCCAGGTCAAAGCTGCAGTGATCACACCACTGCACTCCAGCCTGGACCACAGAGTGAGACTGTCTCAAAAACTGAAAATGTAAGTATTTTTAAAAAATATGAAAGTGAAAATGGGCCGGGTATGGTGGCCCATGCCTCTAATCCCAGCACTCTGGGAGGCCAGCCAGGGGGATCACCTGAGGTCGGGAGTTTGAGACCAGCCTGACCAACAGGGCAAAACCCCGTCTCTACTATAAATACAAAAATTAACCAGGCATGGTGGCAGGCCCTTGTAATCCCAACTACTTGGGAGGCTGAGGCAGGAGAATTGCTTTAACCCGTGAGGCAGAGGTTGCAGTGAGCCAGGATCGCACCATTGCACTCCAGTCTGGGCCACAGCGCAAGATGCCGTGAAACTTTCACATTAAAATATAAAACACTGAAAATATAAGTATCTTAAAACTAAGTTTTAGTTCCTAAAACCCTAAAACTTAGTTTTAGTCCTGCCTCTACCAATTAATTCTTTTTTAAAGACGATAAGCTTGGTTCATTTAAAAATATTAGTTACTCATTTTCAGCACTTGCCTACTAGTGCACTAGCCTCTCAGTCATGGCTGTGTATTACAAACGCCCCAGATCAATCAGAATTCCTAGGGTATGCCAATGTTATAAACTGACAGTGTCCAATACAACTGGTCAGGTCTCTCAGTATTATGTAGTTAACGGAATTCAGTTTTCAAATGACTCAAACGACGATGAAAACAAGATAGACCATTCTAAGATACCCATATATTCCACCTGAACACTGGAAGTCTCATAGTACACTTTTATATTCCTAAAATCTGCTAGTATTCCGAATAAACACCAACAAAAGTTAACAACTGGTAATCAATTTATTAAAATAGTTGACTTAAGCATCTGCAATGGTGACTTCCACCTCAACTCCTGGCTCAATACTGATGGAAGTAATCTGCTTAACAATCTCAGAAGGACTGTGCAAGTCAATGAGTCGCTTGTGGATTCTCATCTGGAAACGATCCCATGTCTTAGAACCTTCACCACAAGGAGTTTTTCTTGTAGTGATTCTCAAAGTCTGCAGCAAAAGACAAAGGAAACCAAGTGTTTATGGCTTTATACTTATCCCTAGAACATCTGGAAAAACACTTTTAATCATCTCATTAGTTTCCCTTTGGCATGATTCCTATTTACACTAACAGATTTTCAGGTACCACGGGTTGAAAATGCCAGGTCTGTTTTCACTGTAGTACGACACCACCCTTAGAGCTTGCGCCTGTTAAGCACCAAACCACACCAAGAACACAACAGCAATAATTAAACGATCATATCTAAACATTAGATACTTACTAGGAACCGAAATCTACCACCAATTTCAATACGCGTTTGTAGATAACATCAGGGTTAACAATTTTGGCAGCCAAACCTCTTAAAGAACCTGAATTTACACAACATCCGGAAGCAACTCTCCTACTTCCTGCCCCTCCGATTTACTTTACCTTGGTAGGCATTCGAACTGGTCCTTTCACTTTCAGGTTCTTTTCCTTCGCGCCTCTGATCAAGTCAGCACACACTGCAGGAAATGAAGAGACCTCTCAGTACAATCAAAACAATTAAAATCGGCTTAAGACCTTCACTTCTACTGGCTCAGAATAGCGTATAAAACTATCACCGTTATTCAACACAGTAGGTACCTCCTCATCGCCAGCTGTATGACAATGAAAGCAGTTTTAGGCCAAGCTTTACCTTTTTAAAGTAAGCAACTTGTCACTTCAGTTCTTGGAGTCCACCTTGTACACTAACATTAACGAGTAAAGCTCGGCGCTTTTTGTCCAATTCCCGCCCCCACCGCACGACTGCACTGACCCTTTTCCAGGGATTTAACGTTGCGGCTCGTTAGGGTGATTCGAATTCGGTGAATTGCCACCTCCGGCTCCACGGGTGTTTTTCCGGTATCCTTAAAAGCCTATTGTTAGACACATGAGAAAGAACAATAAGCCAAAAATGGTCTGCCACTTCTGGAGAAAGGCAGTTTCCGGAAGCTTCCCGCGTTCCCCCACCATTTCAGACGCGCCTTTCCGCCCCTACACGGAAAGCATCTGCCCTACAGGAGCACGAGCTCCAAACCGGAGTCCCCCCGGCGCCCGAGCCCTGCGTTGAGCAGCCCGCCGCCGACTGCCGCCTCACCATGCCTGCTGCGCGGCTTCCTGACCGACTTGTTCCTCGGCGAGAGCGAACAGCGGTGAGTCAGGAGCAGGAGCGTGCGAATCAAAGATCCGCAACTCCTACGACCGCGTCTTCCTCAAAAAGAAAGGGGTGGGACTTGAGCAATCCTTATATAGCACGCTTACATCCGGGTCCCACACGCCCCGGAACAGGAAATATCCCGGACCCTAGAGGCGGTCGCACAAGGCCGAGCTGGAGCACTCGAGGAGTTGGCAGGAAAGGCACGGCTGCGTGCGCCCCCTGTCCGCAAGGAGGAACCAAAGTCCCGCAGGGTGGGGTCCGCGCCTGCGCGGAGAAGGCCACCCGGCCGAGAGAACAGGCGAGACGGAAACCTGAGAAACTCCTGTCTGGTGCACCTAACCCTCTCCCTCGTAAAGTGCACAGGAACTCTGGTTTTTACGTTGCAAATTTTGCTTTCTACACAGACCATACCACTCGTTCTCTGAGGATGAGGTAACTTCTCTGAGTTTAGCTGACATGAGCAATGGCAGAAATGCTTCTCGTAAACTGGACACCTTACGATAGAATTAGTAAGCACTTATTTTTCATAGCCTGAAACGTCGTTTTGTGATATTTCAGCTCCTGGCTTCCCAGTCCAGCAGAAGTATCTACATCTATTTCTGGAAGGACCTGAACTTGGCTTCTCGTCCCTCTGGAAAGTGAGGCGAAAATGCCAGGCTGCGCAGCTACCCTGAGGCCCGGCCTGGTACCTGGCTAGCCACCCAGTCCTGATACGTCATCTCCTTTCTGTTGGATAAAGTCATTGGATAAGATCCCCCAGGGTCTTGTTAATACTGAACATCTGTTCATAATCACATAAGTGACCAAATATAGTGGAAAACCCGAATGGTCAACTGGGCTGAGCATTGGGAGAGAGCGCAGGATGAGCTCACCTACACCTGAGCAAGAAGCTGGGGATAATACATGAAAATCATTGAGATGGTTTTTGATACAGGGCAGAAGGAAGAGTAAAATGATCTCATACTACTTTCCACCTAAAGTTCTGAGCCAAAAGAGTTATTTGCTCAAACACTTCGAACTGGGGAGGGACAGAGCTCTGATGCCTCCCTCCAGGCCTGTTTTTGTTGTAGCTATTGTTGTTTTTTGTGTGTTTGTTTTTGAGACGGAGTTTCCCTCTTGTTGCCCAGGCTGGAGTGCCACGGCGCCATCTCGGCTCACCGCAACCTCCGCCTTCTGGGTTCAAGCGATTCTCCTGCCTCAGCCTCCCGAGTAGCTGGGATTACAGGCATGCGCCACCATGCACGACCAATTTTGTTTTGTTTTGTTTTGTTTTTTAGTAGAGACGGGGTTTCTCCATGCTGGTCAGGCTGGTTTTGAACTCAGGATCTCAGGTCATCTGCCTGCCTCCGTCTCCCAAAGTGTTGGGATTATAGGCGTGAGCCACAGCGCTCGGCCCATCAGGGCTCTTTCTTGAGGTTTTGTCTTCTGTTACTTGGTAGAAAATTATTTTTGAAACTTTAATCAGATAATAGCATTGTCTTATTTGGTGATAACTGGAACATAACTAATAACTGGGTTTCTTTGGCTCACGATACATATGAGGGTTTTGTTTTTGCTGCCATTTTAACAATTACTTTAAATTTTCAAATTTGGATGTTTTCCAGTTCCATTTTTTGGGTTTTTTGTTTGTTTGTTTGTTTGTTTTTTGAGATGGAGTCTCGCTCTGTCGCCCAGGCTGGAGTGCAGTGGCACGCTTTTTGCTCAAGCGATTCAAGCGATTCTCCTGCCTCAGCCTCCCGAGTAGCTGGGACTACAGGCGCGTACCACCACTCTCAGCTAATTTTTTGTATTTTTACTAGAGACGGTGTTTCACCGTGTTAGCCAGGATGGTCTCAATCTCCTGAACTCGTTATCCGCCCATCTGGGCCTCCCAAAGTGCTGGGATTACAGGTGTGAGCCACCTAGCCCGGCCCTAGTTCAGTTATTTTTAAATGTAATCCATTGTCTGTAAGTACTCTTTTAGTAGAATTTTTAGCAGAAAATCTGAAAGCCTGCATTCTTATTGTGCTAGCTGTAACCTAATTGAGACTTCATAACTTAGAGGTTTAACTTATTGGAATGGCTATGTGCAACAAATAGACAAAAGCTCCCTGCTCCCTGGGGTGTGGTCAGTCACCACTGTAGTACTGCCTGGAGGTGACTGTGCATCTTTTAAGTGAACATATGCAGCAGCATTCATGTTTTCTAATGCTCAAAGATGACTGGAAATTCAATGAAGGAATTTTATTGAGAAGTACAATTGTAATTTTTGTACAAGTGTGATTTTTTTTTTTTGTTTGGATAACAAATCTGGTACATCTTTTTCTTAGGCTTACCTCATCCTTTAAGTATTTGAGGAACTGGTGAACAAGTTAACTACTTTGATCATAAATAAGGAAATTTCATTATAGAGAAAAGCAAAATGTGGCTCAGCAGGTATGTGAAAAATGGCTGATGTGACTAGAACTAAGGAAACAAATGGTTAAGTTAATATTAGACAAAAGTAATGGAAATTTTTTATTTTTTATTTTGGAAAACAGTATGGAGGGTCCTCAAAAAATTAAAAATGGAACTTCCATATGAACCAGCCATCCCACTTCTGGGTATATACCCAAAAAAAATGAAATTGGTATCTTGAAGAGATACCTGCACTTTATTGCAGCATTATTTACAGTAGCTAAGGTCAGGAAATGACCTAGGTGTCCAGCAACAGATGAATGGATCTTTTTTTTTTTTTTTTTTTTTTTTTTTTTTTTTTGAGACGGAGTCTTACTCTGTTGCTCAGGCTGAAGGGCAGTGGTGCAATCTCGGCTCACTGCAACCTCCATCTCCTGGGTTCAAGCAATCCTCCTGCCTCAGCCTCCCAAGTAGCTGGACATTCAGGCGGGCACCACCATGTCTGGCTAATTTTTGTATTTTTAGTAGAAACAGGGTTTCACCATGTTGGCCAGGCTAGTCTCGAACTCCTGACCTCAGGTTATCTGCCCACCTCGACCTTCCAAAGTGCTGGGATTACAGGCGTGAGCCACCGTGCCCAGCCTGAATGGATCAATATTATTCAGCCTCAAAAAAGAAGGAAATTCTGGCTGGGAATGGTGGCTCACACCTGTAATCCTAGCTTTATGGGAGCCCGAGGCAGGTAGATCACCTGGAGTCAGAAGCTCGAGATTGGCCTGGCCAACATGGTGAAAGCCTGTCTCTACTAAAGATAAATATACTGTGTGAGTTCACTTATATGTGGAGTCAAAAAAAAAGTCAAATTTGTAGAAACAGACAGTAGACTACTACAGTCAGGAGGTGGGATCTAGTAGGGTTTGGGAATTTTAAAGTTTATTAGTTTAAGTTTCAAACACTTTGCCATATTTTTCTCTTGAAAACCAATAGCTTCTCTGGCCCCCAATTTCTCTTTAAAATGTTATATTTGGGCTCACGCCTGTAATCTCAGTACTTTGGGAGGTCGAGGTGTGTGGATCACCTGACATCAGGAGTTCGAGACCAGCCTGACCAATGTGGTAAAACCCTGTCTCTACTAAAATACAAAAATTAGCTGGGCATGGTAGCGGGTGCCTGTAATCTCAGCTACTCAGGAGGCTGAGGCAGGAGAATCGCTTGAACCCAGGAGGCGGAGGTTGCAGTGAGCCGAGATCACGCCATGGAATCCAGCCTGGGCAACAAGAGCAAAACTCTGTCTCAAAAAAAAAAAAAAAAAAAAAAGTTATGTTTGAATACTAAATGTGAGCTATCCATTGGAGAAAAAAGTAACAACAATAAGCCAAAAATAAGAAGAAAATACATAACTCCATCATTCAATGTATGTTTCTTTTCTTTTTTGAGAAGGAGTCAGTCTCACTCTGTTGCCCAGGCTGGAGTGCAGTGGTACGATCTCAGCTCATTGCAACCTCTGCCTCCCAGGTTCAAGTGATTCTCCTGCCTCAGCCTCCTGAGTTGCTGGGATTACAGTTACCCGCCACCATGTCCGGCTAACTTTTGTATTTCAGGTGAGACAGTGTTTCGCCATGTTGGTTAGGTTGGTCTCGAACTCCTGACCTCAGGTGATCCACCGGCCTCGGCCTCTCAAAGTGCTGGGATTACAGGCATGAGCCACTGTGCCTGGCCAACATGTCTTTTAATGACGGTGTTATCATGAATTGTATGAATGGTTCTTTTAGGATTTGTTGAACCTGTCTTCTGTTTTTAGGCAGTTAGGCTTGTTTTCCCATTTTTCAGTCTTATAAACAATATCATGAGGTAAATTCTGGTAGATCAGGGTTTCTCAGTCTCAGCACAATTGACATTTTGGGGGCTGGATAATTCTTTGCTTTGAGGGACTGTCCTATGCATTTAGGAGGTTTGGTGACATCTCTGGCCTCTATATTCACTAGGTGTTGGAGCAACCCCACTCCTCCACTGGTGACAATCAAACATGCCTCCAGACATTGTCAACAGTCCCTGTGGGTAAAAATCATGCCTGGTTGACAGCCACTATTGTAGGTGAATATTTTAGCTCCTACTTAAAGCCTTAGGTCAATTACTAAATAACTTATCCTCTGATGGCTTAATCAAAGAATAAGCACATTCCCTCTGGGAAGGTTGTACCCAAATAGATGTTTCCTCCAACAGCCGAAGAGGATTTCAGTGTGAAAAACATTGAATTAGATATCAGGTTCATTTTAACTTTTGAAATATTCCTAAGAACTTTATGAAATTTGTGTTTTCAATATCTCTATCTATAGCCTTTCTTTACTAATTTTTGCAGATCTTTTAAAATTATCTTGTAAAGACTTTTACTGCAGGTATTTGTGTGGGTCTGTGGATGGCCATCTACTGGTCTTTCACTGCAATGACAGTGTCATCCTACTTTTTCCAAAAGGAAATTTATGGCAGTCAAAAACTACTGAATTCATGGTACACATGCAGAAATGTCTGAATCACATTTAAAAAGGCAAATTGTTGAATGAATGTGGATGAGTCGGTTTAGACACAACAGTAGTCCCCGCCTTATCCCTGGTTTCACTTTCTGAGGTTTCAGTTACCTGCAGCACAGTTCAGTAAGATACTTTGAAATCAGAGAGGCCGGGCGCGGTGGCTCAAGCCTGTAATCCCAGCACTTTGGGAGGCCGAGACGGGTGGATCACGAGGTCAGAAGATCGAGACCATCCTGGCGAACACGGTGAAACCCCGTCTCTACTAAAAAATACAAAAAACTAGCCGGGCGAGATGGCGGGCGCCTGTAGTCCCAGTTACTTGGGAGGCTGAGGCAGGAGAATGGCGTAAACCCGGGAGGTGGAGCTTGCAGTGAGCTGAGATCCGGCCACTGCACTCCAGCCTGGGCGACAGAGCGAGACTCCGTCTCAAAAAAAAAAAAAAAAAAAAAAAAAGAAATCAGAGAGACCACATTCATGTAACTTTTATTACAGTATATGACTACCACTGTCCTATTTTATTATTAAAATATAATAAAATAATATTAATCTCTTGGTGTACCTAACTTATAAATTAAACTTTATCATAGGTGTGTATGTACAGGAACAAATGTAGTATGTATACAGTTTGGTTCTATCTGTGGTTTCAGGCACCCAGGGTGTCTTGGCACCAGCTCTGTGGATAAGGAGGAACTCCTGTACTTTATCTGTGGAATTTAAAAATCTAAATACAACATTTGTATGTTAAACTTCTTCAGTCTGAAATGCTTTCAGGCATCTACTGGGGGGCTTGGCACTACCTCTGTGGTTAAGGGGGAACTCCTGTATTTTGTTTGCAGAATTTTTTATCTAAATACATATTTTTTTATATTAAACTTCTTCCGTCTGAAATTTAAGAATAAAAACCAGAGAGAGTATGTGAAGATTTAGAACAGTACTCAGCATATGAGAGTAGCCAGCACCAGGCCAGGTGTGGTGACTCATGCTTGTAGTCCTAGCTAGTGTTTGGATCAAAGCAGTCCAACTCTAGAGCCTGCACTCTTAGCCTCTGTACTGTCAGTGTACGTTAGCAGTCATCTTTTTTTTTTTTTTTTTTTTTTTTTTGAGACGGAGTCTTGCTCTGTCGTCCAGGCTAGAGTGCGGTGGCGCAATCTTGGCTCACTGCAAGCTGTGCCTCCCGGGTTCACGCCATTCTCCTGCCTCAGCCTCCCGAGTAGCTGGGACTACAGGTGCCCGCCACCATGCCCGGCTAGTTTTTTGTATTTTTAGTAGAGATGGTGTTTCACCATGTTAGCCAGAATGGTCTCGATCTCCTGACCTTGTGACCTGCCCGCCTCAGCCTCCCAAAGTGCTGGGATTACAGGCGTGAGCCACCACGTCCGCTGTTAGCAAGTCATCTTTATCATTTGCGGTGGCAGTATGTCTGAGAGATACAAAATCCTGTTGTGTTAAAGAACATGGCATAGAAGGGCTTTATACATTTCCCTATAGCTGAGGTTAGAAATTTTACACTTGATCTTAGCCAAAAGGCTGAGAAGCGATGAGGTTAGAAATTTTATTGAGCTACTATTGTGTGCATTGTAAGGTAGAATGCCCATTTTAATGTTCTCATCCTTTCATTTGAAGTTCCATAGATACCAACGCCATTCAACCCTATTTGCTCATTAAAATCATTTTACTAAAGTGACCAAAAGAACAGAACTAGGGATACAATAACATCTTTCAACAGAGAATGATTCATATGGAACATATGATAGATTGGTAATTTACAATCATATTTAATGGCAGAGCTCATGGAATTCTCTGTGGGGGTGGGAACTGAATGTCCTGCCCACAGGCCTCACTAGTGCCCCCTGTCTCCTCTCTTTGTCCTGCTCCCCAGCCTGCATAAAATCTGAAAAGTCACTGGTCTCCTCCTGTCCCAGCTAGAGCTGCTTCCTAGCTCTAGCAGAGGACCTGCAGAAGATTTCCACGACACAGTTTGTGATCCTGACACCATGTGGGAAAGCTAGGGATATGTGATTTGCCAGTCACTTCTGCTGGGCTTGTGCTTTTCATGTTGTACAGAATTAATACAACTCTTTAGGAAATATTTCTACTATTTGCCTTCCTTTGTGAGAAGACTGGACTTTATGGCTGTCCCCACATACTAACTCTGCTGTGTTGCTTTTGTGCTTTGGACTGATTCAAAAATGGCCCCAAGAGTCCCCACCTCCTGCTTTTCATGCCCTTGTGAAAACTCCTTCTCCGAGTGTGAGAAACCGTGACTGCTCCCAAACATTAGAATTTGGCAACAGTACTGGGATGTCACTTCCACAAATAGATTAAATAAGATCCTGATTTCTGTATTGCCAGTGGACTCTCCCTTGCCAGCCTTGAGGAAGGAGCAGCCATGTTGGAGGCTGCCCTTTGGAGAAGCCCATGTGGCAAGGACATGAGGGCGGCTGGTGGCCCAGCCAGAAAGGAGCTGAGGCTCTCAGCCCAACAGCCTGAAAAGAACTGAAGTTACACCCACAATGACATGACTTTGGAAGCAGATCCTTGAGTCTTCAGATGAGACCTCAGAACTGGCCAACACCTTGATTGAAGCCCTAATGAGAGACCCTGAAGCAGGGGGCCCTCCTAAGCCATGCCTGGATTCGTGACTCGCAGGAACTGTGAGGTAATGCATGTATGCTGGTTGCTAAATTTGTGGTAATTTGTTACTTTAATACTGAGGAAATCAGATTACAATAAGAAAGAAATCAGATTACAATAAGAAAGAAAGAGAAAGAAAGAGAAGGAAAGAAAAAGAAAGGAAAGGAAGAGAAAGAGAAAGAGAAAGAAGAAAGAGAAAGGAAAGGAAAAGAAAGAGAAAGAGAAAGAAGAAAGAGAAAAGAAAGAAAAGGAAAGAAAGAGAAAAAGAAAAAGAAAGAAAGAAAGAAAGGAAAGAAAGAAAGAAAGAAAGAGAAAGAAAGAAAGAAAAGAAAAGAAAAGAAAAAAGAAAAAGAAAGGGAGGGAGGGAAGGAAGGAAGGAAAAAGAAAAGAATAATTGAAAAAGAACACAAATGAAAAATCATCATGCCCTAATAGAGAAATGAACAAAAATCTTGAAAAGTCAATTCATAATAAAGAATATGCTTTTAGGAGACAAATATGAAAAACAGGAAAATGTGATCTCACAAGTACTTGAAGAATTGCAAATTTAAGGTATCTTTTTTTGAAACACCCATACATACACAATTCTTAATTTGAATAAAGTTGTGGTAAAAGAAGATCTTGCCACTGCTAATGACAATATAAATTATTAAAGCTTTTTGGAAAATAACTGCAGTTTGGCAGTGTATCAAGAACCTCAAAAATATTTCTATTCACTGATTCAGTAATTCTGCTTCTGGACATCCATCCTATGAAATACTACAGAATAAGAATTTATTTTATTTTATTATTTTATTTTATTTTTAATTTTAATTTTTGGTTTGAGACGGAGTCTCGGTCTGTCGCCCAGGCTGGAGTGCGGTGGCGCCATCTCGGCTCACTGCAAGCTCCACCTCCCGGGTTCACGCCATTCTCCTGCCTCAGCCTCCCGAGTAGCCGGGACTACAGGCGCCCGCCACCACGCCCGGCTAATTTTTTGTATTTTTAGTAGAGACGGGGTTTCACCATGTTAGCCAGGATGGTCTCAATCTCCTGACCTCGTGATCCACCCGCCTCGGCCTCCCAAAGTGTTGGGATTACAGGCGTGAGCCACTGACCCCGGCCTCATTGTGTGTTTATGAATTGGAAGATGGAATCTCGCTCTTGTCGCCCAGGCTGTAGTACAATGGCCGATTTTGGCTCACTGCAACCTCTGCCCTCCGGGTTCAAGCAATTCTGCTGCCTTAGCCTCCCAAGTAGCTGGGATTACAGGCGCCCGCCACCACGCATGACTAATTTTTGTACTTTTAGTAAAAACAGAGTTTCACCATGTTGGCCAGGCTGGTCACCAAGTCCTGATCTCAGGTGATCTGCCCGCCTTGGCTTCCCAAAGTGTTGGGGTTACAGGCGTGAGCCACTGTGCCCAGCCGGAAGGCTTAATATTGTAACAATGTACATACTACCCAAAGCAACCTGTAGATTCAGTGGAATCCTATTTCAGAATCTAAATGTCTTTCTTGCAGAAATAAAAAAAAATTACCCTAAAATTCATATGGAATATCAAAAGATCTTTAATAGCCAAAACAATTTTGAAAAGAAAGAACAAAGTTAAATGACTCACACTTCCTGATTTCAAAGTATATTACAAAGTCATAGTAATCAAAACAGTGTAGTACTGGCATGAAAACAGACAAATAGACCAAAGGAATAAAATAGAGCCCAGAAATAAACTCTTGTGTATATGGTCAAATGATCTTCAACAAATATGTTTCATTTAGTTCTTTTTATTATTTCTTTCTTTACCAAAGTAACTTAAGCAAACACAAAAGTCATATCATTTTATTTCTTCACCCTTCTGTTAGCATCTCTAAAATATAGACACTTTCTTACATAACCATAATGTCATTATCACTCTTAATTAACAATTTTTCACTAATATCAAATGATTTATCAATAATCAAATTTCCCTAATTGCCTCAAAATATGTTTTATGGTTGTTTTGTTTACATCAAAATCTAAATAAGATGCACACATTTCTTTTAGGTGTTCTTTTAATCTAGATTCCTCCCCCCACCCAATTGTTTGTTTGCCTGTTTGCAGGAACTAGGTTCATTTTCTTTTTTCTTATGGTTTTTTTTTGTGTGTGTGTGACGGAATCTTGCTCTGTCGCCCAGGCTGGAGTACAGTGGCATGATCTCGGCTCGCTGCAACCTCTGCCTCTTGGGTTCAAGTGATTCTCCTGCCTCAGCCTCCCGAGTAGTTGGGACTACAGGCACAAGCCACCACTCCCAAGTAATGCATTTTTAGTAGAGATGGGGTTTTGCCATGTTGGTCAGGCTGGTCTTGAATTCCTGACCTCAGGTGATTCGTCCACGTTGGCCTCTCAAAGTACTGGGATTACAAATGTGAGCCACCTCACCTGGCCAAACCAGGTTTATTTTCTATTAAATGTCCTATATACTGGGTTTGCCTATTGGCTTCTGGGCTAGTCCCTTTGCGTTGCTGTAAAGGAACACCTGAGGGTAGGTAATTCATAAAGAAAAGAGGTTTATTTGGCTCACAGGTCTGCAGGCTGTATAGGAAGTATAGCTCCAGTATCTGCTTCCAGGGAGGGCTTAGGAAGCTTCCACTCATGACTGAAGGCAAAGAGAAGCTGGCATCCCATGGTGAGAGAGGAAGCAAGAGCTAGGAAGGGGGTGCCAACCCCCGTTTTTTGTTGTTTTTTTTTTTTTGAGATAGAATCTTGCTCTGTAGTCCAGGTTGGAGTGCAGTGGCCTCATCTCGGCTCACTGCAACCTCCCCCTCCTGGGTTCAAGCAATTCTTCTGCCTCAGCCTCCCAAGTAGCTGGGACTACAGGTGCCCACCACCACGCCCAGCTAAGTTTTGTATTTTTAGTAGAGAAGGGGGTTTCAATATGTTGGCCAGGCTGGTCTTGAACTCCTGACCTCAGGTGATCCACCCACCTTGGCCTCCCAAAATGCTGGGATTATAGGCATGAGCCACCGTACCTGGCTACCAGCCTTTTTTAAATAACCAGATATCACATGAACTCAAAGAACTCACTCATTACCATGAGGATGGCTCCAAGCTATTTGTGAGGGATCCACTCCCATAACCCAAGCACCTCCCACTAGGCTCACTTCCAACATTGGGGGTCACATTTCAACATGAGATTTGGAGGGGACAAAACGTCCAAACTTTGTCAGCTTCTTTGTGGTGACATTGAAATCTTTCTGTTATCCCCCCTATTCCCTGTGAGGGGAATTTGATTTTAGAGACTTGACTAAGTTCAGGTTCAACATTTAGGGGAAGAATCCTTCATATGTGGTGCTGTGTGCCTAACCTCAGGAAGAATACATTAGTTTTTCCGCCTTCAGAGATAATGAGATGGATCAAGGGGTTCCGTAAATCTGTCCATTGTAAGGGCATCCTCCAGCTTTCTCTCATGTAATGGTTCCATCCATTACATATCACCTGACTCAACTATTTAGGACTTACAAAATGAGGCAATCCTAATTTTATCATTCCTATCCTATTTAGTATTTGAAAATCTGTTAAAAAAAAAACAAACAAATAAACAAAAAAAAACTTCTTCCACATAAAATAGAGTTATTTGTTGGATATGCAGTATGTACAAGAAAGTTAGAGTAGCCAGGCGTGGTGGCTCATGCCTGTAATCCCAGCACTTTGGGAAGGCTGAGGCGGGTGGATCACCTGAGGCCAGGAGTTCGAGATCAGCCTGACCAACATGGAGAAACTCTGTCTCTACAAAAAATTAGCAGGGCATGGCAGTGCAGGCCTATAATTCCAGCTACTCGGGAGGCTGAGGCAGGAGAATCGTTTGAACTCAGGAGGCGGAGGTTGCTGTGCGCCGAGATTGTGCCATTGCACTCCAGCCAGGGCAACAAGAGCGAAACTTCGTCTCAAAAAAAAAAAAAAAAAAAAGAAAGAAAGAAAGTTAGGGTAAATACTAATTTTTTCCTTTTAATTATCAAATTTCAGAGTAAGGAATTGGTGTCCTAGTTATTTACTGTGGCATCCAATGAGCTATTAGAGTTATTCTTCTCTTTTTGATCTCATTCTATCATAAATTTATTTGTCTTTTATATATTCAATATCTATCAATTCTAGTCTTAATTCTTTTTGATGCTTAAATGGTTTCATAATTGTCTAATGGTAGTTTCTTTATATTGTCCCCTGTTCTTTGGACATAATCCATAAATCTTCCTTGCTTTTTGACACAACAATATGTCCCTAACTCATCTTATAAATTCCTACCCAAATTTAGAATCAAGCATTCCTCCAGGGAGCCCTGATGTTTTTAGTGGGAAATGCTATTTAGAGACTCCAATCCAGACACAAGTTGTGCTCATTGCTATTGGGTTATCATTACCCCTAGGCCTCTTCAGTGGACAGAACCAGGAAATGTCTACTTGTGAAATTTTAAAATAAAATAATCTAGTAAATATGTGCAGTATGTGAATATACCACAATAAAGCTGTTAAAAACAAAAACAAAAATAAATGCACATCAATGGGCTCAATTTCAATCACTATTTTAAGTCAACACTGGTAAGATAAAGATAATCATGTTTTAAACAGAAAAGCACATACATATAGCACACTCCTATGCACCACTCAGAGTTTAGCCATCAACTGTTGATGAAGTTTTTTTCATACATAAGACAGAACAATAAATTCTAAGATTTACAAAAAATACGGTAGAAACGATTAGGTAAACATCTAGAAAAAATAATTTGAATCTCCTAATATCTTACACCAGGATACTTGTCAGATCAATGAAATCAATGTAGACAATGAAAACTCAGATGTACCATAACAAAACTATGCTGATTTTTTAAAAAATGAAGTTGTGAGAGACAAAGATGACCCAAAACCCAAAGCAGAAAAGAGTATTTAATTTGACAACAACAAAAATAAAATTTCTTGATAGTAACAATCATGATGAACAACTGACAAATTAAAGACAGACTGACAGACTGAAGTAAAATTTCTGCAACTCTGATCACAGATTAAGAGCTAATTTTCGGCCAGGTGTGGTGGCTCATGCCTGTAATTCCAGCACTTTGGGAGGCCGAGGCAGGAGGATTAGGAGGTCAGGAGATCTAGACCATCCTGGCTAACACTGTGAAACCCCGTCTCTACTAAAAATACAAAAATTTAGCTGAGTGTGGTGGCAAACGCCTGTAGCCCCAGCTACTCAGGAGGCTGAGGCAGGAGAATTGCTTGAACCCGGGAGGTGGAGGTTGCAGTGAGCCGAGATCATAACACTGTACTCCAGGCTGGGTGACAGAGTGAGACTCCGTCTCAAAAAAAAAAAAAAAAAAAAAGCTAACTTCCATAACAGAGAGCGCTTACCAAATCAATGAGTTGAAATATCAATAACCTAATAGAAAAAAACTGGTACAAGATATGAACAGACAATTCACAGAAAAGGAAATATAAATGACTCTTAAATAAATGAAATGATGGTTAATTCACTCTGAGTAATAGAAACACAACTTTGGGTGGTTGGGTGGTTGCTAAAATTAGTGGCAAGCAGTAAAAGCAATGACGTTTGCTAAATCTCTTTTTTTTTTAAACAGTGTTTCTCTCTTGTTGCCCAGGCTGCAGTGCAATGGCATGATCTTGGTTCACTGCAACCTCCACTTCCCAGGTTCAAGCGATTCTCCTGCCTCAGCCTCCCAAGTAGCTGGGATTATAGTCACCTACCACCATGCCCAGATAATTTTTTGTATTTTTAGTAGAGACAGGGTTTCACCATGTTGGCCAGGTTGGTCTCAAACTCCTGACCTCAGGTGATCCACCCATCTTGGCCTCCCAAAGTGCTGAGATTACAGGCATGAGTCACCACACCTGGTCAGATTTTGCTAAATCTTGATTCTTGCCCTTTTAGTAATCTATGTGATCAAATGGGAAGAACACATACAGTGCTTGCTGCAAGCTGTTTTATGGTTGTTTGGAGGAAAAGCACTCGTGACCTGAGTTGCAAGCTGAACCAGCCTCTTTTTTCATGGAACACCATAAAAAAGTCTTTTTTTTTTTTTTTTTTTCCCTATTACTGGTTCGAATTATGTTGTATCAAAGCATCTTTTCCCATCCCTTAATAAAAATCTAGGAAGAAATCTATTATTATACTTTCTGGTAACTTTAGATTATTACAACCCAGTCCAGTTCAGTTTAAAACCCTAAAGTGGTATCCAGTTCAATGCTTTCCTTTCCACTATCATTGGTTACACTTGTGGCTTGAGTAAATAGACTGTATAATTTAAAATAGAAACTGGGACACACTTGAGTGAACGTCAGCACTAATAATAGTAATGATACCTTGGTCATGTGCTGAGGCTACCCTGGCCATATTGGATGAATGGTCACCCTAGGTGGAAGGACTTGAAATAGGGAAAATGGAGCTTCCTCTGCTATTTCAAAACTCTCCCCCTGTGGATCCTAAACCTAACTCTAGTGCTGGGGAGCAGGAAGGAGGGACAGAGAAGGCAGAAGGCATCTCACATGTCTAGCAGTATGTTGGTGGTGGGGAGCTACCGTTGGATCTGTTCAATTCCATGCCTTGCCTTTCAAAGTTGGGAGATCATCTGATTGATCACCCTCCTCTCACAAAGGAGGAAATGGGGACCCATGGAGATGATGACTCTTGTGAGGGGCATGCCTAATAAGGGGCTGAGCCTGCACTCCAGCACGTCATCCAACTTCTCCCCAGGGTCCCCTAAGGCAGCTTCTCTTGCATGCGCCCATCACAGCCAGGACCAGGATGAGGCTTTGGGCTTAGTAGTTAAGGGGGTGGCAAGAAACCCAGTAACAGAGGTAAATAATATTGGAATGCATTCTCTTAAACATCAAAATCAAAGCAAAACAAGCTATGAGAAGCAAAAACACAATTTTAAATGAAGACGGAATCAGTATTACTCACTTTTCCTTTTTCCTCAGTTTTCAGTAACCACAGTGCACACAACTTAGATATCTAATGTCCATCTTGGACTGAACACATCTAAGACAGAACTCTCTGGCTGGGTGCAGTGGCTCATGCCTGTAATCCCAGCACTTTGGGAAGCCAAGGAGGGTGGATCAAGAGGTCAAGAGATCAAGACCATCCTGGCCAACATGGTGAAACCTCGTTGCTACTAAAAATACAAAAATTAGCTGGGCGGGGTGGCGGGCGCCTGTAGTCCCAGCTACTCAGGAGGCTGAGGCAGGAGAATCACTTGAACCTGGGAGGTGGAGCTTGCAGTGAGCCGAGATCGCGCCACTGCACTCCAGCCTGGAGCAAGACTCGGTCTCAAAAAAAAAAAAAAGACAGAACCCTCCATTTGCCACCCCCAACCTGTCCCAGCTTCAGGCCTCCCCATCTTGGTAAATGGCCTGGTTAATCAGGCTCAAAACCCAAAAGTCACTGTTGATTCCTCCTGTTTCCTCACTATGCACATCCAACCCATTAGCAAAGCATACAGAATACATATCCAAACAATGTTTCCAATCTCTAGTTATCTCTACCTTCAAGGTTTCCACTTTTGTGCCCCTCACCAAGATCACCCCTCACCTACATCCCTGCAAAAGGCTACTACCTTCTTGTTTTCATTCTTATCCTCCTATAGTCCATCTCTTTAAAATGTAAACCAGGCCAGACGTGTTGGCTCACACCTATAATCCATCACTTTGGGAGGCCAAGGCGGGCAGATCACTGGAGGCCAGGAGTTTAAGACCAGCCTGGCCAACATGGTGAAATCTTGTCTCTACCAAAAAAAAAAAAAAAAAAAAAAAAAAGTAGCCAGGCATGGTGGCACACATCTGTAGTTCCAGCTACTTAGGAGGCTGAGGCAGGAGAATTGCTTGAACCTGGGAGGTGGAGGTTGTAGTGAGCAGAGATCGCACCATTACACTCCAGCCTGGGTGAGACAGTGAGACTTCATCTCAAAACAAATAAATAAAAATTAAAATTAAATATAATCACATCCCCCACTCACCCTGCCAAAAATCCTTAGTGTCACTCAAATGACATGTCCTAGTCCTCACATCCAAAACCTATGAATATTTAGAAATATGGTCTTTGCACAGTGTGTTGTTGTGTTGTTTTGTACTATGTTATGTTGTTTAGAGATAGGCTCTCCCTCTCTCACTCAGGCTGGAGTACAGTGGTGCAATCATAGCTCACTGCAGCCTTAAACTCCTGGACTCAAGGGACCCTCCTGCCTCAGCCTCCTGAGTAGCTGGCCTGGAAATATGATCTTTGCAAATCTAATTGGGTTAGGGATCTCAGAATGAGTTCAGTCTTAGATGTAGGTTGGGCCCCAAATCCAGTGACTAGTGTCCTTAGAGAGGAGGGAGAGATTTGACACAGACACACACGGAAAAGGCCCTGTGATGACGAAAGCACAGATTGCAGTGATGTGTCTACAAGCCAAGGAATGCCAGGTGTTGCCAGCAGCCAGCAGACACTAGGAGAGCAGCACGAAACAGATTATCCCTCAGAAGGGTTCAGAAGGCTCAACCTTGCCAACACCTCCATTTTGTATTTCTGGCCTCCACAACTCTGAGGGAATAAATTTCTGTTGTTTCAAGTAACCAAGTTTGTGGTAATTTTTTACAGTAGTCCTAGGAAACTAGTACAGGCATCTTCCCACTGTACTTAGAATAAAATGCAAGCCCCTAATCCTACTTCACAAGGTACTACATTACCTGGCCCCTGACTTCTTTCTTTCTCATCTCCTTCCCCTCCTCTCACTCACTGTGCTGAACTGCATTGGCCTTCTCTGTTCTGCAAACACAGCAAGCTCACCTCCACCCAGGGACTTTGCATCTGCTCTTTCCTCTTTAGGGAGCCCCTCCCCCAGATTACTGCATGGCCGGTTCCTCCTGGTTATTCCGCCTCTCCTCTAATACCTCCTCCTCTGTAGACATTTGTTATTTTCTTCTGTTACACAGCTGAAAAGGCGAGATGCTCACTTCCCCAGACTCCCTTGCAGCTTGGCCTTGACTACATGAGCTAGGCTTTACACGTCACAAGCTGGCATAAAGAAATAGGAACACTGGACTGCAGGCTGATGGTGTAAGAACTCACCCTTGGAGTTCCTTCTTCCTGCCTTTCTGGAACATTGTTTACCTGCCAGCAGCATGGAGGCTGCACTTCCTCTTAAACATCAGGTGCAGAGTCGTCCTCCAGTTTGTTCATCTCTGGCGACATCATGGTAGGCTGGGGGGTGACCTCAGAGTCGTTTCAATACCTCTGGTACAGCTCTTTTAAAGCCAAATTCTTAATCACAATCTGAGCTTCTTCACTGTTAACTTCTTGGTCACCTGAAACCCACTTAAAGTTTAGCGATTGCCTTTTTTTCTAGTTCTTTTAATAAGAGTATTATTTTCACAGACATGTCACCCGAAACTCACTTAAAGTTTAGCGATTGCCTTTTTTTCTAGTTCTTTTAGTAAGACTATTATTTTCACAGACATGTATGGGCTGGCTACGGCGTCTAGGCAGGGTTCCAGGCACTGGGAATACAATGAAAGACAAGACACGGACAGGCGTGTTGGCTCATGCCTGTAATGCCAGCACTTTGGGAGGCCAAAGCAGGCAGATCACCTGAGGTCAGGAGTTCAAGACCAGCCTGGCCAACATGGTGAAACTTCATCTCTATTAAAAATACAAAAATTAGCTGGGCGTGGTGGCAGGTGCCTGTAATCCCAGTACTCCAGAGGCTGAGGCAGGAGAATCACTTGAACCTGGGAGGTGTTCACTGCAAGAGCATAGGCAAAGCAGAAGTACCGTCGAATCACACATTGCCCAGGTCCCTTTGAGAGTCCATTATACAGCAGTCCCCCTCTTTGTCCTTTCGCTTTCCATGGTTACAGTTACCTGCAGCCTGAAAATATTAAATGGAAAACTCCAGAAATAAACGATTTGTCAGTTTTAAATCGCATGCCATCTTGAGTAGCGTGATCATCGGCCGGGCTTGGTGGCTCATGTCTATAATGGCAGCCGAGGTGGGTGGATCACCTAAGGTCAGGAGTTCGAGACCAGCCTGGCCAAGATGGTGAAACCCTGTCTCTACTAAAAATGCAAAAATTAGCTGGGTATGGTGGTGGTGGTGGTGGGGGGGGGCGCCTGTAATCCCAGCTACTCGGGAGGCTGAAGCAGGAGAATCGCCTGAACCATGGAGGTGGAGGTTACAGTGAGCCAAGATCATGCCATTGCACTCCAGCCTGGACGACAGAGTGAGACTCTGTCTCAAAAAAAAAAAAAAAAAAAAAAACCATACTGCTCTGTCCCTCTCGGAACATGAATCTTCCCTCTGCCCTGCGTCTCACGCTGTCCACAGTCCCCACCCATTAGTGACTTAGTAGCCGACTTGGGTGTCAGATCAACTGTGGTGGTAGCACAGTGCTTGTGTTTAAGTAACCCTCATTTTACTTAATAATGGCCCCAAAGAACAAGAGTAGTGATGCTGGCAATTCAGACATGCCAAAGAGAAGGCAAATATATGCCAAAGAGAAGTTGTTAATCTCTTACTGTACCTCATTTATAAATTAAACTTTATCATATGTATGTATACATGGGTGAAAAAACACAGTGTATACAGAGCTCAGTCCTATCCTTGGTTTCAGGCATCCACTGAGGTCCTAACTTAAACCTCCTTGGATAAGGGGGGATTACTGTAATCTGATTTCCTCAGTATTAAAGTAACACTTTAATTTCTCTCTCTCTCTTTCTTTTTCTTTCTTTCTTTCTTTCTTTCTCTCTTTCTTTTTCTTTCCTTCCCTCCCTCCCTTCCTTCCTTTCTCTTTCCTTTCTTTTCCTTTCTCTCTCTTTCTTTCTTTCTCTTTCTTTCTTTTTCTTTTCTTTCTTTCTTTCTTTCTTTTCTTTCTTTCTTTCTTTCTTTCTTTCTTTCTTTCTTTCTTTCTTTCTTTCTTTCTTTCTTTCTTTCTCCCTTCTTTCTTTTTTCTTTTCTTTCTTTCTTTCTCTTTCTTTTCTTTCTTCTTTTTGTTTTCTTGAGACAGGGTCTTGCTCTGTCGCCCAGGCTGGAGTGCAGTGGTGCAATCTCAGCTCACTGCAACCTCCACCTCCCAGGTTCAAGCGATTCTCCTGCCTCAGCCTCCCAAGTAGTTGGGATTACAGGCACGTGCCACTACGCCAGGCTAATTTTATATTTTTAGTAGAGACGGGGTTTTGCCATGTTGGCCAGGCTGGTTTCAAACTCCTGATCTCAAGTGATCCACCTGCCTCGGCCTTCCAAAGTGCTGGGATTACAGGCGTGAGCTACCGATCCCAGCCATGTATGTGTTCTTTATGTAATAAAAATATTGACCTGTTGTCACATTTTGACCAAATATTTTTCTCCACCCATTGTCTGTAGTTTATTCATATTTTAATAATCAGAAGTTACCATTTTTTGTAATTAAATCTGGCAATCTCCTTCATAGTTTTTTCATTGTTTTTAAGTTTCTTTGTTCATTTAATAACTTTTCAATTCTATATATGCTCTTTAATCCATCTGGAAGCGATTTTGGTGTGTGGTATGTAAAGTATTTGTTGAAAAAACATATAATTTTAGTAAAACCAATGGTGGAAGGCCAAACGCTCCTTGCAAACAGGAAACATGTTTTATTCACTCTTGGGTTTCCCTGACTTTCCCAAGCAGAAGAATCACTAAAGGCAGCTTTTGTTTCCTCAGGCTCCAGCAGCCTAAGCTGCATTCAGGAAACATGGGTCTCCACTCCCTCCATCTGCTCTTTCTGCTGGAAGACACTAAGCACCTGTCCCCTTGCTGGTGTCATGACATCTCCCAGGGGTTGCTGGTCTCTTGTCCCTTGTAGACATCTTCACCCATGAGCTTCTGTAGAAGCACGGAAACGGCTACCTTTCCGGGGGCTGCCCAGCCTTGAGCCAGCAGCGCCCCCTGGCGCCTTTTTCATTTTAATTGTTCACACAATGCTCCACTCTCTCCACTGGTCGCTTTTCCTGGAAGGCACCTCAAAAGATCTGCTTCAGTCGCTGGGGTAGTTTAGGCTAATTTGCTCTGACATTGCTCTTAGGGTAAATTGCTTCTTCATTTGAACAGCTCCTCCTCAGTTAAGGAGAAGCCATTATTTCTTGGTTGCCTTTTTCTTTTTTAGATATGGAGAGGTAGAGGGATTGTGGTTGGAGGCCGACTATTAGCCCCAATCTTTTTTTTTTTTTTGAGACAGGGTTTCGCTCTATCGCCCAGGCTGGAGTACAGTGGCCTGATCTCAGTTCATGGCACCCTCCACCTCCTGGGATCAAGCGATTCTCCTACTTTAACCTCCCAAGTAACTGGGATTACAGGCATGTGCCACCATGCCCGGCTAATTTTTGTCTTTTTGATAAAGACGGGATTTCACCATGTTGCTCAGGCTGGTCTTGAACTCCTGACCTCAACTGATCTGCTCCCCTCAGCCTGCTGGGATTACAGGTGTGAGCCACCGCGTCCCTCCCAGGAAGTCTTTGAAGCTTTGTACAAATAAAATCCCAATGAGGATTTCCTGCTGTTCACACTAATGCCTGAACTTGTGAGTTAGAACTACAGGTCTTAGCCGGGTGCGGTGGCTTACGCCTGTAATCTCAGCAGTTTGGGAGGCTGAGGCTGGCGGATCATCTGAGGTCAGGAGTTCGAGACCAGTGTGGTCAACATGGAGAAATGCTGTCTCAAGTAAAATACAAAAATTAGCTGGGCATGGTGGCAGTCCCAGGTACTTGGGAGGCTGAGGCAGGAGACTCAATTGAACCCGGGAGGCGGAGGTTGGAGTGTGGCGAGATGGCGCCATTGCACTCCAGCCTGGGCGACAGTGAGAGATTCTGTCTCAAAAAGAAAAGAAAAAACCATAAAACTTTAAAATGGAATTTTTGTCACTAAGGAGGAATCTATAAAAGAAGATGGGGGAGAGTTCAAATAAATGAAACCTAGAAGTAGTCCTCAAATCTAATTAAAGCCAACACTGGAGATTAGTCCTGTTAGAAAAGAGAAAAACAAATTGTTGAATGTATCTGCATTATTTTCTCTCCTACCACCCTGGCAGAGGTACTGAGTACCAGAATGGCCAAAACATAGTGGCAAGAGAGCCAGCAGGGAAAATCCTGAACAATCCACTAATTGCATACTCAAGCCTACATTCAATTGACTCTATTCAGAAACAGAATTGTCCTAGCTATGGGTTTATCCTAGCTCAAGTTAAAAGAGCAGGAAATTATGAAATAATTATGGAAAGATATAATAGACACTTAATCTATTATTAAGTATCTATTAAGATACAGTAGACACTTAATAATAGACCATCTACCATAGTAGACTAGCATGACCCTTGTCACAACATTCACTTGAATATGAGAGAAGGCAGGTTATTTTTCTTTCTTTTTAAACAATTTATTCTTCAGATTGTTTTGTGGCAGAATTAAAATTTCTTAAGGCCTTAAAGTAAAGACTACTCAACATTGGACAAATGTTTGCTCAGACTGACTGTACAATATGTTCTAATATGGTTCACCATTTCTGAAAGTGGGAAAATCTACTTCCAGTTCTTCAGTCAGGGAAATTCTGTAACTTGACCCCTCTGTGAGGGGATGTGCTTCTGGCATTGGTTGCCATTATTCTGTCAAGTTTTTTTTTTCCCTTCTGTTTAAATTTCTCCTGGCTGCACTCTATTATTCCATAGACCTTTAGGTTTTCCCTCTTTGTAATTTGATGCCCTATTCAGCAGTATTCAGGAAGCTGTCTTGCTTTAGTTTAGTCCTTCTCAACTGCTTCTGCTTTCCTTAGCTGAATGTGTGGCTTGTTTCATCTTTTCAGTTTTCCCCTTTCATGGGAGCTTGTATTATTTCAATGTTCTTTATAAGGAAAGTATACATTTCACGTGAGTTGATTCACATATATCAAGGTAATAAAAAGAAGTAAGGTATTTGATACTGTTTGCTTTAAAAAACATACCCATACATACATTTTCCTCTTTTAATTCTTTAAATTTAGTTTTAATTTTCATCAGTTGTCCGTGAATATCAGTTAAAGAGTCAAATAGCTACACTCCAATTATTGCATAGAAAAGCTGACCTCTAGGGTGCCACACCAGTTCTTAGAGTCTCCCAACCACGCTCAACTCCTTTGTGCTGTTGGTTTTGTTACTTAACTTCATCCCTCTAAATATAGCATGCTTATATGACTACTTCATCATTATTATTATTACTATTATTATAGTTTTCGGCATTATCTATTGACATTCCTCTTTGGAAAATGAGGATTTACTTTTTTTCCACTCCTATCCCCAGTACATCTGGTCACAATTCCCCTCCATCTTTCCATCATAGTTAAGTTATAACTTTGATTAGATCAATATATGATGTTACAGTATTACATCTATGTAAAGCCTTTTGGGATTGTTCCATTCCCTAGGCAATGTTTGCTTTCCTTTTGTTGCCCAACTTTTTGTTTCTCCTAAAGTTAATAAACTTTTTGTTTCATTTGCTTTGTTTTCTCTATACTCATCATTAAGTTAACCCCCAACTTGCCTCAAGTTCTGGAAATGTTCTTTCAGTCCACTCAAACACAGGGATTCATTAGTTTTATCTTCAGTCTTTGGACCTGCTCTAATCTGTACTGGTGCACAACTGACAGCTCATGGTCTTTATTTGCCATTATCTTTGGGGATTCCTTTTGTTTCTTTATTGAGTCCTGTTTATTGCCTGGTTCCTGTTTTCTTCTTTCCTGAATTATGTTCTTGCTTTGGTGGAATGAACCCCCTCAAGTAACTTCCTGGAAAAGGGTACACAGATATAAATTTTTGAGACCTGACATGTCTGAAAAGGTCTTTAGTCAACTTGCACATACAATCAATAGTTTGTCTGGGTATAGAATTCTAAGTTGAAAGTGATTTTTGCTTAGGATTTTGGAAGCAATGCTCTCCAGTGTCTTTTAGTGTTCTTATCTTTTGTATGTGACTTGTTTTTGCTTTTACATTCTGGAAACTTTTAGGACTTTGCTATTGTCTCCACTATTTCAAACTTTCATGATTATATAGTTTCTCATAGTCTGTTTTCATTCATTGTTTGGGCAATCAGTACATCCTTTCAAACGGAAAACATTTGTTTCTTAAATGGTTCTTTAATAGTTTTCTTCTGTTTTTCATATTTTCTCTCCTGGAACTTCTGTTAGTTAGATGTTGGACTTCTCAGATTGATCCTCCAATTGTCTTGTTTTTGCTATTTTCAATCTTTTACTTTTCCTCTACTTTCTGAGATATTTCCTTACCTTTATGTATCAATTTTTCTAACGAATTATTTATTTATATTATAGTGTTAACTTCCAAGAGCTCTTTACTATTTCCTAGCTTTAAAAAAATACTATGTTTGTTTCACATAGTCAACATTCCTTTTACATATCTCCAAGGATGGTTAAGATTTTAAAAATCTTCCTCTTTAATATTAAAGCCTTTACTCAGAAATAAATTAGGCTGGTTGCTTCTATTTAAGAGTAAGGTGGGCTGGGCACGGTGACTCATGCCTGTAATCCCAGCACTTTGGGAGGCCGAGGCAGGCAGATCACAAGGTTAGGAGTTTGAGACCAGACTGGCCAAAATGGTGAAACCCTGTCTCTACTAAAAATACAAAAATTACCCGGGCATGGTGGCAGCACCTGTAAACTCAGCTACTCAGGCGGCTGAGGCAGGAGAATCATTTGAATCCAGGAGGCAGAGGTCACAGTGAGCCAAGATCACACCATTGCACTTCAGCCTGGGTGACAGGGCGAGACTCCATCACACACACACACACACACACACACACACACACACACACACACAAAGTAAGGCATTAAAAGCTGATTGCTAACTCTGCACATGTGGACGGACCTTTAAGAATGAAAGCTTCGCCGGGCGCGGTGGCTCAAGCCTGTAATCCCAGCACTTTGGGAGGCCGAGACGGGCGGATCACGAGGTCAGGAGATCGAGACCATCCTGGCTAACACGGTGAAACCCCGTCTCTACTAAAAAATGCAAAACACTAGCCGGGCGAGGTGGCGGGCGCCTGTAGTCCCAGCTACTCGGGAGGCTGAGGCAGGAGAACGGCGTAAACCTGGGAGGCGGAGCTTGCAGTGAGCTGAGATTCGGCCACTGCACTCCAGCCTGGGCGACAGAGCAAGACTCCATCTCAAAAAAAAAAAAAAAAAAAAAAAAAGAATGAAAGCTTCACTGTCAGTTATTCTACTGTTTTACTGGGGAGTATCCATCATCAGTATCTTTATGTCTATTTTCTTGGACTATTCATGTTTTCCTGCCTGGAGGGTGTTAGCTTGGTTGCCAGATCCTGTGAATTTAAACTTAAATAAGTATCTATAAAAATCTTAAGTTCAATTTAGTATTGTATGATCTCTTCAATACTAGACTGTAATATCAAATCTTGGGTATATGTATGTTTTTGCTTTTCCCCAGTGTTCCTGGCATGATGCTAAGGATATAGTGGGTGATGAAATATATGCTTGCTGAATATGGGAATAAGATTTATTTTATGATCAGATTTTTTTTTTTTTTTTTGAGATGGAGTCTCGCTGTGTCACCCAGGCTGGTGTGCAGTGGCACGATCTTGGCTCACTGCAACCTCCGCTTCCTGGGTTCCGGGGATTCTCCTGCCTCAGCCTCCTGAGTATCTGGGATTACAGGCACCACCACCATGCCTGGCTAATTTTTGTATTTTTAGTAGAGATGGGGTTTCACCATGTTGGTCAGGTGGTCTCGAACTCCTGACCTCGTGATCTGCCTCCCTTGGCCTCCCGAAGAGTCTGTAATCGCTGCTGGGATTACAGGCGTGACCCACCGCACCTGGCCATGATCAGATTTATGTGAAGGAAAGGAATAAGTATACACTTAACTATTTCCTTTTCAGCATGGGGCACTGACATAGTTTGGGTATTTGTCCCCACACAAATCTTATGTTAAAATGTAATCACCAATGTTGGAGGTAAGGCCTGGTAGGAGGTGTTTGGATCATGGATCCCTCATGAATGGTTTGGACCATCGTCTTGGTGATAAGTGAGCTGTTGCTCTGAGTTCACACAAGAGCTGTTCATTTAAAAGTGTGTGGCACCTCCTCCACACTCTCTCACTTGCTTCTGCTTTCACCGCTTGAAGGGCCTGCTCTCTCTTCTGCCATGATTGTAAGCTTCCGGAGGCCTCCCTAGAAGCTAAACACATGCCTGCACCGTGCTTCCTGTAAAGCCTGCAGAGCCGTGAGCCAGCCAGACCTCTTTTCTTATAAATTACCCAGTCTCAGGCATTTATTTATAGTAATGCAAGAATGGCCTAATTCAGGCATCACATTATATTTCTCATGTAACTTCTTTTTCTCAATTACACTATTCTAATATTTGTACCAAGTAATGCCTTAGACACTAATTTTCTTTTTTTAATGGAATAGATAAAATAAGTTGTTTAAATATTTAAAATAATGAAAGTGAAAGTAGGGTATTTCCTGCCACCATCACTATCCCAGGTGGCGGAGTGTAACGATTAAGGACCTAGGTTCTGTCCTGTCATTTGGCTACGTGACCCTCCGCCAAGTTACTTACTCTTTCTGGGTATCAATCTCCTAATCTTTAAATAAATAATCATAGTAAATAGGTTAGTTGTGAGATTTTAGTCTATGTAAAACACTTTACAGTTTTTGGATTATAATACTCTCAATAAATTTTAGCTATGACAATAACAAAAAGAGATGAGTTTTTCTGAGCCGTGAGGACAGTAATTACAAGAGTGATGGGTGTTATGAAGGAGAAGTGTAGTGTGACGGGAACATTTACCAGAGGGGCATAACTTAAACGGGTGCATTTTAGTCTTTTTCCTTCATGGCCCTGTCGGCTGCTCTCTGCCTTTTTTTTTTTTTTTTTTTTTTTAAACAGAGTCTTGCTCTGTCACCCAGGCTGGAGTGCAGTGGTATGATCCTGACTCACTGCAACCTCTGCCTCCCAGGTTCAAGCGATTCTCCTGCCTCAGTCTCCCGAGTAGCTGGGACTACAGGTGCCTGCCACCATGTCTGCTAATTTTTGTATTTTTAGTAGAGATGGGGTTTCACTATGTTGGCCAGGCTGGTCTTGAATTCCTGACCTCAGGTGATCCAACCGCCTCAGTCTCCCAAAGTGCTGAGATTACAGGCGTGAGCCACCACGCCCGGCCTGCTGCCCTCTACTTTCAACTTTAGAAAGTGGCTGGAGAAAAGTGAATTCCTGGCACAGTTAAAAGCATGTTTACCATGATTCAGTTAGCTTGAGAAAACTGGATGAAAGGGAGGGCAAGTAGTGTGACACACAAGAGCAAGGAACAGTTAGTGAAGTGGATTAAAGGCGCTTTAAGGCAGGCTTGTGCAGATTGAGGCTTAACTTTACGTTTCAATATTTGTTACTATTACATTCTATTCTTTTTGAGCAAGCAATACTTTGACATAAAATCAAATATAAATGGTATGCAGTGAAAACTCTCATTCCTATCCTTGCTCTATCTGTCTCTTTTTCTTACCACAGATAATGACTTTTATTTTTTATTTTTCCTTTCTGGAGTTATGCAAGTACAAAAATTAGGAATACCTGTTTTTATTCCCCCTCTTTCCTTCACAAAAGGAAGCATATTGTAACATACTCAGTTGCATTCATTATCATCTTACACCTTGCTTTTAATTTAAAAATATATTATGCAGCTTTATCAGTAACACTACAAGGCTTCTTTTTTATTTCTTCTCATGTACATGGTGTTTTATGATATGGATGTATCACCATCTAACCAGTTCTTATTAATGGAGACTTGACCTGCTCTCATTTTGCTCTTGCCAAAATGCTGCAATGAATAAACTTGTTCATATGTCTATATAAATAAATCTCCAGAAGTAGGATTATTGGATCACAGGGTAAATAATTTTGTAATTTTTTTTTTTATTCATTCAAATATTTATTGAGCAGCTAAGGAGATGCAAAGGTGGTTTAAAACGTGGTCAGAGGTCTGGGCGCGGTGGCTCATGCCTGTAATCCCAGCACTTTGGGAGGCCAAGGTGGGTGGATCACGAGGTCAGGAGATCGAGACCATCCTGGCTAACAGGGTGAAACCCCGTCTCTACTAAAATACAAAAAACTAGCCAGGTGTGCAGGCGGGCACCTATAGTCCCAGCTACTTGGGAGGCTGAGGCAGGAGAATGGTGTGAACCCGGGAGGCGGAGCTTGCAGTGAGCCAAGATCCTGCCACTGCACTCCAGCCTGGGAGACAGCGAGACTACGTCTCAAAAACAAACAAACAAACAAACAAAAAACATGGTCACAAGTGAGGCAAATATGCAAGTAATAGAAAGCAAAGGGCAAGGTTCACCAAATCACAGTAGTCAGAAGAAAGTGCTTTAGGGAACTGAGAGTGAGATTGTTTCCAACCTGAGGAGGCGTGGGCAGCAAATCAGAAAAGTGGACTGGGATTAAAATAGAAGACTTCTGTCTGGATTGTTGACACTGAGTATGGACTATATTTGTCTCTCCTTTTCCTTTCTCCCCATCTTTGGGCTTAATTTACCAGTAGTGCCCAGGACTGTTCAATGCACTTTTTCTATACTTGCTTCCATTTTTGCTCTGATGTCTTCTACAGAACTAGGTCCTTTTGGTGTTTTAGGAGTTTTTTCCTGTTTTTTTTGAAGGATTCTTGTCCTTTTGATCTTGGTGTTGATGATGGTTTTGAGTCTTTTCCATTCTGATTTGACTTTTGTCCTTTTTTGGCTGGAGTATCTCGTATAGATTGCTTCACTGGTGCTTTTTCTTCAGATTCCTCATCATCAAAACCATCATCTTCTTCATCATCATCATCTTCATCAGCAGCAAGTTTTACTTTTTTCTGTGGAATCTTCCTACCACCTCCAGTAGCAGACTGCTTTCCAGATATACTTAATAGTTTCACATCCTCCTCCTCTTCATCTTCTGACTCTGCATCTTCTACCACAGCTACTAAGTGCTGTCCACTAATATACACTGGCCCTGAACCACACTTCAACCGTAAGACCACTGGGTGTGTTATTTCAAAGCTCCAAGGGAAACTGTTGGCTATACAGACATTTTCAAAGTTGCCAGTGTTACTTTGGACTACCTTCGTAATTCATTGCCTCTGCTTCAATAATTTGCAATTCATCCTTTGCACCAGGCCCTAAACTGACCGTTCTTAAAGATAACTGGTGCTCATTTTCATCATTATCCACCTTAAAGTGATCATCTTTGTCAGCCTTTAGTTCACAACTGAAAAGATAGTTCTGGGGCCTCAGGGGACTCATGTCCCTGTCCATCAAATCTTCCATCAGGTGGCGGCACACACTTAGGTGGGAGAGAAGGTGGACGGAGATCAATGACCACGGCTCAAGAGAACAGCCGTGCAGTACAGAATCATACCAGCGATTTTGTAATTTTAACAGATGTTCCCAGATTATTTTCCCTAAAGTTTGTACTTCCACCAGCAATATCCGAGAGTGCCTAGGCATTTCTCCATGTTCCTCATGCTTCACCAATTATATTTATCAAATGTTTGGATTTTGGCCATAATGGAAAATGGTATGGAAAGGTAGTTTTAATTAGCAATTTTCATATATTTAAGAATCACTCATATTTCTATGTCTGTCAACTAATCATTCATCTGTCGATCTTTTCCTTGTCAAATTCCAGAAACTCTTTTTACACTAGAGGGATTCACCCTTTGCTGTAATATGAGGTACAAATCCTCTCCTCCGGTTTGTTATTTCTCGTTAATCTTTATTTATATTGTTAATTTTCTTTCTAGGAAGACATGTTTCTTGTTTTTGTAGTTGAAAGCATCAATTGTTTTATTTATGGCTTTAGGAAGACTTTTCTACTATGATGTTATAAAGGAATTTACTGTTCTCTTCTGGTACTTCTTATGACTTCATTTTTGACACTGAAGTCTTTGATGCATTGAGAACCTATCCTAATTGACATAGTTTGAATCTATGTCCCCACCCAAATCTCATGTTCAATTGTAATCCCCAGAGTTGGGGCGGGGTCTGGTGGGAGGTGATTGAATCCCAAGGGTGGATCCTCTGTGAATGGTTTAGCACCATCCTCTCGGTGCTGTTCTTATGACAGTAAGTGAGTGAGCTATCATGAGATCTGGTTGTTTAAAAGTATGTAACCTGCCCCCAAACCCAGTCTCTCTCTTGCTCTTGCTCTACCCATGTAAGACATCCCTGCTTCCCCTTCGCCTCTACCATGATTGTATGTTTCCTGAGGCCTCTCCAGAAGCTGAGTAGTTGCCAGCATCATGCTTCCTGTACAGCCCGAGGAACTGTAAGCCAATTAAACCTTTTCTTTTTAAACCACCCAGTCTCAGGTGTTTCTTTATAGCAATGTGAGAATAGACTAATACACTAATAAGTGATGTGAGGTCTAGATCTAATTTTGGTAGTTGGTCACACAAGTTTCCCAGAATAATTTTATTAAACAGTCCATCTTTTTTGGCCAGGTGCAGTGGCTCGTGCCTGTAATCCCAGCACTTTGGGAGGCTGAGGCAGGAGGATCTCAAGCTCAGGAGTTTGAGACGACCCTGGGCAACACGGCTAAACCCTGTCTCTACAGAAAATATAAAAATTAGCCAGGCATGGTGGCGTGTGCCTGTAGTCCCAGCTACTTGGGAGGCTGAGGTGGGAGAATCACTTGAACCCAGGAGACAGAGGTTGCACAGAGCTGAGATTGTGCCAGTGCACTCCAGCCTAGGCAACAGAGGTAGACCCTGTCTCCAAAAAAAAAGAAAGAAAAAAAAGACAGTCCATCTTTTCTCCACTGACTCAAGACACCATCTTTATTGCAGACAGAATTCCCATATGTGCTTGTGACTGGCTTCTTGGACGTCTACTCTGTTTATTTTTATTTTTATTTTTATTTTGAGACAGAACCTCACTCTGCCACCAAGGCTGGAGTGCAGTGGCACGATCTGGGCTCACTGCAATCTCTGCCTCTCAGATTCAAGCAATTCTCGTGCCTCAGCCTCCTGAGTAGTTGGGATTACAGGGGCCCACCACCATTCCTGTATTGTATTTTTAGTATAGACGGGGTTTCATCATGTTGGCCAGGCTGGTCTCAAACTCCTGACCTCAAGTAATCTGCCCACCACAGTCTCCCAGAGTGCTGGGATAACAGAGGTGAGTCACCATGGTCAACCTATTCTCTTTAAATGGTCTGTCTATTCATATATCATGCCACAATATTTTTATTATCTAGGTTTTATAGAACATATTAATATCTGATAGAGCTAGTGCTCACTCATTGCTTGTCTCTTTCTGAACTTTCCTGATCTTTTTAAACAAATAAATTATTTAATATAAATTTTATGGCTAGGAGCGGTGGCTCACACTGATAATCCCAGCACTTTGGGAGGCCGAGGTGGGTGATCAGTTGAGGTCAGGAGTTTGAGACCAGCCTGGCCAACGTGATGAAACACCATCTCCACTAAAAATACAAAAATGAGCTGGGTGTGATGATGCGGACCTGTAATCCCAGCTACTCAGGAGGCTGACACAGGAGAATCACTTGAACCTGGGAGGCAGAGGTTGCAGTGAGCTGAGATCGCACCACTGCACTCCAGCCTGGGTGACAGAGTGAGACCCTGTCTCAAAAAAAAAAAAAAAAAAAAAAAAAAATTGCAGTCAACTTGTCTCATTTCCAAATTAAACACATCAGTTTTATATTTACATATAAATACTGGCTTATATTAATTTATATATAAAATTGGAATTGTTTTAAATATATGTTAACTTAGGGTGAATAGTCATCTCTATGGTGAATCTTTATTCAAGTATATAGCAGGCTTTTCATTTCTTTGAGGCCTCTTACGTACCTTTCTAGTATTTTTAAGTTTTTGCCCTAAAGATTTTGCACATTTTTACTAAACTTTACCTAGGTGTTTGTATTCTTTTAGTTTGAAATAGTTTCAAACTTACAGAAAAGTTGCAAGGTTATTGCAAAGATCTCCCAAATTCTCCTTGTCAGGCCTCTGAGCCCAAGCCAAGCTACCATATCCCCTGTGACCTGCACGAATACATCCAGAGGGCCTGAAGCAAGTGAAGAATCACAAAAGAAGTGAAAATGGCCTGTTCTGATGACATTCCACCATTGTGATTTGTTCCTGCCCCACCTTAACTGAGCGATTAGACCTTGTGAAATTCCTTCTCCTGGCTCAGAAGTTTCCCCACTGAGCACCTTGTGAACTTCGCCCCTGCCTGTAAGAGAAAAACCCCCTTTGACTGTAGTTTTCCACTACCCACCCAAATCCTATAAAATAGCCCCACCCCATCTCCCTTCACTGACTCTTTTTTCAGACTCAGGCCGCCTGCACCCAGGTGCAGACTGGTTGCAAATAAACAGCCTTGTTGCTCGCACAAAGCCTGTTTGGTGGTCTCTTCACACAGACACGCATGACATGTGGTGCCAAAGACCCGGGTCAGAGGCACTCCTTCGGGAGACCAGTCCCCTGTCCTCACCCTCACTCAGTGAAGAGATCCACCTACGACCTCGGGCCTCAGACCAACCAGCTCAAGGAACATCTCACCAATTTCAAATCGGGTAAGCGGTCTTTTCACTTTCTTCTCCAGTCTCTCTTGCTACCCTTCAATCTCCCTCTCTCGCTACCCTACAATTTCCCTGTCCTTCCAATTCCAGTTATTTTTCCTCTCTAGGAGAGACAGAGGAGATACATTTTATCCGTGGACCCAAAACTCTGGAGCCAGTCACAGACTGGGGAAGACAGTCTTCCCTTGGTGTTTAATCACTGTGGGGATGCCTGCCTGATTATTCACCCACGTTCCACTGATGTCTGATCACCGCAGAGATGCCTGCCTTGGTCATTCACCCACATTCCCTTGGTGGCAAGTCAATTGCAGGGATGCCTGCTTTGGCTGCTCACCACCCCCTTCTCCATGTCTCTACCCTTCTCTTTAAACTTGCCTCCTTCACTATGGGCAAACTTCCACCCTCCATTCCTCCTTTTTCTCCCTCAGCTTGTGTTCTCAAGAACTTAAAACCTCTTCAACTCTCGCCTGACCTAAAATCTAAGTGTCTTATTTTCTTCTGCAATACCGCTTAGCCCCAATACAAACTCGACAGTAGTTCCAAGTGGCCAGAGAATAGCGCTTTCGATTTGTCTATCCTACAAGATCTAGACAATTTTTGTCGAAAAATGGGCAAATGGTCTGAGGTGTCTGACGTCCAGGCATTCTTTTACACATTGGTCCTTCCCTAGTCTCTGCTCCCAATGCGACCTGTCACAAAACTTTCTTCTTTCTCTCCTGTCTGTTCCTTCAGTCTCCACCCCAAGCTCTGAGTCCTTTGAATCCTCCTTTTCTACGGAATCATCTGACCTCTCCCCTCCTCCCCAGGCTGCTCCTCGCCAGGCTGAGCCAGGTCCCAATTTCTCCTCAGCCTCCACTCCGCCACCCTATAATCCTTTTATCACCCCCTCCTCACACCCCATCCAGCTTACAGTTTCTTTCCACGACTAGCCCTCCCCCACCTGCCCGATAATTTCCTCTGAAAGAGGTGGCTGGACCTGAAGCCATAGCCAAGGTTAATGCTTCTTTTTCTTTATCTGACCTCTCCCAAATCAGTTAGCATTTAGGCTCTTTTTCATCAAATTTAAAAACTCAACCCAGTTCATGGCCCATTTGGCAACAACCCTTAGACGTTTACCACCCTAGACCTAGAAAGGCCAGAAGGCTGTCTTATTTTCAATATGCATTTTATTACCCAATCCGCTCCCGACATTAAATAAAGCTCCAAAAATCAGATTCCAGCCCTCAAACCCCACAACAGGACTTAATTAACCTCATCTTCAAGGTATACAATAATAGAGTAGAGGCAGCCAAGTAGCAATGTATTTCTGAGTTGCAATTCCTTGCCTCCACTGTGAGACAAACCCCAGACACATCTCCGGCACACAAGAACTTCCAAAGGCCTGAACCACAGCAGCCAGGCATTCCTTCAGGATCGCCTACCCCAGGATCTTACTTCAAGTGCTGGAAATCTGGCCACTGGGCCAAAGAATGCCTGCAGCCTGGAATTCCTCCTAAGCCATGTCCCATCTGTGTGGGACCCCACTGGAAATTGGACTGTCCAACCCGGCAGCCACTCCCAGAGTCCCTGGAACTCCAGCCCAAGGCTCTCTGACTGACACCTTCCCAGATCTTCTCAGCTTAGTAGCTGAAGACTGACACTGCCCAATCACCTTGGAAGCCTACAGGACCATCACAGACGCTTTGGGTAACTCATACAGTGGAGGGTAAGTCTGTCCCCTTCTTAATCAATCAGAGGCTACCCACTCCACATTACCTTCTTTTCAAGGGCCTGTTTCCCTTGCCTCCATAACTGTTGTGGGTATTGATGGCCAGGCTTCTAAACCTCTTAAAACTCCCCAATTCTGGTGCCATCTTGGACAACATTCTTTTATGCACTCTTTTTTAGTTATCCTCACCCGTCCAGCTTCCTTATTAGGTCAAGACACTTTAACTAAATTATCTGCTTCCCTTACTATTCCTTGGCTACAGTCACACTTCATTGCTACCCTTTTCCCCAGTTCAAAGCCTCCTTCACATCCTCCCCTTTATCTCCCCACCTTAATCCACAAGTGTGGGACACCTCTACTCCCTCCTTGGTGACCGATCATGCACCCCTTACCATCCCATTAAAACCTAATCACCCTTACCCCGCCACACTTTCAAAGGATTAAAGCCCATTATCACTCACCTGTTGCAGCATGGCCTTTTAAAGCCTATAAACTCTCCTTACAATTCCTGCATTTTACCTGTCCAAAAACCAGACAAGTCTTACAGGTTAGTTCAGGATCTGTGCTTTATCAACCAAATTGTCTTGCCTATCCACCCCGTGGTGCCAAACCCATATACTCTCCTATCCTCAATACCTCCCTCCACAACACATTATTCTATTCTAGATAAACCTAGCTGACCCCATAGATCCCAAATCCATTCCCCATTCCTCTTTCCGTTCCTTAAAAACAGCTTTAAAAGCTGCTCCCACACTAGCTCTCCCTAACTCATCCCAACCTTTTTCATTACACACAGCTGAAGTGCAGGGCTATGTGGTTAGATTTTTTACACAAGAGCTGGGACTGCACCCTGTAGCCTTTCTGTCCAAACAACTTGATCTTACTGTTTTAGCCTAGCCCTTAGGTCTGCGTGCGGTGGCTGCCACTGCTTTAATACTTTTAGAGGCCCTCAAAATCACAAACTATGCTCAACTCTCTACAGTTCTCGTAACTTCCAAAATCTATTTTCTTCCTCACACCTGACACATATACTTTCTGCTCCCTGGCTCCTTCAGCTATGTTCACTCTTTGTTGAGCCTCCCACAATTACCATTGTTCCTGGCCCGGACTTCAATCCGGCCTCCCACATTATTCCGGATATCACACCTGACCCCCATGACTGCGTCTATCTGATCTACCTAACATTCACTCCATTTCCCCATATTTCCTCCTTTCCTGTTCCTCACCCTTATTGCACTTGGTTTATTGATGGCAGTTCCACCAGGCCTAACCATCACTCACCAGCAAAGGCAGGCTATGCTATAGTATCTTAAACATCTATCATTAAGGTGAGCACTCTGCCCCACTCCACTACCTCTCAGCAAGCTGAACTCATTGCCTTAACTTGATCCGTCACTCTTGCAAAGGGACTACGTGTCACTATTTATACTGACTCTAAATATGCCTTCCATATCCTACACTACCTTGCTGTTATATGGGCTGAAAGAGGTTTCCTCACTACTCAAGGGTCTTCCATCATTAATGCCTCTTTAATAAAAACTCTTCTCAAGGCTGCTTTACTTCCAAAGAAAGCTGGAGTCATTCACCGCAAGGGCCATCAGAAGGCATCAGGTCCCACCACTCAGGGCAATGCTTATGCTGATAAGGTAACTAAAAAAGCAGCCAGGTTCCAACTTCTATCCCTCACGGCAGTTTTTCTCCTTCTCATCAGTCACTCCCACCTACTCCCCCACTGAAACTTCCACCTATCAATCTCTTGGTTATTGGACCAAGGAAAATATCTCCTTCCAGCCTCACAGGCCCATTCTATTCTGTCATCATTTCATAACCTCTTCCATGTAAGTTACAAGCTGCTAACCTGCCTCTTAGAACCTCTCATTTCCTTTCCATTGTGGAAATCTATCCTCAAGGAAATCACTTCTCAGTGTTCCATCTGCTATTCTACTATTCCTCAGGGATTGTTCAGGCCCCCTCCCTTCCCTACACATCAAGCTTGGGGATTTGCCCCTGCTCAGGACTGGAAACTTGGCTTTACTCACATGCCCCAAGTCAGGAAACTAAAATACGTCTTGGTCTAGGTAGACACATTCACTGGATGGGTAGAGGCTTTTCCCACAGGTTGTGAGAAGGCCACTGCAGTCATTTTTTCCCTTCTGTCAGACATAATTCCTCGGTTTGGCCTTCCCACCTCTATGCAGTCTGATAACGGACTGGCCTTTATTAGTCAAATCACCCAAGCAGTTTCTTAGGCTCTTGGTATTCAGTAGAACTTTCATACCCCTTACCGTCCTCAATCTTTAGGAAAGGTAGAACGGACTAATGGTCTTTTAAAAACACACCTCACCAAGCTCAGCCTCTAACTTAAAAAAAAAAGGACTCTGTTAAGGGTAGAGCCCTAAAACTCACCAACCAAGCAAGTAATTACACTGAACCCCTTGGGCACCTCTAATTGGATGTCCTGGGTCCTCCCAATTCTTAGTCCTTTAATACCTGTTTTTCTCCTTCTCTTATTCAGACCTTGTGTCTTCTGTTTAGTTTCTCATTTCATCCAAAACCGTATCCAGGCCACCAACAATCATTTTATATGACAAATGCTCCTTCTAACAACCCCACAATATCACCCCTTACCCCCAAATCTTTCTTCAGTTTAATCTCTCCCACTCTAGGTTCCCACGCCACCCCCAATCCCACTCAAAGCAGCCCTGAGAAACATTGCCCATTATCTCTCCATACCACCCCCCCAAAACTTTCCCTGCCCCAACACTTCAACACTATTTTATGTTATTTTTCTTATTAATATAAGAAGACAGGAACATCAGACCTCTGAGCCCAAGCCAAGCCATCATATCCCCTGTGACCTGCATGTATACATCCAGATGGCCTGAAGCAAGTGAAGAATCACAAAAGAAGTGAAAATGGCCGGTTCTGATGATATTCCACCATTGTGATTTGTTCCTGCCCCACCTTAACTGAGTGATTAACCTTGTGAAATTCCTTCTCCTGGCTCAGAAGCTCCCCCACTGAGCACCTTGTGAACTTCGCCCCTGCCTGTAAGAGAAAAACCCCCTTTGACTGTAATTTTCCACTACCAACCCAAATCCTATGGAACAGCCCCACCCATATCTGCCTTTGCTGACTCTCTTTTCAGACTCAGCCCACCTGCACCCAGGTGAAATAAACAGCCTTGTTGCTCACACAAAGCCTGTTTTGTGGTCTCTTCACACTGACGTGTGTGACACTCCTCATTCAGCAATGGTTTCCCGATTGTTAAATTTGATATTTACTTTATTCTTTCTACATACAATTATTTCTTATTCTGAACACTTTGAGAGTAAGTTGAAGACGTAATACCTTATTACTCTTTTAGCATTTCACTGAGTATTTCCTAAAAACAATGGCTTTCTCCAACATAACTGCAGTGTAACTATCAAAATCAAGAAATTTTGATATAATACTTGCATACAATCTAGAGATCCCATTTAAATTTATCAGTCGTCCTAATAGTGTTTGTTATGGGACCACAGTCCAATCCTGGATTATGTGTTGGACTGGGTTGTCATGTCTTTCTATATGAAACAGTTCCTCAGTCTTTCCTTGTCTTTTATGACCTTGATACTTCTGACATGAGCAGGCCAATTTGAGTGTGAAATTGTTTCCTCTTGATTTGGGTAAGGTTATGTGTCTTTTGCAGGACTACCACAGAAGTGGTGCTATGTTCTTCTCAGTGCATCATATCAGGAGCCGTGTCATGTTTATCAATTTGCCCCATTACTGGTGATATTAACTTGAGTAAGATATCTTTCTGTATATCTGTCTATATCACTTGTAAGATAATGTCAGTATGACTTCTTCACTGTAAGGATAATTATTTTGTGCTTATTTGCAATTAATATTATTTGGTATTCTGTTGTAAGGTAGAGCTTTCCTTTCTCCAACATTTATTTATATAGTTATTTATATCATTATGGATTCCTATTTCCTTCATTATGACTATTCATTTCTAATTGATTTACCATCATCAATCATTTTAATGCTAAAATTATCTCAGGTCAGCCAGTAGGAGAGATCATTCAAGCCAGCTCCTGTGTTCTTATAACAGGTTTCTATCATTCCTGAGCATTCCTTTATTTGGAGGCACAAGATGTTCTGGTTCATTTTATATTTTCCCTGCTCTGGAATCAGCTGCTTCTCAAGAGGCCCCCATTTCCTCCTGTTGTGAATAATTAAAAATTCAGAAACTAAAAAGTCAGAATTCAGAGCTAAAGTTTGGTGTTAATCTGCTCCAGAGTGTCATTACTTTAGGCCCTGTCAAAGGACAGAGCTAGGAAATACATGTATTTGTGTACACACACACACACAGATGCACACACATTAATGTCTGTTTCTATATCTATCCCTCTCTCTCCTTTCATCTACCTCTATTAAAAACTACATGTTCACACTGATACTTCTAAACTCAATCTGACATTTCCTATTTCAATTTCAATAGAGTTTATTCTAGACTTCCTTGTTTCTATACTTGTAACTTCCTTTTCTAACACTTATAAATCCTGGCTCCCATTCTCCTCAATGTATTTACTTACTTGTTTAACCCTCCTGTATATGACTAATGTCCCCACCATATTAGCCAAGTATCTCATCCTCCAGCCCTGCTATCATGAAACATGCAGTCTGTGGCTGTGTCAAAGGGAATATTTTATCTTTTTCAAGGTATTGTAAAAGGAATCTTTCTTTTATAAATTCTAGCTGATTTTTGTTGACATAGTTGAAGTCTATTGATTTCTGTATGTTAATTTTATATCCTGCAAACTTACATAATTATTTTATTGTTTTAATTTGTCTGTTAATTATCTTGTGTTTCTTTTCCAAGTATATATCCTGAAAATAGAATCTGCAAACAGAATTTGTTTTTCTTCTCTCTTCACAGTTTTAGACCTCAAGTTTAATTTTCTTTTTAAATGTCACTGACCAATAAAACATTAAATCATAATAGCAGTAGTGGGCATTCTTACATTAGTCATGACTTTAGTGGACTGATTTCCTGTTAATATGGTAGCTATTGGGCTGAAATGTGTGGTGTTCTACACATTTTTAAGTTTTTATTTTGGAATAATTTTAGACATAGAAGAATTGCAAAGACAGTACATAGAATTCTTTTTTTTTTTTTTTTTTTTTTTGAGACGGAGTCTCGCTCTGTCCCCCTGGCTGGAGTGCAGTGGCGCGATCTCGGCTCACTGCAAGCTCCGCCTCCCGGGTTCCTGCCATTCTCCTGCCTCAGCCTCCCAAGTAGCTGGGACTACAGGCACCTGCCACCGCGCCCGGCTAATTTTTTGTATTTTTAGTAGAGACGGGGTTTCACCATGGTCTCGATCTCCTGACCTTGTGATCCGCGCGCCTCGGCCTCCCAAAGTGCTGGGATTACAGGCGTGAGCCACCGCGCCCGGCCAGAATTCTTGTATAATATATCCTTTATTCAGTTTTCCCTATGTTATGTAACCATGGTATTTATACATTTATAAAAAATAAGTCATATAAGAAATTAACATTTGTTATGTATTTTTTTAAGTGGGTTAGGTAAATATCTATTTCTCCTTCTTTTGAGTCTCTTTTTAAAAACCCAGAATAAACATTTAATTTTGTCAAATGTATTCTCAGCATATGTTCTTACTCTTTTAACCTGCTAATATGAATTAAGACAATAGATTTTCTAATATGAAACTATTCTTGCATCTTGGAAGAAATTCACTTGAGTAAAAATAACATGTGCATGATTATAAAAATTAACTCTTAGATTCTGTATGCTAATATTTACTTAGGACAGTGATAGTTTTTTACACTGATAGTTTTAAACAAGATTGACCTGTCATTTCTTTTTAAAAAGCAATCTTTATCGGGTTTTGATGTAAATGTTATTCTTTTTTTTTGTAACGGAGTTTCGCTCTTGTTGCCTCGTCTGGAGTGCAATGGCGCCATCTTGGCTCACCGCAACCTCCACATCCCAGGTTAAAGCAATTCTCCTTCCTCAGCCTCCCAAGTAGCTGGGATTACAGGCATGTGCTACCATGCCTGACTAATTTTCTATTTTTGGTAGAGATGGGGTTTCATCATTTTGGCCAGGCTGGTCTCCCAACCTCAGATGATCCACTCACCTTGGCCTCCCAAGGTGCTGGGATTACAGGCATGAGCCACCACACCTGCCCGTATTATCTTTCTTAATACTTGTTTTTGCACAATTAAGTATGCCTTTACCTCTGACTTGATGTGTATGTCAAAGAGCATACTTTTGACTATTAGCCGCTACAGAGGGAGCAGTCATGTGCCTGTTCTACCTCTCACCAGGGTGGTTTTCCAACAACTCAGACTTCTTTCATCTGCTTGTTTCCTTCCAATATGGCACTTCTGTGGGTTTCTTCGTGCAGCCACAACCTTCTTTCTCTCCAAAGCAAACCGGGCCCAGGAGGCTTCTGTGCCTGTCCAGTATTCCCTGCCCTGTCCCCAGGGTGACCCCCTCCTGTCCAGCAGCTGAATTTTGCCGCCAATTTCTGAGCTCTGCATGGCTGGATCCTCTGTAACATCTGCTCTTCTTTCTTTTTCTACCAACTCCTCTAACCTCAGCACTGTTTGATCTCATTCCTGTTCTCTGATTTCTTCCCCAACATTTACACTTCCCAGTGGGCTCCTGTTATCCAAGGAATCTAATTTTGCAGGTCTCTCTGGGATCTGTCACTGCTGGGTCCCTTGGTCCCCACCCCCTGCCCCGATGCCAGCCACACCTTACCCTTCCTGCTCTCTTTCCTTAAGGCTCCATTCAGTCTTTAGTTATCACATTTTAGGGTTTGTTTTCTCTCTCCCAGTTTCACTGATTATGGAGCCTACAGTGTTTATTCCCCCTTCTTCACCTTGTCATTCTATGTGGTCTCCAGGTGAAGGGAAGACACTATTGTAATTTAAACTTACCAACGTGAATTCCTATTGCCACAATAGTCAAAGAAGGGGGCCGGGCACAGTGACTCAAGCCTGTAATCCTAGCACTTTGTGAGACTGACATGGGGGGGATCACTTGAGGTCAGGAGTTCGAGACCAGCCTGGCCAACATGGTGAAACCTCTTTACTAAAAATACAAAAATTAGTTGGGTGGGGTGGCATGTGCCTGTAATCCCAGCTACTGGGGAGGCGGAGGTTGCAGTGAGCCAAAATCGTGCCACTACACTCCAGCCTGGGTGATGGAATGAGAATCCATCTCAAATAATAATAATCAGAGAAGGGAATTCTTTATCGGTATATAGGTGGTTTGTTCCCCCAACTACCTGGACAGAATTAGCAGCACCCCGTCAATGTTATACATGGCCACAGATAGCTCTCTTTTGCTTTTCTCAAGAATACTTCCAAACCATGGTGTCACTCTGTAGACCCCCCTACCCTCAACCACTCTTAACAGAAAAAAATAGAAGCTCACAGATGTGGGCTTCCCCAGTCCCCTTTTTCCTATTGTAAATGTGTCTGTAATGCCATTGTGCCCCCACCCTTGGGTCCCATCTTGGGAAGAGATGTCCTTTCTCTCCAAGATGATAATCTCTTCCCCTAGGTACTACGCTTCATCCCTTCTACAAGTATCTAAACTTTATCAATTATCTTTGCCTCTGGTGGCTCATTTTACAAATAAAATTATTTCTTTCAACCTAAAACTAAAAGAAACCAGATAAAAAATCTGAAAACATTTCTGTGTCTCTGACCCCCTTTTAAGGTTCCTGCCTCTCCCTCCTTAACAGTGCATATACAGCCTCTGCTTCAGGGCCTTGCCATTCCCTCTACCAGCCACTGCATCAGCTTTGCCTTCCACCATGCACAGAAACTGCTGTTGCTAAAAGAAAGTCAAAGTTGTCCCAATGACAAAATCCAATCACCTTCTCCTTTAAAACCTATGTACCAACACCCATTGTTTTGATGTCTAGAGTGGGCAATCTAGTTCTATTTGTCTGTTCTCTTCCATCCAAATGTTAAATTTCATGATTCCTCAGGGTTTTCATTTTCCCCTCACATCATATAATCTTTATCTTCTACTTCTGAGTCCCAGTACCAGGTAAAAATGACCCAGTTTAGAAGTGTTTTAGTAAAATGTCTCTACTCATTGCATTGCACAAGTTAAAAATATTACAATAAGTCCTTTATAATTCCTTTGACTGTAAATGTACCTCAGTGTATGACTTTTATATGTGAAGGTCATTACAAACAAGAAGTTTTACTGGGGGGAGTAGTAGGAAAGCATTACTTATTTTTTAAAAAGTTTTTACTGATTTGTTGTGGGAGCAAGTACACTGTTAATAGTTGGAATTTATGTGGTAGGTATGGGATATATATGGATTTATAGAAAATTTTGACATTTCTGCAGTGGAGTTCTGTTTTGGACAAAGTGTTTTATCAGTAACAAATTTGAATAAATGAAATATTATCAATGGAGGGCAAAGCACAAACACTAATCTTATATGAATAAGATTAGTTACTAACAGTACTGAGACAACAGTTACTAGATTTGTGGCTTTGCTATGTGTCCTGGAAAAAGCATTGGAGACTAAAGGAGTTTTTTAGTAACTTTATTTTCTAAAACTCCATCCCACAAATATGTTTTCTTCGACATCTCCACTTCCTTTAAAAACAAACAGAATCAGACACAAGCTTATCTTGACGCAGGTTTTCAGTCAGCCGAATTCAGCTTTCAAAGAGGTGAGATCCACCAAAAGCAGCCGCGCGCTCGGCCTCTGCGCCGCGCTGGGTCTCCAGCAGCGCCGGATGACGTCCCCAAGGCGCTGCCCGGGGAGCGAGTCCTGGAAGACCGCAGCGGAGAGGGACGGGCGCAGGTCGTAGGCCACCACTGCGTACAGTATGTGCTGCCGCTCCCCCGAATAGGGCGCCTGCTTGGTAGTCATTTGCCAGAGAGTGATGGCAAAGGAATAAATGTCGGCTTTGGGCGTCACTCCCTCTCCTTTCAGGAGTTCCGGGGCGCGGTGGGTGTATGTGCCTCCTAGGGGGTAAAGGGGTGTCTGGAAGCACAGCAGATCTTCCAACTTCTCAGAGCAACCGAAGTCACTAATTTTACAGACATCCTGCTCACTGATCAAGATGTTCGCGGGCTTCAGGTCCAAGTGCACAATGCTTTGCGAGTGGAGGAAGAGTAGGCCGTTCACAACATCTAGGGAGTACTTGAGACACTTTCCCAAAGTTAACGGTCCTCCAGTGCTGCAGTGAGGCTCCCCCGCGTCCCCCTCAGGGTGGCCGGCGGCGCCGTAGATGACTTGGTGTAAAGTGACGTTGCCACCGAACTCCATGATGATGGTCCCTAGGCTGTTGGACCCCGCGGGCGTGCGCGTGCTGGCAGCCACCACGCGCACGATGTTATCGTGGCGCAGCCTTGCTACGTTGAGCTCAGCCCAGAAACTCCGCCGAGATGCTAGTCGGTTCTTAGTGCACTTGTTCACTTGCTTTATGGCCACAGGAACACCGTGGTAAGTCGCCTTGTACACCGAGCCAAACCCTCCGGCTCCCAGCCTCTGCAGCAAGCACACCTGCTCCCAGTCAATGGAGCACCAAGCCAGCCGGCGCGGCAGCCGCGGGGCCCGAGGAGGAGTGGCCCCCAGAAGCAGCTTCGCAGGGAGCTCTGAGGGACTGCTGCAGGGCCGGGCGTCCACCGACGGGGAAAACTCGCTGGGGAGGTAGGGGCGTAGGGCCAGGGGCGAGGGCATCGCACTTTGCAGGGGGACACCAGGGCCGCTGGGGTGAATGAAAAGACCAGGGGAAACCGCGGGACTTTGGAAACATGACTGACTACTCCTTGGCTCCACCCCTATCCCTTTTCTCCTTTTCCTTCATTTGTTTCAAATGAGCTACATCTGTGCTGTCACTCAGCAAGAGTTTTTATCAGATGGAGGGAGAAACCGGAATGAAGCACAGCAATCCCTTTCAGATGAAAGCATTTCCCTTCCACACTTGAAGTGAATTCTTATAAAAACAAGCTCATGCCAGATAAACAGCATGGAGCTGCCCCAGAACTCACCCCTCTTTTACATTATTTGTTTAACTATAATGAAATACTTTTTTTCAAGTCACATCCGCTGCACATTATCAGTCCTCAGACTAAAGAGACCACAAAGCACAATGAAATTGTTTCACACTTTGCAGGCTATAATGATTGTTAGTGTCATTCTCCAGCTGCATTAAATCACTTCCAGCAGTTATTGGCTGAGAGTTGAAATGCAAACAGCAGACATTTGTTTAACCAATTACAGGGAAAAACTAGGTGCAACATTCATATGGATAAAAAATTGCAACGTTAATCAATCCAAATAGAATCACTGATACAGGTCATAACACACACCTAAATTCATCAGTGGAAAGGAGAATCCCCTGACAGTCTATGCAGCTTACACAGCAAATTAGCAAGACGTCTTAGCAACATACTGACTTTGTAACAATCCTTCCCTTTCAAGGCGATTTGGCCCACCCGGTCAGTTCACTTGCAAGAGAGATTCTAGACTTTGCAGTGAACGAGTTACAGAAGTTTTGAATCAGAGTTGGGGGAGAAAAAAGAACAGAATGATTCAGAGCTGTGATCAGGGCTTCAAATAGTAACACATATGGGAGAATTGTAGAAGAGGAAAAATCTGAAGAAATAAAAATGGCACAAAATCACTAGTACCTACATATAATGTAGAAAACCAGAAGTTGGAATGAAATTCAGGGTATTGGCCATCAAACAACAAGTTCTTCCTTTCTGATTTTTATTTTATTTATTTATTTTTTTTTTTTTTGAGACTGAGTCTGGCTCTGTCGCCCAGGCTGGAGTGCAGTGGCCGGATCTCAGCTCACTGCAAGCTCCGCCTCCCGGGTTCACGCCATTCTCCTGCCTCAGCCTCCCGAGTAGCTGGGACCACAGGCGCCCGCCACTTCGCCCGGCTAGTTTTTTGTATTTTTTAGTAGAGACGGGGTTTCGCCGTGTTAGCCAGGATGGTCTCGATCTCCTGACCTCGTGATCCGCCCGTCTCGGCCTCCCAAAGTGCTGGGACCACAGGCTTGAGCCACCGCGCCCGGCCCCTTTCTGATTTTTATAATGAAAATTAATTTTCTACCAAGTGCAGTGAGTCATGCCTATAATACCAGTGCTTTAGGAGGCTGAGGTGGAAGGACCACTTGAGGCCAAGAATTTGAGACCTGCCTCTACAAAAAATAATAATAAAGTTAGCTGAGTGTGGTGGCGCACTCCTGTAGTTCTAGCTACTTTGGAGGCTGGGGCGGGAGGAGACTTGAACTGAGGAGTTTGAAGCTGCAGTGAGCTATGATCGTGCCACTGCACACCCGGCTGGATGATAGAGCAAGACTCTGACTCTAAGCAAAAAATTATTTTTCATACCATATCTTTGGAAAAAGGACCAATAATACCATATTCATGAGAAACGCGCGCGCGCGCACACACACACACACACACACACACACACACACACGTTAGGATATTTTAAAAAATCAAATGGTAGCCTGGCACGGTGGCTCACGCCTGTAATCCCAGCATTTTGGGAGGCCGAGGCAGGTGGATCATGAGGTCAGGAGATCGAGACCATCCTAGCTAACACAGTGAAACACCATCTCTACTAAAAATACAAAAAATTAGCCGGGCGTGGTGGCGGGCACCTGTAGTCCCAGCTACTGGGCAGGCTGAGGCGGAAGAATGACCTGAACCCGGGAGGCGGAGCTTGCAGTGAGCCGAGATTGTGCCACTGCACTCCAGCCTGGGCGACAGAGCGGAGGAAAAAAAAAATTCAAATAGTAAAGTTCCCTTCTTCTAAAGCACCTATGTGCTAGGTTATGTGTAACCACATTTTAATGATAGCAGTTGTATGTTTTTGAAGTATATTGACTTTGAGAAGGTAAATTAATGAACATGAACCATTTACAGAAGCAATTTGAGGTCTGTGAAGCCCTGGAATAGGATTTCTATTCTGTACTACCTGTGTGGCTTAGTATGTGATCTAGTGTGTGTATAATATTTAATCTGCTTGAGCCTCAATCTTTTTTTTTTTTTTTTGAGACAGAGTTTCGCTCCTGTTGCCCAGGCTGGAGTGCAATGGCACGATCTTGGCTCACTGCAACCTCCACTCCCTGGGTTCAAGCGATTCTCCTGCCTCAGCTCCCGAGTAGCTGGGATTACAGGCACGTGCCACCATGCCCAGCTAATTTTTGTATTTTTAGTAGAGACAGGGTTTCATCATGTTGGCCAGGCTGGTCTCGAACTCCTGACCCCAGGTGATCCACTTGCCTCAGCCTCCCAAAGTGCTTGGATTAAGGCGTGAGCCACCATCCCTGGCAAACTCTATGGAATATTTTAGTAGAAAGATTGTTGTGTGCAATCGTGTCAAACCCTAAATATAAAAGGATGCCAATGAATAGAGAAAAATAAAGTAATACACTTATATTCTATAATAAATCTACATTGCAAAATTTACTCAGTAACTGTCACACAGTTGGGATTATAATTCAGGGCTCTGAAATGATTATATAATAGTACTGTGAATATTAGTAGAATGAGAGTGACTTTACCCCCCAGATAAGTCACATAATGCAAGATAATGTGGCTTATTATATAATCTTTATTTTTAAGATAATCGCATAAACAATTCATTTTCAAAGTTGGTTTTAATCTTTACACAAAACATAAGGTATTGGTGAAAATGTGGCATTCTGTGTATTTATAAACCCCAAATAATTGAATATCCAATTTACAACAGCCTTTGTTTTCTTTTTTAAGGTATCTTTTTTTTTTTTTTTTTTTTTTTTTTTTTTTTGAGACGGAGTCTCGCGCTGTGTCACCCAGGCTGGAGTGCAGTGGCGCGATCTCGGCTCACTGCAAGCTCCGCCTCCCAGGTTCAGGCCATTCTCCTGCCTCAGCCTCCAAGTAGCTGGGACTACAGGCGCCCGCCACCACGCCCGGCTAGTTTTTTGTATTTTTAGTAGAGACGGGGTTTCACCATGTTAGCCAGGATGGTCTCGATCTCCTGACCTCGTGATCCGCCCGCCTCGGCCTCCCAAAGTGCTGGGATTACAGGCTTGAGCCACCGCGCCCGGCCAAGGTATCTTAAAATATTTATTTTACTCAGCAAATTGCACTTACCCTGAAAGCAGGATCTATCACCCTATTTATTTTTTATCCCCTGTAACAGTGCCAAACATATTTCTTATTATGTTCTTACTTTACTTTTGTTTTTTTCTTTTTGAGACAGTGTCTCGCTATGTCACCCAGGCTGGAGTGCAGTGGTGTGATCTTGGCTCACTGCAACCTCTGCCTCCTCAGCTCAAGCGATCCTCCCACCTCAGCCTCCTGAGTAGCTGGGACCACAGGCACACACCACCACACCCAACTAATTTTTGTATTTTTTTATAGAGATGGGGTTGTACCACGCTGTCCAGGCTGGTCTTGAACTCCTGAGGTCAAGTAATCTGCCCGCCTCAGCTTCCCAAAATGCTAGGATTACAGGGCACTGTGCTCGGCCCTGAAGTTTAATGTTTAATCCTGATTTGGTTACCAAATATGTGTGCACTACGTAATATTTTGGATCTCAAAAGTGGGTAAAGCTTTAAGCATGGTGGTAAAAGGCTCTTAGGGGCCAGATGGCCTAGGTTTCTTACCATCCCAGTGCTTGTTTCCTTATCTGCAAAATGAGGAAAATATGCCCACCTCAGGATTGTTGTGAAGAGTAACAGAGTTTCAAATACTTAGATCAGGGCCTCAATGCTAATTATTATTTATAAAACTCATTTAAAAAACCATGTGTATGGGCTTATACGAATAAGAAACAGATTTGTTAGGAAGTATTGGTTTAAAACTATCCTGTCAGGGCTGAAGTAACTCGTTTTCACGTTAAACTAACATAAAATGTGAGTATTTTTCTGCTCTTGAATTTTGAGGTTAAAGATATAAAATCCTGCTGTATTACTGGTAGAGTATACAGTAAAAACGTGGGTGGGGGGGTTAACACTAATCTGATCAAATGCAATGAGCCTATGTCATCCCCTAAACAAAGGCAAAGAGCAAAATGTGTTGATAACAGGGAATTCTCCTTGGAATTACATATGAAACAAAGGAAGAGAAACTGCACCTCCTGAGGAGCGAAATGCTCTCCTGTTCTTAGCGCACAGGCTTTACGTGTTTTGTTCTTTGATTGGCAGCATGACTGTAAAGATACTTCCGTATCAAACATCATATTTATCACAAGAGTAACAACAGATACCAGAACGGATAGCTCCTTTTAACTGGACTTTAATCAGAGCCTGAGGATCGCGGATCGTGGGAGAGCGTCCTCCTGACCAGCGTGGTTGGCTTTCTGGGCACGCTGGGCCTGAGCCGCCCCAGCTCCCTGGGCGCGCACCGGGTTTCACGGGTACCAGGGACCGCGGGACGCTGCGGCCTCCCTGCCTCCTGCACTTGCTGCGCTGGGGCCGAGGAGGTGGCTCTGCCTTTCTTGATTCTCCAGTCTCTGGAAGACAAGCCACCCTCGCCGCCTCCTGGCTGCCAGTGGTCTCACCCGCTGGGGCGTTTGTGCGTTTCCTAGCGCACGGGGTTTCAGCCCTCTGGTGCCCGGAAGCACGTGGGCGAGGCCGTCGGTCCCCGAAAGACGCTCAGAGTGCGCCCAGCCTGCCCTTCTGCGTACGCAACAAATTTTCCTTTTTCTTTAGAGTCATCAAGTCGTCTTTTGGAAGTCAGTCTTAAAAGGCGGTGAAACTCAACAGCAGTCTCAACCGCGCACAGAACCCCACCGACGGCGGCGGCGCTTGCGCCTGCGCACCCTTGACCGCCGCCCGAGTCCTGGCAGGCGACTGCCCGGTTAAGCGATCTCCGGTTACAGCGGATTCCAGAGGTTACAGTGGATTCCAGAGGTTACAGAGGTTACAGTGGATTCCAGAGGTTACAGTGCAAAGAGTGCAAAGAGTATTGCAACCGCGCAAGATTGGTATTGCTGGTTACAACCGTGCATTTCATAGTCGAAATTTCATTTTTGCCTTTTTTAAGACTAAAAAGTTAAGCTGTAGATGAATATATACACTTTACTAAAAATTCCCATACAAAGATTATAGTCAAACTTGAAAAACATCTTTTTTTTTTTTTTTTTTTTTTTTTTTTTACTTCAGTGGGATTATACTATTGACATTCTGAAATTTGAATTTTATACTTAGCAATATAACATAGACTTGTTTCTATATCAGTAAAGTACATATAAAGCTACTTTAATTTTTATATGGTCAATATAATATAGTCAGGAGCAGATCTAAATTTGTGGATTGCATGGAGCACGTCCCTGGATGTGACCAGCGCACACTCTCTATTTCCATGCGGGGAGGTTGGGGTTGCTTGCTTCCACTTTGCCCTGATCGCTTGGATTTTGTAATTTGACTCGAGATATGTAAATACATTTTTACTTCTCTAAATACAGCTAAACTTCACAAAAGGTTTTAAGACATGCAAATATGTTTCAAACAGGTTTTGGAAACCTTTGAATTTAATGATATCTTGCAATTTTCTCATATTTTTAAGAACATAAAATGCTTATAGCTATTTGAAAATTTGAAATTTGATCTGATTGAAATGTGGCTATCTTGAATGATTTTGTCCAATTTATGATCACATACTGGCATCCTCCCTCAAGCCAGACTGTGTTTGCTTGCTTGTTTTTGTTTTGTTTTGTTTTGTTTGTTTTTTGAGACAGTGTCTCACACTCTGTCTCCCAGGCTGGAGTGGAGTGCACGATCACAGTTCACTACAGCCTCCACCTCCCTGTGCTCAAGCTTTCCTCCCACTTTGGCCTCCCAAAGTGCTGAGATTACAGGCATGAGATCCACACCCGGCCTCAGAAAATGCTTTCTAACTTTGTATTTAGTATTTACTAAATTCTGTATTTTTCACTGATAAATGTGTCAAAATAATAGGATGTTTGAATAAAGGATCCAAAAGTAATACACTCTATTCAATTCACCATCTTTACTCAATTTTAAGCAAAATTTTCTCGTGCGTATCATTAGGGACTCTTGGCCTCTTATAGATTGAATGTGATTTAATCGACTGCAATAATTATTTTTGCTGCTCAAATTGACACACTTTGGCCAGTGGGGGGCCCTGTTGTGTTCTTTTGACACAGTCCCATTGATCTGAATTATTTCTTGCCTCTTGGTACATACAGCAAGTTGCCTCAGGCTCATAATGGCTCCTGGAGTCAGTCATTTCTCCAGGGTATCCTGGAAAGATGCCATAATCTCAGCATTAAGTGCACATATTAGGTTCATTCTCTTAAGCCCTTGTTACTAGTTCGTTTTAACGGACAGAATTGGAAAAACATATACTCTTTTTTTTCTTTTAAAAAGCATAGGTTTCTATTGATATTTCTAATTCAGTTCTGACAGTATGATTCCCAATTAAAGCATTTCAATTTTATTATTTTCCTTCTCTTTCCTTCTACTTGAAAGCTTGATTTCAAACAAATTAATCTAATTACTAATTTATCTGACAAAATTATTAAATAAAATTTAAGATTTCTTTGCAGTTATTTTTATCCTTATACAGTATGCCACTAAGATGTGTAATCAAATTATTTTCTTGTAGAGTCACGCCTCATAGCTCATTCTGTGAGACTTTGTTTTACATAAATCATGTATGATTAATTTGTTTTCAGTTCCGGGAGGTTGTCAGTATAACTAGCTGGCAGTTTTCCTAGAAGGTGGCAGTTTTCAGCCAAGAGGTTTTATTCTTTTGTGATAATAAACCTTTGAGTATGGTAGAAAACTGTTCTGAGTCTACCTTATGAAACGTGGGTGAAGGGAAAATCAAGCAAACGAATTTCCCCAGTTCTGTATGAAAATCTCATTTAGCCACTATCTGATCATTACGTAGTGACCAGGTGCAACATTACACGCAGAAGGTTCATATGCACAAGTTCTGGATGGCACCCAATGCTGTCTTCTACTATTCAATTTCTGAGAATATTAGAACCCACATAGCTTCATGTATGTCATTACAATTTAGTTTAGTCAATAGTAATGACATTAAAGCCTTTAAAATTTATTCTCTGTCTTCTTTGAGCTTCCTTTTATAATATATAACACTTTCCTACCAACATATTATTATATTATACCAAAGTTTACAATGCATAAATCCAAGTGATTCTCTAAGTTGGTTTTATCATAACCTAGTCCCCAAATCTTTAATTTTCCTCTTTCTCTAGTTTCTCTTTATGTATATAGAATGTATCTTCTTAATGCTTCTTAGTCGACTAAGATATTTTTTTTGAAATACAAACAATTCCTTTCTCACCTGGCCTTCTGCAGTCTATAGTTATCTGAGAAGAGACTTAACTTATTTTCAGTCGTTCTAAAATATTCAAATATTCTGCCTTTTCTTTCTTTTATTTTCTTTAGGCGGAGTTTCACTCTTGTTGCCCAGGTTGGAGTGCAATGGCATGATCTCGGCTCCCTACAACCTCCGCCTCCTGGATTCAAGCAATTCTCCTGCCTCAGCCTCCCAAGTAGCTGGGATTACAAGTGTGCACCACCATGCTCAGTGAATTTTGTATCTTTAGTGGAGATGGGGTTTCACCATGTTAATCAGGCTGGTCTTGAACTCCTGACCTCAGGTGATCCACCTGCCTCGGCCTCCCAAAATACTGGGATTACAGGTATGAACCACAATTCCCGGCCATATTCTGCCTTTTCTAGACGGAAAAATATTCTAATTATTTCTAGGGCGTGCCTTCTTAATGGCTTGAGGATTGCAGTGCTAATGCTTTGAGGCTGAATTTTTCTTTGTTCTAATTTTTTTATTTTTTAGAACTTTACAATACACCATGGCAGGTACCATCTGCCTGATAGGTGTGAGGAAAGATGACTGCCAGCCCGTTTTCTAAAACCCCAGGTAGGGCATGTTTCTAATCTGGGCACCGATTGTCTCCACCAGTGAATCAAGACCAGCAGATTCTCTGCAAGTGCCCTAGCACACCAGGACACTCGGACTGTGACTTGAGTCTTGGTGAGGCTGAGTTTTATATGAGATTAAGAGGCACTTTATAGCAAAGCTCTGGGCATCTCCGGTTGGCATCTTTGAAAGTGGAACACCAGGACACTTGTTGGAACTCTACTCAAGGCAATTTTAGGTGACTCTAGGGGCCGAGGAAGAGGAAGTCAATTATTTGGTCTTTAGCTGTTGTGAGACGGGGACAGGGTATGGTCTTAGTGGGTCACACTTGAACAGGAAATTGACAGGACTTCCCAGTGGTTCTCTCAACATCTTTAGTGAGGTTTTGGTTACATTCTTGGCAACTTGTGTCAGAACCTAATCTTTCCATGTATGCATGAAACAATCCTCCTTTAAATGTTTCAGGATATCATAGTTCCAGGATCCACAAAGGGGAAATTAAAATTGGGGGTCACCCCTGGTGTACCTATTGCAGATTTAAAAGACCATGCACTATAATGGCCTGTTACAAACTGAGGAAGGCTGGAAGTGCCCTGCTGACATTTAGACATGGTGGTGCCCATGGAAAGTTGATCTAGCCTAGGGAGGAAAGCAGGATATCCTCTTATTGGATGTTATAGGAAAGATATAAGGAAGGAGGTGTGAAACCGAGGCTAGACAAAAAGATTTAATTTTTGATACCTACCCAAGACCAGAGGGTGCTGAGCTAGAGTGGAGTCTAAACATGGTAACCCAGGATAGCAAAGGCAGGTGAGGTGGTGAAGTCCACAGGAAGACAAGAGGCTCACCAAAGACTGGAGGCTCGTCCGCAACCTCCTTTGCTGAGCTCAGGTTCCTTACTACTCCAAATTCTTGTGGAAATGAGGATTATAGTTTCAAACTTTAAATTAAGGCTCTGTCACATCCTAATCTGTACACAGGAAGAGGAAACAGAGCACGCACACACTAGTGGCTCAACTCCCCAGCCTTCTTAGAATCTTAAGTTTTGTTTGCTCTGTTGATATTTTTGTTTGTAAATGTAACAAATATGAGAAATTAATTTAACGACTTTCATAGCCCATTTACTGAGTAACCCAGAACATATCTGAGAATCAATTTTCTCTGTGCAGGGAATCCCTGGGAAGCAGTGAAGTGTGTGGGGAGGGCATCTGCCTCAAGTGGGGCTGCAGTGCTTCTGGGAGTGGGGAGTGGGATAATGATCAAGCGAAATCCTTTCTCCTCCACTCAGGAGACCAGTGGACACTTACTAAATGTTCCCCTGTTATTCACAGAAACATTTGCTTTAGGCTTTAGTATTTATTAGCTCACCACAGTGTAATTCTTAACAATCCATGGAACAGTCAGCGGGAGGTTGACTTGAGATTTATATATCCCAATTATCACTGACACTTTATTTTCAGAAAAAGTGAGTTGCCAGTTACCAAAACAGAATGGCTCGGTCCCTTCCACCATTGAATATTGACGCAGCTCTTGCCCATTGACTATGTCCTATTGTATAACCAGATGTTATAATAACTTGAGTCCATATTGGTCCTCACATTTAGCCCAACCCAAGCATGGTGGGAAAAGGGGTGGACAATAATTTGCCCCAGATGGCCCCACAGGAGATAGCAGACATATTGTAGCTAGTGTCATTTTTCCACGAAAAGGATCAGTGTTGAGTTCGTGCATTTAGCAACCTTGTCGATCCAGGTGAAGTAGGACTGCGACTCCAGATTTTAACAGCAGCCAGTGTCAGAAGAAGTAGGGGACCAGGCTGCTGCCTCATGCCTGTAATCCCAGCACTTTGGGGACCCAAGGTGGGCGGATCACAAGGTCAGGAGATCAAGACCATCCTGGCTAACATGGCGAAACCCCATCCCTACTAAAAATAACACAAAAATTATCCAGGTGTGGTGATGTGTGCCTGTAGTTCCAGCTACTTGGGAGGCTGAGGCAGAATCACTTGAACCCGGGAGGCAGAAGTTGCAGTGAGCTGAGATTGTGCCACTGCACTCCAGCCTGGGCGACAGAGCAAGACGCCATCTCAAAAAAAAAAAAAAAAAAAAAAAAGAAAAAAAGTAGGGGCAGGGAAACACTAGAAGAAATATAGGATATTATTCAAAATTAGTCACCATTTTGAGTAACTTGGGTTTTACGTTGTATTGTCCCTTGTTAATTGTTTCCTGTGCTTTTAACTTACACTACTCCTTGGTTTGTTTTATGAAATAACCCACACCATGTCTTCCATGTTCCTATCCTCCCTAATCAATATATTACCAACGTAATGGGTAATTATAATATTTGGCTCTAGTTTAGGCCATCGGTTTAAATTCCATTGCACTACTTGATGGCATCGAGCTGGAGTAGACACATCAACATATTATTGTTAGTGGTGTTAACAGGGAAACAGAAGACTATTAGCCTGATTCCTAAGAGAGCTCATGACAACTGAGAATTACTTATGATAATTTTTCAATATAGAAACAAAATTACGCATAGCATTGACAGAACAGGAACAGGTGTATTCGATTTACTACAGTCCACAGTTAACCACTGTATTAGTTAGAGTTCTTAGGTTCCAAGAAGTAGAACCCAACTTAAGCAAAGAAATGTATTGGAAAGATTCTGGAGGATTACAGACCCAATGGGAACCTTAAGAACCATGCTCTAAAGTAGGCAAGAAGTTATTTCCTAGAGAACCAGGAAGCAGGAGCCACGGCAGTGGTCCCAGCAGAAAGCTAGGGCCAGAATACCACCATTGGATTGATTCTTCAGCCGTTCCTTTAGTCTTCAAAGGAAGCAACCCACAGGCCAATTGTGTTCATTTTCTGACTTCCTGGCTATACCAGTGTACCGATAGATAGGACATGATCATTTTGCCTCTTTTTTTGGGAGGCAGGCACCTAAAAATACTATTTCAACCAGACCATGAACATTTGGAGGGAAGTAATTTCTCTAAATGTGCAGCCGAAGGCAACGAATGTCCTCTGCATTTACCAGGGGACCCACCTCTGGCAAAGACCAGCGCAACAGAGGGGAGTGGAGGTTTAAGCTACCCCAGGGTACCTAATTCCTGCATTCAGCTGTGATGGCTCTCAGTCCTGTAAGCCCCTCATGCTATTTCATGCTCATTGTTTAGGTTACAATAGAGGATTCTGGCCTGGCATGGGGGCTCATGCCTATAATCCCAAAACTTTGGGAGGCTGAGGCGGTAGGATCACTTGAGCCCCAGAGTTTGAGACCAGCCTGGGCAACAAACACCCTGTCTCTACTAAAAGTTAAAAACTAGCCTGGTGTGGTGGCACACACCTGTAGTCCTAGCTACTAAGGAGACTGAAGCGGGAGAATTGCTTGAGCCCGGGAGGTCAAGGCTGCTGTGAGCCGAGATCTTGCCACTGCACTCCAGCCTGGGTGACAAAGTGAGACCCTGTCTCAAGAAAAAGAAGAATAGAGGATTCCAAAGACTCTAGTTTTGAATAACCCAGTTATAGTCCCTCCCAAAATGTACTCTCCACCTATTTAAGGACAGTTTCTTTTTCCCCTCAGGACTATAATGAATAGTTCTTACACCACTCTCAGGAAGGGGAGAGTGATCCGTGATGACAGGTAAAGCATCAGGCTTGTGTGGCTTGCTTGGAGTGTCAGCACGATTTAGTCAAATTGCACACTCATGGCTCCATACGTTCCAGTGGCTATGGAGGTTCTTTTCACTTCTTAGGGTCTCCAGGTCTGGCCGATCATCATATTCCATTTCTCTTGGTTATCATGATTGGTGCAGTGTGTGTCAGTTGCTGGAATATTCTACAGCAATGAAGAAACAGTGCCCTTAGGAGTATGCTTGTCTGAGAATAAAGTGAATGTAAAATAAGGCAGAACAATGTTTGAATTCTTAGGACTAATTCTGCATAAAGTTAGAGCTCTTCATGGACGCATCAGTTCTGTGATCCAGGAAATAAATTATTTTTGGAGAAATAGCGAGTATGGGGAAGACCTGGTTGGAATTGAGATAGAATTTCCCCATAGGGGCCAAGCGTGATGGCTCACACCTGTAATCCCAGCACTTTGGGAGGCCGAGGTGGGTGGATCACAAGGTCAGGAGTTCAAGACCAGCGTGGCCAACATGGTGAAACCCCATCTCTACTAAAAATACAAAAATTAGCCAGGCATGGTGGCGCAATCCTGTAATCCCAGTTACTCAGGAGGCTCAGGCAGGAGAATTGCCTGACCCGGGAGACAGAGGTTGCAGTGAGCCAAGATCGCGCCACTGTACCCTAGTCTGGGCTACAGAGTGAGACTCCGTCTCAAAAATAAAAAAAAAACCAAAATTTCCCTATAGGTAGGTGAGATAGGAAGCCCCTGCTCACCACCATCTCCCTTCCTTACCTAGCTCTTGTCACCCAGAGGCAACTATTTTCAAACTTTCGAGATGGATGTTTGGGTATTAACTTCTGTTTTGGCATATACTTTTATAGCTCTCCTATTCCAAAGTTGATGGCTGTTGTGCTTACTGCTTAGTTACCATTTTGCGTTTTCCCTTTACGTTTTAAAAATTTTGTTTTATTTATTTATTGTTTTGAGACAGACTCCCACTCTGTTGCCCAGGCTAGAGTGCAGTGGCACGATCTCAGCTCATTGCAACCTCCGACTCCCGGGTTCAAGCAATTCTCCCACCTCAGCCTCCCAAGTAGCTGAGATTATAGGTACATGCCACCACGCCTGGCTAATTTTTGTATTTTTAGTAGAGAAAGGGTTTCACCATGTTGGCCAGGCTGGCCTCGAACTTCTGACGTCAAGTAACCCGCCCACCTGAGCCTCCCAAAGTGCTGGTATTACAGACGTGAGCCACCACGCCTGGCCTCCCTTTGCTTTTATTACTAGAATTCTCTTGGTTTGGATTCACTTTTTCCTGAATCCCAGGCCTTCCCCTCATCTGATTTGTTTTCTTTCTATTTATTTATTGATTTGAGACAAGATCTCACTCTGTTACTCAGGCTGGAGTGTAGTGGCGTGAACTCACTGCAGCCTTAACCTCCCGGCTCAAGTGATTCTCCTACCTCAGCCGCCCGAGTAACTGGGACTACATGGTCGTGCCATCACACCCAGCTAATTTTTGTATTTTTTGTAGATATGGGGTCTCACTATGTTGCTCAGGCTGATCTCAAACTCCTGAGCTCAGGCCATCTGCCCACCTCGGCCTCCTGAAGTATTGGGATTACAGGTGTGAGCCAGCATGTCCGGCCTATGTTCTTATTTTAGTGAAATACATCCTTCAGTAGCTTCCTGAAAAATAATACATGGGAGATCATTTGTTCCAGTCCCTACATGCCTGATAATGTGTTTTACTCTGACATTTGATCAATAATTTGGTCCAAATTGTATATTGAAATTAATTTTCTTTCACAATTTTAAGAACATCTATAGAGAAGTCTAATGCTTTCCTCCTGGCACTCTGCATGTAACTAATTTTTGTTTTTGTGGAAGTTTTTAGGATATTCTCTGAATTAGAGATCTATTGTGGCAAAACAAATTATCCCTAAACTTAGTGGGTTTGATTTAACATTTATTATCTCATTGTTTCCATTTGGTCAGGAACTAGGTGCAGTTTAGCTAGGCCCTCTGGCTCAGGGACTCTCAAAACACTGCAATGAGGGTTTCAGCTGGGGCTGCAGTAAGGTTTGTTATAATGAATATAATTTTCTTCTGCTTTCACAGACTTCTCATCAAGCTGGAGATAATGAAATAATATTTAAACTGCTGAGAGAGAGAAAAAAAGCATCAATCTACCATTCTTTATCTAGCAAAAATATTATTTAGAAATGAAGATGAAATAGACTTTTTCAGGCAAATGGAAACTGAGAGAATTTGTTGCCTATAGACCTACACTTTCAAAAATACAAAAAGAGAAATGATACCAGATAGAAACCTGGACATATACAGAGCAATAAAGAATATTGGAAATGGTAAATATGGGCTAAAGCAAAAGATTTTTCTTATTTTTCAATTGTCTCGAGAAGACAATTGAATATTTAAAATAGTAGTAATAGTAGTAATAATAATAATGCATTGTTGGATTTGAAGCATATATAGAAATCATGATGACAATGGCACAAACGAAAGGAAGGGAAAATGGAAGGCTGTTGTTCTAAGGTTCACATTATAACTGAAGTAACGTAATATTTTATGAAGGTAGACTAGGGTAGTTAAGGATATATATTGAAACCTTAGAAGAACCATTAAAACAGTAAAACTAGGAGGTATAGCTAATAATCCAAGAGCGGAGGTTAAAAAAAATCCCAAAACTTAATAAACCTAAAAGAGGGTGGGAAAAAAAGGAACAAAATATCTATATAATATATAGAAAGGTAATAGTTAGATGATATATTTAAACCAAAACCTGTCAATAATCAAATTAAACATAAGTGGTCTAAACAGTCCAATTAAAAGGCAGAGACTGTTGGACTGGATAAAAATAGCTAAAGCTATTTTGTTTATAAGAAAACTAGGTTAAACATAAATATTCCTATAAAGCAAAAGTAAAAGGATAGAAAATGATAAAACACTATTAACAGCAAGAAAAAACATAATTTGAAATAGAACCTTTACTAGGAATTAAGAAGGATATTTCAGAATGGTAAAGGAATCAAGGAACGTAGCAATCCTAAATGGGTATGATAGCGTTTTAAAATTAATAAAGCAAAAAAGTTGAAACGGAAAGAGGCTATCTACAATTATAGTTGAAGATAAACACTCTTCCTTTAGTGACTGGTAAAACAAGCCGACAAAAAATGTCAATTATACAGAAAAAGGGAACAATGCTTATATTAGAGTTCTCCAGAGAAACAGAACCAACAGGATCGATCTATCATCCATCTATCTATCTATCTATCTATCTATCTATCTATCTATCTATCTATCTATCTATCTATCTATCTATCTATCTACCTACCTACCTACCTACCTACCTACCTATCTATCAACATTTAAGGAATTGATTCGTGACTGTAGGGGCTTGGCAAATCCAAAAGCTGTAGGGTAGGCTGGCAGGCTGGAGACTCAGGGAAGAGTCGTCTTTCAGGTCCACAGGCAGTCTCCCCGCAAAACTCTTACTTGCTTGGAAGAGGCTAGTCTTTGTTCTATTAAGGCCTTCAGCTAACTGGATACATCAGCCTGCTCACGTTATGAAGGGTGATCTGCTTAATTCAAAGTCCACTGATTCAAATGTTAATTTCATAGAAAACAAAAGTGATGTTTCCCACAGAAGCATCCAGACTAACATTTGACCAAATATCTGGGCACTGTGACTCAGCCAGGCTATTATACATAAAGTTAATCATCAGAACTCTGATCAGACTTGACCCAAAAACTGACAAACTACATATTATTTTCAAGTTTGCATGGAACATTTGCCAAGACAAGCCATAAAACCAGTGTCACTAGATTTAAAAGGATTAGTATCAAAGTGCATCCTCACATCACAATGAAGTTAAATTCATTAAGAGGAAGATACCTGGAAGTTCCGAAAATATGTGGAAATTAGATCATATACTTCCAAAGAATTCATGAATTTAAGAAATCACAAAGAATGTTATAAAATATTTTTAACTGACGGCTGGGCGTGGTGGCTCAAGCCCGTAATCCCAGCACTTTGGGAGGCCGAGACGGGCGGATCACGAGGTCGAGAGATCGAGACCATCCTGGCTAACACGGTGAAACCCCGTCTCTACTAAAAAATACAAAAAACTAGCCGGGCGAGGTGGCGGGCATCTGTAGTCCCAGCTACTGGGGAGGCTGAGGCAGGAGAATGGCGTAAACCCGGGAGGTGGAGCTTGCAGTGAGCTGAGATCCGGCCACTGCACTCCAGCCTGGGCGACAGAGAGAGACTCTGTCTCAAAAAAAAAAAAAAAAAAAAAAAAAAAAAAAAAATATATATATATATATATATATTTATATTAACTGAATAAAAATGAAAACTCTATATATCAAAATTTTTGGTATACAGCTAAAGCAGTGCTTGGAGAAAAGCTTATAGCTTTAAGTGTTTATATTAGAAAAAAGTCTAAAGTAATTCATGTAAGCTTTCATCTTAAACTAGAAATACAGTAAATAATGGAAGGTAACCAATAGAAAAGGTAAATGAAACAAGTTGCTTTATTTTTAAAAACTGATAAACTTCTAGCTTGACTGCTCAAGAAAAATTGGAAGTAGACACAAATTATGAATATTTGGAATGAATAAGAGCATATCACTACAGAGCCTAAAGATCTTTTTTTTTGACAGTTTAAAAAAATCAGCTTTATTGATATAATTTACATACAATAAAATCCACTAATTTGAATTGTACAGTATGAATTTTTGTAATCTATAGTCATATAACTGCCACCACAATCAAGATTTAAGTTATTTTCATCACCCCCAAAAGCATCTGGTCTTTTATTATTATTATTTATTTTATTTTATTTTATTTTATTTTATTTTATTTTATTTTATTTTTGAGACAGAGTCTCGCTCTGTTGCCCAGGCTGGAGTGCAGTGGCGCGATCTCGGCTCGCTGCAAGCTCCGCCTCCCGGGTTCATGCCATTCTCCTGCCTCAGCCTCCTGAGTAGCTGGGACTGCAGGTGCCGGCCACCGCGCCCGGCTAATTTTTTGTATTTTTAGTAGAGATGGGGTTTCACTGTGGTCTTGATCTCCTGACTTTGTGATCCGCCCGCCTCGGCCTCCCAAAGTGCTGGGATTACAGGCGTGAGCCACCGCGCCCGGCCTGGTCTTTTATTATTAAGTGTAATGTTAGCTGTTGGATTTTTGTAGATGAACTTTATTTATTTATTTATTTATTTATTATTATTATACTTTAAGTTCTAGGGTACATGTGCACAACGTGCAGGTTTGTTACATATGTATACCTGTGCCATGTTGGTGTGCTGCACCCATCAACTCGTCAGCACCCATCAACTCGTCATTTACATCAGGTATAACTCCCAGTGCCATCCCTCCCCGCTCCCCCCTCCCCATAATAGGCACCAGTGTGTGATGTTCCCCTTCCTGAGTCCAAGTGATCTCATTGTTCAATTCCCACCTATGAGTGAGAACATGCGGTGTTTGGTTTTCTGTTCTTGCGATAGTTTGCTGAGAATGATGGTTTCCAGCTGCATCCATGTCCCTACAAAGGACACAAACTCATCCTTTTTTATGGCTGCGAGCCTAAAGATCTTTAAAGGATATTAAAGAAATAGTATTAACAACTTTATGCTAATATATTTGACAACTTAAGTAAAATGGACACATTCCTTTAGAAAAAAATTACCAAAACTGGGCCAGGTGCCATGGCTCACACCTGTAATCCCAGCACTTTGGGAGGCTGAGGCGGGAGGATCACCTGAAGTCAGGAGTTTGAGATGAGCCTGGTCAACATGGTGAAACACCGTCTCTAGTAAAAATTACAAAACAATTAGCCAGGTGTGGTGGCACATGCCTGTAATCCCAGCTACGCGGGAGGCTGAGCCAGAAGAATCGCTTGAACTCGGGAGGTGGAGCGTGCAGTGATCTGAGAATGCACCACTGCACTCCAGCCTGGGCGACAGAGTGAGACTCTGTCTCAAAAAAAAAAAAAAAAAAAAAAAAAAAATTACCAAAACTGACTAAAGAAGAAATAAAAAATTGAATAGCCTTACATATGTTAAATAATTTTTATTTATAATTAAAGCTATTTTTATAAAGAGTACTCTGGGACCATAAGGCTTCACAGCTTAATTGTATTAAATATTTAAGGAAAAAATAATACCAACCTTCTTCATAGTCTTTCAGAAAATAGAGGCATATCCATTTTTCTAACTCGTTTTAAGAAATAGCATCATTCTAATATCAAAAGCAAACAAGGACATTGCAAAGAAGAAGGGGAAGAAGGAAGAGGAGGAGAAAGGGAAGTGGGAGATGTAGAAGAAGGAAGGCAATTACAGAGCAATATTTCTCATGAACATAAACACCATTTTTAAAAAAAGTATTAACAGGCCGGGCCTGGTGGCTCACACCCATAATCCCAGCACTTTGAAAGGCCGAGGCGGGTGGATCACAAGGTCAGGAGTTCGAGACCAGCATGACCAACATGGTGAACCCCTGTCTCTATAGCGGAGAATGGTGGCACATGCCTGTAATCCCAGCTACTCAGGAGGCTGAGGCAGGAGAATCACTTGAACCCGGGAGGCGGAGGTTGCAGTGAGCCGAGATTGCGCCACTGCACTCCGGCCTGAGCAACAGAGCGAGACTCCATCTCAAAAAAAAAAAAAAAAAAGTATTAACAAATTAAATTTAAAAAGCGACTACATTATAATCAAATAGGGTTTATTCCAGAAATCCAAGGTTGAATTAAAAGTCAACTAATTAAATCACTAAGTTAATGAATAAAGGGGACAAACTGTATTGTCATTTTAATAGATGAAAAAAAAGCACATAACATTTAAATCCATTTAAGATGTCTAAGCAAACTAGTAATAAAAGGGAACTCCCTCAACCTGATAAAGGGCATCTGCGAAACACCTGGAGCTAACATCATGCTTAATAGTAAAAGACTATTATTATTTTACCCAAAGATTGAGAACAAGGCAAAAATATCTGCTTTCAGTCTTTAAATCAACATAATACTGGAGCACCTATGCAGTGCAAAATAAGGCAAAGAAAAAAAAGAGTCATAGAGATTGGAAAGAAAGAAGTAAAACTTTCTTTATTCTAGGAAAAAATAATCATGTATGTAAACAATCTCACGAAATCTACAAAACATCTACTAGAAATAATAAATGAGTTTAGCAGGGTAGCAGGACACAAGGGCAGTGTACTAGCAATTAATTTACAGTAGCATCAGAAAGCATGAACATAAAGATTAATTTAACAAAATGTGTGTAAGATCTGCACACTAAAAACTACAAAATTGTAGGTTCACACTTGAAAATGTACACAAAGGCAGGCACTGTGAGCTGCACAACCACACACTCATTTCCAACCCTCTTGCCTGCCTCCGTCTAGGAGCTGAAAAAGGCTATGTACCCATTTTTATTTATTTACTTATTTATTTTGCAGCTACCCTTGCAGCTAATGGTAGTCAAAGGACCCATTTGTGGCAAATGAGAGAGATGTAGGATAATCTTCCAGGCCACTTCTGGGACAGCTGCACCCTCTAGCTTCCTGCCCTGGATGTAGATGTGCTGTCTGAAGCTGCGAAAACCTTCCAACCAGGAAGTCGCACACTAAGGTGACAAGTATTCTGACAGCTCTGACTGCCTACTTCCATATTTCCTGTAATATTAAATAATTGATTGCTGTTATGGCTTAAGTCAAAGTTAGTTAGCTATCCTGTTACTTACATTCCATGCTGATACATGACCTCACACAACTGGGAATAGATAGATAATGGCGCCCAAAAGATTAGGAATTCTGCTGGGCATGGTGGCCAAAGATTAGGAATTCTGCTGGGCATGGTGGCTCACACCTACAATCCCAACACTTGGAAGGCCAAGGTGGGAGGATCGCTTGAAGCCAGGAGTTTCAGACCAGCCTGAGCAGTGTAGTGAGACCCTGGTTCTACAAAAAATAAAATAAAATAAAATAGGCCAAGAAAGGCAGATCACTTGAGGTCAAGAGTTCAAGACCAGTCTGGCCAACATAGTGAAACCCTGTCTCCACAGAAAAAAGTACAAAAATGAGCCGAGTGTGGTGGCATGTGCCTGTGGTCCCAGCTACTCAAGAGGCTGAGGTGGGAGGATCGCTTGAGCTGGGAATGCAGAGGTTGCAGTGAGCCGAGATTGTGCCACTGCCCTCCAGCCTGCGTGACACAGCGAGATCCCGTCTCAAAATAAATAAATAAAGTAAAAAAATTTAGCCAGGCATGGTGGCACGCATCTGTAGTCCTAGGCTCGGGCATGCGGATTGCTTGAGCCCAGCAGTTTGAGGTTGCAGTGAGCTATGATCACACCACTGCACTGCAGCCTAGATGACAGAGTGAGACCCTGAATTTAACAACAACAACAAAAGGACATAAAGTCTCATTTGGGAATCTCGCAATTCTAATTGAGTGAATGCAGTTTCTCTTCATTCTCCTTCCTCATCTCAGTTCAGAAGAGCTCCTATAGAACCCCTTAAAGCTGATGTCCATATGGAGAATAAGTACTTATAGAGTAAGGGAGGCTAAATTTGGGACTTGCACTCAACAGACAGTGCCCTGAGTGTCTGCAGAGTCCCTTTCCCATCTTACTGCAGAGGGTCCAAGAGGCCACAGTGGGGAGCAGAGGTGGCCCCCAGGAGTGTGCACTGTTGTGTTTATAGTCTTCACAGCCTTCGTGTGATGATTTAAGTGAAGTTGCTGAGAGGTTTAAGAATTGGGAAATAATCCTTTTGAATCTCTTATAATTGCTATTAAATCATAAATTTCCTGTAATTAATAGAACTCAGGAACAAGTGGTAACCACGGCATTTTTTCAGGGTCAGCTCTCAGTCAATGGAGCAGCACTAACACCCATGTGTTTCATAGACATTAGAACTGCTGTTTTCTAGAGACAACTGAACTCTCTCTTCTCCCACCCGCAGGGATTGAGCTTCTTAGTGTTTGGACTTATTGTGCCAAAATTGGTTTTCATCTAAACAAACCAATACTTCTAGATAGCTAATAGCCCCAATCACTTTTCCATTAACTGCTGGAATTTGACAGGTGCCCCAGAAATACCTTGGGACATTCATCTGAAATTTAAATGAAGGGGACACTTTTAGGCAGCTCTGGAAACATGAAGGCAGCTCTAGCTTTGCCCTCCTCAGCCCCATGTATGTGATTGTGTTACTCATCAAGTCCAGTATGAGAACCTGCAAGCTGGGCAATGCACTGTGCGCTTAGGAACAATGCACTCATCTATTTTAGGCCCCTGTTCTGAGTGCAAGGCTCTATCCACAATGATTTCCTGATTTCTTCCTGATCACTCCAGTGCAGGGTGAGGGGAATGGATAAGGTCTCTCAATTTTACATGTCATATCATTAACAGACCGCTTTAAAAAATAGATTTAGGTGGTACAAGTGCATAATCAGCATAGCAATTGATATAGAAGAACTATTTGAAAAATCCAACACCCATTCATGATAAACTCTTTAAACTAGCAATAGAGGGGGAATATTCTCAAATTGATACAGGGTGTTTATAAAAACGTACACTGAATAGCATACTTAATGGTAAAGGCTGAATATATTCCCCTTGTGATCAAGAACAATACAAGGATGTTTGCTCTTACCACTCTTATTCAACATAGCATGAGAAGTTGTAGCCAGCACAGTAAAGCAAGAAAAGAAGTCAAAAAGATCATACAGGAAGAAACAAAATTGTTCCTATTTGCTAATGACATACCTAGATATGTAGAAATCCCCTCAAAACGTACAAAAAATAAAAATAAACCCTAGAACTAATAAGTGAGTTCAGCAAGGTCACATAATACAAGATAAATATAAAATAATCGATTGCACTTCAATTGTTCATTGGTAATTACCAATGAGCATGTGCACACTAAAATTAAAAATATGGTCTCACTTACAATCATTAAAAAAATACTAAAGTGTAAATCTGAAAAGAAGTACAGAACTTGTATACTGTATACTACAAAATTGAAATCACTGGTGAAAGAAATCAAGGAAGACCTAAGTAAATGGTGAGACATACCATAGTTTATGGATTGGAAAACTCAGTATAGCAAATATTTCAATTCCCAAATGGATATTCAGGTGTAACATAATTCCAGCAAGACTTTTTTGCAGATATAGACAAGAATATTATAAATTTAGATGGAACTGCAAAGAAATCAGAAGAGCTAAGACAATTCTGAAAGGCAAGAATAAGAATGAGAGGAATTTGTCTACTTCATTTCAAGACTGATTTTATAGCTTTACCAATTAAGATTGTGTAGTATTGGCAGAGGGATAAACACATAGATGAATAAAGCAGAATAGGGAACCCAGAAAGATATCCACACAAATGTGCCCAAATGATTTTTGACAAAGATTCACAAGTAATTAAAAACAGGAAAGATGGCCGAGTGCGGTGGCTCACGCCTGTAATCCCAGCACTTTGGGAGGCCGAGGTGGGCTGATCCCCTGAGGTCAGGAATTCTAGACCAGCCTGACCAACATGGCGAAACCCTGTCTCTACTAAAAACACAAAACTAGCTGGGTGTGGTGGCACATGCCTGTAATTCCAGCTACTCAGGAGGCTGAGGCAGGAGAATAACTTGAACCCGGGAGACAGAGGTTGCAATGAGCCGAGGTCCCACCACCGCACTCCAACTGGGGAAACAAGAGCAAAACTCCATCTCAAAAAAAAAAAAAAAAAAAAAACCCAGGAAAGACTACCTTTTCAATGAATGATTTCTAGAGCAATTGGACATCTACAGGCAAAAAAATAAACGTTTCCCTAAGTTTCACAGTTTATACAAAAATTAACTTAAAATGGATCAAGGACTTAATATAAAATGTAAAACTATAAAACTTTTAGGGAAAAAATCATAAGAGAATCTGCAAGAACTAATGTTATGCCAAAAGTTCTTAGACTGGACACCAAAAACATGATCCACAAAAGAAAAAGTTAATAAATTAGACTTCGTAAAAACTTAAAACCTTTGCTCTAGAAAAGACCTTGTTAAGAGGATGAAAAAAGACTGGGAGAGAACACATATCCACAAACCACATATTTTCAAACCACATATCCAACAAAGAACTAGTCTATGGAATATATTAAGAACTCTCAAAGCTTAGCAGTTAAAAAAAAAAACCTCAATCTAAATAGGCAAAAGACAAAAAGAGACATTTCATGGATAAGGATGTACAGATGACAATCACATGCAAAGATGTGTTATAAGAGAAACTCACTTGCATTAAGAATATTTATTTTCTCTCACACCTTGCTTTGTCTTTGTCTACAGCATTTATCATCACAGTATGTATCATGTATTCATTTGTTTCTTTATTGTCTGTCCCGCTCCAGTAAAATGTCATCTCTATGTGGGTGGGAACCCTGGGTTCTGTTCACTGCTTTTTCACCAGGATCAGAATTGTGCCCGGCTGGTGGTAACCACTCAGTACATATTTGTGGAATGAATGAATACATGCCCTTGCATGTTTAGAGGAACTCAGCTGTGAGTTTTATCCATGGGGTCCTGGTTTTTTAAAATAATAGATTTTTAAATCACTTTTCCTTTTTTGTCTATAGTAATTTAGTTCAATTTTCTACTCCTTGGGTAATTAATACTTCACTCAAAAACTATCAGTTTCCTCTACATTTCGAAAATAATTTCCATAGATTTAGTAGTCTCTTATAATTCTTTTACTCTATCTTTTTAAATCTCTTTTTTATAAGGATCAACATGAGTTTTCTACTTTATCATTTTTTTTGTTTAATGAATTAATTTTGCATTTATTTTTGTTGTATTTTTACCTCATTGAATTCACCTTATTTTTATTCACTTATTCAGATTCATTTTATTGTCTTTTTTCCCTAATTTCTTAAGGGTATGTATTAGTTATGATGAAGACTAAATTGCTGTAGCAAAAGGATCCCAAAACCTCTTTATTTCTCTTTCATGGAACAGTCCAGGAGGAGTAGGTGATCTATTCTACAAATTTATTTCAGGAACACAGGCAAACAGGATGATGCTGCCACTCTCTAAGGTAGGGATTAGCATGCTACAGCATACAGACAAATTCTACCTGTGGTTTATTTTACAAATAAAGTTTTATTGCAATGCAACCATGCTAACTTGTTTACATGTTGCCTGTGGCTGCTTCTGATCTATAATGGCAGAGCTGAGTAGTTATGGCAGAGAGTTATGGGAGAGTTGAGTAGTTATGGCTCACAAAAATGAAATTATTTTCCCTCTGGCCTTTTTCAGAAGAGCTTGCTGATGCTGCTCTAAGGCAGTGTCCAGTCTGCATAATCAAAACTGGGTCACCAACACGTCCTGGCTGTTTTCAGCTTGTGGGGAGAGAAAAGGAAATGTGGAGAAGTCATGTCCACTGTACCAAGAAGTGGTACACAGTCTTCCACTCACATTTTACTGGTGAAACTGTCACATGGCCACATCTAGCTGCAAGGGAGTCTGGGGACTGCAGTTTAGTTGGGCATCAGCTACACACACCACGGCCCACCTACTAATCTTTCACTGTGGTAAAAGGAGAGAATGGAGTTTGGAGGATTGCTACCATTTCCTCCTTGGATAAACACGAAGTGCCTATATTTTCTGTCTTTCTTCTTTAATAATGAAGAAATGTCAAACAATGATTTTTTTTCCAGAACAACTTCTTTGACTCAGAGGTTCTGGTATGACACAGCCTCCTTTTCATTGTGTATTTTTTTTTTTTTTTTTATTTTGAGACGGAGTCTCGCTCTGTCGCCCAGGCTGGAGTGCAGTGGCCGGATCTCGGCTCACTGCAAGCTCCGCCTCCCGGGTTCACGCCATTCTCCTGCCTCAGCCTCCGGAGTAGCTTGGGACTACAGACGCCCGCCACCTCGCCTGGCTAATTTTTTGTATCTTTTAGTAGAGAAGGGGTTTCATCGTGTTAGCCAGGATGGTCTCGATTTCCTGACCTCATGATCCGCCCGTCTCGGCCTCCCAAAGTGCTGGGATTACAGGCTTGAGCCACCACGCCCGGCCTTCATTGCGTATTTCTTTTAGGTAGTTTGTAGTTTCAGTTTGGAATTCTTCTTGAAGGAATATTTTGGAGGATGTTTCTTAGTTTTCAAATACTTACGTATTTTTTAAAGTCACATTTTGATTATTTATTTCTATTTGTTAAGAGAATGTGTCCCTAAAATGTATACTTAGACAAATGTGTTTATGACCAAATGAATAAGGAATTTTGTAATACTTGGACACACATGTGTGTGTGTATATATTCCTTTTTCAAATGACAAAGATTTATCTAATAACTACACACGTTTGATTACATTATGTCCTTTCTCCTTTTTGTCTTTTATATCTAATTCTGAAAGATTTATTAAATTCCCTCATTCTAATATAATTTTTAGAATTTTTTGCATTTCTAATAATTTCCATTTATATATTTACCTGTCACATTTTTAAATTTAAGTTTACTGTATTTTCCTATTTATTTATTTATTTATTTATTGAGACAGGGCCTCACCTCATCCCCCAGGCTGGACAGTGGCACAATCTCGGCTCATTTTAACCTTGACCTCCCGTATTCAAGGGATCCTCCTGCCTCAGCTCCCCAAGTAGCTGGGACTATAGGCACATGCCCAGCTAATTTTTGTGTTTTTTGTAGAGACAGGGTTTTACCATGTTGCTCAGGTTGGTCTCCAACTCCTAAGCACAGTGATTCACCTGCCTCAGCCTCCCAAAGTGCTAGGATTATAGGCATGAGCCATTGCACCTTGCCAAGTTTATTATATTTTCTTTAAACATTGTTCATTTAATGTTATTTGTATCTATGTGTTTCTTTTTGGATATTTAATCTTAAATCTATGTTTTCAGATATTAATAATTTGTGATTGTGATATCTTTTTGCTAGTATTCATTTATTGTAGTATTCATTTATTGTAGTATTCACTTTTTTCCTAAGCCTTATATCTCTAGTAAGAAAAAAAGAAAAATAGCCTTACTAGAGAAGGTAAATGAGGATAATAATATATGCTCTTTTATAAGGCTGAAAGAAGATAATGGCTGGGAGAGTTTTGTAAATCATAAAGAACTACACATATAACAAATATTGTTCATTCTGCTACTGGGTCTGTGGACCTGCCTACGTTGTTGCTCTCTGACTTCAATTATACATTCTGGGCAGACCAGATCTATTATCTATTAATTATCTATCTATCTATAATCTATCCATTTTCTATCTATCTATCTCTTCTATCTAGATTATGATTCTAACCAATTTAATCATTAGCAGTGGGCTGTGTCTACTATTCCAACATAACTATATCACACACCTGCTCATTTTCATTGACAATACCAGATAGAATATTTATGCCATTACTATTTTGGAACCCATAAAGTATTGAGTGAAAAGTATGTTTATTTTTATTTTCCTACTATTGTTATCTAAAAACATATACAGTGTTTCAAGAAAACAAGCTACTGTGAAGCATCAAATAAGAAATACTCTGGTTGGGGGCTGAGGTGGAGAGCCAGCACTTTTTTTTTTTTTTTTTTTTAACATCAATGTTTATTTTAAGTTCCAGGGTACGTGTGTGGGATGTACAGGTTTGTTACATAGGTAAACACGTGCCATGGTGATTTGCTGCACAGATCAACCCATCACCTAGGTATTAAGCCAAGCATCCATTAACTATTCTTCCTGATGCTGTTCCTTGCCCTGCACCCCTGACGCCAAGCATCCATTAACTATTCTTCCTGATGCTGTTCCTTGCCCTGCACCCCTGACAGGGCCCAGTATGGGCTCTTCCCTCCTCATATGTCCATGTGTTCTCATCGTTCAGCTCCCACTTATAAATGAGAACATGCAGTGTTTGGTTTTCTGCTCCTTTGCTAATTTCCTGAGGATAATGACTTCCAGCTCCATTCATGTCCCTGCAAAGGACATGATCTCATTCCTTTTTATTGCTGCATAGTATTCCATGGTATATATATGTATCACAGTTTCTTTATCCAGTCTATCATTGATGGGCATTTGGATTGATTTCATGTCTTTGGTATTGTGAATAGTGCTACAATAAACATACATGTGCATGTATTTTTATAATAGAACGATTTATATTCCTTTAGGTATATATCTAGTAATGGGATTGCTGGGTCAAATGGTATTTCTGCTTCTAGATCTTTGAGGAATCATCATACTGTCTTCCACAATGGTTGGAGTAATTTACATCCCCACTAATAGTATAAAATATTTCCTTTTTCTCCACACCTCACCAGCATCTGTTGTTTCTTGACTTTTTAACAATCATCATTCTGCCTGGTGTGAGATGGTATCTCATTATGGTTTTGATTTGCATATCCCTAATGAGAAATTTCTCTAATTGAACTTTTTTTCATGTTTGTTGGCTGCATGAATGTCTTCTTTTGAGAAGTGTCTGTTCATGTCCTTTGTCCACTTTTTAATGGGATTTTTTTTTCTTGTAAATTTGTTTAAGTTCCTAGTAGACTCTGGATGTTAGACCTTTGTCAGATTGATAGATTGCAAAAATTTTCTCCCATTCTATAGGTTGTTTGTTTACTCTGACGATAGTTTCTTTTGCTGTGAAGAAGCTCTTTAGTTTAATTAGATCTCATTTGTCAGTTTTTGCTTTTGTTGCCATTTTTTTTGGTGTGTTTGTCATGAAATCTTTGCCCGTGACTATGTCCTGAATGGTATTGCCTAGAGTTTCTTCTAGGGTTTTTATTGCTTTGGGTTTTACATTTAAGTCTTTAATCCATCTTGGGTGAATTTTTGTATAAGGTATAAGGAGGGATTCTAGTTTCTATTTTCTGCATATGGCTAGACAGTTTGTGAGGCAATATTTATTAAAGAGGGAATCATTTCCCCATTGCTTGTTTTTGTCAGGTTTGTTGAAGGTCAGATGGTTGTAGGTATGCAGTCTTATTTCTGAGTGTTTTATTCTGTTCCCTTGGTCTATTTGTCTGTTTTTATACCAGTATCATGCTGTTTTGGTTACTGTAGCCTTGTAGTATAGTTTGAAGTCAGGTAGGGTGATGCCCCCAGCTTTGTTCTTTTTGTTTAGGATTGACCTGGCTATACGGGCTCCTTTTTGGTTCCATATGAATTTTAAAATAGTTTTTTTCTAACTCTGTGAAGAATGTCAATGGTAGTTCAATGGGAATAGCATTGAATCTGTAAATTACTTTGGGCACTATGGCCATTTTCACAATATTAATTCTTCCTATCCATGAACATGGAATGTTTTTCCATTTTTTTTTTTGTGGGTCCTCTCTGATTTCCTTGAGCAGTGGTTTGTCATTCTCCTTGAAGAGGTCCTTCACTTCCCTTTGTTAGGTGTATTCCTAAGTATTTTACTCTGTTTGTAGCAATTATAAATGGGAGTTCATTCATGATTTGGCTCTCTGCCTGTCTGTTGTTGATGTATAGCAATGCTAGCGATTTTTGTACATTGATTTTTGTATCCTGAGACTTTGCTGAAGTTACTTATCAGCTTAAGAAGCTTTTGGGCTGAGACAATGGGGTTTTCTAGATATAGGATCATGTCATCAGCAAACAAACATAATTTGAGTTCTTCTCTTTCTATCCGAATACCCTTTTTTTCTTTCTCTTGCCTGATAACCCTGGCCAGAACTTCCAATACTATGTTGAATAGGAGGGGAGCCAGGATTTTAAAATTGTTCTTAAATCACAATAAAATTATAGTTGCAAGCAGTCACATGACAAAATGCCTCTAGCACAACTTCCACTCATTCCCATGTGGTTAAAAAAACGTGAAATTACAGACTTGAAAGCTTGTTTTTTTCTCCAACATGTTTCTACCTTGTCAGTGGTCACTTCTTTTTATGTCCATAATCTAATTCCTTCTTTGTTTCTGAACAATCTTCTGGATACTAGAACAGAAATATCCATTTATTTTAAATCTTATTTTGTCCCTTGGCTTTAAGTGTGGTTCTTGTAAACAACTTGTGTAAGTTAAAAAAATCCATTATGACAGTGTATGTCTTTTTATAGGGGAATGCAATTCATTCATTACATTTGCATTCACACTGGTACTTAAGCTTTATGTTTAATATATATACATATTAGTCTGGGTTCTCCAGATAGAACCAGCAGGAATACACACACACTCTCTCTCTCTCTCACACACACACACACACACACCTCTGCCATAAGGAATTGACTGATGTGATTATAGAAGCTGAGAATTGCAAGAATTGATTATGGAAGCTGAGAATTGCAAGATCTGCAGCTGGAGATATGCTCCTGGAGACCCAGGAGAGTCAATGGTGTAAGTTCCAGCCTGAGTCTGGCTGAGTCCAAAGGGAGAAGAAGCCCAATGTCCCAGCTCAAAGACAGGCAGAGAGAAAGAATTCTTTCTTACTCATCCTTTTATTCTATTCAGGTCTTCAATGGATTGGATGAGGCTCACCCACGATTGGGAGGACAATCTGTTTTCTTCAGTCTATCAATTCAAATGTTAATCTTACCCAAAAACATCCTCACAGACACATCCAGAAATGTTTAACCAAATAACTGGGCATCTCATGGTCCAGTCAAGTGGATATATAAAATTAACCATCACAAGTGTGCCCCTTGTCAACGTGGACACCTCCTCAAACCATGCTTATTTCCAAATAAATATAATAACAAAGTGATAATTCTGCCTAACAGGGTACAGCTATCCTGCATACCAGCAGAAACACACTAACCCCTCCCCCAGAAGAGGAGGTAAAATCCTAGAATGATGTTTACCCTTCTGATATCTCATAACTTAAATACTATAATTGAAATACTTAACTACATTTAAATATTATGATATAAAGTTAATTCATGTTATGTTACATAAGGGAATTAGAAAGGGAATAAAGCAAAAGTATTTGCATATATGTGTATATGTATATTAATGCACACAAACATATTCATAGCAAGATAACTCATAATTACAATCTCATTTCTGTAACTGATCACATGATTGTAGCTGGTATTTGTAACTACTGACAAATACCATTACCCATTCTGCATTCCCTTTGCCTTCAGCAAGCACTTTAGCTGGTTGTGATTCTTTACCTGGTGGGGTGAACCAAGCCTTCATTCCTGAAGTGTCTGGACCATTAGCAGTGCTGCCTATATTGGGTTGTTGTAATTTTACACTGACCTTAATCACAGGGCATGGTCATACTAAAAGAAGCCCTAAGGTATCTCCTGTATTCCAGACACTCTCTCCCTTAACTCTATTGTGGAGTAGTAGTCCCAATTCCCTTTGGTAGTCAGGATAAATCACTCTAGCCAGATCAGTAACTCCCCTTTTTTGTCTATTGGTTCAGAGGCATGGAGATCCCCAGTGGCCAGGCGGCAGTCTTTCACTCTGCGGTTTTCGAGTCCTTGATGGTGGCACCGTCTCCGCAGTCCCACCAGAGATGTGGTATTGTTTCTGATTTACTATTTTCCTAGGTGGAGTCAGCTCTAATGGCTTCCATTTGGTCTTTCCCACAATAATAACCCTCACTACACAGGTTAGGGAACTAATGTGGGGATTCTGCCGACTGCTGAGTATATCTATTTCAACTATGCATTCCAGAACAGAGGTACACCTGATAGCAGCAGCAGCCTGTCTGGAGCAGCTGCTGCCATGACACTGGCTGCAGCAGGGGAGGCCCAGCTAGGGCTGCGTGCTCCATAGAGCCACAGGGACCCAGGAACAGGTGGAAGCCCCGTCCCCTTCCAAGTTGGCAGGTGAGAGCACTGCCCTCCTGGGTGCAGCTGCAGCTGCTCAGCCATGGCTGCATACTGGGCATCCCTGTACTCTCTGGGGCCCAGGAAACCCCCATTACCCACAGGCTTAGAAGTGCCTGGTCCTGCTGCTTGGCCTCTCCCTGCTCCCAGTGCCAGCTCTGATTTTGGAGCAAAGTTCTGGCTGAGTCCTGGATGCTGTCTGACCTGGCTGGGTGTGCACACACTCGGGGTGGTGCTGACATGTCAGCCCCCTGCTGCCTTAGCCTTCTCCAGACATTGGTTACTGATGAGCTCAGGAGGGAGGCCAAGGGAGTGCTGAGGGTGGGTGGGCACAGGCTTGCAGGTGCTCTTTGGTCCAAACAGCGTAGGTGTCATGGATGACATGTAGATGGTGGCAGGAGGCAGGCAGGCTCCTGGGCGGAAGGAGACAGGTCCCTGGTGAAGTCCCTTCAAGCCAGGGGCCACCTGAATCATGGGGGTTGGGCTGTCAGTGCTGAGTGGAGTCTGCAGCCTGGAGTGAGAACTTATGGTCCTTCTTCTGGGCCCACCCATGGCTGCCTGTGGACAAATCAGCATGCACTTCCTCCCTTCTGAACTGCATAAAAACCCTAGACTCAGTCATACTCACAGAGACAACCTGATGACCTGCCTGCAGATAGGAGCTACCCACTCCGGGTCTCCTCTCTGCTGAGGGCTGCACATTGGTCAGGACAACCTCCCTGTGGATAGGAGCTACCCACTCTGGGTCTCCTCTCTGTTGAGAGCTGACACTCGTTGGGATGACTTGCCTGCAGATAGGAGCTATGCACTCCAGGTCTCCCAAGAGCTGTAATGTTGCTCAATAAAGAACCTCTTTGCCTTGCTTACCCTCCAGTTGTCTGCATACCTCATTCTTCCTGGACGCAGGATAAGAACTTGGGAGGTGCCAAATGACAGGACTGAAAAAGCTGTAACACAAACAGGGCTGAAACATACCCCATCACTCGCCATGTTGCAGGTGACAAGAAGGAAAGAAGAGCTGCGAGATGTTGAGGAGCCCAGACCTAGGAGCTCCTTGGGTCAGGATTGTGATACCTTCTTTGGGGCTCTGCAGTTCCTGGCATCTCCAAGCTTCTGGGTACCATGTTCCCCGGTGCCCATAGTGGAAGCCACTTGCAGTGTGCTTGGTCCAGCTGCAGCCTCGCATGGAGCTGGCACCTGTGCCAGTGCCTGGACCTGCCTGTCTCACTGCAGCCAGCATGCCTGGCTGTGTGCAGTGGCCAGACCCCATGCTCACTCACACGCCCCTTGCCACTCTGCGCCTGGCTCACCTTTGGGAGGCATGAGATCTGGGCTGGTAGCAGAAGCCAAGTGCAGCCTGCCTGGCTGGGTGGGTGGAATGAGCCCAGTGGGCCCGAGCCAAACTTGGGCAAAGGCGCCACCAGCCACAGAGGTTTCCGGCTGGCAAAGCGACACCCCAAGGATTCTGCGACACAACCCACAGCATGGGTTCAGTGACACACTGAGCCAACTGTGAGTTGGACTTGAGCTAAAACTCAGTTGATCACTGGACCTAAACCTATACTCTGACTGGTGGAGTATAGTGACATAGTGAGTTACCTGAAATTAGTGTCAACTCAAGGCCAGTGTCTAGTAGTCTCTGGAAAGTCTGATTATTTCCTTTCCCCCATGCACAGTTACCCTGATAGAAGGCCATAGGTCTTTTTAGGGAAGTCTGGGAAAAAAGATTAACAATATAAATTCTTGGCAGTGTCTGGGGTCCTTCTTTAAGGAGACTCAGCCTCTTCCTTCAAGGGGTTCTGGGCCTGTAAACTGGCTCTGTAAGTCTGGGAACTGACTGAGGGGTTGTGACAGTCTGCTTTTATAATTCAGGTTAGACTTTTATTCAGGTGACCTATAACTTTTTTGCTATCAGATGAGAATAGGCTTCCTATTTCACTTCTAGCTTTCGTGGGGAAATAGTTTAATCTTAGGTAAATAACCTGATTCTCAACAACATAGTTTTGCCCATTAGTAGGTATCCACTGATGATTCATAGTTGCCAGTTCCTGGCTTGGCAATTTCATCATTCTTTCTACAATTATTAGATGGAATTCTACTTCTCTACTTATATACATATTTGTTTGTTTGTTTATTTAGTGAGACACAGTCTCACTCTGTCGCCCTGGCTGAAGGGCAGTGGCGTGATCTCAGTTCCCTGCAACCTCCACCTCCCAGGTTCAAGTGATTCTCATGTCTCAGCCTCCTGAGTAGCTGGGATTACATGCCCATGCCACCATGCCCAGCTAATTTTTCATTTTATTTTTATCACCATGGCTTCATAAGCTTCATATATTCTTATCTTATTCTGTGGGTTATAATCCATTACCATCACTATTTATGTATTTTTGCCCAAGTGAAGCCAGTGGGTGCCCCTTGAAGTTGGCTTCTGTGTCCTTTTTCACATGTTCTCCCATCATTCTTTAAGGATTTCCTTACTGTCTAGTATAACAATATGTTGGAGGATTGTTTTGTACTTTACTTGACACACCCCTAGAAGCAGCCCTGAATGTTTTAGTGGAGAATGGTACTTGGAAACCAAGATTTGGGTATTTAGTGTGCTCATTACTACTAGCTATCACTGCTTCTAAGCCAGCTCAGATGGCAGAGTTAGGAAATACACATATGCATGCTTGTGTGTATATATACATATATCTCTATGTCACATATATACACACATTGCTTTTTTAAAGAAAAAATAAGTTTTTTTTTTCTTTGTGGACAAAATAGTCTTTCTTATACAGAATATTAACGACAAGGTTTAAAAATTATTTTCTATTCCTCATTGCCTTTGTTTCATCTGTGCTTCCACTTTTCTTTTTTGTCATTTAGGTCTCTGTCTCCTTCATGTGGAATGTTGCCTGAAACATCCAGTGGTCACTGATTGATTTCATATTTAAGAGTGATGCGCAGCCGGGCATGATGGCCTATGCCTGTAATACCACCACTTTGGGAGACCGAGACGGGCGGTTCATGATGTCAAGAGATCAAGACCATCCTGGCCAACATGGTGAAACCCAGTCTCTACTAAAAATACAAAAATTAGCTGGGTGTAATGGCATGTGCCTGTAGTCCCAGCTACTCACGAGTCTGAGGCAGGAGAATTGCTTAAACCCCAGGAGGCAGAGGTAGGAGTGAGCTGAGATCGTGCCACTGCACTCCAGCCTGGTGATAGAGCAAGATTCCATCTCAAAAAAAAAAAAAAAAAAAAAAAAGGGTGATGCACAAGGGATTATTCTGTATAATGCTGAAATAGTTTATTCAGACCCACCTTTCCATGAAAACAACTACAGATGTTGGGGGAATGTACAAAGAGAAAAATAACTTGTTAAAAGCAACATAAATGGGAAAACATATTCATATAACCATTTTGGAGGGAAACTTGGAGAATCAACAAAACTACCTATGCACTTACCTTTTGACTCAGCAATCGAACATCTAGAGTTTACCCTGAAGATACACTGCTAACAATGTGAAAATGCATATGCAGTTATTAATTGCAGCATTATTTGCAACTGCAAAATATGTGAAACAATCTAAGTATCCATACATAGGAGAGTGGTTAAATAAGCTATGCTACATCCACAGAAGATAAAATTATGCAGTATAATAAATAACAAGGAAGAGTTCTATGGACTGACTTGAAGTGATTTCCAGGATATATTGTTACATGAAAAAGCAAAACATAGAACAATATATATTCCATAATACATCTTTTGTGTAAAAAGTGGGGGAGGGGAATAAGAAAATATATATGTTTTGCTTATTTGTGGGAAAAAAAAAGAAAGAAATTTAGGAAGAATAGACTGGAAACTAATGAGATTGCTTACCAAAGCCGATCGGTAAGATGTGGGTAGAAAATGTGAGAGTATGAGAATAAGATAAAAATGATGAAGAAGTGGTATTTCTTTGACATAGTTTAAAAATATATTCTGAATGTTAGAACCATGTTAATGTTTCACATACTTAATTAAAGAAAATATACTCAAAGAAAACATCAACAAGGACAGGGAATTAAAAAAAGTAGAACACAAAAACAAATGAACCCAGCTATACTTTATTTTATTTATTTATTTATTTTTTAATTGTACTTTAAGTTCTAGGGTATCTGTGCACAATGTGCAGGTTTGTTACATATGTATACCTGTGCCATGTTGGTGTGCTGCACCCATTAACTCATCATTTACATTAGGTATATCTCCTAAGGCTATCCTTCCCCCTTCCCCCACCCCACGACAGGCCCCAGTGTGTGATGTTCCCCTTCCTGTGTCCAAGTGTTCTCATTGTTCAGTTCTCACCTATGAGTGAGAACATGTGGTGTTTGGTTTTCTGTCCTTGCAATAGTTTGCTCAGAATGATGGCTTTCAGCTTCATCCATTTCCCTACAAAGGACATGAACTCATCCTTTTTAATGGCTGCATAGTATTCCATGGTGTATATATGCCACATTTTCTTAATCCAGTCTATCATTGATGGACACTTGGGTTGGTTCCAAGTCTTTGCTATTGTGAATAGTGCCACAATAAACATACGTGCACATGTGTCTTTATCGTAGCATGATTTATAATCCTTTGGGTATATCCCCAGTAATGGGATGGCTGGGTCAAATGGTATTTCTAGTTCTAGATCCTTGAGGAATCGCCACGCTGTCTTCCACAATGGTTGAACTAGTTTACAGTCCCACCAACAGTGTAAAAGTGTTCCTATTTCTCCACATCCTCTCCAGCACCTGTTGTTTCCTGACTTTTTAATGATTGCCATTCTAACTGGTGTGAGATGGTATCTCATTGTGGTTTCGATTTGCATTTCTCTGATGGCAAGTGATGATAAGCATTTTTTCATGTGTCTATTGGTTGCATGAATGTCTTCTTTTGAGAAGTGTCTGTTCATATCCTTCACTCACTTTTTGATGGGGCTGTTGAATTTTTTCTTGTAAATTTGTTTAAGTTCTTTGTAGATTCTGGATATTAACCCTTTGTCAGATGGGTAGATTGTAAAATTTTTCTCCCATTCTGTAGGTTGCCTGTTCACTCTGATGGTAGTTTCTTTTGCTGTGCAGAAGCTCCTTTGTTTAACTTGATCCCATTTGTCAATTTTGGCTTTTGTTGCCATTGCTTTTGGTGTTTTAGTCATGAAGTCCTTGCCCATGCCTATGTCCTGAATGGTATTGCCTAGGTTTTCTTCTAGGGTTTTTATGGTTTTAGGTCTAACATTTAAGTCTTTAATCCATGTTGAATTAATTTTTGTATAAGGTGTAAGGAAGGGATCCAGTTTCAGCTTTCTACACATGGCTAGCCAGTTTTCCCAGCACCATTTATTAAATAGGGAATCCTTTCCCCATTTCTTGTTTTTGTCAGGTTTGTCAAAGATCAGATGGTTGTAGATGTGTGGCATTCTTTCTGAGGGCTCTGTTCTGTTCCATTGGTCTATATCTCTGTTTTGGTACCAGTACCATGGAGTTTTGGTTACTGTAGCCTTGTAGTATAGTTTGAAGTCAGGTAGCATGATGCCTCCAGCTTTGCTCTTTGGGCTTAGAATTGTCATGGCAATGCGGGCTCTTTTTTGGTTCCATATGAACTTTAAAGTAGTTTTTTCCCAATTCTGTGAAGAAAGTCATTGGTAGCTTGATGGGGATGGCATTGAATCCACAAATTACCTTGGGCAGTATGGCCATTTTCACGATATTGATTCTTCCAATCCATGAGCATGGAATGTTCTTCCATTTGTTTGTGTCCTCTCTTATTTCGTTGAGCAGTGGTTTGTAGTTCTCCTTGAAGAGGTCCTTCACATCCCTTGTAAGTTGGATTCCTAGGTATTTTATTCTCTTTGAAGCAATTGTGAATGAGAGTTCACTCATGATTTGGCTGTTTTTCTGTTGTTGGTGTATAGGAATGCTTGTGATTTTTGCACATTGATTTTGTATCTTGAGACTTTGCTGAAGTTGCTTATCATCTTAAGGAGATTTTGGGCTGAGACAATGGGGTTTTCTAAATATACAATCATGTCATCTGCAAACAGGGACAATTTGACTTCCTCTTTTCCTAATTGAATACCCTTTATTTCTTTCTCCTGCCTGACTGCCCTGGCCAGAACTTCCAACATTATGTTGAATAGGAGTGGTGAGAGAGGGCATCCGTGTCTTGTGCCAGTTTTCAAAGGGAATGCTTCCAGTTTTTGCCCATTCAATATGATATTGGCTGTGGGTTTGTCATAAATAGCTCTTATGATTTTGAGATACGTCCCATCAATACCTACTTTATTGAGAGTTTTTCGCATGAAGGGCTGTTGAATTTTGTCAAAGGTCTTTTCTGCATCTGTTGAGATAATCATGTGGTTTTTGTCTTTGGTTCTGTTTATATGACGTTTATTGATTTGCATATGTTGAACCAGTCTTGCATCCCAGGGATGAAGTCAATGTGATCATGGTAGATAAACTTTTTGATGTGCTGCTGGATTCGGTTTGCCAGTATTTTACTGAAGATTTTTGCATTGATGTTCATCAGGGATATTGGTCTAAAATTCTTTTTTTGTTGTGTCTCTGCCAGGCTCTGGTATCAGGATGATGCTGACCTCAGTAAAAGAGTCAGGGAGGATTCCCTCTGTTTCTAATGATCGGAATAGTTTCTGAAGGAATGGTACCAGCTCCTCTTTGTACCTCTGGTAGAATTCGGCTGTGAATCCATTTGGTCCTGGACTTTTTTTGGTTGGTAGCCTATTAGTTATTTCCTCAATTTCAGAGCCTGTTATTGCTCTATTCAGGGATTCAACTTCTTCCTGGTTTAGTCTTGGGAGGGTGTGTATGTCCAGGAATTTATCCATTTCTCCTAGATTTTCTAGTTTATTTGCATAGAGGTGTTTATAGTATTCTCTGATGGTAGTTTGTATGTCTGTGGGATCGGTGGTGATATCCCCTTTATCATTTTTTATTGCATCTCTTTGATTCTTCTCTCTTTTCTTCTTTATTAGTCTTGCTAGCAGTCTATCAATTTTGTTGATCTTTTCAAAAAACCAACTCCTGGATTCATTGATTTTTTGAAGGTTTTTTTTGTGTCTCTATCTCCTTCAGTTCTGCTCTGATCTTAGTTATTTTTTGCCTTCTGCTAGTTTTCAAATGTGTTTGCTCTTGCTTCTCTAGTTCTTTTAATTGTGATGTCAGGGTGTCAATTTCAGATCCTTCCTGCTTTCTCTTGTGGGTATTTAGTGCTATAAATTTCCCTCTACACACTGCTTCAAATGTGTCCCAGAGATTCTGGTATGTTGTGTCTTTGTTCTTATAGGTTTCAAAGAACATCTTTATTTTGCCTTCATTTGGTTATGTACCCAGTAGTCATTCAGGAGCAGGTTCTTCAGTTTTTATATAGTTGAGCGATTTTGAGTGAGTTTCTTAATCCTGAGTTCTATTTTGATTGTACTGTGGTCTGAGAGACAGTTTGTTATAATTTCTCTTGTTTTACATTTGCTGAGGAGTGCTTTACTTCCAACTATGTGGTCAGTTTTGGAATAAGTGTGATGTGGTGCTGAGAAGACTGTATATTCTGTTGATTAGGGGTGGAGAGTTCTGTATATGTCTATTAGGTCCGCTTGGTGCAAAGCTGAGTTCAATTCCTGGATATCCTTGTTAACTTTCTGTCTCATTGATCTGTCTAATGTTGATAGTGGGGTGTTAAAGTCTCCCATTATTATTGTATGGGAGTCTAAGTCTCTTTGTAGGTCTCTAAGGACTTGCTTCATGAATCTGGGTGCTCCCGTATTGGGTGCATATATATTTACGATAATTAGCTGTTCTTGTTGAATGGATCCCTTTACCATTATATAATGGCCTTCTTTGTCTCTTTTGATCTTTGTTGGTTTAAAGTCTGTTTTATCAGAGACTAGGATTGCAACCCCTGCTTTTTTTTGTTTTCCATTTGCTTGGTAGATCTTCCTCCATCCCTTTAATTTGAGCCTATCTGTGTCTCTGCACATGAGATGGGTCTTCTGATTAAAGCACACTGATGGGTCTTGACTCTTTATCCAATTTGCCAGTCTGTGTCTTTTAATTGGAGCATTTAGCCCATTTACATTTAAGGTTAATATTGGTATGTGTGAATTTGATACTGTCATTATGATGTTAGCTGGTTATTTTGCTCGTTAGTTGATGCAGTTTCTTCCTAGCATCAATGGTCTTTACAATTTGGCATGTTTTTGCAGTGGCTGGTACTGGTTGTTCCTTTCCATGTTTAGTGCTTCCTTCAGGAGCTCTTGTAAGGCAGGCCCGGTGGTGACAAAATCTCTCAGCATTTGCTTGTCTGTAAAGGATATTATTTCTCCTTCACTTATGAAGCTTAGTTTGGCTGGACATGAAATTCTGGGTTGAAAATTCTTTTCTTTAAGAATGTTGAATATTGGCCCCCACTCTCTTCTGTCTTGTAGAGTTTCTGCCGAGAGATCCCCCGTTAATCTGATGGGCTTCCCTTTGTGGGTAACCCGACCTTTCTCTCTGACTGCCCTTAACATTTTTTCCTTCATTTCAACTTTGGTGAATCTGACAATTATGTGTCTTGGAGTTGCTCTTCTCGAGGAGTATCTTTGTGGTGTTGTCTCTATTTCCTGAAGTTGAATGCTGGCCTGCCTTGCTAGCTTAAGGAAGTTCTCCTGGATAATATCCTGCAGAGTGTTTTCCAACTTGCTTCCATTCTCCCTGTCACTTTCAGGTACACCAATCAGACTTTTCACATAGTCCCATATTTCATGGAGGCTTTGTTCATTTCTTTTCACTCTTTTTTCTCTAAACTTCTCTTCTCACTTCATTTCATTCATTCGATCTTTAATCACTGATATCCTTTCTTCCACTTGATAGAATTGGCTACTGAAGCTTGTCCATGTGTCATGTAGTTCTCGTGTCATGGTTTTCAGCTCCATCAGGTCATTTAAGGTCTTCTCTATGCTGTTCATTCTAGTTAGCCATTCGTCTTATCTTTTTTCAAGGTTTTTATCTTCTTTGCAATGGGTTCGAACATCCTCCTTTAGTTCAGAGAAGTTTGTTATTATCAATTGTCTGAAGTCTTCTTCTCTCAAATCCTCAGTCATTCTCCATCGAGCTTTGTTCTGTCACTGGCGAAGAGCTGCGTTTCTTTGGAGGTGAAGAGGTGCTCTGATTTTTAGAATTTTCAGCTTTTCTGCTCTGGTTTCTCCCCATCTTTGTGGTTTTATCTACCTTTGGTCTTTGATGATGGTGACATACAGATGCAGTTTTGGTGTGGATGTCCTTTCTGTTTGTTAGTTTTCCTTCTAACAGTCAGGACCCTCAGCTGCAGGTCTGTTGGAGTTTGCTGGAGGTCCACTCCAGACCCTGTTTGCCTGGGTATCACCAGTGGAGGTTGCAGAACAGCAAATATTGCAGGATGGCAAATGTTTCTGCCTGATCCTTCCTCTTCCTCTAGAGCCTTTGTCTCAGAAAGGCACCTGGCCATATGAGGTGTCAGTCGGTCCCTACTGGGAGGTGCCTCCCAGTTAGGCTACTCAGAGGTCAGGGATGCACTTGAGGAGGCAGTCTGTTCGTTCTCAGATCTCAAACTCCATGCTGGGAGAAACACTACTCTCTTCAAAGCTGTCAGACAGGGACGTCTAAGCCTGCAAAAGTTTCTGCTGCTGTTTGTTCAGCTATGCCCTGCCCTCAGAGATGGAGTCCACAGAGGCAGGCAGGCCTCCTTGAGCTGTAGTGGGCTCCACCCAGTTTGAACTTCCTGGCCATTTTGTTTACCGCCTCAGCAGTGGCGGACCCCTCTCCCCCAGCCTCGCTGCCGCCTTGCAGTTCGATCTCAGACTGCTGTGCTAGCAGTGAGTGAGGCTCCCTGGGCATAGGACCCTCTGAGCCAGGCACGGGATATAATTTCCTGGTGTGCCGTTTGCGAAGACCACTGGAAAAGCACAGTATTAGGGTGGGAGTGTCCCGATTTTCCAGGTACCATCTGTCACGGCTTCCCTTGGCTAGGATAGGGAATTCCCTGACCCCTTGCGCTTCCCAGGTGAGGTGATGCCCTGCTCTGCTTTGGCTCAGGCTCTGTGGGCTGCACCCACTTTCTGACAAGCCCCAGTGACATGAACCCGGTACCTCAGTTGGAAATGCAGAAATCACCCATCTTCTGCATTGCTCATGCTGGGAGCTGTCGACTAGAGCTGTTCCTATTTGGCCATCTTGGAACCTCTCCCAAACCCAGCTCTATTTTAAATGGATAACATGACCACACTGAAAGAGGACGGGAGTAATAGTCAACACAGTATTTTGACTACATGCCCTCAGGTTAAAGACCAAAAGAACTGTAAACAAATATTATGCTCTTGTGAGTAGATATGGGTTAGCAATTATGAAGCACTTTTATGTATATTATAAAATTGGGTAAGTAAGTAAATATATTGTAGATAATAAGAACCAGGAGAAGAGAGTTAATATATGAAAAGGGGGAAGGTTAGAATGGACTCTGAGTTGTTGTATTAAAATTTGCCTATGCATAACTATGCACTGGTAGAGATGTATCTACCTGTATGTATATATATCTCTATATCTATAGAGAGATAAACACACACATACATACACACGTTTTCTCATATATTCACAAGAAAACTTCAGATCAACATCTCTCATGAACACAGATATGAAAAGCCTTAACAAAATATTAGCAAGTAAAATCCAGTAGTCCATAAAAAAGGATAATACTGTACAAAGAAGTCAGGCTTATCTCAGGAATATAGGGCTGGTTCAGCATTCAAAATTAATCAATGTACCTCACTATATGAGTAGACTAGATAAGAAAAAACCTATCAGTAAATGAAGAAAAAACACTCAAGAAAATTCAACATCTACTCATAATTTTAAAAAACTCATACAAACTGGAAGTTGAAAGGAATTTCCTTAACTTAATAAAAGATGATTATGAAAAACTTCCAACTAACATCATACTTCATGGCAAGATACTGAATACTTTCCCTATAAAAATACAGAAAAAGGCAAAGGTGTTTTCAATTAACACCTTTACTTAACATCATCTTGGAAGTTGTAGCTAGTTCAATGAGGCAAGAAAAAGGAATAAAAGGCATATACAGTGGAAAGGAGAAAAGAAACACACACACACACACCCCTACCTGGAACTAATAAGTGGGTTTAGCAAGGTCACAGGATATAAGGTTAACATACAAAAGTCAATTTTAATCTTCTACATCACCAATAAAAACTAGAATCTAAAATTTAAAAAACTACTATTTACAATAACACTAAAAGAGTACTTAGGTATAAGTCTTATAATATATGTGGAAGATTTGTATGTAGAAGACTATACAATACCAATGCAACAAAGATCTAGATGACTGAAGAAAGATACTAAGTTCATGGATTGAAAGACTTAATATTTGAAAGGTGTCCATGTTTCCCAAATTATATATGCAACACAACACAAATAAAAATCCAAACAAACTTTTTAATAGGTATCAATATGTAGATTATAAAATATATACAATCTATGTAATGTACACAGAACCAAAGGAATAGCCAAGGCAACTCTTAAAAAGGAAAATATACTTGGAAGATGCATGTGTCCTGATTTCAAGACTATTACAGTAATTATGATAGTGTGAGACTGGTGAAATGATAAATACACACATCAATAGAACAGAATAGAAAAGTCAGAAATGAAAAAGTTGTCCTAAAACAAATGACCATCCATTTGAAAAAAACAAAACAAAACAAAAACCCAAATCACATAAACCTCAAACCTCATATACTTTACATCTTATACAAAAATTAAATCAAAATGGATCATAGGCCTACATGTAAAACATAATACTACACAACCTACAGAAAAACATCTAGAATATCTTCATGACCTTAGTTTTGGTTATAAATTTTTAGATACAATTTCAAAAGCCCAATCCACAAAAGAAAAAAAATATATAAATTGGACTTTACAAAAATGGAAAACTTTTGCTTTTTTCGATACTGTTGAAACAATGAAAAGACCAGCAACAGACTGGGAGAAAATGTTTGCAAATCATTTATCTGATAAAGCATTCATATCTAGAATGCATAAGGAATTCTTAAAACTCAATGACAAAAAAATCAACCTAATACAAAATTAATCCAATACCAAATAGACAAAGGATCTGAACAGATATTTTGCTAAAAATGTTTTATGAAGTTGGAAAATAAAATATAAAGGTTCTCAACATCATTTGTTATTGGGAAATGTAAATTAAAACAACAACTAGCTAAAACCGCCTGAGACCAATATCAAAATAGCTTAAGAATGTGGGGCAACAGAAATTCTCACTCATTATTCATGGAAATAAAAAAACTGGTACAGTCATTTTGGAAGACAGTATGAAAAGTTGTTATAAAGTTAATCATAGATTTGTATGACCTAGGCATCACACAGAATCTTTGCTACCTACAAAGATTACACACACACACACACACACACACACGTAATCCTTCATTCCTATTGTATGTAAAGACCATAAACCCATAAAAGTTGGGAACTTTTTCTGAGAATTAACAGATTTCATAGCTTTTTCAGATGCAGTATTATAAACCAAGGCAAATAAAATTCATTTTCCAAGTGTATCACACACTCCCAGGGCAACTAAATCGCAGATAGAACTTTGTAGTCTTATTGACTTGAAAAATCAGGCAATACAGTTTGGAGGGAAAACAGCAGCTGGGAAGTAAAGGAGGAGGTGGGAATCCTGGAAAGCAGAGAGACTCAGAACAGGAGGCAAATTCTGTGTACAAACTTTGCCCACATTTCTGACTCTTGTACCCATACAATGGGCAGACCCCAAGGGGCCAAATTTAGGCTAAAAGAATCTCTATATCAGAGGCTGGGCGAGGTGGCTCATGCCTGTAATCCCAAGCACTTTGGGAGGCCCAGGCAGGTGGATCACCTGAGGTCAGGAGTTCGAGACCAGCCTGGCCAACATGTTGAAACCCCGTCTCTACTAAAAATACAAAAATTAGCTGGGCGTGGTGGCACACACCTGTAATTGCAGCTACTCGGGAGGCTGAGGCAGGAGAATCACTTAAACCTGGGAGGCAGAGGTTGCAGTGAGCCAAGATAGCATCACTGCACTCCAGCCTGGGTGATGCAGCAAGACTCCGTCTCAAAACAAAACAACAACAACAACAAACAGGAACATGTGAGCCACAGACAAGAGAAAAGGTGATCCGTGGGAAGACCCTGAGAAGGAGCAATGGCTGGGATCAGCAGAAAAGGATTTGAAGATGATACTGAATGACATAAAAGTACGTGCTCACTGAATGAACACATAGGAAATCTCAGTAGAGAAAGAGAAACGGTAATAAAGAACCAAATAAAGATTATAGCACTTAATCCACCATCAGAATACATTTAAATGGATGGTCATCCAGAGTTATGGAAAATAATAACGCTAAAGTTTGCTTGCAAAGTATTGGGGTTGTCCGAGAAGTGCCATGGGGGTGTGTGTAGGTGGGGGTGATAAATGGGTCCATTTGTGAAGAACAGGGTAGAGAAAAGGAATAGCGAAGAATTAGTGTGTTATGGGGCGTTCTCAATGGAGGAAAATAGTTGGTATTTTCGTCTACAAATAAAACAAGAGTCATGTGTGATAAGACTTAAAAAGCAGGGGAAGGCCGGGCATGGTGGCTCACACCTGTAATCCTAGCACTTTGGGAGGCAGAGGCGGACTGATCACCTGAGGTCAGGAGTTCAAGACCGGCCAGCCAACATGGCGAAACCCCATCTCTACTAAAAATACAAAAAATTAGCCAGGTGTGATGGCACTCACCTGTAATACCAGTTACTTGGGAGGCTGAGACAGGAGAATTGCTTGAACCCGGGAGGGGAAGGTTGCAGTGAGTGAGATCGCGCCACTGCACTCCAGCCTGGGCAACAGAGGGAGACTTCATCGCAAAAACACAAAAACAAAACAAACAAAAAATAAAAAGCAGGGGAAAAGGGACTGTAGTGATTAAAGAGACGAAAACATACAAAGGAACATCAAAGTTAAAAGGGGAAGAAGTGGAATGATTAACAACTCTATTAAACTGAGAAAAATAAGGTAAATGAAAAAGAGAAACCATCCTTAAAGTAATAAGCACAGAGTAAGAGAATAAAATCAGTCTTAACTATGAATGAACTGAATAAACTCATTAAAGACAAAGACTGTTAGACTAGGTGAAAAATTGAAAACCAATAGTAAACTATCACGCACACAAAATTAAAGCAAACAAAGGGTGACCACATCACAAATAGATGGTGAGATTTTTTGAGTGCCAGCTTGGTGAAGTCAGACTAGAACGGCTACAGACATAAGGGAGTCTCCTTTCAGTGGAGATGAAAGACTCCCAGCATGCAAATCCTGTGGCAGCACAGGTGAGATTCTGCAGGGAATGGGTGATTTCCTGGCAATTCCAAGTCCCCAGATGGATCCAAGAACAACAGGAGCATTTGAAGTGAGCAATTGCCTGAGTAAAGATGGGAAGGAGGAACTGCCCAGAGGAAGGGGAGCCTCAAGCACCATCCGCCTTTTAGAGAGCAGGCTGAATTTCCCATAGTTAAGCTCTTTCAAAACGGCAAGAAAATGAACCCCATCCTCCACCCTCCTCCCTACCCAACCAGTCTTTCTGAAGCCAGAATAACTTGAGTTCCAAAGGCTAATAAATTCAGCAAAAAGGAAACTAGGTGCCGATTTTACATATTGATATGGAGTCAAAAGTTCAAAGTATTAGCATAGAGAATCCAGTAATGTGTCAACAACAAGCAGATAGTTCCCGGAATGCCAACCTGTTTCAACAAAGATGAAAACACCAATAAACGAAAGTAGAAAAACCTACATGGACGCATCAACAGATGCTGAAAAGGCATTTCCTAGAAGTCGGCAGCCAAACTTGGTAATTCTTGCATGTGATAAAGGCGACCGTCTGTTCTGCTTGGAGGGGGTTTCTTAACAGGAGGGGCCGGATGCAGGCGTCACATCAACGCCGCCCCAGGTCGCACATCTCGGCCGTCTGGGTTGTCCCAGAGCCGCAGGCCCCGCACCATCCGCGTCCTCGGCGCGGAGCCCGCAGCCAGCTGCGGCCGAGACCCGCGCGCCCGAGGAAGCGGCGCCCCGGATGGCGGAGAAGGTTGGTGGGTACAGGCTGCCCCTGGGCCGGAGCGCCCACGCAGGGCGAGCTGCACACCGCAGAGAACTGCGGTGGGGTCGCCAGACCGCCTTGCTCCGCGCCTGAGCGGGGCGCCCCGGCCCAACTCCCCCGAAGGAGGAGGGTCCAGGTGCCGCAGACTCAGAGCCCCTGGCCCGGCGCCGGGCAGGTCCTGGCATTCCTCTCTGGTAAGCCCCGTTATTTTGTGCGCAGTGTTTAGAGAAGAAAAGGTACTTCAGGAAACGATGTTACAGGAGAAACGCTTGGATTGTCCCCAAACTATCAGAGAGTATCTTATTAAAAAAAAAATCATTTCAGTTAACCTCAGGAATGAGACACCAATGCCTATCGCCATTATTATTTTTTGGAGGTTTTAGTAAAGGTAATAAGAATATGAAATAACTGGCATGGACACTAGAAAAATACTGTATTACTTTTGCTTTAAATTGCTCCCCAAACTGGATTTTCCAACTCGAACTCCATAGCACCTTGTTCTGTGGTTCCATGTATGTCTCCAAGGGTTAGCAGGGATCTTTTATTCCTTTGTGTATGTGTGGGGGTGGGTGGGGGGTGGGGTGGGGGAGAGAGCAGGGAGAGTGCGGGGGAGAGCAGGGAGAGGGAGGGGGAGAGCAGGGAGAGGGAGGGGGAGATAGAAACTTGATATGTCAATCCTAGCCACTTGTATGATTATCAAATAGCCATTGAAAACATTTATATTACATTAGCATCAATCGCTTTCAAAAATACTTATTCACTAGCAAATTATCAATAACTTAGATTTAACCAAGTTATTGGTAACTCCCTGTTTATAACCACATTTATCTTCTGCTTTCTGGAGATGTCCATATTGATTCGATTTTTGCTTCTCTAGGTTATTTGTAATTAAAAAAAATACAAAGTATGCTTTCTGAGTCCTTAAGTATCAGAACTGTGTCAGAACTCGTCTTTTGTTTCAACACCTGGTTGACAACTTCCACACCTGGTTCCACTGACTTCTTTCAGTGTTTCAAGTCTGTCTCATTCTCTTTCAAATTGTAGGTCTCTGGGACCTGTGTATTTTTTCTTTTTATCCGTCTAATTCAGAGCTTAACGAGCCTTTGAAGTACAAAGGAGGATTAGAATCTTCGATGGCTCCCTAGTTTTGGTTCACTGTAGGGAACGCATTTAGTGATGATGTACCTGTGAAGAGACAGTACACGTGTAGCATCTCCTCACGTTGATGCAGAAAACCAGAACAAAAGGAAGTTTAAGGATAACTATACACTCTTCAGAGTATAAAATATACTTTTCCACAGAATAGAGATGCCCCATGTCAAAATTATTTTATTAATTTCTAGTGTCAAATTTTGAAAAGGTTTTTTAAAAGTCTCCTAAGTATTAAAATGGCTGAGTCTTTCAGGGAAGCACTGTTTGTCATTCTTCCAACAAATACTTGATTATCTGCCCTGTGCTTGGAACTATGTGGATAGGGTTTTACCCTCAAGTTCTAGAAAATATATTATTCTGGCGTGAACCCGGGAGGCGGAGCTTGCAGTGAGCTGAGATCCGGCCACTGCACTCCAGCCTGGGCTACAGAGCCAGACTCTGTCTCAAAAAAAAAAAAGAAAAAAAAAAACAAAAAAAAAAAAAAATATATATATATATATATACACACACACACACACATATATATATATACACACACACACATATATATATATATTATTCTGAGACGATTTAATCAAGTGTATGTGGATAGGGCTTTGCCCTCAAGTACTAGAAAAAATATTATTGAGATGATCTAATCAATGTATGTGGATAGGGTTTTGCCCTCAAGTACTAGAAAATATATTATTGTTATCAACTGTAATATATGTTCAGAGGGAAAATAAATTACTGTTCAGTTAATGAGACCAGAAGGCTTTGTGGAAGAGAGAGAATTAAAAAAGGGGTGGAGGATGGATAATGGGTAAGATTTTGGCATGTGGAATTCCTGTGCAGGAGGAGAAATCCAGCATTCCAGGGATGGTGGACAACTGGAGGCAAAGGGACAGATAAGCACAGGCTCCAGTATAAGGAACAGTGAGTAACTGCTTATGAAAATGATGGAAAAAGGCAGAGGAGGAAATGGGCAGGTGCTGTTAAGGATGGAGGAACATTTCAGGGTCACTGACTGACTCAATAAAGCTAGCATATAGGAATAAATATGGACATATCATATAAAAGAATTTATGACAAAATACAAAAGTAGCACTTTACCACTGCAAAAAAAAAAAATAATAATAATAATTTAACTGAGAAAGCTGGGGATGAGTTGAACTTACTGGCTGGAAGTTATTAGACAGCATGGTCTTCAAGACACAGGGTTTATATTTGTTATAGCCACTGATCACCATTAATTCTGGGATGGGAAAAGCCGACAAAACTTAAAAATCTTTAAACAGGGCATCATGGCTTGGGTTATTAACTTCCTTACACAATGAACATTCCTAGGTCATGAGAATCTGTTTACAGGAACCTGCTTAAAAATATCAGGTGTGTGTGAATCCTAATAATAGATCAATTATTTTGAAACAGCAGTTTACTAACATTATTCCAGTAAGACTACTAGTTGCACTAGGAACACATTGAAAGGAGCCTCAATAAATTATTAAAGTTCTCTAATGACAAATAGAGTAAACCAGAAGTAATACCTTTCCAAAAATTATAATACCATAAAGCAGAAAACCTTATGTGAGGGGCCTTTACTCTTCCCACTCTCATTCCCTCAAAACCCTAAGACCTTGATGGAGGTGTTATTTTAAATGGACTATCTGCCTGTTTAAAAAAAAAAAAAGATTCAAATTTATAGAATTTTCCACTTGTGCATTTATAATACACATTGGTTTACATTTAAAGTATCTATCTATTGAGTAAAGCAAAGTTAGCCTGTTTACATAAAAAAAAAATTGTTCATTTTCATCTGCAATAATGGCAGCCAAATACTACAGTAAAGAAGATACTCTGTGTACTCCTTCATGGATACAGTCTCCATCAAGCACCATGCTCTTTTCCCATTCCTTTTCTCAAGCAGACAGAACCTGGGAATTTATGTGCTATGCTGTTAACAGTGTATCAGGGAGAAAAGTATTTTCGTTTCCTTTAAGGTAAAACTATCTCCTCGAAAGAATGGCAGTGACATATTCTGCAAAAGGCAAAAGAGCACAAGTATTTTCCTTCTGTGAAGTCCTTGAACTATTTCATATGAATTTAAAACATATTTAGTGTTAATTCTAAGAACATAGAAATATCGCATTAATTTGCAGAAATTAAACAAGTGAAAAGAGGCGGGAATTGCCACACTGGAATTATGTTCATTTTCTTTACCTCTCTGGAAGTCGGAAAAGGTAAGGGAAGAATTTTTCCTATTATACTCAAAGAGGTGCTATGAGATACATAACAAATTATTTTTACAGTTGGTTCCTAGAAAGGTATTAACCAAATTTTTAGAATTAATACCTGTCTCAGAAGCTGTGTTGCTGACCATTTAGCAGATGAGTTTTAGCTGAAATATGTGTGTGATAGCCATTTTGGTCCACACAAATTGTCAAGGGAGCTTTCTTCAGCAAAATTTTAGGCAAACAGCCCAAAGCTAAAAATTATTCTGAAAAACACATAAAAATATTCTGAAAGAATAATTTTAGTACTGACAAATAATAAGTGTTAAATAAATGCTAAATGCCAATTTTATCTCACAGAAACAAGCAACTAATATCATTTTTTGAATTCTAAACTCACCTGGATTAAAGTTTTGATGCATCATCTTTTGACTTTTTTTATTTACAATTTCTATCCTTCCTCTAAAGATACAAAAGTTTTAAAACAAACCAAAAACCTAGCTTTTACATTTCATTTCAACAATATTGTCCTAGAGCCAGCTATTAGAATATTAATCAAAGGAGAAAATATTTATAATTTGAAGAAAAAATGTGATAGCAAATAGAAAAGTATCATCTATTAAAATTTCAGGAAGATCTACATTATCTAAAGCCATTCTATAATTTTATTCATATATTTTGTGGAATTCACATATCTTATTCTTACAGCAAACATAACACTGTAGGCCACAAGAAGCTGCAGTACTATTGTTTAATTAGCAGCAAATTAATATTTTAAATCCGGTATATGGACAATAAATAGCCTGCTTCTTTGGATGTGAATGTTTAAAATGTAGTATCACTGCAGCTTCATAATGTGATTGCTATTTTACAGAGCTTATACACACACAAAAAATATGATCTTTGTCTATATTTTATACAAATACAACAGTAGTTTGTGAATACATTTTAAGTACATGATATACATGATAAGCCACTTGATTTCCCAATATTACAGAATAGCAATTTTAAATGCAATAAAAATATACAAAATTCGGCCTGGAATGCAGATTTTTTCTTTTCTATTTTGACTCAAAACTTTATCATTAGAACATTTTTAGAGTACTAGTCCAAATACTTTTTCATTAGCTAAAAATACAATTTCAGCAGTCCAGCTTATGTTCAGGTATGATGCGATCCGTTTCCTAATGGATTCCCAGTTTTTGTTAAATTCAAAGGGCTGTTAGTAACATACAGCATGTTCTTCACTCCACACCCTATTATAAAGCCCACTTTCCATTCTGAGTTACAGTCACCTTGTGGACAAAAGCTGGGTTTGTTCTGGTAATATTTGCATGTCCGAGATCTCCTTTTGCAAGTGCACATGAATACATTGTGGTGGTGTAAAAGTTTGTTAATGACAAATTAAGTCACAGTATAAAAATATATTGTACACTTTTACACCTAATGTAGTCCTTTTTCTATGGATAAAAAAATACGACTGAATGAGACAGAGAAGTTTGTAGCACCATGAAGAGTTGTAGCCCAAGTTACATTAGCAGCATGATCCAACATAATATTGAAGGAGTGTTTCTGAGAAGATAAACATTCATTCTGGTTCATCTGTACCACTGAAGCTTATACAATGAAGTGTTTTATACATTAGCAATAGTTCTGTGTCACTTCTAGGCTAGATAACATCAAAAGACACTGCCTTCCATCCTCAGAGGGTTGACAACATCATGGAAAGGGCCTAAGTGCAATCTGAGTGTGCCTTCACCAATGCTGGTCACATGATCTTCTTTTCTATGATCCCAAAGGAGCTCCCTATGGGTTTTTAGCACAAAACTGCACAACTTATGTAGATCTATGTGATCACAACAGACTCTGTGTGTTGTAGACATGGCTGCTGACAGTGTGAGAAAAACAAGGCACGTTCAACTTAGGCACACATTTACCAGAACTAACAGCCAGCCATTGCTAATGACGAATACTAAACATTGAAAAGATCTCCTCCAATGTCACATGGATCTCAGTAGGCTAGAAGCAACTTGGGTGAACTGGTATTTTTCAACTTACGTACTGGGAAGACAGTGTGCTTTGAGACACGTAAACCTTGTAAAAAAATAAACCATTGTAAAACCTTATGAAAAGACACACACTGATTCTGTGCAATATAGCAAATTGATAAGAAAACACTGTAAAAATGTACCTGTTTAAAATACCATCTACCATTTTTGTACACAAAGCATTATATATCAAAGGCCTACATATATATCATCTAATGGCACTTGAAATGAATTATAATAAGTCTTAAAAGGCATAACCTATAAGCAAGTTTCTGTAAAGGTTTAGATTCATTTTGAAAGTGCTATATCTTGTAATATGTGTAGTATAGAGGTTGACCAAGCTCTATTTTTAAAAAAAATATTGGCCTATAATATGTGTATTGCTCACTAGATGAACGATCCTGAAAATATGTACTCTTTAACATTCATTATTAGCTTAATAAAGCAATCAGCTCTGGCTCATGTTTCAGTCAGTATATGGTTTTTAAAAACCGCTACTGTCCAAATTAACACAATATATCACTATATTCCACAAATAACTAAGAAAAATAAAGCACAAGCAACAAATAGGCAAAAATACACAGCTTGAAAGAAACACTAAATGAAATAAAAAAGCTGCACACAGAGTGATGCATAATCAGCCAGGACAACTGAAGTTTTAAAAAACTGAACTTGGTAATAGGATTTTAAAATGAAAGTTTTAACAGTGATCGATAACTATAAAGGTACTTGTATACATCAATGGATAGCATTGCTTACAGTGCCAAGATCCTTCCACACTCACAATTCTGTTTGGTGACCTAATTTGTACACACATGTGGAAGTGAAACTGAATGAGGTTCAATATCTTGTCTGAGGTCCAAATTCTAAACTACTTTTATTTAATGTTAATCCCTTTTTTTTTTTTTTTTTTTTTAAACCAAGCTAAGGCACTACCAGAAATTTCAAGGATAATGATTCTGGCCACTGGAGAATGAAAACAGCATTGGCAATACTTATTTTTAATCATATCTAGTTGACATAGAAACAAACAATCTTTTTCTAGGGGAAAAAAAAAGCCAATTCTGTGTTACATCCTTATTAGAATGTTGTGCAATTCAAATAAGCGAGTCTGCCTCATCTTTAATAGAAATTCTCTCAAAAAGGGTTTAGTGACCACTACAGTCAATTTTCAAAACAAATTAGCTGAATTCCCTCTTACTCTGAAGTGTTATTTCAAGTCTGTGGGGGCGGGAACAGGCAAAGAGGTGTACATATGAAAATTAAGACTCCACAATTTTAACACTGGTGCCCTGAAAGATGTGCCTCTATATATTTGAATTTCATGCAGGGCAAGATTTAAGTGTGTGTGTGTGTATGTGTATATATATATTTATATATATATACACAGATACACACATATATGGCGCTATTCCCCATTTCCAAAATGCTTTACTTAATAAATCCTGGTACTCCCTTTTTAAAATTAGCAGTGAATACAGCCTACTAAGGCCAATGTCTCAGTTCACTAATTTGATGCCTTCTTAAGTAAATTTTAAACAGAATAAAGTAGTGCTTCCATACTTGCTATTTGTGATTTCTATTTAAAAATAGGTTTTCTATTTGTGCTCTGTCACCAATTTTTTTCCTTTTATATGGTGATTAAAGCAATATTGAACACTAATCATTCAACTAAAGATTTAGGTAAGCAATCTGTTTCATAGAAACTAAAGGAAGCAGTAATGAAGCAGAGCGAAAAGCCTACTTTCAGAACAAATATTCTCCTAACCAAAAGCTAGGAGCAGTTTGAAAAATTTAAAAATGTACTTCCTTATTAACATATATAATTTTAATGCCTTTGGAACACACTTTTTTAATAAATGTAATTTTTCATAATAAAATTTAAATACATAAGTATAAAAACTACTGCTCCTAGGATTAAAAAAATATAGGAGCATGATAAAATATCAGGAGCCAAAGCTCCTTCAGAGAGCAACTTTGATTCTATGAAGTGCGATATGTGTGTGTGTGTGTGTGTGTATTATATATATATATATTGAAGCCCCCATTTACATTATTACAATTTACATTTCTCCACAAATTATACTACTCCCAAATATTTTAAATAACGTATTATATTCAGTAATCTGCACTCATTTTTAGAAATTCTTGGTAAACATTGCAATCTGCAGTGATAACTGGCCCTACAAAAAGGAAAGAAGTTTCCATATAGGGCTAATGAGTGCTCAGAAATATTTTTCTTTTTTTTTTTTTTTAAAGAGATATATACTCTTCTAAAAACCTCCCACCCTTGCCCCCGTCCCCAACGGAGAGGGTCCCAAAATAAGGTGTTAACAAGTGCTTAATAGATATGTTTCTTAGGTTAATGTCCCAACTGACCCTTAGAAAAATATATTAATTAGACCTTTAAGAAGATTATGTTGGTTGTCTAAGGTGAGGAAAAGCCTATAATTATTCAGTGAATATAATATATTCTCGATTGTTACTTTCATGTTAACTAAGATAGGCTTGTTTTACTTTACTTTGTTCCCCTCTACAAACTCAACTTATTTGCAACACTCCTATCATTTCCCAGAGAAGCATGAAAGTGGGATTTTACTGTATATATTTCTAGTCACTTAAAACTTTGTGGTAGTTCCTCAGGTAGTTTTCTAATGCATTTAACTTCAAATTCTCCATCCAAAAAATTGCAAGGAAAGATGGATTCACGTTGAATCAGAAAGATAACATGGGGGTAGGACTGTTGTTTTTGTTTTCTGCTTTTGGTTCTTAAGGGAAAGAAAAACATATCAAATTCAACAAGAAATGATATAAGCGATATGCTTTCACTTCACTTCTAAAAAGTCCAGTTTTTAACTGTGGCTACAGGGACCATGATCCCTAGCCAAGTTCCCAAATGTAACCATGTTCTTCACATCTATCTTCCTGCTTAGAAGTCTGTCACCCACAGAGGCTGAGTCAGTCCACTCTGGGATAAACACACCTCATGGCTGCAGTTCCACAATGGCTCTAGATTATGGACTAACCATGGACCAACAATCAAAATAAATTGCTGGCTGTACTTGACCCACCCCTTGTATGTGAAAGGTGGAAAAGACTAAAGAGATCTACCTATGTATTGACTCTGAAGACCCCAATGCCATACATTATTACTATTATTAAATGAAAAGGTAGCATGTTAAGAAGGATGAAACATGACAAAATATCCTGTGTAATAATTTAGGGCCAACTATTAAGTGGCACGAAATGCCATGTCACCTAACAAAGAGTTTATTTTTGCTATAAATACTGATGCTTTGTGTTTAGGGTTTATTTTTCTTAAAGGCTCATAATAAAGATGGCAAATATTTTAGCCAGACAATAGCGAGTCTTCAGAATATACTGCTCTGAAATTATGGTGTATCTAACAAACATCTGTTATCTTCCCAAACTGGACTCTTAATTCATTTGAAGTACTTGATTATTAATCCATTTAGATGCTAGTAACAAAATTTAAACCCTTTAGTTATTCAAAAACATTTTATACAATTTACATTCTATTGCTAAACTTTTAATGAGCCAGATGTCAAAAAGTAGAGCCATTGTTATTAGACAAAAATGAAAATTTTAAGATCTAAAAGTAATTTGAAAATGGGATTTATAAAGGTTTACTACTAATAATGGCTTTCCTATATGGAAAAAAAACAAAACAAAACCAACCTCTTAAAATATGACAATTGGCAGTGAATCAGGACAAAATACCCAGGTAAACATAACTGAACACAAATGGTTCCAAAGCTCGTTTTAAAAGCTAGTTTCTATTTTATACTGGCTTAATGAAAATTTGTATTATACAAAAGCAGAAATTTTTATACTGTTTTAAAGTAGGCACTAAAATAAAAATGGTCATCTAGGGCACGGCTACACATACATTTCTGTAATAAATCCATGTCCCAGAATCCTACTGAAAAGCTTGATGGAAACGTGGGAGGGTGGTACTTGTGCTTAAACTGCTGGTGAAAGCTGCTGACAGTGAGTGCAGAGACCCAAGCCCTATAGTGTTTGCAGGATCCTGAAGATCCTGTGTTTGTGGGGGGAGCTGGGAAACAGAAGAATGTGCTTCTTCCTGGGAATAGCTCATTCCAAGGCTCCCCACTGATAGAGGATTATAGGGAGGACCATTTAAAGGTATGAAATTAAACAACTGAGAAAAATCCAATGCTGGTGTGTTTAGGGGGTCACTGATGGAGATAGAGCTTTTGGATAGGGAGAGGTCCCCTGCACCATCATCTAGGGACCCAATCTGAGGATCCAACCCTAGCTTAGATGATGACGATGCTTGAGAATCTTGGGATGAAGAGGGCACGCCACTTTGTAACTCCATCAGGTAACTCTCAATTTCCCCCTTTAATGGCTGTTCTTTTTCAGGAATAGAAATTGCATATGAGGTAGAACTGAACGGATATTTGAAAGAAAGGTGGTGAGAGGGATGAACAGTGTCCATATCTATTGGGCATGTCATTCCCAAAGGTAAAGTTGTGATCATTTGGTGGGCAGATCCCGAGCTCTGCATGGACTGAAATGGAGTGTTGTAGAGGTTTAACTGCAAAGTGTTTGTGAATGGCTTTGATAACAGTTCACTGGAAGGTAAGGACATCACCGGAAGGAGCTCGTCTTTTATAGGCACAGACACATTGCAGGTAAATGGGTCAAGGAAATCCACTGGTTCTGTTTTGACCTTCAGAAGCTCTTGATTGTGACTCTTCTTCATATGTCGAGTCAGGTGATCCTTTCGCCCAAATCTCTGTGCACAATACTGACAGAGGAAGTCCTTTCTTCCAGTGTGCACCACCATGTGTCTCCGGACATCCTTTCGGGTGTAGAACCGGCGATCACAATGTTCGCACTGGTGCTTTTTTTCTTTAACCCCACCAGACGACTTGCCTGCATGAGATTTAAGGTGCTCCAGAAGCACTCCCGTGCTTTCAAAAGTTTGCAAACATACCTTACAGGTGAGGTCACCACTCGTTGCGGCATGCAAGGCCAAGTGACGTTTAAATCCAAGCTTGGTATTGTAGTTCTTGCCACACTCTTCACACTTAAACGTCTCTTTGTTAGGGTCATGCGTATGGAGGTGATTCTTCAGATGATCTTTCCGGTGAAACATTTTCTCACAATAATTACACTTGTGGGTTTTCTCAGGAGAATGAGTAGCCATGTGCCTTTAAACACAGATATAATCTATAAGTAGTTATCATGACAAAAATGGCATGTATTCACTTTTCAAATGGAAGCTAAACTACTATGCTAACACAGAATTCCCTTAGTAATGGAAACTGTTTAACTTAATATATACCACAAGGATAGTTAATATACCTAATTACTGCAAAACTTGAGCCATTTAAGTTGCCACTTTAGTTTTTGCTGGTTTCCAGCTATCATTACAAAAGCAAATGAGCAAGACTGAATATACTCACGTAAACGTCCTTACCCTTTTCTTGTTGTAATTTCATTCTACAAATGGAAATTCTACCCATTAAGCATTTTATTTTAAAAAGTCCAAAGACACTAACACATAAAAGTATGTGATTCAGAATACTAAAAACTAACCAATGTCTAATCTACTTAACATTTCCTCTCTGCAAATTAGCTGAAAAATGTGTATACAAATACATACGTTTACAATGGCTTCAAACAGCCAACATAAGAGAAAATATAATCTGAAAGACAAATAGAGTTTAATACCTTTGTAATTTGTACTTAGAAACAAAGGCCTTGGTGCAGTCTTGTTGTATGCACTTGTAGGGCCTCTCTCCTGTGTGAGAGTAGGAGTGAACCTTTAATTTCTCAACACTGTTAAAGGCCTTGTCACACAGTTGGCAAGGAAAGTTTTTTCTTGGTTTGGTTTCACCACGCTTACGTTTCCCTGAAGGGACTTTCTGGGTATCTCTTACTTCTGACAAATCACCAGGAATGACAGTGGCCATCGCAGCCTAAACCAGGCCTTCTTGTTGGACACTTGGGAACTGCCCAACTCCACTAAATGATATAGCTTTAGGTGGCTTCTCAAGTTTCATGTGGTCGTAAAAGAAAGCAAAAAGGGACTGGAAAAAAAAATAAGAAACAACTAGTTTGTAACTAAACTCAATTTTTAAAAATTTTATTTGCTATGTGATGCTTTCGAATTAAAAAAGAAACCAATAAAATGGATTCAGCTGGTCTAATGTAATATCATTACATTAGAAACCCCATAGGTTTCTTTATATTTGTCAAAATACATAGAAATGCATTGCTCAGAATGAACAGTTCATACATACCCTGAAATTCCACTTGACACATGTTTTACTTAGGCATAGCAGTAGTGATTTCAGGAACTCTCATGAAGCATCAAAACATGACTCTAAAAAGTGGCATTATTAAGCTTCAGTTTTTACAAAGGATGAGAGAACAAAAATCTGACTAAAAACGTTTCAGCAAATATTTCAGTCTCTAAAAATCAGTTCGATTTGTGCATGTCAGCTCTAGTCAGACTGCATTATAGGAAAACAGAGATAAGCAACTGTAAACTCTTTTAGGCACCTTGTGAACCAGCAAGTCTGTGGAAGAGGTACTTCACGCAGAGACACTAGAGGCCTGAAAGAGTTGAATGCACCACCCAAAGTGATGCATTATACCAGTGTCATCATACTCTGAGGGATTCCTGAGTCAAGAGTAGAAATGATTCATCTTCCCAACAAATACTAATTCTTCAAATAGTAAAACCTTTTGATGTTTTATTAGGTGAAGCGCATGGTTCTTTGTCATTTTGGGAGAAAGACATGGTTAATGTAATTTTCCTCATCGTTTTTCACATCACAAAAATTTTAGGCACACTGAGGTTAGTAGGTAAATGAGTCAGCAGGCATCCCCGAGAGCTGAGGGCACTGGCCTTTGGACACACCTGCAACCCCTGTGCAGCAGACCTGTGTGGACTTCTGACATGGCACACAACACATCATCAAAGAGGTGTTTAAGGTTGGCAAAAAGGTATGTCAGAGTTTCAATTTGTTATTGGTGCTGCAAAAAAGAATGAAATGTACATATTGTACAGCAAGGAGTATATCTTTTTAAACAAAAAATTTAAAAATCAATTAAAACCTTTAAAAATTCATCGACAAAACGCAGTGAATATTATTGACTCTGTTTCTAGGGTAAGAAAACCAACTCCTCAAAGATCCAATTCTTCAACGTTTGTAAAGGCTAATAGAGTGATGTACTTTTTTTCTTTTTTTTAAAAGACAGAGTCTCACTCTGTCACCCAGGCTGGAGTGTAGTGGGGCAAGCATGGCTCACTGCAGCCTTGACTTCCCCGGGCTCAAGCTATCTTCAAGTGCCTCAGCCTCCCGAGTAGCTGGGACTACAGGCACATGCCATTATGCCTGGCTAATTATTTTTTATTTTTTGTAGACACAGGGTCTCACTATGTTGCCCAGGCTGGTCTTGAACTCCAGGGCTCAAGCAGTCCTCCAGTCTCAGCCTCCCAACATGCTGGGATTACAGGCGTGAGCCACCACACCTGGCCTCTGATGTACTTTTAAGAGACCATAGAAATAATACCTGCAACCTCTTTTAAAAATATCTGATTTTTAAATTGAAAACTTGAATATGACTAAATGACTGTTATTAACTACTAATCAATTGATTTTTTCACCCTACTACATGTTTAAAAAAAGAAAACCAACTTCCTTATATCACTTTGTTTTGGCACCAGACTGACACTGACACTTGCTGTCCCAAGCTACTACCAAGCTACTATTAGACTGACTTTCACGGATTCCAGTTATACTTTCACAGGAACTCTAACTATCTACATTTTTGTAAAATTAACTGTATGTTACAATAGGTCTTACTGTATTTTAATGTAAAGGCTGTTTCTAAACAGGCAAAATACAGCAATTATCCACTCGCTTGATTAAAATGGTAAGGCATATGGGTAAGTTCATCAGTACTTGCTTCAAGTATCTTTCTTTATTGGGTAGATAAAGGCAAGACCTTTGTGCTATTCAAATGGTCTAAAAATCCGCCTTGCTGTTTAAAAGTGACATTAACACAATGCAACTGACATTACCAATGGTAACATACGTTCTTTTTGTTTTAGATTTTCTGGATCTCAAGGACTTCTTGCTCTTTTTCTGTTATATTCTCATTCAAAAGCTAGGTCCTCTGCCTCCCTCGGAAATATCTAAACAGCTATTCTGCTGTGACCAGTAATGACACTATAAACTGGCATAAAGCATTCTACCAAGGCAGGAAACAAACCTTAATTTTCATTATTTGATTTCCTAATCTGATACTTCTATGCACCTATTTAGAACATCATGGGGAACAAGTTGATCATTTCACAATTGCAAAATCTACAAGGAATGCAAAGTATCTGAATCCCTGTATATAACTAATATCTGAAAATACTTCAAAGACTGGTCATATTTGCCATTGTGTTATAAAATCCAACCATAACAGGCAGAGAATTCCAGTTAAGAAAAACAACTTCTAAGTTATTAAAAAAATTATTAGAAGTGCACCAATATGCAATATACAAACATTTGATTGTACTAAAATTGGTGATAATGAATATGGAGTAACAAATGAATTCTGTTATCTTTGGATGTACATACTGAGCAATGAAGATTGCACTGATTTCAAATATTACACTTTTCTAAGACCAGCTGAAATTTTTTCATGGCTGATTAACACCTTTTTATTTTAGTATATTACAAAACTCAAATTAATTATCATAGGTGCATTTCAAACTATAGGATAAGGTTGTGAGCTCAAAATCTAATAAAAGACCACATTCATAATATGCATATCAGTCAAATACTTTAAAGGTGCATGCACAGAATTACAGTGATTTTCAGTTCAATGCATACCTGATTATAGATGGAAAAAGCCTCAGACTTTGATCTTAGCCAGTCCCATTGACTCTTCGTGGAAGAGAGTGGAATCCAATCCTTCCCATTTTGGCCAATCTATGAAAAAAAAGTGAAAATGGACTATCCTCTAAATGGAATCGGTGTGTAAATGATGGAAAATACAGGATAAAAGAATTGCAGTTTCATGGCACATGCTTACATTCCATACTCTGCTTATGAGTCATGCATTAATTTTCACCAACTACATATGTTTATTAGGTCTAAGCACATTTACATGACCAAATAAATGCATAAATAAAAAGTATTACCTAGATAAATAGCAATTTGTGATGCTGAATGACTCCCCACTTCTTTCCCAAATTTATTATTTCTAAAATCTGACTTACCTACTGAAATGGATATTAGGCCTACTGTTTATAAACCAAATGATCAAAATTTTATTGTTTATTAATATTATGGAAGTGACAATCTTAGGCCCCTTTCGGAGGATGTATCTGGAGCCACCCAAAGAACAACAGGCTCCCGGTGAAAGCACTCACGCCCATACTGTGCACACTAGCACAACTGGGGCCTCTCAGAGCTACACCTTTGCTATCTGCAACACCTGCCAATTTATTTTTCAGGATGCTGCAAGGATGGCTGAAATGTAGCAACAACTCTGCACTCTTTAGATTTCAAAAGCATGCAAGAGAAGTTAAATATAGATTTGCTACAGAAGAAGGGGGTGTTAGGAAGAAAGCATCATTTGGTTTAAGAGGTCATTGTTGAAAACTCTTAAAGTAGCTTATAATGTCTATCAGTAGTATGATCATTAGTAGACTGAGATCACACACAGAAAAAAATCTGTTAATTCTTGATTGTACAAGTAAACATGAAAAGAATAATGGTCAAAAGTCAGAATAATCTAGAATCATCTATTGTAGAGAGCACAAGGCATAAGAGATCAGTAAACTCAGAGTATTTTAAAGATGAACATTCAGAAATCATGATTACAAAGGGATAATTAAATCAAACAGTTAAAATATAATAACAAACAGATATGTTAATGACAGGTTAAATAAAAATAACTTTCAAATTCTTAACACAAATCTAAAAATGTCCCCTGTGATAAAACTTTCATTCTTGAAGAATTTGATGATATCTAAATCAAGTATTTAATAGAAGGCATTCAAGCATCATCATAAAAATGCCAAGGGTATATCTGAAAGCAGCAGTTTTTTATAGTTTAAAAGACAAGAAAAGCAAAAATTTAGACCTATAAAAGATATTTTAAACATTAAAGCAAAAGCTCCATTCTTTTGTAAAGCACAGGACATGCATAAATGGAAGAACGGAATTCTGCACATCAAAATTACAAAATAACAACATTAACTTTGTAAATACTTACTTGCCCAGGGCACATATTGAGTTTTTTGTAGGGTAATTAAGAATATGAAAGACCATTTTGTGTCATTATGTTATTTTAAGAATATAAATACCTGACACGTGTGGAGTGTTTTCATCTCTATTATCTCCCTGGAATTCAATGAATCTGAGAGGTGGATGTGTTTACCATCATTGCCATTTTAAGGTGAGAGGCCCACAGAAGATGAACAACTTGACAGCATATGTGTGATAAAGAAGGGATGAATGCCCTAAAACCACGACTTCACTTTTATTCTACTATTTTCTACGACAAGGCAGGTTAGCAAACCAATTTGCAAGTGGATAAATCCTGTCACTACACTTAAGAGATCAAAAGAGGGGATAGTGCCTATTTTCTCTTTTAGAGCTGCCAAATATGCCAAATATCCAAAAGGAAATAAATTTAAGACTTAAAAAGTTTAAAAGACAGTTTATAAAGTCAGTTTTAAATAATTTAAACAACTGTTAATGTAAAGTCATAGCTAATACATCTGTCTGAGTGGATAACGATTTGGGTAGAAACAAATTGAAAACCCAAGTTAACTAGTAAACAATAAGTTTATGTATTTTTTCCTTTATTCTCCAATCCATATAAATTTTATTGCATTCTCAAATACATTCATAAAATCTTTATTTGTGCTTATTGTTCAATGGCATTTTACAATAAAAAACTTCAGCATCTAAGTATTTCAACAGTTTAAAATTATGTATATTGTGACATATTCCAATAGTTTAGAAATTACCCATGCTGTATATTTTACAGTCTAAAACAACACAGCCAATCATTTTACTTTATTTTATCCCAAAATATAATCTCAAATTTCTTAATTTCCCTAAATTGAAACCTATTTTGAGTTCTTATGAGTTGCCAGATAATTTCAAAGTTCTGCTAAATATTTCCCCCCAAAAAAGAAAGCAGGACTGGTTAGAAATTATTCTTTGGATTGATATAATAAAAATTGAACAGTTTGTATTTATGTAATCCTAACTGAAAAGTTAGATAGATTGGTTACTGTGCTTTTCAAGTGATGAAAATTCTTCTTTGCCTTGGTCTGACGAACTGTGAATCAAAGTAGAAAATACATACACCCATTTCAAATCACTCTGTGATGAACAGCAGTTCAGAGTACCCTTCTAGTTTTTATTGGTACCAGAAGAAGCATTTTTTTCTAGGGCAACTTTGCATACAGAAACAATACAGTATGGAGTGTTTGTGCACACACACCCAGGTTTATTTTCTGATGTTTTACATTATTCTAAAACAGTGACTCATACAGAAAACTAACAAGCAAAAATGAGTCATACAGCAGAGGGTCTACTAAAATCAGTTCCTATGAGATGCCAGCAAAAGAATAGGCCTGTATTAAAACTGCATCTATATTTTAAATTCCATAGTTCTGATAATCATTTTGCTAAGAGCTGTGAATTTTTTCACTTACCTGCATCAATAATTATTTCATATTTAAAAGTCAAACATAGATTTTGCTAATTAAGGGCAAATACCATCAAGCATCAAAGCTTTATCCTCCTTTATGCTTACAAGATGCCTTTAGTAAGTAATTCAGAAAAATTAAAAAAATTTCCTTAAAACAGGTTTTTCATATAGAGTAAATAAAGTAGGTTGCAAAAGGAAACTTACCAGTTTTTAATATTGTAATTTACATGTATGAAACACAAGAGAGTTTTGAATAATGTGAAATAATCTATTGCTAAGATAATAACTGAAGGCAGTCAGTTTGGAAGTAAGAGCAACAGTATACTTAGAACATTTTTAAGAAACAGCTTCGGTGTTTCTGTATAATTTGTAAATTTGTATAGCATTCACTTTCCATAGGTCTGTAAAATCACTTATTAGTGAAAAATAACAGGAAAAAAACTATCTTATAAAAACCTAAGAATGAAAAATCAACTGCAGACAGTACAGGGGCAGAGAGGTTGTGCCAGTTTTATTCACTGTTGTTTCCCATAAAAGGCAGTTAAAATAACTGTTGAATGAATGAAAAAAAATTAAAGCGGGGCCAAGTGCTTACCAGCACCACAATGACCTACAGGCTTGCTCAGTCATCGTAATAGACATAAGACAGAATTTACAGTTGGCCCTCTGTATTTGTGGGTTTTGCATCCATGGACTCAGCCAACCATGGATTGAAAATATTTTTTAAAAACTGCATTTGTATTGAACATGTACAGACTTTTTTGGTCATTATTCCTTACACAGTACAGTATAACAACTATTTACATAATATTTACATTGCGTTAAGTATTATAAGTAATTTAGAGATGATGTGAAGAGTTCATGAGAGGATGTGCATAAGTTATATGAAAATACTATGCCATTTTATTTCAGGGACTTGAGCATCTGTGAATTCTGGTATCCTAGGGAAGTCCTGAAACTAAATCCCTCACGAATATCAAGCGACAACTGTATATATCTATATTCAAGTCAAAGATAATGTAGTATGAACAAAATTTGGTCCAACAAATTGAATAAGCTAATAGAACAGTATTTTTTTTGAAACTAAGCAGCTATTTGAAAAGTCTTAGATTAAAACAACAGCAATTGTAATAAAAGGTTATCTAAAAATACTTATTTTGCCTCAGAAAACAAGCATTCTCTAACCTTAATACCAAGAAATCAACTAATACCAGTAGATAACATCAATTTGGCTCCCATTCCTAATAAAAATTTCCAAAGTGAAAACATGCCTCATGCTTGCATTAGTCCTTGGTATGGGGCAGGAAGGAAAACGAGACCCTCAGTTGGGGCTGCTGGTCCCTACAGAGGGGAACAGAAAGGAGCTGGAGCAACTACTGAGAAGCAGGAGACATAGCCAAGACATGTACCTAACTCGCCTGAGTTACAGCAGGTCCCCAAAAATGCATTTTATAACTGGAATGTGGAAAACTCAGTATTTACTTTCCTAAATTAGATGTCATAGTTAACTAAAGTTAATAAAAAATAAGGATGCCCTTTTTGAATTATTGTTTTATATTTTTAACTCATTTTGAGCAATTCATTAAAATATAGTTCATCTTTTTGAAATTTACCATAAAAATTAGCCTTACTGATGTTTAGAAATGTCTTATATTTAGCATACAACTATTTGAGAAGTGAGGAGAAAAATGGCATAACTTTTTGTGTAAGAACCAACAGGAAAAAGTCAATGAATTCCAAAGTGGAATCAGGAAACCCCAATATCAGTTCTCTTATCTCTACAAGTAGGATGTTCCTTTTCAGGCCACTCATTTTCTAGAGTACCCAGAGAGAATGAATTGATAACCCAATGAAGAAGGAGTATCAAGTAAATATCTCCGATTTCAGACATATTTTCCTTGGTTATTTATTTTATAGAGCAAAAATGCCATGTTAAGTTAAAAACTGTTTTTCTCTTTTGAAAACTCCTTTTTTTTTTTTTTTTTTCCAGACAGGGTCTCACTCTGTCACCCAGGCTGGAGTGCAGTGGTGCAGTCTTGGCTCACTGAAACCTCCAACTCCCAGGTGTAAGCGATTCTCATGCCTCAGCCTCTGCAGCAGCTGGGATTACAGGCATGTACCATCATACTGGCTAATTTTTTGTATCTTTAGTAGAGATGGGGGTTTTGCTATGTTAGACTGGTCTCGAACTGCTGGCCTCAAGTGATCTACCCGCCTTGGCCTCCCAAAGTGCTGGGATTACGGGCGTGAGCCACCATGCCTGCCCGACCGAAAGCTCCCTTCTAGTGATCCATAACTTAGAAGCACTTCATTTTAACTGCTATGTGGGGTGGGGGGTGGGGGGTGGGGAGGGGTTCCCTACAATTGTGTATTTTTATCAAAATAAAAAGACTTAAAAATACAATGGGTGGTACAATACTGAGATATTTTCATTTTCTTCACACAGGGCCATTAGTATTTTCAAAGAGGAAATGAAAAAGAAATTGTGCAAAAGGGAAGCAATGATGCTTCAGAGAGCAAAGAACGGCAATTATATCTGAATGCAAAGTAAGATTAATCAGTACTCTATTTTCAGATAATTTCTTGTGCTTTTTTTTTTTTTTCTATAAAACAGTCCCAAAATGTTGGTGATCTGGGTCTGATTACAAAGTAGGTAGCCCACAGGTCAGCTCAATCTGAAAACTGCATGTATCCCAAATTGTGGTAAGTTATTGATCTTATTACCAGTAACTGCTTAAGTTTCTGGGGGTACAACAAAAATGTTTGACACCAACTATAAAAATGTTCACAATGAAGGACGCTAAATGTCTGGAGAACATGCCTCCATTCATGTATAGTTAATTGCCTAATGCTATTAAAATCGCAAATACAGAATAATCCAAATTTCATGTCTGAACTGTCAAGCACTCATACTGAATCTGTCTATAAATTCAAACAAAAAGGCAGACATCAGACACTTTATAAAAGTGCTAAGGAAAGAAAATTTTACTTAGCTATAAATTTAAGTTTTACTTAGCTATAAAAGCTCAAGCAGAGAATTAGTTTTAAGCCATCGCAAAGTAAAGTGTACTTTAAAGATGGGCTTGTGCTATGGCATAAATGTTGTATATGTGCTAATGCTTGAGTAGCACTAAAAAATGTAATGAAAACAGAATTTGTGGCCTGGTTCAGGTCTGCACATACCATCCATCTGTCCTCCCTAAGTTATGCCCATGTGGATGTCCAGGATAAAATCACTTCTAGAAACAACCATTTCTATTTATTCCCACATAGTTAAGGTTAAACAGGATCAGTTCTAGGCAAAACCGTCATATCAAGGGTAGCTGCTCTCTCCTCTGCCTCCCTCTAGAGGACGCCATGTACTCTCTTGGCTGGAACAATTAGAAGAGATTTGTTATCTATATTCCTTGACTAATTCTATTTGATCAAGAATGACCTTTAAAACCTTACCTCTCTGAACCTTTTACCCTTAATATGGACTGGAAAGCTCTTCTTGAAATGACCTGATATGTCTTTCCCCCAGTGATAGTAAATTCATCAGCAGGGATGCTACTATTCATCTTCATATCCCTAGCACCTGGTCAGCACCCTAGCATGTAGCAGACATTTGCTGAACAGAACTGTGGTCCCTTTAAGGGAATTTCAGGAATCAAACCTAGCAGGTAAATATGTTTCAGGTCTCCTGAAATTTCACATTGGTTATAAAGCAAGCTCAGAAGACAAGCCCCAGAGAAATACATGGTTAGTTTGTTTTGGCAGAGAGGTAGGAACTTAGGGAAAGCACCACCGCCACCTGGGAGTCCGTACTGCTTCTGTGTCCCCAGGAGAGGTGTCACCTGCTTTGGCAGACCTCAAAAGCCAGGGAGTCTCAGGCTCGTGCTACCCAGAGCCCGCCAAGCATGGATACAAACCTGGGTAGCACTCAGCCAGCCTGGACGTTTAGAACACTTCTGCTTTAAATGTCCTGTTCCATAGCTCCTTAAGCACATGGAACCTGTATTGATCATGATTTATGATTTAGAAATAGTGAGTGAATTTCTATGGGAAGGAAAAAGGAACAAAGTAAAATTTAAAATCTCTAAAAAAGGACATCCTTCATGTGAAAATAAAATGTGAGGATCATGTTTAAAATATCAGAGAAAATTTTCAACTGATTATAGATACAGGAGAATAAAAAAGGAGAAAACCTGCATAAATGTGGTTTGGCTAAGTAAAACTAATCATTTTTCCTTTTTCTAGCTACTAAAAAACAACTTCATTAAAAACAAGTTTAAAAACTATAGTAAAGAAGAAAAAGAAAAAAAATCCATAATCCCTAACACAAAAGATTTTTATAGTATACAGATAGCTAAAATTTTAATGTTAATGGCGTTGATGCTTAAACCCATAGAATGTTGTTCTTATAGAAAATTTTAGCCAGATCAATTCATGTACCTTTAATTTGATTGTCAAGCTCTGTTCATGTATCTTGTGAAACCCTGTCCAAGGCCTCCTTTCCCCCATCTGCCATCAGTGAAGAGTTTAGGAGCCCATCCCCTGGTATCTGGCACAGTCACCATTGGCTTTTTTTCCAGTCTCCCCATCCTAGGGCTGGGGGTCCTGGCCTCTCACCCTCTACCCTATCTTGAAGGTCGTACTGACAGACTTACCTGGTACCATATCCATGTATGCCTGGATTTCCAAGTATTGCTACACCTTGATTCTGTGACACTGAGCTGCGCCTACAGGTTAGGAAATCTAGATGCTTGTGTGTGTCCTCTTCCCAACAATGCTGGCAAATTGCTCTTGTTGCATTGGGTTCCTTATTCTAGCATCTGCCCCATCCCTGTGAGCAAGTCTAATCCCCCTCTCCACCTGCCCATAGGTAACAGGATCCTTCCCAGGACAAAAAGAAAAAAGAAAAAAAAAATAGATATAAGGGCAACATGAGATAGTGTTATCACTGAGCAAGATTTAGAGAAAGAAGAGCTTAAAAGTACATCTGTGGGCTATCTGGGGAACAGGAACAAATATTAAGTTTTTACAGCAGCTATGTGTTTTGTGGAAAGAGTGAGGAAGATTGTTCCTTGCTAGTATTTTAGGTCTCCCATTCAACCATAATTATTACTAAAGTCCTGATCACAGTACATACTGATAGACCCTAAGATCGTAAGTGGCATGCTTATTATGTGGCATGCTTTTCAAAGCTTTTAATATTATATCTTATAGTATTTAGGAACTGGAATAATTAATCACTTTGAAAGTCATGCCATATAATGATAAAAGCCACCTACCTGAGGCCCTGCTCCAAACTCTAGCAAGGCAACCTTATTAATAGACCGTCACAGAATGAAGCATTCTGGGTGCCAAATACGGCCAAGGCAGCACCAAGAGGCAACCTAAAAAGAAAAGAAGAGTTAGTTTTAAATTCCAAAAGTCAGGCTAATCTGGTTAATGGCATATGTACTAAACTGCTTTTAATTCATTATCATTTATTCACATTCTTTGCACTTTATTGAAAAATGTATCTTAAATCCTGTTAAAAACATATAGTACATGGAAAAATGAAAAGTACACAAATTAATATCCCTAGATTTATATATTTTCCCCTGAATCACAGTTATCTAGATTACTCACATTTTTATTTTGATAAATTACTTCAAGTTTACTGTCATTTCTCAAAACTGCTGCTTACTTTATTTATGTTCTAAACACACCCATTATCTTCTCTACAACACAGTTTTCAGAAAAACCTTTTGTGGTGTCTATCTTGTCCTTAACAATCGCTATGGGAGAAATCTTGCCCCATGAGTGCTTTCCTCAGTCTGAGACCAGGCCATCTGTCCACAGAGAAGGGTGCAAGCCACTGAGCGCCCTCAGGCAGAGGCAGAATAAGGAGCCAGGGATAATTTCTGAGCTCTTGAATTAGTCTTTATGATGTGATTATTGCTTGTTTTCAGTTAAATTCCCAGGTCATGTCCATCCTCAACGACATACAAAGAAAATGCAAAATGTATTCTGAAGTATTCAATGTTTTGGGTTATCTTCAGCATCCGTCTGTTGGTGCAGGTTATGAAGACCAATCTCTAGGGATATTAACTAGGAGAGAAAAGGAAGCCACAAGTTCTATGCAGAAAATCACTTGCTTCATTTCCCTACACCAGAGGGTCAAGGCTCAATTATACATGGTTAACACTCTACTAAGACGAATATGTGACACTGATGGAATAAACATTACCAACACCTATTATGTATGGTACCAATCTGAATTACTATGGGTACAGACAGACATGATTCCTGTTCTGTAGGAGCAGACAAGTCAGTTGTGGCTGGAGAATATATACGTTTTGTCGTGCAGAAGCTCTTTAGTTTAATTAGATCCCATCTGCCAATTATGGCTTTTGTTGCCATTGCTTTTGGTGTTTTAGTCATGAAGTCTTTGCCCATGCCTGTGTCCTGAATGGTATTGCCTAGGTTTTCTTCTAAGGTTTTTATGGTTTTAGGTCTTACATTTAAGTCTTAAATCCGTCTTGAGTTAATTTTTGCATAAGGTGTAAGGAAAGGTCTAGTTCCAGTTTTCTGCATAAGGCTAGCCAGTTTTCCCAACACCATTTATTAAATAGGGAATCCTTTCCCCATTGCTTGTTTTTGTCAGGTTTGTCAAAGACTGAACAGGCAACCTATAGAACAGGAGAAAGTTTTTGCAATCTATCCATCTGACAAAGGGCTAATATTCCGAACTACAAGGAACTTAAACAAATTTACAAGAAAAAAAAAACCCAATCAAAAAGTGGGCGAAGGATATGAACAGTCACTTCTCAAAAGAAGACATTTATGTGGCCAACAAACATATGACAAAAAGCTCATCATCACTGGTCATTAGAGAAATGCAAATCAAAACCACAATGAGATACCATCTCACACCAGTTAGAATGGCAATCATCAAAAAATCAAGAAACAGCAGATGCTGGAGAGGAGGTGGTGAAATAGGAATGCTTTTACACTGTTGGTGAGAGTGTACATTAGTTCAACCATTGTGGAAGACAGTGTGGCGATTTCTCAAGGATCTAGAACCAGAAATACCATTTGACCCAGCAATCCCATTACTGGGTATACACCCAAAGGATTAGAAATCATGCTACTATAAAGGCACATGCACACGTTATGTTTATTGCGGTACTGTTCACAATAGCAAAGACTTGGAACCAACCCAAATGCCCATCAGTGATAGACTGGATAACGAAAATGTGGCACATATACACCATGGAATACCATGCTGCCATAAAAAAGGATGAGTTCATGTCCTTTGCAGAGACATGGATGAAGCTGGAAACCATCATTCTCAGCAAACTACCACAAGAACAGAAAACAAAATACCACATGTTCTCACTCATAAGTGGGAGTTGTCCATCCTGGTACCATACATGGATATGGTACCAGGTAGAACGGGATCTAGAGAAGAGGGAGAAGATTTTGCCCTGGATAAGAAAAGGGGCTTCTTTATCAAACTAGACTTAGGAGGGAGGTATGTTCATCCTGCTAATTTTTTTGGTAGCAAAGGCAAGAAATGCATGGAGTTTGCTCACCTTGGCCAGTGCTGAGTAGAAGGGTCCTATGTCTGGGAAGAATGAGAAAGGAGAATGGCACTTGGCTAGCGGAAAATACTTGCCTTTGAGAGAAGCAGAGGAGTGTCCAGGGTATCCTTGAGGTTTTTACAAAAACAAACAAACAAAACTTGCAATAAAGGATTAAATTGCTTTGTTATTGCTGATGGGAGTGTAAATTGTTGAAACCTTTCTGGAATATATTGTGCAACTATGTAATCAAAGCCATTTAAAAGTTAATATATGTTGACCTGATAATTCATTTAGAAAAATTTAAGCAAAAATAAAAATATTTTAAGTTTAAAGATGCTCAAAGTATATTTTAAGATTAAAAATTGATAATGTCAAATAAAAGAGGTGAAGTGTGATATGCATGTGATAGAACAGCTATGCAGCCATTAAAAACCATGCAGTTAAAGAATATTAAATCCCATGGGAAAGAGCAATTAAAGAATACTAAGTTACGTGGGGAAAGTTATAATGTTAAAATTGTAAAAAGCAGGACACACAGTAAATATATACACTATGATACCAATTTTTTAAAACTATGCACTTAAAACTTGCTCTCCCTCTCCCAATACTGTTAAATGTACCTAGGTAAATTACAAACAGAAGATTAGGAAGACATAAGCTTTACACTTTTCTACATTATACAAATGTCTTCCTAATCTTTACAATGTCTTTACAATCTTTACACGTCTTTATAATCAGAAAAAATTATTTCACCAAAAATATATTTTTTTAAACAAATGCTGCTGGAAAAGTTTGGTATCTACATATCAAGAAAATGAACTTGGTATCACATCTCACATCGTATAGAAAAATTAACTCTAAATGGATCATGAACCTAAATGTAAAGCCTAAAACTATAAAACTTCTGGAAGAAAACAAAAAAATCTCTGTGGCATTCATTTAGTCAAAAAGTCCTTGGTCACAACACCAAAAGCACAACCCATAAAATAAACACACTGATAAATCAGATTTCATCAAAATTAAGCAATGTTAAGAGAATAAAAAGGCAATGTTAAGAGAATAAAAAGGACAAGCCACGAGAAGATTAGAACATCTCTGCAAAGCATTTACTTCATAAATTACTTGTATCCAGAATATATAAAGAACTTCCAAAACTCAACAATAAAAAACTCAATTAACAAATGAGCAAAAGATTTAATCAGATATTTCACCAATGAAAATATATGAATAGTAAAGGAGCACACGAAAAGATCATTGATCATTAGGGAAATGCAAATTAATACCACAGTGAGATAATGCTATCTACCCATTAGAATGACCAAAATTAAAAACACTGGACAGTATCAAGTGCTGCTGAGAATGTGAAACAAATAGAATTCCTATCTACCATGGACAGGAAGGTAAAAATGGTACAATTGTTTTAAAAAGCAGTTTGGCAATTTATTTAAAAGTTGAACACGTGTCTACCATATGACACAGTCATTTCACATCTAGCTATTTACCAAGAGATCTGAAAACATAAGCCTTCACAAAGCCTTCTTCATGAATATCCATAGTAGCTTTGTTTATAATAGTCAAAACTAGATGCAACCCTAAGGTCTATCCTTGTGTGAATGGATAAAACCAAGTTTTAGCCGGGCACGGTAGCTCACGTCTGTAATCCCAGCACTCTGAGAGGCCAAGGTGAGTGGCTCACTTGAGGTCAGGAGTTCGAGACCAGCCTGGGCAACATGGTGAAACCCCATCTCTACTGAAAATACAAAAATTACCTGGGTATAGTGGCATGTACCTGTAAGCCCAGCTACTCGGGAGGCTGAGGCACGAGAATTGCTTGAACCCGGGAGGCCTGAACCCAGCAGTCGGAGGTTGCAGAGAGCCGAAATCATGCCATTGTACTCCAGTCTGGGTGACAGAGTGAGATTCTGTCTCAAAAAACAAACAAACAAAAACAAAAAAACCCCCAAACAAAACAAAAAAACAAGTTGTAGTATATTCCTATAATGGGCTACTAATCAGCAGCAAAAAGGAATAAGCTATTGATACATACAGTAACATGGATGAACCTCAAAATAAGTAGACTGAATGAAAGAACTTGGGCAAAACAAAGAGTACATACTATATGATTGCATCTATACAAATGTCTAGGAAATGCAAGCTTATCCACAGGGACAGGAAGCAGATCAGTGGTTGTCTGGGGACAGGAGGTAGGATAGGGAGGGATCCATCACAAAAGGGCATGAACAAACTTTTAGGAATGATGGATATGCTCACCATGTTGATAATGGTGATGGTTTCAGGGATGTATGCATATATATGTGAAAACTGCAAGCACATTTTACATGTGGGCATTCTGTACAATATCAATTATACCCCCCCAAACTCTTAAAAAACAACAAAATGACAGAGTTTTCATATTACAAAAAACAAAATGAGGATGAGAAACTCATTATCATATAAATTTACAGAAGTAATGAAAATAAAACTTTCTGCAAACTGATAAACTAAAATCCTTTAAGGGTAATGACTCAAAATGACAAAAATCTCTCCTTCCCATTCAGAGGGAGGAAAAAAAGAAGAAAGGAATATTGGCTTAAATGTGAGTTGCATTCAGTTCTTACTAGAAAAGGATATATATCTAGGCAGGTTTTAGAGCCACATTCTCAGCTGTCAAACTTGGAGGAAGCCAGTTCAGTTCACCTGTTGCGTTATGGGCTGGCGTATCACACTACATGATTTAAAGGCTCCAAGAATACATCTAACTGGAACTGAGACCCATGGATGATAAATAGTTCTGGGATACGTTCCACTTATCAAATACCAAAGGAAGTACCCACTGAAGTGTTTCAATTCAGCCTCTGCATAGACTTTTAAAAAAATGTTCACTAGCAGTTGCTTTAAAAGAAATAAGTGCCATGCTAATTGACAGGCCTGCCTTTGATTAACTCAATAAAACAGATGAAGTAATACAGAAGCCAAGATAACAAAAGAACAAGTATCAGCCAGGCATGGGCAGGTACTCCAGGTAGAGGGAGTCACAAACTGTACTGTGGGTCTAGGTAACTTCAGGAGATTCACTGTTTTTGGGGCTAAGAGCAAGAGAGGCAGACTGGAGCTCTGCAGGAGACAAGAAGGGTGAAGGAGCCATATATGTGTCATGTCACCAGGGGCTTAAACTTTAAAAATTATTTGTATAATTTACAAATTACCTTAAGTGTAGATGCCTATACAACTTGCTTCCCCAACTCCTATACCCAATGCCATTGTTAGATTCTTCAGAAAGCAACCAATCTTTATGTGCCTTCGTTGCTCTCCGAAACAATTAAGTGGCCATTCTCCTTTCAGTTTCTAATTAGGTTATTTTATTTATATTTATTTATTTTTTTGAGATGGGATCTCACTCGGTCATCCAGGCTGGAGTGCAGTGGTGCAAACTTGGCTCACTGCAACCTCCGCCCCCTGGGCTCAAGTGATCCTCCTACCTCAGCCTCCTGAGTAGGTAGGACCACAGGTGCATGTCACCACGCCCAGCTAATTTTTTGTATTTTTGGTAGAGATGGGGTTTTGCCATGTTGCCCACGCTGGTCTTGAACTCTTGACCTCAAGCGATCTGCCAGCCCTGGCCTCCTAAAGTTAGGATTATAGGTGTGAGCCACCGCGCCCAGCTGGTTAGCATTAAAAAAAAAAAAAAAAAAAAAAAAAGGTGACCTTCCTAAATTACTCTTATTACATTATTTTTGAGACCGAGTATCGCTCTTGTTGCCCAGCCTGGAGTGCAATGGTGCGATCTTAGCTCATTGCAACCTCCGCCTCCCAGATTCAAGCGATTCTCCTGCCTCAGCCTCCTGAGTAGCTGGGATTACAGGCAAGCACTACCATGCCTGGTTAATTTTGTATTTTTAGTAGAGATGGGGTTTCTCTATATTCGTCAGGCTGGTCTCGAACTCCTGACCTCAGGTAAGCCATCGGCCTCAGCCTCCCAAAGTGTTGGGATTACAGGCATAAGCCACTGTGCCTGGCCTGACCTTCCTAAATTATAAACTCACTTAAGGCTTTGCAGTGTTTGCTGACAGTTAACAAAATGGGGTTCAAACCCATCAATGCAAAGTCCCAGGCTCCTCTTTCTTGAAGCTTCAGCACCAGGATCTGGGGTGGCCCCTACACTGCATGACGACACACTCCTCGGTTTTTCCCCATTCCCCTGGTCTCCTTCCCTACTGCGATACAGAAATGTGTTACAGAGAGAAGATCTTTCCATCATCTCAGGCAGTATAGTTCTGGAAATCACCTTTGCAATGCTACTTTAAAACTCTGACTTAGAGAGGGCCCCAAAACATGAATCCTTGCCCTGATTCAGAGCCTAAAGCAGTGCAGGGGAATAGTAGCAGAGAGGCAAAGGCAAGAATCAGAACTACATTTGAATCCTGTCTGACCTTCACTATCTGTGTAACTACTTTCAGTGATGTATTTGGTCTCTCTTCAGCATTTTTCTCTGTAGGATGCAAAAAAATACTTACCTTGCAGTAGTGTGTGAATTAAAGTGGGGTACGCAAAGTCTCTAGCATAGTTCTGAGGGCTCAAAATGCAAAGTTATTATATTCAGAGTGTTACTCAGAGGTAAGTGCTGCCCTGGCCTGATGTGGATTTAAAAAATAAGGTTTGTTTTTATTTTTGTTTTTTTGGGCACAGGCTCTTATACAGAATCACAGTCAATGGAATCTTTGAAGGACAAACAATGGGAATACTTCCTGAGAAGCAGGCTCATATATAAATGAGATTCACATTAAAAGTGTTATTTGGTGAAGTAGCATACTTCTAATCTTCTCATCTCTGTGGCATAGGCGGGGTGTACCTTAAATTTTATGGTGGCCATGGTCATACATAAACCCAAATCACAGCTAAAATAAAACTGATCCATGGGAAGTCAGCAGTCATTCTGCATGTTCAATTGAAAAGTAACTTGGGTAATACATAATTACTGACTATTCAGCAATGGACTGACCCCTGTTTATGGCTTAACTTTGGTTGGTAACAGATGATAATGCACGTATGAAAACATTATAATTGCTAAAAATCAGAGAAAATAGCTACATGTCATAAAAAAAATCTACTCGACTGAAGTACATAGGAGCCACGATTCCATACTGTGAGTTCTACAACACAGGATGCCTCTTTCACATAGCCTTTCAAATTAATCCCCTTCTCCTGTCCTCCTGAAATGAAGGGAAGGTTTGGTAAGAGGTTGTGTGGAACCAAATCCCATCTTTCAGAGTCATTCGGTATGCGGGGAAGATGGAGGGAGGGGACAGGGAACTGATACTGGAAAAAAAATGAATACTCAACTAAGATTCATACCACAAAGGAGGCTGCTCTAACAGATAGTAACTTCTTGGTTTTAAAACAAGCAATGTGTGGTAGTTGATGCTTCTAAATTATTACATGTGTATTCTTTTTACACTCTTGTTTACCCCTTGAAGAAGAACTGTTTCTAAACACTAGACGCAACTTCAAGTAAACTTACATTAGGTCAACTTCATCACTCACCATTAGCACTGACACCGTGTATGTGAAATTTGTCTATAGGCACCTTTCACAATGTTGGACTTGTTTGCTTTCTTTTGCTTTAAAACACTTTACTGGCATTGATCATAAAGGAATGAATGATACCAAGACCTGAATATGTACTTTCTCATGTATTTACCTGTGTAACATTAGACATGATTTTTTACCTTTAACTTCCATATCTTTAACTGTAAGAAGAACACAGTCGATTCTTGATTAACTGGGTAACTGGGAAGAGGGGAGAAGGTCACCAATAATCATGGCTAAAACAAAATTAGTCACTGTGATTCACTGACCAGTAGTCCCTTTGCTTGTTGAAATGAAACGTGTGTAGATAATATAAAACTATGGATCGATCCATGCTGGGGGAAAGGGGAAAAGATGACTCCAGAAGTAACAAAAAGCAGCAAGGAAACTCTTGGTTCTATCTCCAATATCTTCCACTGGGTCCCAGTGAAGGCCACAAAATGTAAGTTCCATCAGAACAGGATCCTGCCTTTTACTGCCCATTTCTGTATGTCTAGTACCTAGAACAGTGGATGCACACAGGTGACACTCAAGTATGTGCTGAATGAATAAAAGGAAGACGGGAGGAAGGGCAGGAAGAGAGCTTTCCATGCTGTTGGCCAAATGAACCCACAGAAGAAAACAGTTGTCCAATCTATTTGCTCACCTCTGTGAATAACTGGGAATTGACAGAATGCTTTAAATTTGAAAATTCTCTTGGATTTCCCTTGAGTCTCCTGCAATCAAGAAGACATTGTTCTCTTTCCTGACTTGGCCCACCCTCTACAGACACCAGGACGCTGCAGTCACTGTTGCCATCTTGTGGTCATGTCCAGAAAGTTCGTCTTCCCCAACAGACCAGTACCGTCCCCCTATCTGCAGAGAGCTCTGGGAAAGGGCTATAAGAACAAACTTACAGATAAATAAATCCTTATCATTTAATTTAGCTATCAAGGTATCATGGTGAACACAAAGATTAATCAGTCACCAGTTCTACCATCAAGGAGCTTGCGGTCTAGTAGGGGAGGTATCCCAAAAGGATACTCATAATTTATAATTATTGATAATACAAAACAGAAGGTAGAAGATGCCACAAGGTAAGTATAGATTAGGTACAGTGGGAATTCACAGAAAGAAAAGATCTTTCCAAGCTTTGGAGATGGGAATTTGGGAAGAAAGAGCCAACTGAACCCAGATTCGGGGTAGGTGAGATGTGGACCTAGACAGGTGAGGCTGGAGAGGTGGGGAGTGCGTCCCAGTCCGGGGAGAAGAAAAGTGCAGACCAGGGTAGAAGTGCTTATTCCTCCTGTGACTGGAGCTGATGGTGTCTTAAGGAAAGCAGTGGGAAGGGAGGTTCCAGAAAGGCAAGGCTGGAGCCTACTGGAGGCTGAGAGCCGCTGCTTTAGCAAGTATAACTAGAGATGGAAGGGCTGTGGGACAGGTCACTCAGCCAGTGGTGTGAAAGCAATCTTGCCTGATGACTGCAAGTCAAGTGGACTAGCTCACAGCCTTGGGTAAATGACTTATCTTTCTTCAGTTTCAGTTTCCTCAGCTATAAAGTGAGATAATGAAGCCCTACAGAGTTGTTGTGAGGAATAAATGATACTGCATGTAAGGCACAAAACACAGTGAGTGGCACACCAGTAAAGGTTTTGAAGAGCAGGGTAAGGACTAGGGGGAAGATGGCATATGGCAGAGACCATGGCACCGCAAGGTGTGGAAAGGGGCATGGAGAGGGGGAAAGGAGGGACTACTTGGAGAATGGACAGAGTGGGGAAGCCAGCAAACAGGTCAAAGGTATGCCACTGAGTAGCAGGGAAAGCCAGGATGCTCTAGGGTCACAGAAGCCAAGGGAAGAGAATGTTGCAGGGAGGCAGAGTCAAGATAAGGACTAAACCCTACTTCCTCCTGGTTGTGTGACATGCAGGTTTTTAGTAATCTTGAAAAGAACTATTATATTTGGGGAACCAGAATGGAAGCCTGGTGTGGAGGAATGAGTGCTGCATGAGGAACCCGGGGCACTAAGTCCACATCCCTCTTTGGAGAAATGCTATCAGCTGAAGGGGAAGGTACAGAGAGGAGCGTGAGCTGTCACTGTTTTATTTTTTAAAATATGGCAGAGATTTGTCATGTTTAAATGCTGACAGGAAGGATCAGATGGAGAAGGAAAGGCAAAGAAAGGATAATGCATTAGAGGGGATGGGACCCAGGGCACAAGAAGAGATAGAGAAGGACAGGGTGTGTGCAGATGCTAAACCAAAGACCATCAAGGCACAGGGGGAGGACACAGACAGTAATTAATTTTGCTTCATACAGTAGGTGACACATGAGCAGTTTTCAAGGATGAGTAGGTATTGGTTCAGTGAACTAAAGGGGTAAGAACATTCCATCAGAGGAAATGGCACGTGCAAGGGCAGGCATGTGAAATGTGGCTTGACATGCTGGAGGAACGTGGGAGCCCGGCACTATACGGAATTTAAAGGGAATGGGGGGATGTTCCCATGACAGGGCTGGAGAGTGACTGAGGAGGGCCAAACGACCACAGGCCCTGGACTCATGCCATCATTGCAGGCCTGCTTTACACACGCTGCTTCTGGATCACCCAGTAATGTCACTGTCCTGAGTCATCTGGAAAAGGCAAGAGGAGAGGATTCTCCCAGGGCTGGGAGCAGGAAGGTGAAGTAGAGAGCAGTGGAGAAGCAGAACATTCTAGAGCACTAGCAGGAGCCAGCGGTGGCAGCAGAGAGCACATGAGACCTGAGCTAGCGAGAAGGAGGTGTATACCAAATTTGTCCATAGGCACCTTTCACAATGCTGGACTTGTTTGCTTTCTTTTGCTTTAAAACACTTTACTGGCATTGATCATAAAGGAATGAATGATACCAAGACCTGAGTATGTACTTTCTCATGTATTTACCTGTGTAACATTAGACATGATTTTTTACCTTTCTTTAACTGTAGCATAAACTGTAGTAGCAGAAACAAAGTCAGCAGGAGCAAGGAAGGATATAGAGGCAGAGGACGCGAGCCTGTGGTCAGCAAGGGCCACTTTAGGGTTCAAATTCACAGGGGTGGGGTGTTCCAGACAATGATGCAGCTTTACAAGCATTATGCAAATGTGAGGTATTTTTAGTATGCACTGTAATTTCAGAGCACTTCGATGATGACTTTTGGAGTTCTAATACTTTAGATTCTCAACTGACATTGCTCAGATAGGTAATAACTAACGGCACCAAAAGAGGTGGCAATTTCAATCCTTTTTTTTTAAAAAAGGCAACTTGTTGGGTAATGTGAATAATTATTCTCTTAAATTATCTGCTTTACAAATTCCAATATAATTCAGAGTTTGGCACGTGTTCTTCTCCCTACCTTAACAGAACATATGGTATTAACACAGGGTGATCTTTCATTTATCTGGCAACATCAACGATCTAAAACACAGGAAAAAAAAAAAAAAAAAACCTAGAAAGGAGGAACACAGGAACACAGGTTCTGAACAGCCAAAGTAGATACTACAAATCTACACATATCAAGCACTTCATATTGAGGCATGTACTCACTCAGTGCCAATCTTGTAGGCAAAACCACAACAAGTTGGGGTTAACTGGGCTTTTTGGTACAGGGAAGATAAGCAGCCCCAGGTATCAAAGGGAAATGCAATGACGGCAGGTAGGTGACTGCTAAGAACAGAAAACACGAAGGACAAATTAAAACAAAAGAAATCAACAAGTGTAGAGAGAGGGAAGGTTGCTCTAAGTGGCTGTGGCCCATGGTAGGGAAAGTGAAGGAAATGGGCACTCCTGTGTACTACCAGCGGCAGCAACTGGAAGTCTTCCCTGGAGGTCAAACTTGCTATGCAATTGCCAAGCCAATGAAAAATGGGCACTTATCTTTTTGCCCACTCATTTTACACCTAAGCATTTAACTTAAGAAATAACCTGAGACACCCATAAAGATTCATGCATGAGGTCATTCATTACTGCATTATTTAAAGACTGGACTGGAAACTACCTACTCGCCAACAACTAGGGAAGGCTAAATAAACTGTGGTCATTCATTCTCAAGCAGTCTAGCTTTTGAGGAATACACAGAAGTAAATATAAGTACGCGGGAAACAATCTTTATACAATATTAGGTTTTTAAAAAGTAAGATACAAAACAAAGATCCCAATTCCATTTTTTAAAGTATTACACAGTTTTAAAGAACATTTCAGAAGGAAATATCTGTTAGTATTTAATGCATTTTTTAAAACGATGGGAATGCTAATTCTACACCATAATACTATAGCTATGATAAATAGCTATATTTACTATATTGGTAGCAACGTTATCATGATTGCTTATGGCACTTAATTCAATATGTATTTCTTCCACATTCAATCTTTCCAACTTTCCTTTTTAAGAGACTAGAATGTGTTTGGAGGCAAAAAGCAGAACCTGAACCTTACAGAGCGTGTAAAGAATACAAGAGGGATGCAATCCGCAGAACTCAGACTTGGGGGAAACACTACAGGGCAGACAGACAGACACAAAAACAAAAGACAAAACAAAACATCCATTTCTTTAACAAATACGTTCTAAGGAAGAAAAAAAAAGAATAACTGTGGGTCAAAAAAGACTTAAAGAGATATACCAGCTAATAGTAGGTATGGACCTTACTGGATTTGGATCATGGAAATCATTAAAAACAGGAGATAGGTAGGCAGATTTTAAAAAACTCACTAGATATTAAGGAATTATTGTTCTTTTAGTGTGTGATAATTGTATTGTAATTATACCTTTAAAAAGAGTCTATACTTTTTGGAAACACCAAGAAATATACAAATGATATGAAGTAACTGCATCAAAAGAGTCTGCAGGAGAGGCAACGGGTATGGGTAGGGGACGAAGGAAACAAGACTGGCTGCTGAGGTGTGGTAACTTGAAACTGGCGATGGGTATGAGGAGTCATTCTATTGTTTTCTGTACTTCTATATATCTTTAAAATATTCTACAATAAAAAGTTTTTAAAAAAATCTCTAAGGCAGCACTACACTTCACCCTACACAGTAAACCTACACGTACATGTACCACAAGCTCTGGGTACATAATAAAAGCTGGTTGACAATGACAAAGTCAGAAATGATTTACACAGTTTATGATGTTTACATCTTCTCCAAACTAAGGAATGCACATCATCATTTTTACACCCTTGACCCTGCTACAAAGGCCACAGACCAATCAACTGATAATTCTACTCTACTGAGGCTAATTCTACTCTACTGAGGCTAAACGGTTATTTTTAAGCATTTGAGATGGATGTACAAGTAACACAGTAACCAAATGTTTAACAGTCAGACCTTTCTTTTTTTTTTTTTTTTTTTTTAATGAGACGGAGTTTTGCTCTGTCACCCAGGCTGGAGTACAGTGGCGCCATCCCCGCTCACTGCAAGCTCTGCCTCCCGGGTTCACGCCATTCTCCTGCCTCAGCATCCCGAGTAGCTGGGACTACAGGTGCCCGCCACCACGCCTGGGTAATTTTTTGTATTTTTAGTAGAGATGGGATTTCACCGTGTTAGCCAGGATGGTCTCCATCTCCTGACCCTGTGATCCACCCGCCTCGGCCTTCCAAAGTGCTGGGATTTTAGGCATAGCCACCGTGCCTGGCCTTCATTAGGTAAACTATTTTTTAGAAATTAAATATTCCTGTAACCTCAGCACTTTAAGAAGCTAAGGCTGTTGGATCACTTTAGGCTAGTAGTTTGAGACCAGCCTGGCCAACATGGCGAAACCCTGCCTCTATTAAAAAAATACAAAAAGTGTGCTGGGTGTGGTGGCACACGCCTGTAGTCCCAGCTACTCGGGAGGCTGAGGCAAGAGACTCGCTTGAACCCAGGATGCGGAGGTTGCAGTGAGCTGAGATCGTGCCACTGCACTCCAGCCTGGGCGAGAGAGCACAACTCTGTCTCAAAAAAACCAAAAAAAAAACAAAAAAAAAACGGAAAAAGAAATACTGCCATTAGGCTATCAAGCAACTATTCAGCATATGATGACTAGTTTTTTTTTTTTTTTTTTCTGAGACGGAGTCTCACTCTGTTGCCCAGGCTGGAGTGCAGTGGCGCGATCTCCGCTCACCGCAAGCACCGCCCCCTGGGTTCACACCATTCTCCTGCCTCAGCCTCCCCAGTAGCTGGGACTACAGGCATGTGTCACCACACCTGGCTAATTTTTTAGTAATTTTAGTAGAGACGGGGTTTCACTGATGACGAGTTATTTTTTAACTAATAAAGGTGGAGAATAAATGAGCGTAGCAAGATCAAGGCGCTGTCAGGCTGAGGTGGCAGAATATGGTGGCTCATGGGTGCAGTGGGTGCACTATAGCGGGAGAGACTTGGGTCATGAAGCAGGCAGGTGGAGCAACCGGGAAAGCATCTGCTGGACTCAGCACTGGGTGTGTGTGTGTGTGTGTGTGTGTGTGTGTGTGTCGTGTGTATGTGGGTGCAGCATGCGTATGCGGCAGGAGGCCATCATGAAACCTTTGCCCAAGTTGCTTCGGGGGAGTGGTGAGGCAGGAGTCTGCTGGGTGTGTGTGGTTTGAGAAAGATGTGAAGGCCTGTAGGAGAAAGAGAATGGAGATGGCAGAGACAAGTGAGGACTCTGAACCGTTTTGATCTGGAGAGTCTTGAACACCTCCACTGGCTGAAGGGAAGAAGTCAGTGGGACCAAACACGATCCCATATTTAATGGGACAGTGAAAGAGTGGATGAGCCTTGGGCAGAAGAGCAGAGCTCCTCTGTAGCCAAGAAAAGGAGGGGTTAGAATGGGAATAAGGTGGGTGGTGAGAGAAGAAGCTGCTGAGGGTGCACATCTGATAGACTCAATTTTCTCCGTGAACTTGGGGGGTAAAGTTACCTAACGACTATCAGAGATTTCTAGTTCTATTAGAGACTATTATCATCATTATTAGCCAAAATTTCATGAAAAAGAGTGAACAGGTTTGTTTAGAACAAACAAACAAAAACCGTTTGACCACTTGAATGGAACCGAGTGTTATGCTGAGAATTTTTTTCATGTATTATCTCATTTAATACTTAGTGACTTAAATTCTCTCTGCTCATTTTCTTCCTCCGTAAGTGGGAATCAGGACAATACCCACGTTAGGGAGCCATCACTAGGATAAAAGGCATCACTATGTGTAGGTGCCCGGAACAGTCAGCACAGGGCAAGCACTTCAGTCAGACAGCACTATTATTCCAGATAAGGGAGTCACTTCTCAGTTCACGGAGTCTGTTACAGAGCCAGCTGGTCCACCACCTGCACTCTTCACGGAAGCTAACCAGCTTTCTTGGGCCAGCAGGGGAGAACATGCAGAGGGCAGGTGCCAGAGAGGCTGGGGTAGGGTGGTGGTGGAGCCACGACCCAGAAAGCCAGCATCCAGGGCTGGTGAAGGCTGCAGGGGGCAAGACAGATGTGAGGAAGCTCCAAGTTCATAGCCAGCGGCTGGAGAGAGCACCAAGCAGGTTCCCTTGCCTGAGGCCACCTCAGCCCAACTCTAAGGCGGCAGGAGGTCCTGAAGCTCAAGGCGCCTGGCTTCTTGTGGGAGAACAGGAGACAGTGCAAGCCGAGAGAGGGCCAGTGCCCAGGGAGCTCTGGGTTGGTGAGAAGACAGGGCCCAAGACGGGCAACACAAGTCTCTCCTTTGAGCTGTTACAGCTCGGGGCACTTGTCTCACAAAACCTCCCAAGCGCTTGCTGTGTGCAGGTAAGGAGTGATATCAAGATGACAGACCTAGTCCCGCGGGTGTATACCTAACTGCAAGGCAAGGTAGCTGCATGCTCACTGCCATAACACGGGCACCACAGGGGGATTTGGGGAGCACAGAAGTACCATGGAACCACAGAGTTGGCCAGAAAGGTGCTGTCTAGGGAGCAGGGGAAAAGAGAATCCCAAGCAGAAGATGCTGGGAAGCCAAAGATACATGATCATAAATATACAAATGACATGAAATAACTTCACACCTGCAGGAAAATAAACAAGCTCGAGGGAATGGGGACAGGCATGGGTAGGGGATAGAAGAAACAAGCCTGGCCGTGGAGGCACTAACTGTTGAATCTGGTGATGCACCAGCATTTACTGTATTGGTTTAATCGAGAGGTTCTTCACTTTACTGTTGTACTCTCAAGATAGTTGTGATTCACATGTACATCACATTTGGAGGATAGAACCGGCTATATGAGCGTGTGATGCCTCTGCTGCATACTTCCAGCATTTTAATTAGGGTAAAGGACCTTGGTGTGACCTTTTGTCTGGATATGGGTGACCTGAGGAGGATAGGCAGAGTTCAGATGTTTTCAGGGGCCAAGCGCTGACTGCCATGCACAGACCCGGCTCTATGGGCGCACCCAGTGGGGCTTGAGGACAAGTGGGTGGCACTGCGATCATTTCCCGCCCTGAGTCTCGGGGATAGTGCAAGTACCACAGGCATGGATGAGTAGTGTGTAAACATCTCTTGATCCCGTGTATCTCCTCTCACTGCCCTTGGTGCGCTATCTTTCACCTGGCCTGTCTTAACTCCTCTGCAAGCGTGTGGGCCTCCCTCCTGCATCCTGGCATGCGTACACATGTGTGCATCCTCCTCTATGCATGTGTCTCTCCCCTCACCCCATCCAGATGCATGGGGGTGTGCATGTGTGTGCACACATGTGCCGCCTCCCTTTGGAGTTGCTCTGTCTGTGGTCTTGTGTTCCCAAGTGGGGCACAGGCACCCTCTCCCTCCCTAGTGTGTGTGTGTGCTCCTCTCTCCCCTCCAGGGCTGTGTATGTTTGTGGATCTCTGGGGCCCTCCCACTCTGGAGTGTATTTGTCTCTTCCCCCAACTCTGGGGGTCTTTCTCTCCATGCTGCAGAGCAGGTGTCTGTGTCTCTCTGCCAGCTCTGCATGCTTGTGTGTGTCTACCCCGTCTGAGCATGTGTGCCTCTCTCCCCAAATCCTGGCGGGACTGGTGTCCTGTCCTCGTGTCTGGAGCTGTGTGTCTCCCTCCACCGTGGGAGTGTGTGTCTCTGCTCATATCCTGGCGTGAGTGTACCTCTTTCTCCCGCCCATCCTGGAATCTGTCTCTCCCACCTCCACCTTCTGGATGTGTCACTCTCTCCCCCAGTCCGGCTGTCCTCAGTGTCTCTTCCCAGCCTGTCCTGGTGGGCATGCAGTGTCTTTCCGCGCTTTGAGGTCTCCCCTCAAGCAAGGGAAAGACAGAGTCAGAGTTGCTGGCGCATCTCTTTCCCCTCTCTGGGTGTGAACTGGGTGTGTGTCTCTCTTCTTTCTCTGTGCCTGTCTTTCTCCCACTGGTTCTCTCCTGAAATATAAACATAATTTACACATACCTGCACAGACAGATACAGCCTCCCACGCCCACTGTGCTTAGGCCCCTGTGTGTTTCTCTTTCTGGGATTGTGGGTCTCCCTTGCTCTGGGTATTCTGAGGGGCGTGCATCCTTTTGCCTCATGCGTCTGTGTCTGTCTGTCTTTGAGGCATGTGTAGTTGTCTCTGCCACCCCCATGGTAACAAGGCTTGCTGCAGGTGAGGGCTGGCCTGGTGGCGGTCAGGGGGTCTGTCTGTACTTGTTGGGCAGGGCTTAGACATGGAAGGAGCAGGGAACAGGGTGGGTAGGGAGCAGCAGAGACAAGCTTAACTACCCCCTCTCCCCCAACCTTGCTGTTCCACACTTCACAGTTAACAAGGGGCTGGGTGACTCCAAAGAAGTGATCCCAGGCCTCCTCTTACTGACTTCTCCCCGGGACTCAATGTCATCCCGGACACCCTCTGGAATGGACGACCCGCATCACACAGCCTCTAACTGCTGCTCAGGGCTTCCTCTAACTTCCCTTCACCACAATCAAACCTCTGGACTGCCCCTGAAAACAGAGCACTCCTCTCCAGGAATTTACCACGCGCCGGTTCTGAGACAGAGAAAGCGGGGTGGAGGACAGCACGCGGTCCTTGCCTTCCACAGCTCAGTCCTGAGAGGAAGATGCATACTCACGCATGGTATGGAGCGGTGTTCCAGGGCAGGTGAGAAGGACTTGGCTGTGCAGGCACAGAAGGATCACCATAGCTGAGGCAGGCAGGCTGTGGGTGCCCCAGCAACATGGCTCTCAAAGAGGCAGGGGAGGAAAGAGGTGACGGGGCACCCTCCTATAGCCATGTGCAGAGGGCAGCACAGATGAGGATGAGGCTGGAGGTGACAGCCACCCTGCAAAGGACAACCCCCGCTCTGCTCCAGAGTTCTATTGCACTCCAGGCCAGTGGTCCCCATAGAGGTTACAAGACAGTCCAGCAAGATGGCTCTCTGCCCAGTCCCCTATCTCGCTCCCTCTGCCTCCAGCACATAGGGCTCCTCCGATACAACCTCAGGGCCTCTGTCTGGAGCATCCCTCCAGGTCACTCCTGGCCCACCCCTTCTCATCATTCAGGCCTCTATACAAAGGGCCTTTTATCAAGAGGTGTCCCCTGATCGCTGTCTCTTAGAGTCCCTCTTCCCCGGCCCCCAGGACTCCTCACCTTTGAACTCCTTCTTCCTTCCTTCATGCTGCCTGCTGCACCCCAAGGGAACCCTGCTAACTACTGTGTCCTTTGCTCAATGAGGGTGGGGCCTGGCTTAGTACCCAACATGGTACTTGACCTGTGTGGCAGGCACTTTGTAAACTTTGCTGAATGACTAACACATAAAAGGAAAGGTGTCTTGCACATAGATGTGGAGATGTTAGTGTAAACAGAAAAGCGACATGGAGGCCCTAGAGAGAGGTAGAGACTGAGGCTTCATTAGCACAAAGCTGCAAGCTAAAGGTACCACAGGAGTGGGAACCGGTGCTCAGGAAAAGTGTACACTGAGAGAAATGGACTGGGGAATGCCGCAAACCCTGGGGAATGCCAAAATGCTGGTGGTTGGGGGACAGGTGGAAAAATGGTGCCACCCAACCAAAGTGCAAAGGAGGTGCCAGAGAAGGAACAGCAAAGCCAGAAAAGTCACAGATGCAGGAGTTTGCAAAACATGTGGAATCCCGCAGAAAGGCCAAGTGGGGATAAAATGGAAATGATGCCACCAGGTTTGGTACCTGGGAGGCTGTTGATGGATGTTCCCTCCAAAGGCAGACTCAAAATAAAGGGGCAGGATAGCTAAAGAGTAAGGGGAGATGAAAGAAACAGACAGCACACGGACCACTCTTCCAGAAAGTCTGGCCCTGATGAGGAGAAAGGTACTTAGGGAAGGGGGATGATGAAGCCAAAGGTATATTTTACTTTTTTGATTCAGGAAGATCTGAGCTTATTTTGCAAGTGGAGAGGAAGAGATGGGAAATTCCAAGATGGGAGGGGTGAGTGACAATACAAGGCCCTACGAGGGGCCGGAGTAACTCGCTGGCTCCAGAAGCCCCGGCATACAGCCCTGGGGCCCAGCCTCCCCAACTAGACCAACCCTTCCTGGCACTAGGCAGTACATCTCTGCCACCCCCCGATCCTCCCCTACAGGAGGGCTGGGCACCATTACAGAGGAATCCAGAGGTAAAGAGGGCACTGCCAGTCCCAGTCTTCTCTGGGAGCTAAGCTAGACATCTGGTGAGAGGGTTATAGGAGAACATTAGATGTTGAGAATCGCTGGTGAGAGGAATGAGCAAAGGAGAGAGAATGGGAACGCAGGTAAAAGACTGGGTTTACATCATGAAAGACCCAGCTCTGAACCTCAGTGGGTGCCCTCTCAATGGAATAAAACCCCTTGGAATGGAACCCCTTCTGTGTGGCCTTCAAGACCTGATGCCTCCTGGCCCCAGTCTCCCTTTCTAGCTTTCTCCACCATCATTCTGCTCACCCCTGACACCCTGACACTCAACTACAGGAGAATGGGGTGCGTGCTGCGTATGCTGGGCCTAAGCATCCTTCCCCGGGTCCCCTGGCCATCCCCCACCATTCTCGGCTTTACAGCCAGCTCCTCTGTGAGTCTAATTCCTCCAGGTGGTATTAACTTCTTCTGTGTCCACTTCATTAATATCTCTATAACACTAGTATTAAACCTATGATGTAAGTTCCAACCGAATGCAGAAAAAGGTGGTTCCATGACTGGGGAACTAAAAAAATGGTAGAGCCATTCACAGAATAGCTGAAGTCTTAACTGCTAGCAGAATGGACCTAGTGGTAAAGACCTGAGACTTCTGCATGCAGCGGGCCCCACTTCCAATGCGGAATATGTTCACATTTCTCTAACTCTAGTCTTACATCCGTGGGGTCAGTTTATTCTGGACTCTGGATCAACTTATCTTTCCTAATTCATCCTCCTCTGCTCAAAAAGCTACAATGCCTTCCACAGCACATAGTGCACGTTCCTCAGGCTGGTAACAAAGGCTTTTCACAATCAGATCTCAGCACACCTTTCTAGCCGCTCCTGAACTGTCCCCTTGCAAACCATCCTCTCCAGTCAGACTGGTCTTCTCTGTCTCCTAACCTCTGCTGAACCCATTCCTCTCACCTGAACAGCCCTGCTTCTTTCTGCCGATTCCTAACTCATGCCTTTTTCAAAGCCCATCTCAAGTTCCATCTCTTCCTCCCTTGAGCACCTATAGTTTTTACTGTCTCTACCGTTCATTTAGCATTTTAAAATACAATGCTCTGGGATCTCTTTATATATTAACTCATCATCCAAAGACATAAAAGCAGAGAAGTTTAAAAAATTTTTCTTTCTCTCCCAATTCAACATTTAGCCACATTTCCTGTATCAATTACATTTTTATTTTAAAATAAATTTAAGGAATATTTATGTGTTTATTATAGGGGAGACACAAAGGAAGAGAGAAATCCCCAAATCCCCCAAACCCATGGAGATTACATGAATAACAAAATGGAGATGTGAAACTTGAAATTCTTTAGTAATTGGGACAATACCATATACTGTATTAAATTCTTTTAACTCTCCTGGGTGGGAAGATCATCAGTGGCATTTCTAGCTTGGAAGCCTAACATCTAAAATTAACCAAGCTAAGCAGTATTTTCAATTGTCATCATGCAGAATTACATTGTTTAATGAACTAAGACCATTCAAAAATTTTGGGGAAAATGTTTATTTATTATTCTGAAATCAGACAGCTTTGCAACAAATTTAAGGTCAAAATTAACAAAACTACCTATTTAAGATCCTTATTATGAGACAAAGTTTATGCTTATATCTTTACAAAAATCTCCTTTAGCTTAATAAGTTGATAAATTTCCCCAATTCCTTATGTACAGCTTAAAGCTGACATTTAGCACTTTTTAACTTGAATTACTCTATCAACTCTATGCCTGAAATCTTCATTTTTGTAAGAATGTACATTTTCTTAAATATATGAACTTCAATATGGACATAATTTAGGTTTATACTACCCAAATAACATATAATAATTAGCTGCTATAGGTCTGTCCATTCTAAAGATTTACTTATAAAAAGTAACAGAATTCCAATTTCTGAAATTATTATTGCTTCTTGCATACACATTATCCTTGCAATTCCTATCTCATGAGATTGCTGTGAAAACTAAATGCGATAGTATAGGTAAAAGCAAAGACTGACAGGTAGCCAAAGTATTTTATGGCTGAAGCATAGCATTAATGCTCAAAATATTTTGGGAGTTATAATTTAAAAGTCATGTTGCTAATGATTCAGGGAATAATTCAACCAATCAAATCGAGTTTCTTTTTCTTTTAAACATAAACAGGTTTTGTGCTCACTTTGTTTTGTTTTTACTAGGAAAAATTTTTAACTAAAACTTGGCTGAAATAAAAAAATCTTCTAACATCTCATCTTTAAAGGATCAGAACCTCTGCTTTCTTATTTGATCAATTTCAAGCTAGATTTAAAATACTAATCTAATTCTACTTTATTTCAGTGAAATGATGGATGAAATATATAAAGTTACTTATCTTTAAAATTTTCTAAATTTTATACTTAGCAGTTGAAGACCACACTTCTGAACTGTGCAACTTAAAAAAAAATCTAGATTTTAGTACAGCATTAAACACAGAACCAGAGTATACCACAATGACTTTTATATTAATTTTAATACATATGCTCATTTTCCAGAAGTGGTTTTGGATGTCATTGCTTGATTTTAAAAAGCACAGAAAACTAGTCTACGTAAGGCACTGCCATACACAGGGTGGCAGCACTGAGAACCAAACACATGCAAACAGCAAGAACACTTGGAAGGGCCAATGGAAGCACACAAGTGTGCCTGAAATCTGATTAGGACAAACTTAGATGTACGGATATTTTGGCTTTAATTAAGAAATTTCTTTTAATTCTGGAAGAGTATCATGCATTGTACAAAAGCTATTATGAGTCAGCCTCTGAATGTGATCAATTGCATTTCTCCCACAACAAACTGCTTTCTCTACCTTTCTCTGCACTGACGGATAAAAGGTGAACTAAGAATAATTAAATTCAAGCACCATATGAGATCCAATGTTTAAGTAGAGCAACTGTATCTCTGATATATATTTTAAAAGATAACCCAGGCTATAATTAAAAGTGCTCTCAGATAGGAATTTAAGAATAACATGATCTTGAGAACATATCAAATAAAAGCAGTTATAGAAGTAAAGTTTTAAAATAACTGTCTATCAGCAATCTCTCAACAGCAATATTGTGAGATAGGAAGTACAGACACTTGTTTATACTTTCCCAAAAGAAGGGCTTGTAAGAAAAACATCTGTAACAGTACTTAAAAAATTGAAATACTATTAAAAGTATTAAATGTTTGATAATTAAGAATTTAAATACAATAGACATTCAACTAAGTGCTGACCTATTTGTCACTCCTTTTTTTTGAAAAATAATGAAAATAATTGAATATATCATGATCTTTAAGTAATTTTGACCATATATTTGAAAAAAAAATATTTTTATTAACTGATAAAGGCTAGCTGCTCAGCAACTTCTACAGAATTTTATATGTATTTTTTGTACTTTGCTTACAAACCTCTAGGCATAAAAAGTAGATTTAGATACAAAAACAACTATTTCAATTAAAATTATGTGTATTTCAGCAGTAAGTCAAGTTATTCAGTTAAATATTTAAAGCTTTCATTCTATGTCTAATTAAGCCTATTACTTGATAGTTTACTTTCATTTTGATTTGGGTAAGCAAATATGACAATATATTTTAATACAGCATCTTTCAAAGCATAATATATGACAAATTATTTCTGAAAAATATGTCTGATACCTTTTTCTTAAAAATAAACTGAGCAAATTACATTAAAAGCTAGACCTGATAGATGTGCTTAACATAGAGCACAGTTAAATCAGTTATTTGTTTGCATGACAGTAGCCCTGAGAATGCTTACGTTTTATGAAGCAAGATAAAAACATAAAATGTCACTAACTCCTGTTTGGTGTGCCTGATCATTACAGAAACTTTCCTTCCCTGAAACATTTAAAAAATCTTCCAGATAACTGGTAGGGCTGCTTCCACCACTCTTGGTGTAATTAACCTATTTTATTATACATCTATTTCTATTTTAATGCTAAAATCCTACGAAATTGAATAGTAAATATCAAGTAAAATGCTACCAATATTAGAAGAGAAAAATCTAGATTGAAATTTATACAATTAAATTACCTCAGTCTATGACAAATTAGCAAAACACATGAAGAACATTTTCTTAGATTTATTTAGAAAGAATTTTAAAGGTGCAAGGAAAACAAATTCACGTTTGAGGTGTAGCTTATTTATAATAGGATATGCTGGTCATGTTAATATTTGTTTTTAAGTTTATAATAGGTTATAAGGTCATAAGAATCCAAATATATAAAGTGACAACTGTTCTATAAGTTGCAAATGTATAATAACATAGAATAATCGAGCAAATTTCTCTTCAATGGAATGCAGTGCTTAAATAAATTATGTTTAGGAAATACAGAAAATAGCTTAAGAAAAGGAAAGTGCTCATATATAATAAAACAGCATTTTTCCTTCATTGCCCAAAGTTGATAAAAATGAAAACTAGTCATTATAACTCTTTTAGGGTATGATGAAAAGTGATGTGAGCTCTATGTAATTCCAGCATTAAGACAACACAAGAAAAAATCAAGTTACTGAGAAAATCTGGTAGACTAAAATCCAACCGGTGCTATTTTGAACCTATACACTTGAACTATCTTAAGTTTCCAGGTTTAATTTCTTAAAATTCTCATGATCAAGAGGAATTCAATAAATATTTACTAATGTATCTTCAAAGGAATAAAAGTGATTATGACACTTTCCAATTTTGCCTTTGAGCCAAAGGGGCTAAATTCCTCATTTGCTAATTGATTTCTAGTTTAAAAGTCTCCAAAAATGTATTTTAAAGTTAAAGGGCTCTAATGTCTAACCATTGGTTAAAGAGATACACTTTTTAAAAAATTGATACGGCAGTCCTCTACATGTAGTATTTATTCTGAGAATATTATCACATTCAGAAACAAAAAGATAGGAAATCATAATCAATATGTATATGTGCAATTCCAATATTGGTCTGCAATAATAATTCAAATATTTAATGACTGAAAGGCTAAAATAGGGCTCTCATTTTCAAAACAGAAGAGTTCAAGACTCTCTAATGGCACATCCTTCACAATCTGTAAAGGATTCTGTTGCCTTTTAAGAAAACATGCCCCCTCCACTCTCAAAATATTTTCTAATACTAAAGGCAACTTCTATCCCAGAAGATAATATCAAAAGTTTAGATTCTCTTTCAGAAAAGTAATTGCTAAATAATAAATGGGAAAGAAAAAATTCCTTTAATCGGCAGTATAGACCTAAAAACATACCAGAAATTAAGAACTTTGTTGGTGAAATGTTATCATTATCTTGTGAAAGGCTTTTTAAATGTGACTAAGTCTGTAACAAATTATTTAAATTGCTCTAAAAAAGTCCATGAAGCAAACTATTCTTAGACTGAGGTTTTAAAATTTATTTCATTAACTTAAAGTTTTAAGCTTTCTGATGAACAATGAAGAAAATGATTTAAAAATAATTTCTAACTTTCTCAGGACACTTCACGAAGACACACATTTAAAATAATCTTTAAAATCTTTTATAAAAATAGGAGAAAGTAATTTTTCTTATTTAAAAAAAATTCTGAATAACCACTACAAATTATTCTTAGAATTTAATTTAGTTTAATTCAAATCTAAGAAGATAAGGAAGGAAAGCTTTGGGGATCTATTTTAAAAAGGTCATTATAAAACCAACAATTGGTATTAAAAATATTCTTGGCAGATCTCCCCAATTATCTAATTTTTAAGGCAAAATTATAACTTTTGCCTTGTAGTTGGTTATTATTTATTCACATAAGATGAATTTTTAATTTACCACAATTGTTATTTTTCTCTGAAATTCTTATCTACCAAATTCTTTACCATGAATTTTGGACATTTTAGTCCATACTTATTGTTATATACTTTCATTGTTTAAAATTATTATTTTTAAAAGGCACCAAAAAAACATTTTTGCTTCCTAACATCTTCACACTGCTAGGTTTTCTATGTTTTTAGATTAAGAAGATTCCACTTTTAAATGCAAGGAAATATTTTAAGCAAATTTCTTGTCCTATTAAGCTAAGACATACTGCATAAGTTCATTCATTCTACACATGCACACACATTTTTTAGGTAGTCATCTCAAATTCTCAACACACACTGTGGTTAGTTTTAATACCATGATCCTGTAGTAACTCTGTTTACAGGACATCCAGGGACTTTTAAATACTAACAATTTTAATGCAGTATCACACCACCTTTTAAAAAAAATAAGATATTTCTGTTTTATAAAATTTTTAACTGTTCTGATAAGCATTTTTTTTTTAAAGAGCAAAATTCTTAACAACAAACACCAATACATATGCAAAATCAGACAACAAAAATACCCAAGTGCCCTTGGAAGTTCCACACCACCATATCCTTGTCAATACCACCCTGTAAAGAGGAGGCAGGGATAGCTATAAACAGTGAGTATAATGCAAACCTCTGGGCAGCAGACTAATCAATTTAAAAGTAAAAATCAAATTATGTCCCTGTAATAATTTCTACTAGGCTATCACACACATACATTTCTTATAACTTCAAATGTTAATAGCTCAATACTTTTATAAAATTTTACAATCTAAAAATCTTAATTTTTCAAATGATATTTTACAATGAAATTTGCAAATAAGATATAAAAGTTAACCTAATATAAATGAAAAGTAGTAACAGTGGATTTCAGGTTTGAGCATTTCAAAACATTTAGGCAATAAAATAAATACAAAAAGCAAAAATTAGTTACCTCCAAAGTATTCTTATGGTAAAATATAAAAGAATTCCCATGCATGAATTCTAAAATCAGGTTAACTTTACAGCTAATCAACCTGATTTACCCTGCACTTATATTTTACATATTTGTAAATACTTTTCCATGACTACCTAAACACTTACTAATTGGTTAAATATGCTACCTATATTAATTCCTGCTAAAACTAAAGGTCTACCTTTGTTTTTCAGAAGTGACTTATATACTTTCAAAGTATTCAATGTTTCAGAAAAGGTGTTTATCAGGTTCTTAAGACATTTAAAAATGGCTCAAGGGATGATTTATAGCCCTTTTACCTTGATCATATTCACTACCTTGGATTTTGTTGAACAGATTCAGTTTTCTCCTTTTGAAACTCTTCCCTTACTCAAATAATTAAAGAATCTAAGATGTTATCAATATAAAGAGAAAAAATTAATACTTATTTCTTATACACTTGCAAACACACCAAAAAGAATATGTATTCCAAGCAATGTAAGTAAATTTCTTCAGTAAAACTTTTTTTTCCTTGGGGATGGGTGTAACTGGTAATTTTTTATATATCTTAATTTTCCAAAGAACAGGATTCTAAAGAAAAAATATTAAAACATTCTTAGATAAAATTATTTGGACTACACAGCTCAAGAGGCAAATGATTACTGAAACAAAACTTCAAAGATAGCTATAGATATATATTTTAGTCATCTGGCTTTTCAAATCTCACTTAAGACAGGAGCATTACATTTAATTTAGGAAACAACAAATTTAATCCTTAGAAAGGAAAATTTGCAGAATATCAAACCAAAATGTACATACTGACAATCAGGATTACATTAAAAATGAAGGAATAACCCCCACCTGTGCATGCTATTAAAACACAAATAGTACCCTTCAAATTTTAAAACTATACTGATAAAACAAATTCACTAATTTATTTTGTTATAAATATCTACTTACTATTTACTAAAATATTTTGGTAATAATATACAGATACAGAATGTGTCAATATTAGCCCACACTTATAAATCTTCTACAGCAGCTAAATTCTTTGTAGGATTTCAAGTAGCAAAATTAGGCATATAAATTTCAAATAAGACTATCAATATATGAGAATTCTCCGATTCCAACTGAAATAAAGATTTTGAGTACACAACATCATTACATTATTTCTGTATGTTGGTATAATTTAACAGTAGCTTCAGAAAAGGATGTTCAACAGGTAGTATTTCTAAGGCATCACAAAAGCTCAGTACAATCACTTCAAATTAAACATTGTGCTGTGCCCCATCTAAATAAGACTCTCTAAGCGATTACAGATTTTAGATTTGTGCACTCTGAGTGCATTTTCTAAATCAGACAAGTAGCTAGTTGCATCAAATACAAACATGAAGAAAGTTTTACACCACCCTATATGAGAGGAAGAAAAAAAATCATAATACTAGCACTTTTATTTAGATTGACAATAAACCAATCACAAAGTGTCCAAACAACCTGAATAATACGATGATCTAATATAACTTGAATTCCTTCATTTTTTTATAGAGATTGAATTTATTGATATTAGCATCTGGTTTGTCAAAGTGGCAATTATTCAAGATCTAAGTCTCATTTACTTTAAATGCACAGCATAATTCTGACTACTTATAGTCGATGTAACTATCTTGAGCCAAAATACAAAGAAAACGTAAGATAAACTGAAAAGGCTTTGTAAGTCTTAATGGCATTCTGAAACCTCCGGACAGAAGATCATTGGGCAGGGAGGAGTTTCCCTTCTCTATTGATAGCTTAATCCTTTTCCAATCAATTTTGATTTAACTGTGGGTGATGAGATTAATTTTTTAATGAGTTCTTAGAAAGTTGTAATTGCTTCCAAAATCAGAAACCACAAGATGATGTACTCAAACACGTTACCGATGTGATGTTGTTATGGAGGTATTTACAGAAAGTTGGAAGAACTCAGTTGTAAACACAAGTTAACATATAATGGACTACAAAAATAATAACTTGTTTATACAGTATGGCAAGAAAAAACATTCTATATAAGAAGTCTAAAAATTCAGCTCTAACTTTAATCCATGTCTATAAATCATAAAAACAAGAGGAAATAAGGATTTATTTCAGAAACTCCATATACCTGTGGAAAATGGAACACAAGTAATTTCTACTGAAGATTAACCTTAATCCCCATTATAGTACAGCTAACAATTTACATATTTTAAATTTGGAAAATATCGTGGAAATCTAAAACCTAAGAGCCGATAGTAGTTTATGGTCAGTAAACACTTTCTGTTAAATAACACAAATAAATTCAACGCAGAAGATGAAAACTCATAGGGCTCAGGATTTTTTAAATCTTTTCATTTCAAAGGCGCAAAGTTACAGCCCATGTATAGGATGGACTTTAAATATGGATGTGTAAACTTTTCCATGGTGTTGGTGTGTGTACCTTCCTTCCCCCTAAAGAAATGCCTACTGCTTACAATATTAAAAGAATCTTCACCACTCTGTAATTTTCAACCAGAAGTCCTCAATGTACCTTAAGCAAAATTGAATATTAGGTATTTTACAGCTTTTACAAAATGGCTGTAAAATCACATTATGGGCATACACAGCTCTTTGATCTCACTGCACAGAATTCATAACTGTTCAATAATGCTATACCATTACACCACACACCTTAAACTATTTCCATTTTTCCACAATTCCTTCCAAAATCAGCTTCCAAAGCAAAGCAATGTAACATGAAAAGTTCCTGGGAGGGCTTGTTACACAAAAGAACAGCTTGGATACAAACTATACACATATTCATCTTCAGTTGAGGCTGTTTATCCCTCCTGTCCCTCCATCACTCCTATGGGTGGGTGCACTGGAGTAACAGAAAGGGAAGGATCTTCCATCACCACACCCTCCTAGCACCTCTGCTTTTGGTCCTCAGACAGTGATTCTGTGTAGGTGATGAAAACCATAGGAAAAGAGAAGCTGTCCCTTTAAAATGCCCTGCTCTGTCCCATATCCCACGTGGAACCAACATCAGCAGCACTTTCCCATTAACATCAATGTGATGCAAGAGACATCATCCTTTTATATACATAAAACCAGAAAACCTCAGCTTAACATTCTTCAGGAAGGATGAACAGGTGAAGCAAACGTGTCAGGAAGGGGGAAACCAAGCAACTCCACACCCCTCCCCAAAAGGTACTCCAGCCTTGCACTCCAGCCTCTCTGAGCACCATCACCTCTCTATCCCTCCTTTGCAGAGCCCAGTTTAAAGAAAGGAGGGAGCCACTAACAAAACCTGAAGCATAAATGCGACGAAAATGCAATCTAAAGCCGGAAAGGTTTATTCTTCCAATCACACATATTAACTCTATTAAGAAAATGGCATCACTTTTTTTTCCACCCAAAAAAACCCCGCAAAGATCATTAAAAGAGAGTTATAAAATAGCAAATATAGTGTTTATCTTATCTCAGATCAGTCCACATTACCAATAAGTTTAGCAGTTTCTGCACTACCACCTCCCCCCTCGCTCCCCCTGCTTCTCTTGCATCGGATTTTCACGTTTTCTCATTGTCGGTTGAGTTATAAAAGGCTTTTGCCCTTCGAAAGTTTTAAAAAATAAATAAATATTAACTCCTTGGTCCCTGCAAAGTCAAAATGGACTTCAGGGGAAAGGCGGTACATACTTTTACCTTTAGCGAGAAAAGGGGGAGCATCCCGGATTTTTAGGGATTTTTTGCGATTTTTTAAAAATTTTTATTTGGTTATATGCCTGAGTTCTCCCTCCATTTTGGTTGTTTATGATACTGACAACAAGCTGTCCCTGCTCTGTGCCGATCTCCTGCTTTCATTTAGCACCCCCTCCCCCTATCCCCCCTCGCAGCCACACACCCCGGGCTCACACCTCCCTGCAGACCCCGCACCCCGACCCCGGCTTGCCCACCTGAGGAAAGGGCAAAAACAAATTCATTTCTCCAGAAAAGAAAAACCTCTTTTGAAAAAGGGGCAAAGTTACCCCAAGTCACTCAAAGTGCCCCCCAAATATTGCCGACTGCGGGTTTCCGCCAGGCCCTTTGGGAAGCGACCTTCCCCCGGGATGTTTTGGTGGAAAATGCGGAGAGTTTACTCTCAAAACTGAATTTATATTAATTTTTCCCTTATTTTTCGGGTCTCTAATGTCTTCCGCTCTCGCTGCTGCCGCTGCCGCTGTCACAATATTCACAGCACCAGAGAGGAGGAGGAGGAGGAGGAGGAAAACTTTTCAAACTTTCCAGACCCTGAATAAAGGGTTTTTTTTTTTTCCCACCGACCTCACCTTCGGGTCCCCAGCCGCATCGCCCCCTGCCCTGTCAGAAGCGACTTCGGGAGTCCTCGCAGCCCCGCGTAATTATTTTATTTTATTTTTTATTATTATTTTTCTCTCTGGGGTCCTGAGCAGGGGCTGAGAGTAGCACAAACTTTTCCTCCTCCTGCCGCCGCCGCTGCTCCTCTGCCCCCTCGGCTAGTCCCATAATTTAAATAACCCTGATATTTCTCCCGCTAAACGCCTCGCCGCCGCCCCGGACCCCCGGAGAACTCACCGCGGGGCTTTAACATCCTCCCTCCGGCCCGTCCGCCGCCTCTACACCGCCCGCGGAATTTCTAATAATTTTTTTCTCATATTTCGGGCTGGACGCGGCGGGCCTGGAAATTGTTTCCTTACGCCTCTTTCCAGCAGCCATTGTAGTGTATGCGCTGCCCCTGCAGCCCAACTTGCAGCTGCCGCCGCCGCCGCCGCCGCCGCCGCCGCCGACGTCGCGCCCACCGTCGCCTCCCCCTGCCTGTTCGGCCGCCGCCCCCGCCTCCCATCGGACCGCCCCCAACCCCCGCCCGCCACTGCGCCCGCCCCCCGCGCGCGCTCCGCCTGGGAGCCGTCCACTCGGCGCCGCCGCTGGCGGGAGCCGACCCACCCATTGGGCCGCGGCGCCGCCCGTCAAGGCGAAGTGTTAAGAGACGGGCCGCGGCTGGGAGGCGCGGTGGGGCGGGGGAGAGGGGGCGGGGTCGCGCGCCCCGCCCCGCCCACTCCTCCCGCCTCGGCCCTCCTTTCGCCAGGCGGGGGCGGGGCGAGGCCCGCCTGCCCCTGCGGCCCAGGGCCCCGCGCGGCTGTCAGTCTGGCGGCGGCGCGCGCCGATTGGGCGGGCTGCCGCCGGGGAGCGGGGGCAGCAAGTTCGGATGCGCACTACTTAAGGTCCTGCTGCGTGAGCCATTGACGTGTTTGGAGCTGGAGACGGCCTGGGTGCTGGCGAAGCGGAGGCCCGAGGTGAGTGGTCCCCCGCCCTACCTCCCCGGCGGCCGCAGAAAAGCGGGAAGAGAGGGGTGCCCTTGGGCCGCAGCGGGGCCCGAATCCACTTCTGCGGCGCGGAGGCGCTGCCGCCAGGTTTCGCCGCAGCGCGAACCTCTTCCCGTTGCTCTTCCTCCTGCCACAGCGGTCTGTTCGCTCCGGGGGCGAGGAAGATGACCCCTGCCTAGTCCGGGCAGCCCCAGCTCTTCTTCCACTCTCCTTCTCTGTAGCCTCTGAAGCGCAGTTGCCGGCCCCACCCCCAGTTCCCTGCGTTTTCCTCGCCCCTTGCCTCTCTCGGCACGGTCTCAGGGCACAGCAAGGTGTGTTCACCTGTGCGCACTGTCCAGGATCAGACGCTGGCGGGCTACACCGCGGAAGGCGGCGAGGCCTCGGGTTCGCCCCATGTTTCTCCTCGCCCTGCCCGCCCACCTCCAGCGGGCCACCCTTGACTTCTTACCCTCTGCACCTGGCAGTGGGTTAACGGCACGGCGTGTGCAGCTTCCGGGTTTAGCAGAACCGCGGACCCTGCCCGGGCTCCGACCCCGGGGCGTGTGGTCATGAACGTGTTCAGAAACGTTCCCATCCCCCTGCCCTTTCAAAGCTACTTAGAGAGGGGGGACGTGAACCACTGGATGGGAAATCAAGAACTGCCTTATTAAGCAGTTTGCCCTTTGGAGTGGATTTTAGAGTTATTATCCGAATGTGCTATGGTTTTGTGGCCCCTCCTTCAAATCTTTGCTTGGTTTTTCTTTCTGGCTATCCTCTGCAAGTAGTAGAGCCTTGTAACATTTGTTTAGTATATTCAAAAAGTAATAGATAAGGCCCCTTCAGCCAAGCACTCGATGTGGCACTTCAGCCCCGCTTCTCACTGTAAATTGACATTTCCTCTTCAATTCCAGTTAATACACGAGGAACTCATGCAAAGGAGGGGACTTTCGGAAATCCAAATTTAGAGTGCCTTGTGTTTAGAATCCGGAAGGAAAAGGAAATGAAATGTGAAGAAACTCATGCACCAAACTCGAACTGGTTATATGTCATGTTACCTAGGTATTATTTTTAAAGAATTTCTGACTGACAATAAAATATAGAGTAGGATACTTTCACGTAAGGCACGAAACTTTAATGCAAAGTTGTCTGATCCTCGTTGAGATGATTAAATCTAAAGTGTATGAACAGCTAAGAAGAATTCTGTGTTCTCACATCATAGGATAGATGTAAAAAAGAAAGCTGTGAATTTATTTACTGTCATCTCTCAGGAAGAAGTCAAGCGTGAAATAAAAATTATCTTCAGGAGAGGAAGAAGCTTGTAGATATAATTGAACAGCATCGATTTCTTTTTTGCCAAGATGTTACTGTTTGCAGGATATTTTCTTGTATTGTTCAATGAAAATCATAAAATTATTATTCAGTGATTACTTAATGGACATCAGAATAACCAAACCCTTTTCCATTGATTTTTTTGCAAAGCCTGGTCTCCTTTGGCCTGGACATCCTGGTCTTTCCCATAGTAGAACCGGGCTGGGTGAGTCTTTTTTTTTTTTTTTTTTTTTTAAGACGGAGTCTCCCACTGTCGCTTGGGCTGGAGTGCAGTGGCACGATCTCGATTCACTGCAACCTCTGCTTCCCAGGTTCAAGCGATTCTCCTGCCTCGGCCTCCTGAGTAGCTGGGATTACAGGCACGTGCCACCAAGCTCAGCTAATTTTTGTATTTTTAGTAGAGACAGGGTTTCACCATGTTGATCAGGCTGGTCTTGAACTCCTGATCTTGTGATCCGCCCGACTCGGCCTCCCCAACTTTTGCAAAGCTGTTTCTTTAGGAATTGAATTGGAAGATTACAGAAGCACAGTAGCATTCCCTGACTTCCTGCAACCCAGGGAAGTAATCAGTTAAAAAGAAGATGCCACTGGAAGTAAAATTTCTACTCTTTTGTTTTTTAAACAGTATAACTTTTCATAATGTCAACTAAGCAATAACTTGGCTTTTTGGTGTGTTGGTTACCCTACTATTGGCCATAAAATAGGCACTCTAGTACTTCAGTTGATGAATGTTTGTGCTAAAGTTGGACTGTGCTGAATTCCATTCTTATTTTGTATGCTAATTGCTGTAAAATAAGGGAGTAATTGTTGGAATGCATACTGTATTCTTAGGTTTTATTAGTGCATTTGGTTGCTTAAGAATAAGAGTAAACCACAACTGAATTATAATTGAACTATCTTTCTTTTTTGTTTTTTTGAGACAGTCTCTCTCTGTCACCCAGGCTGGAGTGCCCTGATGCAATCACAGTTGACTGCAGCTTTGACTTCGTGGGCTATAGTGATCCTTCCACCTTAGCCTTCCAAGTAGCTGGGACCACAGGCACATGGCACACCACCAGGCTAATTTTGTATTTTTGGTAGAAATGGGGTTTCTCTGTGTCGCCTAGGTTGATCTCGAACTGCTGAGCTTAAGCAGCCCTCCAGCCCTAGCCTCCCAAAGTGCAGGAATTACAGGCAGGAGACACCACACCCAGGCCATAGATGCATTTCAGTCCAATATATGGCCTTTGTGTTGAGGCATGGCCATACAAAGGAAAAACACGTTCAAGTTTTTTTTTTTTTTTTTTTTTTTGAGATGGAGTCTCGCTCTCACCCAGGCTGGAGTGCAGTGGCGCGATTGCGGCTCACTGCAAGCTCTCCCTCCTGGGTTCACACCATTCTCCTGCCTCAGCCTCCCGAGTAGCTGGGACTACAGGCGCCCACCACCATGCCTGGCTCATTTTTTGTATGTTTAGTAGAGACGGGGTTTCACCGTGTTAGCCAGGATGGTCTCGATCTCCTGACCTCGTGATCCACCCGCCTCAGCCTCCCAAAGTGCTGGGATTACAGGCATGAGCCACCGCACCCGGCCACGTTCAAGTTTTTATTCACAAAATACAGAGAATACACGAAGTTCCTCACTAGGTGATCATTATGCCAAAATCAAAATTTCAGGTACTTTTAGGGCTGTTGAGATGTATTGATTTATTTTCTGTCATCTGCATAATTATTTTTTTGTGTCTACCCTCAGTAAGAAGACTGTCAGGATGCCCGTGGTAACAGGGAGGCTGAGAGATCCTGACATAAATCCTTGCTTGTCGGTAGGATGGTTTGCTTTAATTTTCATGAGTGTTAAGTTGGAAAAACAGGCTGCTTTTAGTTTTGTGGGCCTTTGTTTTCTGCAGTTGTTGAATAAAGTTATTTCTCTACAAAAAATATTGCTGGCCAGCATATCCTATTTAACTAGAGCATTTTTAGATGTTTATAATTTCTGTAACATTCATGTTTTCTTTAGTTTTCCTTATTTGTATAATATGCAAGCATTTGGTTGTCACTGTAAAACTACACAGGAAAATGTAACACTGAGAATGTTTAGTCCAAACATGGAAAACTGGAAGGTATGATATTTTTAAACTGTCACTGACATTTATTGTTTCACTAGTAATAATAGCATCATGTCCTTGACAACCTGGCTGAGAGTAATGGGCTGATAATAGAATTAGCCTATTTAAAGCTTAAAGGTTTTCACAAAGGTATCTCATAAACAAAATGTCTTAAGAGTAGGCTTTTATTGGCATTTATTTGGTATGATTTGCAATACTTACTTGTGGTTTTGCTGCCTTTGAATAATGTAGTTATCATACTGGTCCCATGAAAATTATACTCTTTAGTGATATGCATTTTCCAAATATATACATTCATTAAATATTTGGCATAGAAATTCAGCTTTTTTCTGTTTAGGTAGAACATGTTTCTTAGATATGTGTTGCAAACTATCTACCCATATAGCTAAAGCTTTCCTTTAGATCTGTGGTCCCCAACCTTTTGGGCACCAAGGACTGGTTTTGTGGAAGACAATTTTTTCCACAGACCGGGAAGGGGGTGGGCATCAACAGGCGTTAGATTCTCATAAGGAGCTTGCAACCTAGATCCCTCACAGACGTGCAGTTCACAATAGAGTTCATGCTCCTGTGAGAATCTAATGCTCCCACTGACGTGACAGGAAGGGGAGCTCAGGTGGTAAGGCTCACTCGCCCACTGCTCATCTCCTGCTGTCTGGCGGGATTCCTAACAGACCACAGACCAGTACCACTTTGTGGCCCGGGGTTTGGGGACCCCTGCTTTAGATGACTTCACAGAATCATACCTTTCACTTTTAAGTTATTCAATGTACTTCCAGTTCACACAGCTTAAATTTAATCCCCATGTGGCACCTACTTTCCTTTGAATTTATAGCCTGTGTTGTTGACTTTGGTTTTGAAGTAATATCTATTAAAATTGCTTATATAATAGTGTATTCGTATAATGGAGTAAATGGTAGCCAAAAATGCATTGGGATAAATGGTGTTAATTTAGGTTGTCTTGATGTAGACCAGTTATTAGTGATTTACTTGGAATCTTGAAACCAACGTTATGATCAAACATTCAAGCCAAAATGAAAATCTGGAAAAGCAGGAGAGATGTACTGTGAGTCAGGAGATGGATTCTGATTCTAGCTGTGCAGTAGTCATTTAACACATTGCACCTTGCCTCAGTTTCTTACTAAAATGGTTACTGGATTAATTAATCACAGTTATTTGGCTCAAATTCCTGTGATCACATATTCAGAAAACAGGCCCAGATTATAAAAAGGAAGGTGTTAGCCTAAGCAGAGTGCATACTGGGATAGTTGGCGAGATTGTCCAGTTTTTATTAGAGTCTACCCGTCAAAATGAACACAAATGAACTATTTCACGTTATTTGCTTCTAGGGAAGCAGCTTGTTTATTTTTTTGTCTGTTTGCTTTTAGATCCTATTCTACCTTTTAAATGATGCCTCTCTTATGTCTGTAAGGAATCTGATGCTTCCACCAGATGTCTGGATGAAAATAACTATGACAAGGAAAGGTGTTCCACTTACTTCTTGAAGTATAAAAACTGCCGGAAATTCTGGGTAAGCCTAGATTGGTTAACTTTGTGTTAAAACCCATCTCCTAGGCTTGAAACTGAAGCCTAAAATTAGTCAGTACCGACAATCCTTTCCCACTGATGGCTGTAGGGAAACTTAACTTTTCAACTTTATCCTCTGCTGCTTTAGCCCTGAAAGATCCTTGAGAGCTCTCGTTAGCTGCCTCCTCATCCTCTAAGCTATAAGAATGCAGTTTTAATATAGGTGGGTCTTCCTAGGCATTTAAGTATCTGCAGCCCTAAAACAATGTCTTTGTTATAAATTTAGTTTTCCTGGAGATGAACAGAATGTTTCACTTCCCTTGTCATAACACATCATGTTAGACTTCCATTTCTGCCTTTTTCTTTCTCACTGCCATCCATGGTAGTTAAAATGCTCCATTTTTCTGAAAACATTTGTATATAATTTCTGTTTCCTTGAACCACTGGATCCAGCTATTTCCTTTCCCTTTGCTAAACGCACTGTTGGTTTTATTTCACGATTATTCAGTAGCTCTTCTTGATGGACTGTATATACTTTTGTACTTTGTATATTCCCATCCCAATTGCTGTTAATGTATTCCTGTGGGAATGACTACTTCTATTTAATTGTTAATAATTTAAAAACGTTTATCTGGAGTCCTATAATTAGGTTTTGGGTTTTTTTTTTAAACTTGGTTTTTAGAATTTCCTGTTTGAGGAAGCAATAGCAAATTACTGGCAAATGATTAGCATTTAATACATGACTGATTTTGGTTTCTTCTTTTTTATTTTAATGCCTGTACACAGCATTCTATCATGATACAGAGAAGACGGACCGGAGTGAAGCCATGTATGCCTACGGCAGCAGAAAGAGATGAAATCTTGAGAGCAATGGGAAAGATGCCTTATTGAATGTTTGCATTAAAAGTATTTATATAACTTAGAAGCAGATGAATATTTCTAATAAATGATCGCTGTAATATTTAAGACTGTACACCCCTCACCCAGACAGATCTTAAGTTCTTCAAGTGGAGACAGTGAAGTCACCCCGTGTCCTTTTTGCTTGCTGTCAGTGCCATGCCGATGGTATGTTGCTGCTGGCTGTGCTGTGGCATGAGTTTGCATGATTTTCTCGAGGCATGGAGTTAGGTAAGGCTACATGAGAAATCGAACTTTTCCACTGAGTTTTGAAAGAAGAGTATGATGTGAACAAGTAAAGACTGAGTGGGGCTGAGATGAAGGCAATGTTTCCAAGTAAAGGAAATGTTATGAGCAAGAGTGTGAGGCAAGGGAAGCTGGAACCACATTCAGAGAGTATCCTGTAGCCTGTTCCACCTAAAATCTCAGGTGGGTGGAGCAGTGGTGGGAGAAGACTGGAAAGGTAAGTTGAAGGTAAGGAATGTGTGGTGGGCCTCAGATCCCAGGCTCATTCCTCAAATCAGTTCTTACTTCCCTCACTTATCTTTGTTTAAATAAGGTTAGTACATTCACTAGGGACAAAGGGGTTTTTCTAAATAAATGGCATAAAAAAGAACTGGTTGTCTTTCTTTAAAGAAAGGCTTAGTTACAGGATTCTGTGATTAAAATCCTTAAATATTGGGTAGCTGTAGTATCAGTTTTTGAACCACAGTAATGGGAAGAAAGACAAATGGATTCCTTTAGAAGTAGAATTTCTATTTGCAGGATGAGTTGGGTAGGGAAAGGGATCGGGGTTCATCAGGTGAACTCAACACTGTGATGAGACTAGAACCTCACTTTATTATGATATAAACACAATACTTATTCAGTGTGGTGACTGGGGTAGATTGTGAAGCAACCCTCCTTATGCCCACTGCCTTTTAGAATCATTTGTTTAATTCACGGTAGTTGTATGAAGACATACTATTATTGAATGAAATTTAATATGTACTTGAAAACATGCTTTTGTCCCTTCTCTTCATCTGGTCTAATTCAAGAACATTGTTTTAATGGCTGCTGACAATGAACCATCTGTCTGAGTCTAAAACCAAGCTCGGGTTTCTAAGCCACATGACCTTGATTGTTAAATGTAGTTATATTTGAATAAAAAATGAATTATTTCCAAAATTCTTTTCATTTGTATGGACTGGTATAAAAATGATGGATTAAAACAGGACCAGAAAAGAATGAATGCATACCTGTGTAAGAAGTATTTTAGTACTTTTTTAAGCACACTTGTTAAAGGGCTTGGAATTTTAATGTCACTTCTTTGAATTTACATACCAATATCAACATTCATCCTGTAACTAGTTGTCCTGATGCCACTCTTGTTGAGTCTTTTCAGTACCTTTGCCTTATTGCTGAGCACTTCAGGTAAAGACATGGATACCCGCCTTCCCACCAGGCCCTCCTGCCCGCTGGGCCTCTGGGTTGAGGTTGATGTAGGTTCAAGAACTGCAGTTGGCGGCTCGGCGTGGTGGCTCACGCCTGTAATCCCAGCACTTTGGGAGGCTGAGGCAGGTGGATCACGAGGTCAGAAGATCAAGACCATCCTGGCTAACGTGGTGAAACCCCGTCTCTACTAAAAATACAAAAAATTAGCTGGGCTTGGTGGCGGGTGCCTGTAGTCACAGCTACTCCGGAGGCTGAGGCAGGAGAATGGTGTGAACCTGGGAGGCAGAGCTTGCAGTGAGCCACAATCGTGCCACTGCACTCCAGCCCACTGGGCAACAGTGAGACTGTCTCAAAAATGAAGAAGAAGAACCAGTTGGTCACCAGTGGCACTCTGTAGGGAGCTATAGTTCTGGAGATTGGGGAAGAAACTTTTTTTTTTTTTTTGAGATGAGTGCCGCTCTGTTGCCCAGGCTGGAGTGCAGTGGTGTGATCTTGGCTCACTGGAACCTCTGCCTGCCAGGCTTAAGTGATTCACGTGCCTCAGACTCCCAAGTACCTGGGATTACAGGCATGAGCCACCACGCCCGGCTAATTTTTGTGTTTTTAGTAGTGATGGGGTTTCACCATGTTGGCCAGGCTGTCTTGAACTGCTGACCTCAGGTAATCCACCTTCCTCAGCCTTCCAAAGTGCTGGGATTATAGGCGTGAGCCACTGCGCACGGCTCATTTTGTTTTTTAGAGACAAGGTCTCACTCTGTTGCCCAGGCTTCAGTGCATTGGCATCATCATAGCTCACTGCAGCCTTCAGCTCCTGGCCTCAAGCCCTCCTCCTCTCTCAGCCTCCTGAGTAGCTGGAGTTGTATCTGCCTGCCTGGCTCCCATTTTCTCCTAAAGCCAACCTCCAACACTTAGGCAACTGGTAATCTACTTTCTGTTTATCTTATTGCCTATTTATGGACATTTATATAAATGGAATCATATAATATGTGGTCTTTTATGACTGGCCTCTTTGACAACCTCATGTTTTCAAGGTTCGTTTATGTTGTTACATGTATCAGTACTTTAGCATTCCATTATATGGCTATACCACATTTTATTTATCCATGAATCAGCTGATGGGCATTTGGATTTCCACTTCTTGCCTATTATGAGTCATGCTGTTTTTTGAACATTTTGTACAAGTTTTTATGTGGACATTAATTTCTCCTTAAGATACATACCTAGGAGTTGAATTGCTGGGTCAGGTGGTAACTGTTTAACCTTTTGAGGCACAAACAGTTTTTCAAAGTCGCTGCACTGTTTTACAATCCCATCAACAGTGTATGAGAGTTCCAAATTTCTCAACTTCCTCATTAACACTTGTTATCTGCTTTGGATTACAGCCATCGTAGTGGGTGTGAACTGATATCTCCTTATGGCTTTGATTTGCATTTCCTTGATGGCTAATGATGTCAACCAAATTTTAATGTGTATATTGGCAGTTTGTATCTCTTATTTGGAGAAATGTTTATTTGGATCCTTTGCCCATTTTTAAATTTTTAAATTGGGTTGTCTTAATTACTGAGTTTTAAGAATTCTTTATATATAACAGATAAAAATTCCTTATCAGATATATGGTTTGCAATTTTTTTCTCCCATTCCGTGGGTTGTATTTTCACTTTATGGTGTACTTTGAAGCACAAAAGTGTTTGATTTTGATGAACTCCAATTTATTTTTTTCTTTCGTTGCTTTTGGTATCATATGTAAGAAAGCATTGCCTAATCCAAGGTAACAAAGATTTCCACCTTTTTTCGTAGAGTGTTATGGTTTTAGCTCTTACATTTAGGTCTTTGTATATTTCGAGTTAATTTTTGTACATTATGAGATGGGAGTTAGGCTTCATTCTTTTGCATATGGCTATTCAGTGTTCCCGGCACCATTTATTGACAAAGAACTATTCTTTGTTGAATTGTCTTGGCACCGTTGTTGCAAATTTGTTGACTGTACATGTGAGAGTTTATTTCTGGCCTGAAATTCTATTCCATTGATCTGTATAGGTCTGTCCTTATGCCAGCACCACACTGTCTTGATTATTGTAGCTTTGTAGTAATGGCACAGCTCTTTGATGATTGGTTTCTGTAAGTGTGTTTTTTATAAAGTGCTTTCAATGACAAACTAATTGGGGATTTTTAATCAGTAAATCCTTAACATATATGTAATGACTCCGTCCAGGCAAAACTGTTCAGTTTAAAATTTGTCTTTGGTAATTCCCTAATTCCTAGTTTGCCTCTTTACACCTACCCTGAAAACTTCAGTATACTCTTCTTATAACCTGGTTGTTCAAGATCTCATGGCACCACTTTTTAGTGGCAGTCTCAGGAGTTTTTCTTATCACCACTGTTAAATTTGCCTCTATTGTATTTATTTCCCTTTCCAAGATTCTGCTTTGGGAGAGGTGAAGCTAATTAATTTGATAAATTGTGTCAGTGGGCGCCATGAGAAATTTTGGCGTCGGGCAAGCTTTTGATATCAATTATCAACTAACAAAATGTGGAGAAGGCATTTTACTGCTTAAACTACATTTTATTTTTTATTTTTTCTTTGCAAAATAAAAACTGAAGGTGAAAAAATTAGAGTGCATTAGGTGATTTGATTTGCCTAATTTTACCACGTTCAGTAACATACCCAGCTATCCAGAGTACACAAAGTGAATATCACAGTAGAGATGAGGGGGAATTAAGAGGAGGTGAGAAGAATTCTGACCAGGCATGCGAGGAAGGCCTTAGAGAGATTACACATGAGCTGAGCCTGAACAGACTGGTGAAATTTTAACTGGAGCAGTCAAGAGATGGCCATTCAAGTTCAGAAAATAGGATACATTGGGAATGGTGAGTGTGCATGGAAGGAATGGACAGGTTGAGCATCCCAAATTTGAAAATCTGAAATCTAAAATGTGCTGAAATCCCAAATTTGATGCTCATAGAAAATGCTTATTAGAGCATGCCAATTTCGGATTTTCAGTACAATAAATCTGTCCCAGAAGCAGCCAGTGTCAAGAATTTTCAAGATTTTCCCTGCATTTAAAAGTTTACCTATTACATAATAAGAACATCATAGTACATGAGATATAGGATACCTTGCTTTTTTCACTTGATATTAAGTGATATTAAGGTTGGAATAATTTTCTATATGTGATTATAGATTTACTTTATTTCTTTCAGTGGCTTCAGTTTCTGTTTTATGGCATACCATTATTGAAGCAATCTCCTGTTGATGAGTATGCTACAAACAAGGTTGCAACATCTTTGTTCTGGGATCTTTGTCTGTGCATGTTTTTATCTGTAAAATTTCTAAGAGTGGAATTTCTAGGTTAAAGCTTTCTGCATTTAAAAATGTGTAGATACTGCAAATCAATTGCCCTTCAAGAAGGACCACACCAATTTATACGCTCATAAACAAAGCCTGTGAGTGTTTCTTTCCTGACACCCTCAGTCCCATTGGATACTTGAAAACTCTTTCATCCTTACCAGTCTAATCAGTGAAAAATGGAACTGCAGGTTATTGGTTTTCCCTTGCCCATTTAAAACATGTTGGTGTGAATGATTTGGGGACCTTTGGTCTATCAAAGAAATTACCTTTTTGTCATATGTCTTCTATGTGTTTTCCCTAGTTTGTCTTTTAACTTTATTTTTTGCTTGTAAAGATATTTCTGTACAGTGTTTTACATTTCAATGTAATTAAGTGGATCCATTTTTTAATTTATGATTTCTGGAGCTCAATAAATACTCAGTGAATCCACGTACCAGTTCTGCTGTTACCGTTCAATTCTGTTCAACAGATATTTGCCAGGTGTCTATAATGTGCAAAATGCTAGGCTAACATTGTGGAGGAGCATGGATGAATAACACCATCCTGGCCCTCAAAGAATTCCATTCTGCTGTAAGGGAAAATGAAACGAACACCGTAATAGGAATAAGAGCAAACTTTTAAGAGGGGAACCTCAATAAACACAAAGGGGGCAATAAACATAGCATGTTGGAGAAGTTCTTATGGGAGCCAGGGTATGTGAAGGGAGGTAGCAAGAGAAAAAGTCTAGAAAGGTAAAATGGGTGTAGATTATGAAGGGCCTTGAATGCTGTGCTTGGTATTTTAGACCTCATTCTGTATGCAAGAGAAAGCTATGAAGGATTTTGAAATGGAGAGGATCAAATCTAATTTGTGTTTAGAAAAATCTAGAGGCATTGAGGCAGGCAGTTTATTACAGTGACTCTGAATCACACTGCAGCTGTCTTAACTTTTCTCCCATTGAATCTTACCCCGACCTCCCACCACCATTCCTTCTCTATACTATGGCCAGGCAAATCTTTCTAAAACACAAATGAAATAATTCCTCTCCTTGGGAAAAAATTCCCAAGACCTGCTCACCACCTCAGGCACATGTTCATATTTCTTCCCTTGGTTTACAAAATCCTCTGAGAGCTGGCACATTTATGAGGGGAGCAGCTCGAGGAAGCTGAAAAGGGATTTGGTTTTGGACACATAAGACCCAGCCCATGTCCTCAATGACCTTAGATTTTAGTTAGAGAGAGAGACACATAAAAATATCTAACTATAGGCTGAGCATCCCTTATCTGAAATACTTAGGACTGGAAAAGCTTTTTATTCTGATTTTTATTTTTTAAATTTTGGAATATTTGCATTATACTTAGTTGAGCATCCCAAATCTGAAAATCCGAAATTGGCATGCTCTAATAAGCATTTTCTATGAGCGTCAAATTTGGGATTTCAGCACATTTTAGATTTCAGATTTTCAAATTTGGGATGCTCAACCTGTCCATTCCTTCCATGCACACTCACCATTCCCAATGTATCCTATTTTCTGAACTTGAATGGCCATCTCTTGACTGCTCTAGTTAAAATTTCACCAGTCTGTTCAGGCTCAGCTCATGTGTAATCTCTCTAAGGCCTTCCTCGTATGCCTGGTCAGAATTCTTCCCACCTCCTCTTAATTCCCCCTCATCTCTACTGTGATATTCACTTTGTGTACTCTGGATAGCTGGGTATGTTACTGAACGTGGTAAAATTAGGCAAATCAAGTCATCTAATGCACTCTAATTTTTTCACCTTCAGTTTTTATTTTGCAAAGGAAACATAAAAAAAATAAAATGTAGTTTAAGCATCAGTTGCTTTATTCCAAAAAGGAGACTCAAAGAGACAGATTTGTTTTGCTTTTCAGTTATAAACACAAGAACAATTTTCACTGATAATCTTCCATATTATGAGTGGTGTCTGTCATTGCTTGTGTCCATTAGCACGTGACAGTCCTGCAAGTGTCAAGTATGGTGTTGGTGAGGTCTGAAGCCAGGCCTCCTGCCCTGTTCAGAGCCCGCGGTTTCAGAGCGGCTGGGCTTTTCCTCTGACAACTGGATGGTGCTATTGTGCAACGAAATGCAAAGTCTGTTTCAGAACACATGCTTTTTTTCCAGGAAAATTCTTAAATTACATTTTAAAAACTTCACCTACAAAAACTTTAGGTGACTGTACACTCTATTTTTGTGCTTCTTTTGTCATTGTTTAGTCACCACAAATGAATAGGCTTGAGATAGACTCAGATTCCTCCCACCAGTCCTGGTAAGAAACTAAAGGAAAATCAGTTTCATTGCAAAGCCTTGTACTTCAGTATTGGTGGGTTGAGGGAAACAGGGCCAGTTATAATATGAGGAAGTTTAAGCAGGAAGAGAGGAAATGATAGAGACTCGTGAGGCACTAGCAAGAAGAAGAGTATGGTTCACTGAGTGCAGGATGGGGGCTGTGGATTGCAGTAGGTCCTGAGAATAAATGATCATCTACCATACACATGAAGATCCTCATGCTAGAATCTCAACCACAAATCCTGCTGCACACACACAAGTAAAACACAGCAGGGTGTGGAAAGAACGTTGCATTCAGAGTCCAAATACCTGGGTGTGGGTTCTGGCCTTGCCTCTTATCACCTGGATGGTCTTGAGTAGATTGCTTCATCTTCAGCACCTTTCCTTCTGTGAAATATATATTTAAAAAATAATCCGTAGGATGTTGTGAAACCCAAAGAAGCTTCCCATGTGTTGTGCAAGTAGACATTATTAATATTTGAAATGCATCTACATAGATACTGGATGCATTTGTAATAAGTAAAAGCCTCAGCTAATTCTTGGTTGACTCTGGTAAAGCCATAATATCAACTACTACAACCTTCTTACTCAGCCACCTCTTAAACCTCTCTCCCACCCACCCCCCAAAAATCCAAAATGACAATTTAAAAAACTCCACCTCTCCTATGAAAAGTTACAAAAAATCAAATTGTGTGTTCTTTTATTTCACTCCTTTACTTTTAGTTTCATTATACGACTTGGTCCAGAATGTCCTCTCTTGATAATTTTCTTCTCCTTCACATCCTACCATGATCCTAGTTCCTTAATATATATCTGGAGTCTCCAATAAGCAAGGCATACAAAAACATTTTATTGGGGGGAGGTGGGGAGATTATAAAAGGAATTGGACCTATATACCAAATCATTGAGAAGAAACTTAATAGCATCCATCAACATTTAGAGCACAACATATATAGGAAAACCTGACTGTCGGCTAGATTGTCCCACTGACCATAACTAGAAGTCCTTTCCTTTCTCTTCCTTCCAAAGCTGTGCTTCATTTCCTTCAAGAACTGCTCCAGTCTTTTCTCACTTCCACTGAAATCTGTGTGCTAATTCTGCCTCTCCTAGTCCTGCTCCTGAAGCACCTCTTCAACCTCACCTGCAGCTTCCTCGCTTTCCACCTTCCCTGTGCTGTAGCGCTAAGTACGGCTCTAGGTGGCTCTGTACATGGTTATATGTTGGTGTCTATCATTTTATCCCACATTGTACACATAGGTTTTATCTGTCACATCCTGCATGAAAATGCAGAAGCAGAGACCAGTGGGGTACTTCATATTTGCACAGCCCTTTGCAGTTTATAAGATGTTGTCAGAAACATGCTCACCTTTAAGATGCACTACAACCCCATGAAGTCAGTATTTGTCCTGCTTTGTAGGTGCAAGATGGAAACTCACAAAGTTTAAGTGACCTGCCTACTGAATGGGGTTCTATGTTGCCCCCACTCCCCAGTTTCTCCTGTGGTGAACTCCACTCGCTCAGTGTCCTTCATTTCCTTTGCAGCTCCTGACTCTGACTATTATTCAAATTACTATTCATTTCACCATTTCATACTTACTGAGTGGTACAAACACACACACAAAAATGCTTCTGTAGAAGATGTAAAAGTGAATGAGGATGTTTATACTGTAGAAGAAAATTACAAATTAACAAATACCATTGATTGGATAACTGATTCTCTACTAAACCTTCTCATGAACTCTAAGAAGTCTTTCAAAATGTTTGATTCTGTGTATCCTGTCAACTTCATCGCATCCTCATCCCATCCACTGCTATCCTCTGATAACAGTGAGAGATGACATTGGTGAGAGATGACAACATGCCCTTTGTCATAAAGTCTAAAGGAAGAATAAGGCAAAAAGCCTTGATCATCTGCAAAGTGGGCTTCTCCCCCCTGGATAAGTGGGCTGGTGTTGTCATTTTCTTGTACTGGAGTTTCCTGACACATACATGGACTCCTTAAAGACTTGGGAGTTGTGGACTGGCATGGGGTGTTTTGAGTTTATGGTACACACCCTGGGCAACCAGAGTGTCATCTCATCTCCCTGTTTCTTTCACTTCATTTATACATATATGTCATCTCGTAGAACAGAATTCCAAACCCTTGACAGCTTCTGTATATAATTCCTACTTTTGAAGAATGTCTTTCATAACTTTAATAGATTGCATTTGTCTCCCTCTCTGGAAAACAAAACCAAAGGACCACCACTGCAACAGAAAACTCAGACTGGTGAATATTCCTGCAGTCCTGCTAAGCTGAGGCTGTACATTTCCAGCATTCTCAGCGTTATGACTTCCCATGCCTAGTACGAGGGTGTTAGACTAGTGTTTGGGTCAGTTTCTATGTCTCCTTCTTAAATCTCATGACTTATTTGCTTATTTATTTTTAATTGTTGTATGGGGATGGAAGAGAAGATACGAAAAAGTAAGGAGAGAGGGTATACAATGGGAGGTGTGTCACTGGTGATTAGAGGCATGGTCTCTGCTCTTTCACTCGCTGGATTTATAATTCTCCTTACTTATTTTTAACTGGGAGCTTTGGATACATTCTTAGATTTAAAAGTCTCAAGTTCTGTAACTGTAAAATGCCAACCTCAAAGAGTGACCTGTGGATATTGATTAAGACAATGTCTGTAAAAAACTTAGCATCGTGACTTGTTCATAGGAAGCACCAATAAATATTGGCTACTTTTATTATTCTCTCTTGTTACCTTTTGAAGAGAAGGGAAAGTCAAAAGACTCTTATAAAATCTCTGTTGAAACAATGAGGTTCTAGTTTAGTTTTTATCTGCTGAAATAATAGATCAATATTCCCTAATCGCCATGCTGTTGAGCTCCTCATGTTTTCAAAATTGCATCCTAGTCTTGAGTAAGAATTCATTATTGCTGAATGATTTCAAAACTAATTATAGTCGTTTTAGTATCTGGATATCTCTAAGGGAGAGGGCGAGCTCGATAAAATTGCATGATTTGGCAAGTCATTAATCTTCAAGAAGACAGTAACATATTTCCAAAGATAGCCAGAGCATATTATAACAATTAATTGGAATAGAGACTTTCCTCCTGAAATGTTTATGGCTCTGAGGTTCTTCTCTAAACTATACAATAAATGATGAGATGGATTTTCTTAGAAGAAGTGAGTAACCAAGAGAGGGAATGCATTGGGCACTTTGAAGAATATAGGCTAGGGTGGGACAAGGAAAGGATGTGTTTAGATTAAATAAAAGTTCTGGGCAATGGGGAATGTGGGAAGAAGGTAACAAAAGAGAGAAGAGACCGGGTACAGTGGCTCACACCTGTAATACCAGCACTTTGGGAGGCCGAGGCAGGTGGATCACAAGGTCAGGAGTTCGAGACCCCAGCCTGACCAACATAGTGAAACCCTGTCTCTACTAAAAATATAAAAATTAGCTGGGCATGGTGGCGGGCACCTGTAATCCCAGCTACTCAGGAGGCTGAGGCAGGAGAATCACTTGAACCTGGGAGGCAGAGGTTGCAGGGAGCCAAGATCATGCCATCGCACACTAGCCTGGGTGACAAAGGGAGATTCTATCTCAAAAAAAAAAAAAAAAAAAAAAGAGAGAGGAATGACACGGACAAAATTTAATTTGAAATTTTGCCAAGGCTTTGAACCTAGAAATGAGGAAAGCAAGCAAAGAAAAGATTTAGAGATGAGCAGGGTATGCTTAATGACTTGAGCATTAGAGACGTAGCTATCTTTCAGCATTCGTTCATTTGTACAACAAATATTGAGTACTTGCCGTGTGTTACACTGTCTTTGGAACTGGAAGTTCATTACTGAACAAAATAGGCCAGATCCCTACCCTCATGGAACCTATATGATAGTGGAGAGAGAAGGACAATTTGCAAGAAGCGCGATAAATGAACCAGATTACAATATCAGGAAATTATAAACGCTGTGAACAAAAGGATCCATAAGGCAAGATAAGAGGAGCTGGAGGTGTGTGCCTAGAGGGTTAGGGGTGGGGAATAAAGGGATGCTGGGGAGGAGGGAGTGTGACTGTACTGAACATGACAATGGGCAGGGGCAGCAAAGCTTGCTCCTTCCTGGCCACCACCCAAATGGGTGACTTAGCTTCTTGCTATCCTATCTGACTGTTTTTCTACTGAACCTCTCCTGGGTTTTAGAATGTGCAAATAAAAGAGATCATATGAGTGTCCCTATGAGAGTAGGAGTAGGCATTTAAGGAACTTGGAAATAATGTTTATCGAGGTAATGAAAATGCAGCAGTGAATTGTAGTGTCAAAGCTTTCTAGGGTTCAGGCAGCAAAGGACTCTAGGGGTGCCAGGACAAAGACAGTGCAATGAACTTTGAATCCACAGACAGCAGGGAGTGAGTTTGTGTATTGTTGTATAAAAAATAAATGAAGGCTGTGCATGAAGTTCAAAAATACTTCCAAGTTTGAATGCATAGAATGCCAAACATCTTTGTCAGACAGCTCCTTTTCTGCTGTGCTGTCTGTTGCATCCTTGCAAGGCTAAAAAAACATATGCGAAACATCTTTGAAGAAAAATCCCTTAGCATAGGGGATTCTAAGGGCCTAGGTGGAAAATTCAGTTAGTTGTTTGCTATGATAATGCCAAGCTCCTAGACGATTGCCTCAATTTCTTACTTCTTCTCCAGGACATTGGACTGTGTACCCAGGGTCAGGCCTAGAGCTGTGATCAGGGGGCTGGTATAAGATACCAGTGTGAGATTGGGGCAGGGCAATCTTAGGTAGAAGGAAGAAACATTTTCCCCTCTTTTAGAAAATGTTCCGTTATTTTGTCCTGGTTGCTGGAGGCCATGCTATCCTAAACACATTGTTTAGTGGTGGACCTTTAATTCTGACAGAGGCAAGCACAGTGAGTCCATGTTTCAAAATGTGGAGGGTCCCTCTAAGCCACAGGGAGAATTTGTCAACCTCTACTCTGTTATAAATTGATGCCACAGTGCGAGTACTGTTTTCCAGTTCCCACCTCTTGACTAGAGAACCAATTCAGGAGAAACAGAGGAGCAAAGGCTCTTGTGCCAAGTTCTCAGACCTTCCCAGGGCTACCCCCAGGATGAGCTCAGCGTTTCGTCTGAACACCACACAGACTGGAAGACACGATATGGAGTAAGCGTTCGCTGAACCACCTATCTAGTTAAACAGGGATTTTAGCCTCTAACACTCCAAGTTGGGGCTTGAATGCTTACAAAATAATAACAACAATATATCACTTCTCAGGATATGCTGGGGGCAGTGACGTCTGAATGAATGAAATGAATGAGACAAAATCACCTCCACACTATAGAACACTGGAGTTCACCCTGGGTAGCCCAGCCACACAAGACGCTGCGTACATCAAAATATTTCACAATATTCCACCCAAATTAAAACAATGGAGACAACTAGACAGTGATATAGGAACTATACATAAACAAATGAAGAGAAAGGTTTTTAACACTGACAGTTAAATACAGGATAAATAAGTGAAAAATAGGCACTTGAATGTTTTCACAATTTTTTTGCAAGCTTGGGGGATTCTTTTGCAGCAGATTTTCTGGGCACCAGAAACGGATTACAGGATATGTAAGAAACAAGTGAAAGACAGAAAGAAGCAGACAGAGCCAGAGGCATAGAAAGCATATTTAATTTTAATTCAAATCTAAACATTTTTATGGAGACTTCAGAGTTTCTGGCTTGGCTTCATAAGTCGGCCACAAGTTGCAATTGTTTCATATTGTAGAAAGAAGGAAGCGTTTCATGGAATTGTATTTTCCCCTTTGGTTTTCCTTGCTTCATTGCAAAACGTTAAAATGAAAAAGTTTACTCTGTGGTTTATTCTAAACAAATTCAATTCAGCATCCAGGTATTACTGCTCCACCGGCTAACTGAAGTCCTTATTTTGAAAAGTGTATTTCTGACTTTAAACACTTAAATCCATTGTGGTTTATCATGTCAATGTATATTTTGGAGCGTGCACAGCTCTGCAAAAGCCTGTTGAAATTCCTTACAGAAGTCTGTGAAAGGACTCAGCTACAGAGGCGCAGCCCCCTACTTGCAGAGAGTGTGGATCTACATCGCAGACACCTCATGGCATATTCTGAAACTGTCCCTCCTAAAAGGGAGCTGAATTCAGGCCCCAGTGGTAAATGTGTCAACCAACCAAATAAGTTGTTTTTCAGTTAGTACAAACAAAATTCAAGAATCAGCATCTGTGTGGGTGAATGAGCTCACATTCTGAAATAAGAATAACTTAAATTTATACAATGACATCAATTACAACTTAATCCAAGTTTTTCTCAGCTAATATCCAATAACAACTTTGTAAAACAAGCCAGATTCTAAAGTCTCTGTTTTCACAGTTGAGGAAAATTGAGATTAAATATTAATCAGTCCAGGGCCACAATATTCTTCCTAATACAGTAGATGAAGGATCATTTAAATATGCATGTTTGGTTTTGTTTTAACTTCAAATACAGTGCACATCCATTATATAATAGAAAGCCTCTCAAAAGTAAATTCATGACCAGGCATGGTGGGTCATGCCTATAATCCCAGCACTTTGGGAGGCCGAGGCAGGCAGATCATGAGGTCAAGAGTTTGAGACCAGCCTGGCCAACATTGTGAAACTCCTGTCTCTACTAAGAATACAAAAATTAGCTGGGTGTGGTGGCGGGCGCCTGTAATATCAGCTACTTGGGAGGCTGAGGCAAGAGAATTTCTTGAACCCGGGAGGCAGAGGTTGCAGTGAGCTGAGATCGCACCACTGCACTCCAGTCTGGGCGACAGAGCAAGACTGTGTCTCAGAAAAAAGAAAAAAAGTTAGCCGGGTGTTTTGGCGGGCGCCTGTAGTCCCAGCTACTCGGGAGGCTGAGGCAGGCGAATCGGTTGAACCCGGGAGGCAGAGGTTGCAGTAAGTTAAGATCACGCCACTGCACTCCAGCCTGGGGGAGAGAGTGAGACTCCATCTCAAAAAAAAAAAAAAAAAAAAAAAAAAAGGAAAGTAAGTACACTTCAAAAAAAATAACATTCATAATGTTAGGCCAGTTAAAATTTTTATGTTAGAAATATTGGCAGGAATTGTTGTTTGTTGTTTTTAATTATGCCAATTGTCAGTTAAAATAGCACAAGAAAGGTTTTAAATGAATTAAATGGAACCTCAAGGGGGAAAAATTGTTTCCCCATCTAGAATGTTCCTGGATGCTGAGCACTTGTAGTTTACTCAGAACAGTTTTTCAAAGGCCCTTGCCCTGTTCAGAGAAGATGGGTATTTATAATGAGCTCCAGTCAGGAATGGGAACATTACTTCTGACAAAAACATTTTTCAAAGATATTCCACAGTTATAATTATAAGTTTTCTCCCAAATAGAGCAATATTGCTACCACGACTGTTGCTGCTGCTACTACATTAATATTAATGATAACAATTTCATATATATATATACACACACACACACATATACTTTTTTTTTTTTGAGATGGAGTTTTGCTCTTGTTGCTCAGGCTGGAGTGCAATGGTGCAATCTCAGCTCACTGCAACCTCCGCCCCCGAGGTTCAAGCAATTCTCCTGCCTCAGCCTCCCAAGTAGCTTGGATTACAGGTGCGTACCACCACACCTGGCTAATTTTGTATTTTTGGTAGAGATGGGATTTCACCATGTTGGTCAGTTTTTCACCATGTTGGCCTGAAGTGATCCACCGGCCTCGGCCTCCCAAAGTGCTGGGATTACAGGCATGAGCCACTACGCCCGGCTAACAATTACCAATATTTTAAAAATGCTTAGTATGCACCAAGCACCATGCCATGCACTTTCTGTGGATACATTGCTTTTCCTTCTCATTTATTCTTCATGACAACTCTCATTCTCATATTACAGGAGAAAAACCTGTGACTTGAGGTTAAATAATTTGTCCATAGTCACAAAAGTAGTATGGGATGGAGCCAGGATTTGAACTCAAGCAATATAATTCCAGAACCCACGAGCATAAATGTAATGTGACATTACCTTCCCAGCAGAATTTATAATAAGAGCTGAAATGTATTAATTGTTTGTCATCAAACTGATTACCAAACTTGTTTTCACAAATAAACTGAAGGAGACTTGAAGAGGTGAAGTGACTTGCTCAAGTTCACATGGCTAGTAAGTTAGAAAATAGGGATCCATTTAGAATACTTTATCCACCATTCAATTTTAATGATTGTTATATGGTATCTTAACTCTATACTTTATTTAAAAAAATTTAGATTTGAGAGTATGTGTGTATGTTTGTTACATAAGTATATTGCAGAAATGGCTTCTAGTGTACCCATTACTCAAATAGGGAACATTGTACCCAGTAGGTAATTTTTCAACCCTCAACTTCCTCCCATCCTCCCCACTTTTGGAGTCCCCAGTGTCTATTATTTCCATCTTCATGCCCATTGTTTAGACCCCACTTACAAGTGAGAACATACAGTATTTGGCTATTTCTGAGTTACTTCATTTAGGATAACGGCCTCCAGCTCCATCCATGTTGCTGCAAAGGACATTATTTGATTCTTTTTTATGACTGCATAGCATTCCATGATATGTATATACCCCATTTTTCTTTATCCAGCCAACTTTGATAGACACTAAGTAAGGTTGGTTCCATGACTTTGTTATTGTGAATAGTGCTGTGATGAACATACGAGTACAGATGTCTTTTGTACAGTGATTTATTTTCCTTTGGGTAGATACCTGGTAGTGGGATTCCTGGGTTGAATGGTAGTTCTATTTTTAGTTATTTGAGAAATCTCCATACTGTTTTCCATAAAGGTTGAAGTAATTTATATTTCCACCAACAATGTGTAAGTGTTCCCTTTTCTCTGCATCCACACCAACATCTGTTGTGTTTTGACTTTTTAATAATAGTCATTCTGACTGGTGTAAGATGGTATTTCATTGTGGTTTTAATTTGCATTTCTGTGATGATATTGAGCAGTTTTTCACATGATTGTTGGTTGCATGAATTTCTTCTCGTGAGAAATGTCTGTTCATGTCCTTTGCCTAGCTTTTAATGGAGTTGTTTTTTTCTTGTTGAGTTGTTTAAGTACCTTGTACAGTCTGGATATTAGTCCTTTGTCACAGGCATGATTTGCAAATATTTTCTTTTCTTTTTTTTTTTTTTTTTTGAGATGGAGTCTCACTATGTCACCCAGGCTGGAGGTCAGTGGTGCGATGTTGGCTCACTGCAAACTCCTCCTCCCAAGTTCAAGCGATTCTCCTGCCTCAGCCCCCAGAGTAGCTGGGATTCCAGGCGCATGCCACTAGGCCCAGCTAATTTTTGCATTTTTAGTAGATATGGGGTTTCACCATGTTGGCCAGGTTGGTCTCAAACTCCTGACCTCAAGCGACCCACCTGTCTTGGCCTCCCAAAGTTCTGGGATTTCAGACATGAGCCATCGCACCCAACTTGCAAATATTTTCTCCCATTCTGTAGGACGTCTGTTTACTCTGTTGATTATTTCTTATGCCGTGCAGAGTCCTTAATTACATCCATTTCTCTATTTTTGTCTTTGTTGCATTTGCTTTTGGGGTCTTCATCATACCTTCTTTGCTTGGGCTAATGTCCAGAAAGTTTTTCCTAGGTTTTCTTCTAGGATTTTATAATTTTAGGTCTTATGTTTAAGTTTTTAATTCATCTTGTTAACTCTATATTTTAATAAGACATTAATAGCTACTTTTTAAAAACAAAATGAATGTACTTAAACATGAAAATTTCTTCTTGTATCTTTCATATTTCTAAAGATTTTAATTATAATTTTCTTTAGTTATAATATAATTTTCAGAAATTATCTTCATTTTTACCTAGATAAAATTATTGTTTTTTGGGGTCATCCTCTTTATAAGCCACTTATTCTGGATAAATCATTCTAGGTTGAGGGTCTTTTTGTTTTTGTTATTATTTTGGTACTGTGAAGTTGTTATACAATAGTTTCAGAAGTTTGCTTTTCTTGTTTAGGAGAAATCTGTCTGTCTAGCTGTTATTCCTTTATAGGTAGCCTGTATTATTTCTTGGGATATATTTAGGCTCTCTTTTTTTTTTTTTTGTATTTTGTGTTTTTAATTTCTTGTTGATTTGTCTAGGTATGTATTTCTTTAAGCTTCTTGAATTTGAAAATTTATATCTTACATTAATTTTTAAAAATCCAACTTCATTGTTATCCTTTAACATATTGTCTATTCCTCATTCAGTCTTTATTTCACTTCTAGAAATGTAGAAAGTTCTCTATTCTCAAGTGTTTTAACCTCTCATATTTCCCTATTCCTTATGTCTCTCAGATACAGTCTTGGCATTTCTTCAACAGATGCAGTTTTGGTATTTCTTCAACTCTACCTTCCAATTTGCTTCTTTCTTCATCTGTGGCTAATCTGCTTTTTAAGTTGTCCATTTAATTATTACTTATAATTATTCCGCATTTTAACTACTAGAAGTTTTCTTTGATTCTTTGCTTGATATTCTTGATTATTTCATAATCTCCCATTCTTTATTCATATGTTCAGTCCTGTAGATCAGGGGTCCTCAATTCCTGTGCCATGAACTGGTACCGGTCCGTGGCTTGTTGGAAACTGGGCCACACAGCAGGAGGTGAGCAGAGGGCGAATGAGCGAAGCTTCATCTGTATTTACAGCTGTTCTCCATCACTCGCATTACCGCCTGAGCTCCGCCTCCTGTCAGATCAGAGGCGGCATTAGATTTTCACAGGAGTGCTGTGTATGCGAGGGATCTAGGTTGCATGCTCCTTATAAAAATCTAATGGCTGATGATCTGTCACTGTCTCCCATCATCCCCAGATGGGACCGTCTAGTTGCAGGAAAACAAGGTCAGGGCTCCCACTGATTCTATGTAATGGTGAGTTGTATAATTATTTCATTATATATTACAATGTAATAATAATATAAATAAAGTTCACAGTAAATATAATGTGCTTGGATCATCCTGAAACCATCCCCTACCCTGGTCCATGGAAAAATTGTCTTCCATGAAACCAATTCCTGATGCCAAAAAGGTTGGGGATTGCTGTTGTACATAGAACATCATGTAGATCTTTAATTTAAATCTATTAATCACACATATATATGTGATTCCATGTATGAAGGTGCCAGTATCTAATATTTCTGCAGATCTTATTATCTTGCCTGTTGTTTCATGTGGTTTGCATGCAGTAGTGTCCTGTTCTAGTTTGTGTTTGGTGTTTTTTGATTATGAATATGTTCTTTAGAACTTTATCTGTAAGACTTCTTTGTAAATACATTTCTCTAGAGAGGATATGCTTTTCAATAATTTGGGAACATTTAATATGAATTATTGGCTATTAATTTTTAGGGAAACGTTGATAGTAGGAACTTCAGAAACACACTTATAAGAGGGCCTATTGGTAATTTTACATGTTTTGGAAATTCTTTTTCTTCTCCATCCACCAGAAAGATGAAGAAAACAACATTTTCTTTATGTGAATAAAACCAACAACAATGAACAGGGATACAGATTCATACAGTCTAATTCCCAAAAAAGGGGAGTGGAACCCCATGATTTGATCACTTCCCTCCTGTGAATGATCTCACAAATTAAGTTACAGGTCTCAATTCTCTAGAAAAAGGGACTTAGATATTATATCCTGCCAAATCCAAATTTCCCGTCAGGAATGCTCAAACTTTTGAATTGACAAGGAATCACTTTCGTTTCATGGGACTGTTATGAATGACAGAAGAACTTGAGAGACCTGGAAAGGCTGGAGCCACATATACGGAAACTTCCCAATGATTATGAAAGGCTTACTGACGGTGCGGAAGCCTGAGAGCACAAAATTCAGAAAATCACCTTCTTGTTTGTCCTAAGGATGCTTCGGACCTGATTTTAAAAACCTCATATTGTTTTTGTGAGAAAATATTGCAAGGGTCTCTGTGACTGATTCTGCGGCTGTCTCTCTGGATCCCAAGACTATGAAGAGAGGAGTCTCTACACAGAGCAGGGGGGACCTGCAAAAGCTTAGCTCTCATCTAGCTTTGGCAGGGTAAAGGGATTAGCCAGGTGCTGAAGGTGGCTCACTGCAAGGCTGGCACAGGCACGATCATGTGCTCATTCTTCTCCATCACATGGTAAAGTAGAAACTACTATCACCATGTCAGATAGCAAAGGTGATCTTTATTCTTGCCAATAGTTACAATGAAGAAAATTATCTTCCATCATGAGAGTACCCCTTAATTCCACCTTATCTATCTGGGCAAATCTAGAGAAGAGACATGCTAAGTGTCTATAGAAAAGAACTGGCTTTTAAATTTAACATATAAATTTGAATTCAAAACATGTACAAGGTGCTGTGATGCAATGGCTTTCTAACTCCACATTTCCAGAAGGCACTCTGCTGGAGATATAAGCCCCCAGAAGAATACGTAGCCTTGTTCTCCTACTACCATTGAAAAACAGTTGACTGGAATGGTTGTGCCTGAAGAGTTGTCTGAGATTGTATTCACCTGGCTGTTTAGAGAAGGACGCACATCAGGGAGGCAGGAGATATCCATTTTGGCCCCCGTTCCAGGGTGTTGCAATGACTCCAGGACGGCAAAGAGTTTCATTGTACAAGACCTACCTAAGCTGACAGGCAGTTCCAGAAGTGTGAACAAGGATGAAGTGTGTGAATCAATGTCAGAAGTGAAATATACCCATGACTTCAATAACAGCACCAGATACCAACTCATGAATGACTGGTTAGAAGTGTTTTATGGATGAGATGCATGGTGGTGATATACCCAATCAGACATTCAGGAAGTGAGTCTGTTGTGTCATTTCGTGTGACCTTTGACAAGCCACTTAACTAGTCTGGCCCTTACTTTTCTCAAGTGGGACTTGTTCATCAACTCTTCCTGTCTCACTCTGAAGTGCTCTGATCTCTGTTCTAATCTGTCAAATAGATTTGTAGACCATGCTTTGAGAACCATTGATATAGTAATCTAAAAAACTGACTGGAATTAATTTCCCAAGCCTTTGAAAGTATAAAGGAAGAAAAGCTTACTCAGTGCCAGAATTTGGTTACAGAGGAATTTAATTATAGCATTTGGGGATGTGTCATTCAACTATAGTTGTTAGGAGTCATGGTCAACTGTTTTATTAAGTCATTTATCGTCTTCAGAAACTACCAGTCTGTAATTACCTTAATTCTATTCCACCAGTTTGTGTGAAGGGAGTCCTATTCTTTTGTCCTCTGCATCTAAACCCTAAAATAAAGCATGATCATCATACTTACATTCTGTTGAGTTTAAAAAATTTTCCACTCCTGATTTTCTGTTACCTGATTTCTACTTTTTTCCTGGTGTTAGAATAATAGAATCATAGTGTTTCAGAACTAAAGGTGATTTTAGATATTATTTAATCTCACCTCCCTTTTACTCTATTGAAAATTGAGAACAGGAAAGATTTAAAAATTTAGAAAGGCCTACAGCTGGTTAGTGATGGAGTCATGCTTACTATCAGGAGCCCAACCCTTGCAGGTTATGGAAATACCTACGGATTTCCATTTCAGTGAGGCCCACAATTTCAGTGAGGCCCAGGAGGCTCTAGTTCAACCAGAAGGCAGAACCCAATCTAATCTGATTTGAGAGATTTGGATATAGCCATCTGGATTTATAATGCCCAGGTGGAGAACCACAGTGTACAATAGAATGTGGGCAGCCAGGTAAAGATGGTGTGGAAAAGGGAGCATAAAGGTAAAGTCAGGGGCACATCGTTACTCTAGGGATGAGCTACAGTAGAAGGAATTTAACTGAGATTAAGCATTTGGATGTTTTGCAAATGCTAAAATATTCAGGCAGGCACTTTCGAATGCATTTAGCTCAAATCTCTCCTTCTATTATTTAAAAAAATGTGAATGTGTACAACATCGTTTCAATTTGCTTTACCTAAAAAAGCAAATTACAGAATGTTTTTACTATGATTCATTTTACTATGATTCATTTACTATGATTCATTTACTAATTAATTCAGCAAATGTTTGTTGAGCCCCTACCAAGTGCCAAGCACGAGGGGCGCACATCTGCCGAGATCAGATGGGGAGGGCACAAGAAAAAGTGGGGAACCCAGTCTCCAGTCAAGAGATGATGGAGGCTTGGAACAGAGGGTGCAAGAGACACGTGACTTAGAGACAGGGGAAGAAAACCTGTAGACAGGTGTTACCTGGATAACAGGGAGGAGGTTTATGGCTGATTTTATTTTCTTTTAAAAATTTCCATTTTTTTGGTGCACAATGGTGCTTTATTAATAAAGTAATAACAGGATTTTGGCCTGGAATGATGATCTTGCTACGATTTTTTAAAATGGATTATTTTTTGTTTTGAAACAATTTTAAATTTATAGAGGGGTTGCAAGAATAGTGCAGAGGACTTTCAAATACGCTCTGCTCTGATCCACCAGTTGTTAACATTTTGCTACATTTGCACATTCTTTTTCTTTTTTTCCTCTCCTCCTACACATATAATTCTATATTTTTTCTGGACCACTTGAGAGTACATCGCCCTTTACTCCTAAATACTTGAAGTGTATATTTCCTAGGAACAGGGACACTTCGCTTATGTAACTATGTACAATTATCAAAATCAGGAAGTTTTATATTGATACATCAGTATTGTCTAATACATAGTTTTTAGGAGAATTTTGCCAACTGTCTCAGTAATGTCATGTATAGCCTTTTTTTTTTTTTTCTTCTGGTGAAAGAGCCAGTCCAGGATGACATTTTACATTTAGTTTTCATGTCTCTTTCATTTCTTTTATTCTGGATCAGTTTCTCATCTTTTCTCTTTTTTTGGGGGGGGGGGGCTTTCGTGTTTGGCAATTTTGTAGCATACAGGTCATTTATTTGTAGAATTTATGTTAATTTGGGTTTATCTGTGATTTTGTCATCATTGGATCTAGGTTTAAATAACCTGGAGTTATTTAACCTGGAGTTTTTTGACCATAGTACTATCTAAATGCTGTTGTGTCCTTCCCAGTGCACTGTATCTAGAGGCACATGATGTGGTGTGTTAATATCACTGATAAAGTTAATTACTGGTGGTACTAATTTTAAGGTAAAACTACACATTTTAAATGGTAGATTCTTTTGTTTTCTTTGGCTCAAAGTAGTGTCACTATTAAACAGTGTTTTAAAATTACCTATTTGAATTAATATGGGCTCATATTTACTACACAGTAAGTTACACATACCTCCAGAGAAAAGGGATGTGCACATAATTGCTATGTCAGGCTAGGTTATTACAATACAAAAGCAGGTCAAGTATAAGTCAATCCTGACATAAGCAGGGATAACTTGTTTTCAGATTCTGGATATGCTTATTTTCTAGGGAGTTGTTTGGATGTTTTTCTCATCCGTTGACTAAATCTATGAGCCAAATGTAAGTTGTAGCATTTGGGGATATTATGTACACTTTTGACCTTCTCCTTATCAAAAAGACCAAAAATAACAAACTTTGGCAAGGATGCAAAGAAAAGGGAACTCTTATCCACTGTTGGTGGGAATGCAAACCAGTACAGCCACCATGAAGAACAATATGAAGGTCCCTCAAAAAACTACAAATGGGACTACCATATGATCCAGCCATCTCACTACTGGAAACTTATCCAAAGGAAAGGAAACCAGTATATTGAAGAAACATCTGCACCTTTATGTTTATTGCAGCACTATTCACAATAGCCAAGATAGGGAATCAACCTAGGTGTCCAACAACACATAAATGGATAAAGAAAATATGAATATATATGCCATGGAATACTATTCAGTCATACAAAGAATGAAATCCTGTCTTTTGCAGCAATAAAGATGAGCCTGGATAACATTATGTTAAGTGAAATAAGCCAAGAATGGAAAGTTGAACACCACATGTTCTCATTTATATGTGGAAACTAAAAAATTGTTGATGCCACAGAAGTAAAAAGCAGAACAGAGGATACTAGAGGCTGGGAAGAGTAGAGGGAAGGGAGGGATAGGGAGAGATTTGTTAAACGTTATAAAATCACAGCTAGATAGGAGGAATACATTCTAGTGTTCTGTACCACTGTAGGATGACTGTTGTAAACAGTAGTGTATTAGTTATATAGTTTCAAGAGCTAGAAAGAAGATACTGAGTGTTCTTAACACAAAGAAATGATGAATCTTTGAGGTGATGGATATGCAAAATCCCCTGATCTGAGCACCATATATGTCTCAAAACATCATTAGGTACCCTAGAATATGTACAATTATTATTTATCAATTTAAAATGTTAAAAATTAAAAAATAATATATTCAAAAGTAGATCAGAGGATACTAGAGGCTGGGAAAGGTAGAGGGAAGGGAAGGATAGGGAGAGATTTGCTAAAGGTTATAAAATTACAGCTAGATAGAAGGAATAAACTCTAGTGTTCTGTACCACTGTTGTAAATGATAATATATACTTTAATCTATGATGGATCACTTTATAGTCATTCCTATTGGTAGCTATAAAGGAAAATGACCCATTTCTTTAGATCCATGCTGAAATTTTACAAAATCTTTTGGGTTTTTGGAAGAAATATACTTTATTTGTATGAATCCATTTATAAGCTACTCAGTATCTGAAAATTTTTCTTCAAAGATGTTGATAAACTAATGTTTGACTTTTCTACAAAAAAAGCCATTGGATCTCTCTGGCATCTTTGCTTTTGAACTAATCATGTCAAAATGTGATTTGTCTATAAGCATGTGAGCTGTTTTGTTTTAACAACATTTTAGCTGTAGCTGAGCCACTGTGGGTTTGAAAGAAACAGGCCAAATACTTGCTGCAGAGTGGGCCTTGCAATTCTTTCCTTTGGGTGTGAAAAGATTCTCTTTTAAGAGAATTTGCAGTAAATCAGATTTTCTAGTCATTTTACATTCCCAAGAACAACAAGATTGAGTGAGGGAAAGTGGATGGAAATAGTATTTCAGGAACACCAATGTTCAGGGCTTAGATGGTGCAAGGGGGTGGGGAGTTTGGCTGGGACATTTGCTATTTCCATTGCTGTGAACCAGTTCTTTGGAACCTTGCGGAGTTCAGCGTGATGAAGCCGCAATGCTGCCGAAGGATGAAAACAGCAGTGGCTCCATGCTGCCATCTGGTGGTATACTGCTGCATTGCCTCCCCCAGTAAGTCCTGGTCTCTAGCCCCTGGGCTCTTGGCTGGCCCCTGTGGACCAAAGAGAAAAACTGGAAAGTTTGGATTGTTTGTTCATTATGTGCCACGGGAGTTTCCCTCTTCTTTTGGTGTCCTTTTCTCTCCTCCTTTGTGGAATATGTATCGCCTTCCCTTCAGATAACTTGGTGCCTTTTGTATTGTCTTTCCCCATCAAACAACAACAGCAACAACAAAAATAAAAAACAAAAAGTGAAACAAGAAAATGACTAACATTTATTGAATCCTCCTAGCTGCCAGACTCACTGAGTGCTTTCTAAATATTATTTTCTTCAATCCTGGAAACAAACACACGGGGGAGGAGAGAATTATTTTTCCATTTTACGTAGTTAGTAATAGTTGAGCCAATGTTGATCACTGGCTGGTCTGTCCAGAGCTTGAATTCCTAATCACCACATTGCCTTTGTACCTCCGTGTGACACTGAATAATATATGGTTGATCCCGTGGAAATTTTGTTTGGTCTCACTTCTAATTGTGGAATGAAAATTTATCTCTTATGCCAAGCTTTAGTGAGCAGGTTGCAAAAATATTTTGGGATATCTGGGGCCCTCAACCAGTGCCCCTTAAAATCTGCCTATAAAGGCAGTCACTTTTCTGAGGTGGCTGACAAATCTAGAAAAATTGGAGTGACTTAGTAAATGTAAAAGTCAAATGAGAATGCACATGAATTAGATTTGGATGTTCCGTACCAAAATTAATTGTTACTATGCAATAATGTTAGCCATATTCCTAGTTAATGTTCACACATGACCAACTTAATATATTCAGTAGAGGGGTAAGTATTCTTTTCATGATGCATTTGAGTTGGGTACAACTTCTCTGATTTGAAAAATTTAGAACTCTGTATGATTGATTTTAAAGTGAGGCTATTTCTAGAATACGCAATAAAAATTACATATTTTATTTCTTAGCATATAATGTAACTAAAAGTAATAGTCAACCAACAAACCACTATCCAACCAATCAAATACAAATTCTTATGAAACTTATGAATATAATGTTGTACTAGTCACTGTATTTCCAAGACTTAAATAGACAACACATTTATAATTAAAATGTAGACTTTAAGCTTGTGGCAAGTGGTAGGTATTCCACCAATAATTCCTTCTGTGGCCCCACCTAAGCCCTGAGCAGTGGCATTCCTGAAACTCCATTTCCTTCCACTTTCTTTCATTCCCCCTTTTAGATTTGCGAAGATTCCAGAGTCGGATCCCAAGCTGCATGCCCTCTACAGATGCAGTCATGTCTGGAGAGATATAGAAGACCTCCCAAAGATGAACTAACACAAAATGCTAGAGAGGGCATGGGAAGTAATTTTCTTTAAGATGCCTGGCATAACTACAAACTTTATTTCAATGACCAGCTTCAGAATAAGATGGGAGAGAGATCATGGCAAAGCTGGTCTGGTAAGGTGGCATTGCTCCAAGTATGCCATAGCATGCTAGCTCTGGGTTGAATTGAAGCTGTGACACACATGAGGCCACAGCCTCCACATCTCAGTGAGCCACTGAACACAGCCAACAGGGTTGGGTGGGGTCCATATCCAAGTGGGTCACCAACAAGAGTTGGGGGCGCTGTCTTCACTTGGCCAAACAACGGTGAGGGCACTATGGAGAACACAGTAAAGGCCCTGTGTCACATACTGGAGTTTGGCTGCTCCAAAAGTCATTTCCAATGTCCTTTCCCATCCTCTACTGGGGGCTGGAAAACTCACACACTCACTTTTCCAGATGCTCTTACAGACAGAGGTTGCTGGGTGAGCTAGTCTGGACAACGAGATAGAAGTGGAAGCCATTAGATGGGGCTATCAGTGAAGTTTTTGGAAAAAGACAACTTTAGCTGGAATGCTTCCTTCAGCACTTTGCCCTTCGTTCTTTTTCCTTCCTTCTCAGAATCAGCCCTGGACACCTATGTCTAGACTTCTTTTTGAATGGATAAACAAACACCTATTTTGTTTAAGCCTCTTTAGTATGATTTTCTGCTATTTGCCACTGAATGCGTTTCTAACTCATGAAAGCTCTGAGAAACCTAAGTGTTTGCTGATGAGCACTGGTGTGGTGTTGGTACTAGCTGGACTAGCCCACTTTGGGGAGTGGGAGCCAGAGATTCAGGAGGAAACACTAGGAGTCATAGAGGGGAGAACTGAAGGAGGCCAAGTGGTAGCCAGCAGAAGGGCCATAATTAGAAACTTTAGTGGGTTTAGGAGGGATGGAGTTCCTAATTTCGGCAAGTGGAGTGGGAGGCTGAACCAGAGATTTACACACTGGGTTTTTCTTGTTGTTGGGATTCATTTGTGCTCATCAGCTGATATAGCCTGAGGAAACTTGGGTTGCAAAGTTTTTAGTGTTCACATTTATGAATTTTAATGTATCAATTAGCTTTTTTTTTTTTTTTTTTTCAGATGGAGTCTCGCTCTGTCGACCAGGCTGTAGTGCAGTGGCACAATCCCAGCTCACTGCAACCTCTGCCTCCCGGGGTCAAGCGATTCTCCTGCTTCAGCCTCCCAAGTAGCTGGGACTGTAGGCATGTGCCACCATGCCTGGCAAATTTGTATTTTTAGTGGAGAAAGAGTTTCACCATGTTGGCCAGGTTGGTCTCAAACTCCTGACCTCAGGTGATCTGCCCACCTCAGCCTCCCAAAGTGCTGGGATTATAGTTGTGAGCCACCGCATCCGGCCAGCTCATTTCTTTACAAGAATCCACTATGTGCTTAACAGTTCACTAGATCAGGGTTTGGCAAACTTTTTCTATAAAAGACTAGATAGTAAATGTTTTGGGCTCTGCTGGCCATTCAGTCTCTGCCTCAACCACTCAACGCTGTCATTGTTGCATGAAGGCAACCACAGACAATATCTACAGAAAGAAGGATGGCTGTGTTCCAATAAAAGGTTACAAAAACAGTCCGCAGCCTGGATTTGGTGTGAGAACTATTTGCCAACCCTTTGCTCCAGATCTTATAGTGGCACCACCACCAACAACAAAGAAGTTAGGGTTGAGTGTGGTGGCTCACACCTGTAATCTCAGCACTTTGGGAAGCTGAGGTAGGAATATTGCTTGAGACTAGAAGTTTGAGACCAGCCTGGGCAACATAGTGAGACCTCATCTCTAAAAAATAAAAATAAAACATTAGCTGGGTGTGGTGGTGCTCACCTGCAGACCCAGCTACTCAAGAGGCTGGCAAAAGATTTGAGAACTATGATCACACCACTGCATTTCGGTTTGAGTAACAGAGTGAGACTCTCTCAAAAAAAAAAAAAAGTTAGGTTTTTGTTTCAAGTTGGGTGTACAGTTGACTCTTGAACAACATGGGTTTTAACCACAAGGGCCTACTTATATATGGATTTTTTTCAATAAATAAAGTTGGCCCTCCTTATCAGTGAGTTCCACATCCACAACCAAACATTGTGGATGGAAAATACGGTATTTGTGGGATCTGAAATCTGCGTATAGATACTTTATGTACTTAAGTCCCACCTTGGGACTTGAGTATGTGCATATTTTGGTATCTTTGGGCAGTTCTGGAACCAATCCTTTATGAATACTAAGGGACGGCTGTGTATATCTCTTTAAATCATGTTTACATTGTTCCTTTCACAGCAAAATTCCTTTGTCGCCACACAGTTTTTCTTAGGATTTTCCCAGTAGGAGTTGGATGATATGGTGCAGTTGGCTTTCTGATGCAAGATCCTCCCACAGCAGTGTTTCCAGAAGTGTGTTCTATAGAACACGAGTTCCATGGGATATCTCATGGGGAAAAAAAAAAAAAAAAAAAGGGTAAGCACATTTGGAAAACAATGGGTTTAAAATGTTAAATTAGGCCAGGTACAGTGGCTTACGCCTGTAATCCCAGCACTTTGGGAGGCCAAGGTGGGCAGATCATGAGGTCAAGGGTTCAAGACCAGCATGTCCAAAGTGGTGAAACCCCGTCTCTACTAATATTACAAAAATTAGCTAGATGTGTGGTGCATGCCTGTAATCCCAGCTACTTGGGAGGCTGAGACAGAAGAATCATTTGAACCTGGGAGACGGAGGTTGCAGTGAGCTGAGATTGTGCCACTTCACTTCAGCCTGGGCAACAGAGCAAGACTCCATCTAAAAAAAAAAATAGTTAAACCAATTTGTCTATCTCTCTATATCATATGTTACAACATTTATTCAGTTGCCCAATCTAGAAATTTGTGAGTTTATTTATTTCTCTCTTATGTTTGATTCACCTCCAAGTGCTATTGATTCTATCTCTTAAGCATTTCTTCATTTGTCCCTCTCTCTCCATCCCTATTCCCCTAAGTATCCCTATTTCAGATTCTGGCTTCCCTTCACATTCAATCTTTTCTATCCTCAAACCCAAGCTGCCAGAATCCTGTGTCAAACATGAAAATCTAGGCTGGGCATGATAGTGAGCACCTATGGTGGCAGCTACTTGAGTGGCTGAGGTGAGAGGATTGCTTGAGCCCGGGAATTTGAGGCTGCAGTGAGCTATGGTTGTGCCTCTGCACTCCAGCTTGGGTGACAGAGCAAGACCCTGTCTCTTAAAAAAATACGGAAATCTAACCTTGGCACTCCCCTACTTTCAACCCATCAATGACTCCTTTCTGGCCAGGGCAGCATTTTTCTACCTGGTGATCACTGAGATGTTAGATGTGCCACAGGAAAATTCTGCATGAAACTTTGGATAAACATATTTAGACAGAGTTCTTTACCTCTCGGACCTCTTAACACATGAATGTACATTTTGGCTGCTTTTTTTTTTTTTCCCCCCGCTCCTCACGGAGTAGAGCTACCCCACAGGCAGTGTGCCCAGAGTAGCCCCATTTTGGCTCTTTAAGAGAGGATACCAGATGCAGCATTTCTCAAACCCAACTGAACATGCAGAATTCCTTTTTCATGGGGCACTGTGAGGGATTAGCATTTCAATGCAAACTCTTTGAGAAACACTACCTTGTATATATTGCAAAGAGTTCCAATTAATGGGGATTCACTCAACTCTATCTCCTCAATGTAAGAATTAGAGTGTCTACTTTGATGTTGCCTACTGTACTTTTCTTGGCTAGATTGTCTACTTTTTCCTTATTAAGCAGCCTGGACAAGTGCAAAACAATATTAGAGGTTTAAGAATCAAAGAGGTTAGCCTCAGAATTTCAACCATTCACTAAACGTAAGAACTTGGGTAAGTTTCTTCAGTTTCTTTGAGTCTCTTACTTCGTCATTAAATTCAGTGTAAAACCTGCCTCATATGGTTACTTGAATAAATGATACACCATATATAAGGTGGAAAGCTGAGTGTCTGGCATACAGAAAGTGCTCAATAAATGTCATTTCTGCTAGTTTGGACTTTCAGGGGAGCTCAGCTTGAATGCCATGGAGCCAAAGTCTGTGTGTTTGGCTCAGCCCCTAGGTGAATAATAACTGAGTCTCTGTGTACAAGGAAGGATCTTGAGAAAATATCTCATGCCACTTAAAGAGAGTATTGTCCATGCTGTGCCCTTAGGAACTAAAGTGTATTTTAAGTGGCATTCTTATTTGTCGGTTCAGACTGACAACTCATTTGTCTGATCTGGTGATTTCATCTGCTTTCCTGTGTCTACGGCAGTGCCGATCGTGCCTTTATGCCAAAGCCTCCACCTCTGCATTTGTTAATAATTGCACTTTGTTTGCATTTTGCGTTAAATAATGTGAACATACCTTGTCCTCACTTTGTGTGAAAATGTTTTCCTCTCATTAACAAAACTTTTCCTGAATTGATTAACAAAACAAGTGGTAGTTTTGTTTGTTAATAAATAATAGTCTGAACTTTGGAGATGTATTATTCACTAGTTTTTATTTTTAAATTTTTAATTAAAGATATTTAGACAAAGCACCTTACAATTTTTAAGGAAGATATGAATGAAGTGTGATGTATTTGCAAATGGGCATGAAATATTTATTGAAGAGATGTAAAGTTTTCTTAAACATTAATGCTTTAAAATAATCTGGAAAAAATACTTAATAAAATATGTGGTGGACAGAGGAAGAAACTAGATATGGCAACTCCTAGAAACAATTTAAAAACGGGAAATTTCAGCTTTCACTGCTCTGTTATGCTCCAATATTCTCAGTAGATGGCACCCTTCCCCTACCTTCAGAGCTTTTATTTACACTAAGGTGTAAAGGGCTGATAATCCATTACAACAGTTACTAAATTCTCTTTGGGAATTAGCTAATTAATTGCAGCCCTATACAGCACCTACAGTACCTTGCACAAACAACGAATTGCATGGGCAGATCAGTATTTCAACTACAGTATTTTACTTTAGTGTTTGCAAAATTTGATTCTTTCTTCTATCCCTTGGTGACTTGCAGCCACATTCCTAAACATTCTCTTCTTTCCAACATGCTGACTTACTAGATCTCTTACTCTAGGCAGATGACCCATCTACTATTTTATCAAGAAGATCAAGCCTTCACTTTTTCATTCATTCATTCATTCATTAGGTTGGTGCAAAAGTAATTGCAGTTTTTGCTATTAAAAGTAAAGGCAGAATAACAATAATAATAAATCAACAATCATTCAGTCAGTACCTACTGTATGCTAGGCTCTGTTAAGCTCCAAGGATGTAAAGATGCATGAGTTATGGTCTTTGCCTTTAAAGAGCTCTGAACTTGTTTGGAGGAAACAGAAACATAACTAGTAGATTATTAAGAAGACACCATTCTCGGCCAGGCGTGGTGACTAACATCTGTAATCCCAGCACTTTGGGAGGCTGAGGCGGGTGGATTACAAGGTCAAGAGTTCAAGACCAGCCTGACCAACACGGTGAAACCCCATCTCTACTAAAAATACGAAAAATTCAAAAAATTAGCCGGATGTGGTGGCGCACGCCTCTAATCCCAGCACTCAGGAGGCTGAGGCAGGAGAATCACTTGAACCCAGGAGGTGGAGGTTGCAGTGAGCCGAGATAGGGCCACTGAACTCCAGCTTGTTCGACAGAGCAAGACTTCATCTAAAAAAAAAAAAAAAAAAAAAGAAGAAGATACCATTCTGTCCATAGTTTGCTGAGTTTCTTTGATATTTTATTATAATTAAATACTTTTTCTGCATATATTGAGACAACCATAATTCCTTTAAATTTGCTTTCCTAGAAACTTTAAGTTAGTTTTGATTGATTCTTCTGATTCTTCTTCTTCTTCTTCTTCTTCTTCTTCTTCTTCTTCTTCTTCTTCTTCTTCTTCTTCTTCTTCTTCTTCTCCTCCTCCTCCTCCTCCTCCTCCTCCTCCTCCTCCTCCTCCTTCTTCTTCTTCTTCTTCTTCCTCTTCCTCTTCTTCTTCTTCTTCTTCTTTTTTAATGTGTTGCTAGTTGCAGTTTACCATCATTTTATTTAGGATTTTTGCATCTATGCTAATCAGTGATAATGGCCTATAATTTTCCTTTTTCAGAATGCACTTGTCAGTTTTGTTATGAAAGTCATATTAACCTCAAGAAATGAGTTGTGCAATCTTCTTTTCTATTTCTTAAATGATTAGTCAAACTCACCTGTAAAACCACGTGTGCCTAATGTTTGCTTTATGGGAAAATTTTTAGCTAGTTTATTTTCCTTAAGGGTTATAGGTACATTTAAGGTTTCTATTTCATCTTGAAGTACTGTTTGGCAGGTTATATTTTCCTAATCGTTTGGCTCTCTCATCTAAGTTTTCAAGTTTATTGACATAAGGTTGCTCAAAATATTCTCTGAGTAATTTTTAAGTCTTTGCAGGATCTGGCAGTTACATTCCACTTTTTATTAGACTTTCTGAATAACCAACTCCTGATATTTTTTATCCTCTCAATTTTATTTGTTTTCTATTTCTTGAATTTCTGCTCTTATCCTTATAATTTTCTCCCTTTTGCTGTTTTTATGTTTATTCTATAAATTATTATCTAACTTGGTAAGTTAGATTATCTTATTAATTTTTATTTAACCTTCTCTTTTCTATTATAATTACAGATATCTATGCATTTCCATCCAGGACTTTCTTTGGATACATATATAGATTGCAATCTTTATATTTCCATTAATGTTCAGGTATAGGTGGTTTACTATTCCTATTATAATTGTCTTTGACCAACATATTATTTATAAATATGTTTTGTAATTTTCAAACAAAGTTTTCCTTGCCATCTTTTTGTTATTATCCCTAACTTAATTACCTTGGGTTTGAGAATATGAGTTGTATCAGACCCAGTCTTTTGAAATACATTGAATCTTAAATTTATGGTCTAGTGGAAAATTTTCAGAAATGTCTCATGATACTCAAAATGAATCTATGTTCCCCAGCCTCTAAGGTAAGTCCCAATAATCCCCAACTCCTGTGTTCATACCCTTGTGTAATCCCTTCCCCTTAAGTGTGAGCTGGACTTAGCGACTCACTTCTATGAGTATGAGTATGGCAATATGGCAAAACAGCACATCATTTCAATATTAGGTCATGAATAGACTGAGGGACTTCTGCTTCTGGCAAGACAATGTGAGGAGCTCTGTAGAGCAACTTCTCAGTGAAACGAATGGAAATTATAAGAAAAACTCTAACTAAAGTCTCTAAAAATGATCCTAAGGGTATACTACAACTGAAGAAACATTTATCCAGTAAAAATCACTAAAACGTGCTGAGAACAGTGAGAGTCTGTAGCATTTGAAGCATGACCTCTCCTGCCCCCCCTGCATCTGCCACCACAGCTCAGCGGGTCTCTCTCCAGCCTATAGAGGAGATAAAATAGAGAATGGAAAACAGAGACAAATAATGAGACCAAAAATTGGATCTTTGAAACTATCAACAAAATTGACAAACTGTTAGCTAAATTAACCAGGAAAAAAAGAGAGAAGCCTCAAATAATAAAATTAGAGAGGAAACAGGGGACATTACTACCAACTTTATAGAAATTGAAAGATTTATAAAGAAATGCTATAAACAATTGCATGCCCATAAAGTAGACAGCTTAGTTGAAATGAATACATTCCTAGAAAGACACAAACTACTGAAACTGAATCAAGAAGAAATAGTGAATAGACTTATACAAAATAATAAAATTGAATTAGTAGTCAAGAACTCCCATGAAAAAAAGCCCAGGCCCAGATAGCTTTACTGGTGGATTCTAATAAACACTTAAAGAAGAATTAATATGAATTATTCATATATTCTTCCAAAAAATAGAGGGGAAGAAAGTACTTCCCAACTCATTTTATGGGACCAATATTTCTTGATACTCAAACCAAAAATACCGTAAGAAAAGAAAACTATAAACCAATATCTCTTATGAATATAAATGCAAAAATACTTAGTAAAATACTAGCAAACTAAATACAGAAACATATAAAAAGAATTACACACCATGACCAAGTGGAGTTTATGCCAGAAATGCATGATTGTTTAAACATGAACATCAGCAAGTATATGTCCCTTATCAATAGAATAAAAAACAAAAAACCCATATAAGCATTTCAATAGAATACTGAAAAGCATGTTACAATATTACAGTATATGACAGCTTTATGTGTGTGCATATGCTCAAATAAAATTTAACAACACAAATCATTTTTGCTAAATGCAGTCTTTCTCTTTCTCCCCTAGGGGCATCCAGTCTCAGCATATAAGGTAGAATAAGATGGAATCACAGAGCCAGAGTGAGCCTCAATAATACATACTTCACATACATGTTCACTTACTGCATCAGCTTTTTCTCAACCCCAAATACTGCTTTAGGTATTCGGCTGCCAAGGGAAGTGAAGGTTTGAGCCTGAGCAGACTCCAAAATGGATTGTGCAAAACCTCAGGCCTCCCTCCTTCCTCTGGAAGTTCCAACTGTGGAAGAAATGAAGATAGAACTTCTCAAGAATCAACAGCTTCTAGCACGAATCCCCTGGATATCCCCCAAGTATCCCTTCCCCTTTGGTCATGATTACAGCTGGGATAATAATCATGACAGACCGGCTAGGTGTCTGTCAGAGGTATAGAGTAAGGTAGGTGGACTTGGGGTGAGGATAGCTGAAGCTGTGTGGGCTGAGGGTCTGTGGCATTGAGGTACTGGGGAAGGGGGGCTCTGTTTTCATCCTGACCTACAGTCAATAAAGTGCTCATGGAGGAAGCCAGAGCCCTGACTCTGTACTGTAGAGAAAGGGCCAAGGCATTGAGTGCACCACTCCTTGACCCAGAGGTAGAAAGAATTTACTCTGGAGAGATTTGGTAGAGCTCCAAGAACAAGCAAGTTACATGCGGACAAAAGGAGGAAGAGATATCACAGTAATGAATAAATTCAAACAAAGCTGGAGGATAACACCCCAGGACTGAATACGCTCTGAGAAAGGCCTGGGCAGAGGCACCGAAGGAAGCACGTCAGGGAAGATACACTCATTACAGCCTAGGAAGTTTGTAGTAGTTGGGAAACGAGGGGAGGAGGGCCTGACCGCATCCCTAATTTCACAGGGCGGGAAAGAGGAAGATGACTAGGATATTGCACAGAGGACCCGACACTGAATTGTGGGAGCTAGAGGTTGCTTGGGGCAAAGTAAAAAGGCTTCCGACCCTTTCAAAAGGTGGCTGGCCAAGAGCATGATTAGGGACTCCTGTCATGGATATACTAGAGGTCCTCGGGTGCCTTGAGACCTGAATGGGTCAGCAGCTCTCCATCCTAAAGAGCAAAGGCAGACACCATTGGACCCTGGAAATCTGTAGCATGTGGACCACAGAGTCCCGGCTCCCATGCACCAGAACTGCCACCTCCCGCTAGCATCTGCCACTGGAGACCACAGTGTCCGTCAGCACCACTGCCCACTCCCAGAAGCACTCCATATCCAGGGCCACCTTGGTGGACTCCAGTCCCGTCAAGCCATATTTGACACCTGTATCCCTTCTGAAGCATGCCAGGCTGCTGTTGGCAGCTTTTCCTTCCAGTTTGAAGGGATGCCTCTCCAGGCTTCTGTGGTGGCACCCCAGCCTCCCCAACTTCCTTTGGCTCCGCAGCAACAGCGCAAAGAACTGTGTGAAGGACAGTGCTGCCTTGCGGCATAGATGAACCTACAACATTTTATGATAAAATGCTCAACAAACTCAGAAAAGATGGAAATTTTCTTAACCTGATAAAGGGCATCTACAAACATCTCACTGTTAACATTGTACTTAATGGCAAAAGAATAGATGGTTTCCTCTGAGATTAGGAACAAGACAAGGATGCACACTCTTACTGCTTCTGTTAAGTATTGTACTAAAGGTTCTATCATGGACAATTAGGCAAGAAAATGGAATAAAAGTCACTAAAAAACGATCAGAACTAATTTATAAATGAGCTCAGCAAGGTTGCGGTATAGAAGCTGAGCATATAAAAATCAATTGTATTTCTATACACTAGCAATGAACAATCTAAAAATGAATTTAAGAAAAAATTTACAGTAACATAAAAATAAATACTTAGGAACAGAGTTAATAAAAGAGTGCCACACTTGTACTAGGAAAGCTGCAAAATATTGTAGAAAAGAATTAAACTTCTTTATTTTCTTATAATTTCTCTATCTTATGTTAACAATGTAATATAGTTAAGATGGAAATACATCTCAATTTGATCTATAGATTCAATGCAATGCCTGTCAGAAACCCACTTGCTTTTTTTTTTTTTTTTTTTTTTTTTTTTTTTTTTGTAGAGACGGAGATCTTGCTATGTTGCCTGGGCTAGTCTTGAACTCCTGGACTCAAGTGATCCTCTCACCTTAACCCCCCGAGTAGCTAGGATTACAGTAGTCCGCCACTAATTCCGGCTCTTTACTTGCATTCTTTGTAGAAATTGACAAGCTGATACTAAAATCCATATGAAAACGCAATGGATCCAGAATTGCCAAAACAATCCTAAAAGGTGGAACAAATTTGGAAGATGCACAATTTCCAATTCCAAAATCTACTAAAAAGCTAATCAAGACAATGTGGTAATAGTACAAGGATAGACATATCTATTACTGAAATAATTGGGAGTCCAGAAATAAACCCATATACTTATGGTCAATTAATTTTGGACAAGGATGCTAAGACCATACAATGGGGGAAATAATCATTTCAATAAATGTTGTGACAACTGGATATCCAAATGCAAAAAAATGAAGTTGGACCTTTATCTCATACCAAATACAAAAACTAACTCAAAATGGATGAAAGACTTAAATGTAAGAGCTAAAAGTATAAAACCCTTAAAAGAAAACATAGGGGTAAATCTTTGTGTCCTTGGAGTAGGCAAAGTATTTTTATATATGACATAAAACACAAACAACAAAAGAAAAACTAATTAAACTTCACCAAAATTTAAAAGCTTTTGCATTTCAAAGGACATTATTAATAAAGTGAGAAAACAACTCACAAAATGGGAGAAAGTATTTGCAAATCATGTATCTGATAAGGAACTTCCATTTAGACTATATAGAGAACTTCTTCCTCTTTATGGACTAGCTCTGAAAAAAATCTCTTATAATTCAATAATAACAAGAAAAATAATAATCCAATTAAAACATGGTAAAGGATCTGAAAAATGTCTATTTTTCCAAAGAAGACTACACAAATGGCCATAGGCATGTGAAAACATGTTCAACATTATTAGCCATCATGAAAATGCAAATAAAAACCACAATGAAATACCACTTCACACCCACTAAGGTAGCTATAATAAAAAAGTCAGATAATAAGTGTTGGTTAGGATGTGGAGAAATTGAAACACTAATACATTGTTGATGGAAATGTAAAATGATACAGCTGCTTTGAAAAAGAGTCTGGCATTTCCTCAAATGATTAAACATAGAGTTACAATTCAACACAGAAATTCTATTATATCTACATACCCGGATAGAGAAAAAATAACATATGTTCACATAAAAGCTTGTACTTGAATGTTCATAGCAGCAGTATTCATAATAGCTAAAAAGTGGAAACAACTGAAAGTCCATCAGTTGATGAATGGATAATCAAAACGTGGAATATTGTGTAGCCTTAAAATGAAATGAAGTGTTGATACATACTACAACATATATGAACCTTAAAAACATTATACTAAGGGAAAGAAGCCAGTCACAAATGACTGAGCATTGTATGATTCCATTTATATGAAAATGTCCAGAATAGGAAAATCTACAGAGACAGAAAGTAGATTGGTTATTGTCTAGGAATGAGGAAGAGGGAGGGGCTAACGGGATGGCAATGAAAGGGTATGTGTGGGATACCTTTCTGGGGTAATGAAAATGTTCTGACATTGATTGTGGTAATTATTGCACAACTCTGTGAATAGTGAATATACTAAAAACCATTAAATGGTACACTTAAATGGGTGACTGGAATGGTATGTGAATTATATATCACTAAAGCTATTACCAAGAAAAGAAAAAAAAAGTCTGTGGCTTCCATCTTGGATGCTCTCACTTGTTCTCACCCACTTCCTGCCTTTTTTAGACTGCTTGGTCTGGGGGAAGCAAGCTGCTAGGCTATGAGAGGCCCATATGGTGAGGAAGTGAAGTCTCTGGCCTACCAAAGATATAACAACCCTGTGAATGAGCAGATCCTCCCCAGTTGAGCCTTCAGATGAAATTACTCACCCAGTTAAGTTGCTTCTGGATTCTTGACCCATACAAACTGTGAGATAAGAAATGTTTGTTATTTTAAGCTGCTAAATTTGGGGATAATTTGTTACACAGCAATAGATAACTAATATACCACTTGTTGGTTGCAATGCTTTAGAAACAACCAGTAGATTAAGCTTATTTATTTTTTCTTCAGGCCTACTGATTACTACTCATTGATTTTTGTTTCCTTAAGGAATTAATTATTGAATGGGGTGTGTTAAAATCTATTATGATTATAAATTTGTATATTGCTCTGTTTAGCTCTGTTAATTATAACTTTATTAGCTTTACCTATTTTGAGAATACATCACTAAGTAAATACAAGGATTAGCCTAGCAATTTCTCCATTTACTCTGTGGTTTCCCAGTGGTATAGTTCATATTGAAAAGGCAGGAGAAATTATTGATTCTTTCTCTTTCTAAACTAGTTTTCAAGATAATAATTTCTTCTATATCATTCTTCAGAGGATAACACATCTGTTCAAAACAATGTTTCATGAACTCATAGATTTAAACTATTGATGAATTATTAATTGATAAAATCTGGCCAGTGGGAGCCTCTTCAAGTTGTCTCCCAAGTCCTTTGACACAACTCTAGCAGTCTTTAATAAATAGCTTCCCTGCTATCTGGTATTAACTTTTCCAAGCACATCTTGTGTATTTCATATCCCAGTCTTGCAATCAGCTCCAAGAAACCCTTGTTTCATTTAGTAACTAGGTGAATGGTATTTTAAGACCACATTCTGGGGACCTGGGATATTCATTGCTATTGGGCTACTTTTTCTAGGCCTCACACACACATTCAAATAGGACTAGATAATATTTCTAGAAATTTCTTCTTTGTTATATCTGCATGTCCTTTCTTCACACTCAGAATCCCAGTTCTAAGGGACACAGAAGATTATAGAATTGAAATGATAATTACTCATTCTTTTCAAATCACATGTCACACACACAAGTTTTAGAGTAATAATAATATTACCAGTCTCAATATACCTACTGACAAGAGTGAACATTTTTGGTGTATGCTCTTCCCATTTCCCCTTATTTTTATAATTATACAATATGTAAATTGAGAAAACAGACATTACAAGCCAGACTTTTTCCCTTTTAACTCCTACTTAATCTTAGTTCTAATAGTAATTATACTTCTAATGCTTACCACCAATCCTTTTTTTTTTCTTGAGACAGAGTGTCGCTCTGTCACCCAGGCTGGAGTACAGTGGCACCATCTTGTATCTCAGCCTCCCAAGTAGCTAGGACCACAGGCGCATGCCACCATGCCTGGCTAATTTTTGTATTTTTAGTAGAGGCGGGGTCTCACAATGTTGGCCATGCTGGTCTCGAACTCCTAGCCTCGACTGATCCTCCCATCTCGGCCTCCCAAAGTGCTAGGATTATAGGAGTGAGTCACTGTGCCTGGCCTGACAAATCCTTATGTTGTTGTTTGCAAGGGCTTGGCCAACTACGATTGTTAGAGGGTACTTGGTTCACACAAGACCTCCCTCACTTCTGATACCAACTGCAAGTGTGGAAGAGTTTCCCAAACCACACTCATGTTCAATGATTTGGTATAAGGGCCCATAAAACTCACTAAAGCTATTATACTCACAATTACCATTTATTATAGGGAAATAATATAGATTAAAGTCACCCAAGAGAAGAAGCACATGGGGTGGAATCTGTGGAAGTAAAAAAAATGGAGCTCCCATTGGTCTCTCTTCATGGTGTCAGGATGTGTTACTTTTCTGGCATTGATGTGTGACAAGATGTGGTTTTGTCAGCCAGGAAGGCTCACCCAACCTTGGTGTTCAGAGAACTTACCAGCGCTCCACCACGAGGGTATCACTGATTGATTGCCCATGTGATTGATCTCCAGTTCAACTGATATCAGATGACTCAAAGCCCTTACCTTAAATCACATTGTTGTTCTTTCTAGAGTGGCCAGCTCCTACCCTAAGTTTAGGGCTGACCCACCCTCTAAGTCTTATTGCTAGACAATCCAGTGTGACCCCATCCCCCCAGGCAAACAGAGATACTACCATCAGGCATGATAGCCAACGGCCTAGAGATTACTTCCTAGAATGTGAGGGCAAGGAGCAGATCTCTTTTTGGGCAAGACTAAATTCTTTACTACACAGTTTTTAATAACCATTTTTTTTTGCTTGTCTGAAGCTTGTGTTCTTTTCTTTTTCTTTTTTTTTTTTTTCAAGACCGAGTCTTGCTGTATTGCCCAGGCTGGAGTGCAGTGGTGCGATCTCAGTTCACTGCAGCCTCTGCCTCCTGGGTTCAAGCGATTCCAGTGCCTCAGCCTCCTGAGTAGCTAGGACTACAGGTGCATGCCGCCACAACTGTCTAAGTTTTGTATTTTTAGTAGAGACAGGGTTTCTCCATGTTGGCCAGGCTGGTCTTGAACTCCTGACTTCAAGTGATCCACCTGCCTCGGCCTCCCAAAGTGCTGGGATTACAGGTGTGAGCCACCACACCTGGACTGAAGCTTGTGCTCTAGTAGATTCCACAAGGAAGATTCCTAGGAACAGTATTCCCTGAGAATGCTGATTACATGTTTATCTGTGCTTTATATACTTAATATTCTTCTCAATATAAAAATCCTTCGCTCACACTTTCTTTCCTTCAGTATCTTGAATATGTTACATAATTACTTCCTGCATAAATGTTGCTGTAGAAGAATCTAGAGATAATTCATTTTTGTTCCTGTGTAAGTTACTTGATATTTTTGTCTAGATATTCAAATATATTTTTTTGTTTTCTGAAAGCCCAGCAATTTTTTTCTGGAATAATTATTGGTGTCAAGTCTTCTGGGTAAATATTATCAGGTATGTACAGGCATGCTATTTCAACATACATTTTCAAATCTAATTTATATTTCAGGAAAGTTTTCTAGAATTTTAGTTTAAATATTCTGCTCCTTTGTTCTGGTTTTCTTCACAATCTCCTTTCATGTACTATGTTGAATCTTCTTCGCCTATCTTCAATATTAGTCTCAATTTCTCTCAAATCTCTTTTTTCATTTATTTACTTTTAAAATTGATATATAACTTTTACGTAATATAACTAACCCACTTAAAGTAGACAGGTCAATGGTTTTTACTATATTCAGAGTTGTGCTACCATCACCACAATCAATTTTAGAACATTTTAATAGCCCCATACCATAGGTATCCATACCCGTAAGTAATCATACCCATTTCCCCCCAACTCTCTTAGTCCCCAGCAATCAGTAACTTTTCTCTCTGTGAGTTTGCCTAGTCTGACCATTTAATGTAAGTGGAATAATACAATATGTGGGCATTTGTGACTGGCTTCTTGCACCTAGTATGTTTTCAAGATACATTCATATCATGACCATGCACTTATTTATTTTTATTGCTGAATAATGTTTCATTGGGTATGCTATTTTTTATTTATCCATCCATCAGTTGATAGACATTTATGATGTTTCCACTTTTTGATTATGATGAATATGCTGTTACAAATACTTCTGTAAAATTTTTCATTTAGCTTTGATTTTTATCATTTCCCCTTTTTAACTATCTACTTCTTTTAAGGTGTTACCTGCTGTGCTCTTGTGTTACTTCTAGCTTAATCTTCACTTCTGAAATCAGTTTTCCTTTTATATTGGATTCTTTCCTTAGTTATATCAACTTATTTCTGACTTTTTCTTGTTCTAGTTTCTGGATCATGTTCCTTCTTGTATTATTTTCTTCTTCTTTTTTTTTTTGAGATAAGAGTCTCACACTGTCACCCAGGTTAGAGTACAGTGGCATGATCTTGGTTCACTGCAACCTCTGCCTCCCGGCTTCAAGCAATCCTCCTGCCTCAGCCTCCCGAGTAGCTGGGATTACAGGCATGCACCACCACACCCGGCTAATTTTTATATTTTTAGTAGAGCAGGGTTTCGCCATGTTGGTCAGGCTGGTCTCAAACTCTTGACCTCAGGTTATCTTCCTGCCTCAGCCTCCCAAAGTGCTGGGATTACAGGCATGAGCCACCGTGCCTGGTTGTTTTCGAGTAATTTTAAAATAGAAAGTTATGGTTTGACCTGTTCTATGGGAATTCTCTTGTCATGCTTCTATTTATTGTGTTAAAGGTGTTGTTTAAAGGTGTTGTTTTGTTCCCTTTTTTTTCCTTAAAATCACTTTGCATGAGATTTAACTTTGAGAGTTTTCTCCTGTATTTTTTTTTTATGAGAAAGTATATTTCTTGCATATTAGAAGGTGGTGATGTTCAGGGTAGCTCTTCTAAATCCCAAACTCTCCTTTTCATGGTTTTTTTTTTTTTTTTTTTTGGAGTGTTCAAAAATTAGTGGCTTGCTTTCTGAGATTTCCTGACTTTTTCTTCCTCTCATCTCTTTCACCTGGACCTTTTTCATCTCTTATTTTCTACTGTTTTTCTCCTGTATAATTTTAATTCCTCTGTTAGAAATGTCTCCTCATTGTTGGGCCCTCTCCTGAACGGGAGCCTGGGTGGCTGAGTGGGTGGACTTGCTAGGGATTAGGCTGCGGTAGCACAGTCAGTTCCTACCATGGATACACTGTACTCACCTTCTGTAGGAGTGGGTCGACTCCTTCTATTTCTGCTGCTGTTCTCAGATTGGCCCAACACACTTTACGGTGCTACTTGTTGGCTGTTTTGGGTTCCCTAGCCCTTGATCTGTCTGCCCTCTGTTGCTTCCCTCCTCTCCCTCTGTGGAAGCTGGATACCACGAAGGTCTTGCTGGTTGGTTCTCATTTGTCACCTAATTTTGTTGGAATGTTATCTGTGGGTTCTTGTCTTTGCTATGGAGACTCTGTCTGGTTTTTTAAATCTCTTGTGAGGATTTGGATATACTGGAGAGCCAGGGCTCAACCTCTGCATCTCCCCATGATGCCCTGGTTCTGCCCTTTCTGTGGTTCTTTTACTCTCTCTCCTGTGACTTCTGTTCCTTCTTTTGGAAGGATAGAATAAGATAGATCATTTCTCAGTTTTGTTTATCAGTTATATACTGCATTTCTACTTTATTTAAATAACCCTAGCAATGTTAGCATATACATTTACTTACTTCTTTAAAATCTAAAATCTCCTCTCAAGCAGTACAAGAACCTCAGACCACTTCAATTCTGCTCATCTCTATCTGTGATGGTTTTGGATGTGTCAATCTTATCTTAACCCTTTAAAACAACACATTCATTATTGTTGTATGTAGCTAGTGTTTGTTTAGATTTATTATTCACATTTTACGACTTTCTTTGCTCATCATTCTTTCTGGGACCATTTTACTTACCAGGTTTGCTGGTGGCAATACTCTCAGTTTCTATTTGTCTGAAACTGTTTTGTTTTGTTTTGTTTTTTAATTTTCATATCCAAAAGATATTTTGTTTAAAGGGCATTCTTAAGATAAAAAGACATTTTGGCTCATTTTATTTCTAAAAAATCTTCTAAAAGATTTTTCTAAGGGAACTTTAGAAAAGATATTTCTAAAAGAAATTTTTATTTCCTACAAAGATATTTTGTATAGTTTTATATTGTTAATTTTTCTCATGTTGAAGATCCTATTTCACTCTTTTGAACTTCAGTTATTGCTTTTGAGAGTTCAATTGTCCAGCCTAATTGTCATTTCTATTTAGGTATCTTTTTTCAAGTTACGATGCAGATTACTTTTGTCATTGGTTTTCAGTACATTTACCATGACATATCTAAGTGTGGATTTATTTTATTTATTGTGCTTGAGAATATTCAAATCTGAATCGGAGGACTGTTGTTCTTTACCCAGTTCATCAATTCTCAAAGATTCTCAGTCATTATCTGCTCAAATATTATATTTCTTCCATTTTCTCCCTTTTGTTCCGCTGAAATTCTCACAGGACATTTCTATTGGAACGTGACATCTGAACTCCATTCTCCTCATTTCTCTTTTGCTTTTCTTGTGCTACATTAGGAAACACTTCTCTAATTCTGTTCTGTAAGTCATTAAATCTGGATTCTAATAAATTCATTTATTAATATTTTAATTTTTATTATGTTGTAAAATGTCTAGAAGTTATATTTACTTATTTCATAAATAAGCTTGTTGTAAAAAATTATCATATTTTAGGAACAATTCATGTAAGGAACAATTCTTCTTGTTTCTTACAAGAATATTTTCAACCCATTCTTATTTTATATTTTGTATCTGAACATTCTAAAAATCACAAGTATTTGTGGGTCTCTTTCTTCTGTTTATCTTATTCATAGTGTTTTGTTCCCTCGTGTGTTCATAATTTCTAATTGTGAAGTCCAGCTCCTTGCAGGTTTGTCAGTGGGACTTATATGGTGGACTTCTCAGCACTTGAAACTTTGAGTATTTTCAGCTAAATTCTTGGCTTAATATATTTTAAGCTCTCTCATACTGGATGTATTTGGACAACAAAATCATGTGAAGGTTAGTTTGTAATTTTTCCTTCTTTTCCGTAAACCAAGCTTCACAATAGGAAAATATCCTTTCTGTTCTCTGATGGGGTCAAGGGTGGGAAGAAGGAGCAAGAGTTACTTGAAGGTCACCTTTATCCCGAGAATGTGTCTTTAAGAGGAGTGTCTCTTATTTGACTCCCCAACTTGGGAAGACCCTAAAGACTTTATACTTGAAAACCCAAACTCTAGTTCTTTGAGTTCAACAAATGTTCAGAGAAAATGCCAACTTATCTCTTTGAATCCCTGTTTTCCTCTTTGAATTCCTCTTTTTGGCTGATTAGGAATCCTCCTTTTTGGTCAGTTTACCTACACATTTGAAAAGATATTTTGAATACAAACTTTGAGCACTTCTAGTGGTTGTTAATTGGTTGGCCAAGGCAGGGAAGCCAATTTGCCAAGAAAAAAAAAACAAAGTTTCTCATTTTTAAAAAAATTTGCTTATATTAAAAATATTAAATAATACAAATGTAAAAAAGGAAAGTCTTTTTCTCCAGTCCTCCAAATCCCTCTGTTACTATTTTGTGCACGTGTGAAGATTTCCAGAGGTAGTCTGTGTGTATAAAAGCATGCCTATTTGCACCCACCCGCTCTTCCACAAGACAGCCTTTTGTAGGAGAAGCGGCAGCATCCTGTGTGCACCTGTTTTTTTCATTAATAATACGTCTTGAGAATTGTCCATATCAGTGCATACAGACACGAGTCATTCTTTTTAACAAATGCATATTGTTTCATTTTATGTATGTACTATAATTTCTTTAACTTGCCCTTATTAAGGGTTACTTGTTTCTTGCCTTTATTTATAATAAATAATCCTACAATAAATTGTCTTCTACAATAATTGTTTGAGTATGTAAATATGTCTGTGGGCTGAATTTTTTCTCTAAGGAAATTTTGGGTCAAATGACTATCACAAATTATCATAACAATTGTTCCTGCCAAATTGTCTCCAATGATATTGAACCAAGTTACACTCCACTAAAAATGCACGAGTGCCTTTTCCCGTAGACTTTCATTAACACAGAATAATATAAAATGTTTCTATCTCTACTTATCTGATAGGTGAAAGTAGAATCTTATTCAAATTTTTCTTGACATTTTTCTTATAATGGAGAAAGTTGACCTCTGCCTTATTCTTATAACTCTTTCCTTTGTTGCTTTCAATATATTTTACTACTTTAGTCCTTCCTTTAGGTCTAACTGTTTCTTAATAAACTTTCTCACTAAATTCCTTTCTTCTACTCGGTGTAGAAATCTAGGCATTTTTCAAAGTTCTGTTCTCTAACCTTGTTCTTTTTTGTATTTTAAAATTTCTATGATTTCAATGATTGCATCCACCCAGAAAACCCTCAAGTTCATATATTTAATTTTAAATTTCCCACTGATTGTTAAGTAACCATGCATGGATGTTATAATAGTAAACACCTCAACTTTGTATTTCTAAAAACCACTTCTAATATAAGCAGTTCTCTTTTCTGATTCTTCTGTTTTCATTAATGGCTCCATCTCTCTTTGAGTCACAGAATACCTTGTTTCCCATTCCTAGTTAAAAGCTTAAATTACTGGGCATGGTGGCTCACACCTGTAATCTCAGCACTTTGGGAGGCCAAGGCGAGCAGATTACGTGAGGTCAGGAGTTTGAGACCAGCCTGGCCAACATGGTGAAACCTGGTCTCTACTAAAAATACAAAAATTAGCCAGGTGTGGTGGTGCACACCTGTAATCCCAGCTACTTGGGAGGCTGAGGCCAGATAATCATTTGAACCTATGAGGTGGAAATTGCAGTGAGCTAAGATCACACCACTGCACTCCATCCTGGGCGAAAGAGCAACACTCTGTCTCAAAAAAAAAAGCTTAAGTCAAGACTTCTTAGATTGGATGCTGGATGCAGTGGTATGTGCCTGTAATCCCAGCTACTTGGGAGGCTGAGGTGAGAAGATCACTTAAGCCTAGCAGTTTGAATCCAGCCTGGGCAATACAGCAAGACCCCATCTCTAAAAAGAGACTTCTCATATGGGGTATGGGGGTGTTGCAGGATAGGGGGAGTCAGTGATGACTTGCAACTTAATGGCTTCTTCCCTTTTCGTGTGTGCATTACCGAGAGGGTAGGGGATGGAGGATGGGGTGGTCAACACCAGAGGAAAATAATGAGTTCAGTTTTGGACTTGTTGAGATTGAAGTATCTGAGAAATAGGTGAGTCTGTTTAAGAAGGCAATTAAATATGTGGATGTAGAGTTAAATAAAAGACATATATTTTGGGCTCGTTACCAATTAAATCATGATTGCGGTCATGAGATCACCCAGAAATAGTGTGTTTAGTGAGGGGGTTGAAGATGGAACACAGAAAACTGCAACCTATAGTGGAAGAAGGGAACTGGCACAGAAGATAGGAGGAGCTGCCAGAAAGGTGGGAGTTGAGTCAAGAGAGCGATGTGTTAAGGAGCTATCAAGAGACGGCTGAATCAGGTGAGCAGTCAAGCACTGGGCACTTACGCAGGCTACAGAAGAAACACTTCACACCCAGTAGAGGAGAAGCCTAGGCTAAAGAAGGAGCACAAGAACCATCAAAAGACAGACGACACCCTCAAAAAATGTTTTAGACTCTGGTAAACGAAAGTTTCCTTGACTATGTTTGTATATAACCCATCAGTCTGCCGTTTTCAGCGGCACTCTACATGTGCTTCAGACTTGTGTACCCCTTGACTACACCTCTCTCAGAATGTATTTTGGATGGTTGCTAAGTGATTTTTTTCTTACACCACTTCTGACACCAGATGAAATGTTTCTCTCCTTCTGACACCAAATGTGCAGTGTCTTTCCAAAGTCCACTTCTTTACATTTCTGGCACCAATGAGGTATCCTACGATTGAATTCAATCCTGACACTATCTGCCTAGAATTAGCATCAGATCACACAAAGTAAAGGGCTTGGTCCCAAAAGATTGCCCCCACTTCAGATGCCAATTGCAATTTTTTGGCCATATGTACTTCTGACTGATCAGCTATAAATTGGAAACTCCCTCGACCCACTCCGCGGGTGTGATAATTTGCTGGAATGGCTCACAGAACTCAGGAAGGCACTTGTCTTATGTTTACGGGCTTGCTATAAAGGATATATATAAAGTGAACAGCCAGATAACAAGGTATATGGGGCAAGGTCCAGAAGGGTCTCTAGCATAGGAGCTTCTGTCCCCATGGAACTGGGGTACCCCACCCTCTCTGTACCTCAATGTGTATACCAACTCAGATGCTCTCTGGACCCTACTGTTGAGGGGTTTTTATGGAGGTTTTATTATGTAGGCATGATTGACTAAATCATTGACTATTGATGACTGACTTAGTCTCCAGTGCCTCTTCCTTTTCTCCCAGGAGGTTGGGAGGCAGGGCTGAAAGTTCCAACCCTCTAATCACATGGTTGGTTCCTTGGGCAACCAGTCCCATCTTGAAGCTATCTAGGAGTCCCCAGAAACAAAGATCAAACAAAGATCAAATATTATTTATTATACCACAGTTGCTAAGTGTAATTCTGGGCATTGATATATATACATATATATAAAATATACATATATACATATACATATATACACACATATATACTGATATATATACATATCTATATATGTATTTTAAATATACTTATGTATATATCAGTGTGTATATATATATACTGATACCACTGATACATGTACCACAGTATATACCACTGATATATACATATGTTGATATATGTAAACATATATAATATACATATATATTATATGTAACTGTCCAATTACCTCAGCCTGCTCTCAACTGTCATGTGCTTGCTATAGAGAGCAGCAACATTTGCTCAAGGTCATCTTTCCCATTTGGGAAATAATTGATTGGAAACTCCCTTCATTTCCCTGTGGCTGATTTTATTTATTTTGCATTTGTCTTCCTTTCCTAATTCTTTCACAACTAGTGTCAAGTGTCAGTTACAGATAAACCTTGGACATGGTATTTGGGTTAAGGGCAGAATATGGCTGCGGGACATTTGAAGATAGGATTTGTGTGGTGTGAGCTAGAAAGTGACTGTAGATTCTCTATAAGATACAGAACAAGGGCAAAGGCATCTGTTAGGGTTCCCAGGTGTGATGTACATGGCACATTGATAAAATCAAGCTAAGTCAATAGTAATCTATGGAGGCTTCAGTTTCATAAGATTCAGTGTAACCTATATAATTCCAGGCTTACAAAACAGGTCATTCTCTAGGTGAATAATCTCATCCAAGTCTTTTCAAGGTGGAGTTCCACATCTTCTGGTTTGACAGCTCAGCTACTTTCAGGTGAATGGTCTTTACCTAGAATCATACTTAGACAATGTAAATAATATTTGTAATTGCCAGCTATTGCCCAATAATGTTGCACAAGGAACCACCCCAAACTCTAGGGATCACAAAGATAAGCATTTGTTTATGTATTCATTTTTTTGCTTACAGGAGGAGACTTTGCTTTCGGCTGTGAGTCAGCCTAATGCCATGCCCCTTAAGACATCTGCTTACGTAAGTTACACTGAAACTCCTCTGTCCAAAGCAAAAGCAAGACACCTTACCTAACCAAGTCCAAGGTCAGTGGAGCATGGAATTATACTCTGCCCGAACCTCGAAGAAAAAGGGAATGAATATTTGCAGAATAGTAGTAACTTCACAGCGCTGAAGTTCAGAGTGGAGAACATTTCAACGGCGCAATTGAGAACAGTTGTCTTTTTTTTTTTTTTTTTTAATGGAGTCTCATTCTGTCTCCCAGGCTGGAGTGCAGTGGCACAATCTCGGCTCACTGCAAGCTCCGCCTTCTGGGTTCACACCATTCTCCTGCCTCCGCCTCCCAGGTAGCTGGGACTACAGGTGCTGGCCACCATGCTCAGCTAATTTTTTTTTGTACTTTTTAGTAGAGACGGGGTTTCTTTTTTTTTTTTTTATACTTTAAGTTCTAGGGTACAGGTGCATAACGTGCAGGTTTGTTACATATGTATACTTGGGCCATGTTGGTGTGCTGCACCCATCAACTCGTCAGCACCCATCAACTCATCATTTACATCAGGTATAGCTCCCAATGCAATCCTTCCCCCCTCCCCCCTCCCCGTGATAGGCCCCGGTGTGTGATGTTCCCCTTCCCGAGTCCAAGTGATCTCATTGTTCAGTTCCCAGCTATGAGTGAGAACATGCGGTGTTTGGTTTTCCATTTTTGCGATAGTTTGCTGAGAATGATGGTTTCCAGCTGCATCCATGTCCCTACAAAGGACACAAACTCATCCTTTTTTATGGCTGCATAGTATTCCATGGTGTATATGTGCCACATTTTCTTAATCCAGCCTCTCACTGATGGACATTTGGGTTGATTCCAAGTCTTTGCTATTGTGAATAGTGCCGCTATAAACATACGTGTGCATGTGTCTTTATAGCAGCATGATTTATAATCCTTTGGGTATATACCCAGTAATGGGATGGCTGGGTCATATGGTACTTCTAGTTCTAGATCCTTGAGGAATCGCCATACTGTTTTCCATAATGGTTGAACTAGTTTACAATCCCACCAACAGTGTAAAAGTGTTCCTATTTCTCCACATCCTCTCCAGCACCTGTTGTTTCCTGACTTTTTAATGATTGCCATTCTAACTGGTGTGAGATGGTATCTCATTGTGGTTTTGATTGCATTTCTCTGATGGCCAGTGATGATGAGCATTTTTTTCATGTGTCTGTTGGCTGTATGAATGTCCTCTTTGAGAAATGTCTGTTCATATCCTTTGCCCACTTTTTAAATGGGGTTGTTTGTTTTTTTCTTGTAAATTTGTTTGAGTTCTTTGTAGGTTCTGGATATTAGCCCTTTGTCTGATGAGTAGATTGCAAAAATTTTCTCCCATTCTGTAGGTTGCCTGTTCACTCTGGTGGTAGTTTCTTTTGCTGTGCAGAAGCTCTTTAGTTTAATTAGATCCCATTTGTCAATTTTGGCTTTTGTTGCCATTGCTTTTGGTGTTTTAGACATGAAGTCCTTGCCCATGCCTATGTCCTGAATGGTATTACCTGGGTTTTCTTCTAGGGTTTTTATGGTATTAGGTCTAACATTTAAGTCTCTAATCCATCTTGAATTAATTTTCGTATAAGGAGTAAGAAAAGGATCTAGTTTCAGCTTTCTACTTATGGCTAGCCAATTTTCCCAGCACCATTTATTAAATAGGGAATCCTTTCCCCATTTCTTGTTTTTCTCAGGTTTATCAAAGATCAGATGGCTGTAGATGTGTGGTATTATTTCTGAGGACTCTGTTCTATTCCATTGGTTTATATCTCTGTTTTGGTACCAGTACCATGCTGTTTTAGTTACTGTAGCCTTGTAGTATAGTTTGAAGTCAGGTAGCGTGATGCCTCCAGCTTTGTTCTTTTCACTTAGGATTGTCTTGGAGATGCGGGCTCTTTTTTGGTTCCATATGAACTTTAAAGCAGTTTTTTCCAATTCTGTGAAGAAAGTCATTGGTAGCTTGACGGGGATGGCATTGAATCCATAAATTACCTTGGGCAGTATGGCCATTTTCACGATATTGATTCTTCCTATCCATGAGCATGGTATGTTCTTCTATTTGTTTATGTCCTCTTTTATTTCACTGAGCAGTGGTTTGTAGTTCTCCTTGAAAAGGTCTTTTACATCCCTTGTAAGTTGGATTCCTAGGTATTTTATTCTCTTTGAAGCAATTGTGAATGGAAGTTCATTCATGATTTGGCTCTCTGATTGTCTGTTACTGGTGTATAAGAATGCCTGTGATTTTTGCACATTATTTTTGTATCCTGAGACTTTGCTGAAGTTGCTTATCAGCTTAAGGAGATTTTGGGCTGAGACGATGGGGTTTTCTAAATATACAGTCATGTCATCTGCAAACAGGGACAATTTGACTTCTTCTTTTCCTAACTGAATACCCTTGATTTCTTTCTCTTGCCTGATTGCCCTAGCCAGAACTTCCAACACTATGTTGAATAGGAGTGGTGAGAGAGGGCATCCCTGTCTTGTGCCAGTTTTCAAAGGGAATTTTTCCAGTTTTTTCCCATTCAGTATGATATTGGTTGTGGGTTTGTCATAAATAGTTCTTATGATTTTGAGATACGTTCCATCAATACTGAATTTATTGAGAGATTTTAGCATGAAGGGCTGTTGAATTTTGTTGAAGGCCTTTTCTGCATCTATTGAGATAATCATGTGGTTTTTGTCTTTGGTTCTGTTTAAATGCTGGATTACGTTTATTGATTTGCGTATGTTGAACCAGCCTTGCATCCCAGGGATGAAGCCAACTTGATCATGGTGGATACGCTTTTTGATGTGCTGCTGGATCCGGTTTGCCGGTATTTTATTGAGGCCATTACATAATGGTAAAGGGATCAATTCAACAGGAAGAGCTAACTATCCTAAATATATATGCACCCAATACAGGAGCACCCAGATTCATAAAGCAAGTCCTTAGAGACTTACAAAGAGACTTAGACTCCCATACAATAATAATGGGAGACTCAACACCCCACTGTCAACATTAGACAGATCAACGAGACAGAAAGTTAACAAGGATATCCAGGAATTGAACTCATCTCTGCAGCAAGCAGACCTAATAGACATCTATAGAACTCTCCACCCCAAATCAACAGAATATACATTCTTCTCAGCACCACATCACACTTATTCCAAAATTGACCACATTATTGGAAGTAAAGCACTCCTCAGCAAATGTATAAGAACAGAATTTATAGCAAACTGTCTCTCAGACCACAGTGCAATCAAACTAGAACTCAGGACTAAGAAACTCAATCAAAACCGCTCAACTACATGGAAACTGAATAACCTGCTCCTGAATGACTACTGGGTACACAAAGAAATGAAGGTAGAAATAAAGATGTTCTTTGAAACCAATGAGAACAAAGACACAACATACCAGAATCTCTGGGACACCTTTAAAGCAGTGTGTAGAGGGAAATTTATAGCACTAAATGCCCACAAGAGAAAGCTGGAAAGATCTAAAATTGACACTCTAACATCACAATTAAAAGAACTAGAGAAGCAAGAGCAAACACATTCAAAAGCTAGCAGAAGGCAAGAAATAACTAAGATCAGAGCAGAACTGAAGGAGATAGAGACACAAAAAACCTTCCAAAAAATCAATGAATCCAGGAGTTGGTTTTTTGAAAAGATCAACAAAATTGATAGATCGCTAGCAAGATTAATAAAGAAGAAAAGAGAGAAGAATCAAATACATGCAATAAAAAATGATAAAGGGGATATCACCACCGACCCCATAGAAATACAAACTACCATCAGAGAATACTATAAACACCTCTACGCAAATAAACTAGAAAATCTAGATGAAATGGATAATTTCCTGGACACTTACACTCTCCCAAGACTAAACCAGGAAGAAGCTGAATCCCTGAATAGACCAATAACAGGCTCTGAAATTGAGGCAATAATTAATAGCCTACCAACCAAAAAAAGTCCAGGACCAGATGGATTCACAGCTGAATTCTACCAGAGGTACAAGGAGGAGTTGGTACCATTCCTTCTGAAACTATTCCAATCAATAGAAAAAGAGGGAATCCTCCCTAACTCATTTTATGAGGCCAACATCATCCTGATACCAAAGCCTGGCAAAGACACAACAAAAAAAGAGAATTTTAGACCAATATCCCTGATGAACATTGATGCAAAAATCCTCAATAAAATAGAGATGGGGTTTCACCGTGTTAGCCAGGATGGTCTTGATCTCCTGACCTCGTGATCCGCCCACCTAAGCCTCCCAAAGTGCTGGGATTACAGGCGTGAGCCACCACACCTGGCCAGAAGAGTTGTCTTTTAATCTGAAACTTGTTCTAACTATAATAAAGATGCCTGAGAAATCCCAAATTGTTACCTTTAAAAAAGTGAATATAGTATTCCTTGCTTTTCACATTTAATATATGATATGATTTTATTGGTTTGAGATGGGGTCTTGTTATGTTGTGAGCCTGAACTGAAACTCCTGGGCTTAAGTGTGATCCTTCCACCTCAGGCTCCCAAATAGCTAGGATTACAGGCTCACGCCATTGCACCCAGCTCACACTTAATACATTCTTGAATTGCTGGGCAAGATGGTTGAATAGGAACAGCTCCAGCCTGTAGCTCCCAGCGAGACCAATGAAGAAGGCAGGTGATTTCTGTATTTCCAACTGAGGTACCCTGTTCATCTCATTGGGACTGGTTAGGCAGGGGGTGCAGCCCACGGAGGGTGAGCAAAAGCAGGTTGAGGCATCACCTTGCCCGGGAAGTGCAAGGAGCGGGGTTGGTGGGGGGTCTCCCATTCCCAGGCAAGGGAAGCTGTGAGGGACTGTGCTATCCAGCCCAGATACTATACTTTTCCCGTGACTTTTGCAATCCACAGACCAGGAGATTCCCTCGTGTGCCTACACCACCAGGGCCCTGGTTTCAAGCATAAAACTGGGCAACTGTTCAGGCAGACACCGAGCTAGCTGCAAGGGTTTCCAGTGGTGCCTGGAACCCCAGCAAGACAGAGCCATTCACTCCCCTGGAAAGGGGACTGAAGCCAGTGAGCCAAATGGTCTTGCTGAGTGGGTCCCACTCCCATGGAGCTGACCAAACTAAGAACTACTGGCTTGAAATTCTGACTGCCAGCACAGAAGTCTGAAGTTGACCTGGTACAACCTAGCTTGGTGGGCGGGGGGCGGAGGGGGGGTCATCCACCATTACTGAAGCTTGAGTAGGCAGTTTTCCCCTGACAGCACTAAGGAGGCCTCGAAGTTCGGACTGGGCGGAACTCAACACAGTGCGTCAAAGTGGCTGTGGCCAGACTGCCTCTCTAGATTCCTCCTCACCAGGCAAGGCATCTCTGAAAGAAAGCAGCAGACCCAGTCAGGGGCTTATAGATAAAACTCATCTCCCTGGGACAGAGCGCCTTGGGGAAGGGGCAGCTGTGGTTGCAGTAAACATTCCTGCCTTCCTGCTTTGAAAAGAACAGTGGATCCTAACAAGGAGGGTTCTCCCAGCACAGTGCTTGAGCACTGCTAAGGAACAGACTGCCTCTTCAAGTGGGTCCCTGACCCCGCTGCCTCCTGACTGGGAGAGACCTCCCAACAGGAGTTGACAGACACATCACAGAGGAGAGCTCTGGCTGGCATCAGGTCAGTGCCCCTCTGGGATGAAGCTTCCTGAGGAAGGAGCAGGCAGCAATCTTTGCTGTTCTGTAGCCTCTGCTGGTGATACCTAGGCAAATAGTGTCTGGAGTGGACCTCCAGCAAACTGCAGAAGAAGGGCCTGACTGCTGCAAGAAAAACTAACAAACAGAAAGCAATAATATTAACATCAACACAAAGGACCCCCACACAGAAACCCCATCCAAAGGTCATCAGCCTCAAAAATCAAAGGTGGATAAATCCAGGAAGATGAGGAAAAACTAGTGCAAAAAGGCTGAAAATTCCTAAAACCAAAATGCCTCTTCTTCAAATGATTGCAACTCTTCTCCAGCAAGGGCACAAAACTGTACAGAGAATGAGTTTGACGAATTGACAGAAGTAGATTTCAGAAGGCAGGTAATAACAAACTCCTCTGAGCTAAAGAAGCATGTTCTAACCCACTGCGGGGAAGCTAAGAACTTTGACAATAGGTTACAGGAACTGCTAACTAGAATAACCAGTTTAGAGAAGAACATAAATGACCTGATGGAGCTGAAAAACACAGCACAAGAACTTCGTGAAGCATACACAGTATCAACAGATGAATTGATCAAAAAGAAGAAAGGATATCAGAGTTTGAAGACCAGCTTACTGAAATAAGGTGTGAAGACAAGACTAGAGAAAAGAGAATGAAAAGGAATGAACAAAGCGTCCAAGAAATATGGGACTATGTGAAAAGACCAAACCTACAATTGATTGGGATCCTTGAAAGTGATGGGGAGAATGGAACCAAGTTGGAAAACACACATCAGGATTTTATCCAGGAGAACTTCCTCAACCTAGCAAGACAGGCCAACATTCAAATTCAGGAAATACAGAGAACACAAAGATACTCCTCGAGAAGAGAAACCCCAAGACACATAATCATCAGGTTCACCAAGGTTAAAATGGAGGAAAAAATGTTAAGGGCAGCCAGAGAGAAAGGTCAGGTTACCCACAATGGAAGCCCATCAGACTAACAGCAGATCTCTCTGCAGACACCCTGCAAGCCAGAAGAGAAGGCGGACAAGTATTCAACATTCTTAAAGAAAAGAATTTTCAATGCAGAATTTCATATCCAGCCAAACTAAGTTTCATAAACGAAGGAGAAATAAAATCCTTTACAGACAAGCAAATGCTGAGGGATTTTGTTACCACCAGGCCTACCTTACAAGAACTCCTAAAGGAAGCACTAAATATGGAAAGAAAAACTGGTACCAGCCACTGCAAAAACACACCAAAATATAATGACTATTGACACTGAAGAAACTGCATCAATGAATGTGCAAAATAACCAGCTAGTGTCACGATGACAGGATCAAATTCAAACATAACAATATTAACCTTAAATCTAAATGGGCTAAATGCCCTGATTAAAAGACACAGATTGGCAAATTGGATAAAGAATCAAGACCCATTGGTGTGCTGTATTCAGGAGACCCATCTCATGTGCAAAGACACACATAGGCTCAAAATAAAGGGATGGAGGAATATTTACCAAGCAAATGGAAAGAAAAGAAAAAAAAAAAAAAAGCAGGGATTGCAATCCTAGTCTCTGATAAAACATATTTTAAACCAACAAGGATTAAAAAAGACAAAGAAGGGCATTATATAATGGTAAAGGGATCAATGCAACAAGAAGAGCTAACTATCCTAAATGTATATGCACCCAATACAGGAGCACCCAGATTCATAAAGCAAGTCCTTAGAGAACTACAAAGAGACTTAGACTCCCACACAACAATAGTGGGAGACTTTAACATCCCACTGTCAATATTAGACAGATCAATGAGACAGAAGATTAACAAGGATATTCAGGACTTGAACTCAGCCCTGGACCAAGCAAACCTAATAGATAGCTACAGAACTCTCCACCCCAAATGAACAGAATATACATTCTTCTCAGCACCACACTGCACTTATTCTAAACTCGACCACAAAATTGGAAGTAAAACACTCCTCTGCAAATGCAAAAGAACAGAAATCCTATCAAACAGTCTCTCAGACCACAGTGCAACAAAACTAGAACTCAGGATTAAAAAACTCACTCAAAACTGTACAACTACATGGAAACTGAACAACCTGCTCCTGAATGACTACTAGGTAAATAACAAAATGAAGGCAGAAATAATGAAGCTCTTTGAAACCAATGAGAACAGAGAAACAACTTACCGTAATTTCTGGGACACAGCCAAAGCAGTGTTTAGAGGGAAATTTATAGCACTAAATGCCCACATCAGAAAGTGAGAAAGATCTAATATCAACATCCTAACATCACAATTAAAAGAACTAGAGAAGGAGGAGCAAACAAATTCAAAAGCTAGCAGAAGAGAAGAAATAATTAAGATCAGAGCAGAACTGAAGTAGACAGAGACACAAAAAACCCTTCAAAAAATCATTGAATCCAGGAGCTGGTTTTTTGAAAAGATTAACAAGATAGACCACTAGCCAGACTAATAAAAAAGAAAAAAGAAAAATCAAATAGACACAATAAAAAATAATAAAGGGGATATCACCACTGATCCCACAGAAATACAATCTACCATTGAAGAATACTATAAACACCTCTATGCAAATAAACTAAAAAATCAGCTGGGCATGGTGGCTCATGCTTGTAATCCCAGCACTTTGGGAGGCCAAGGTGGGCGAATCACCTGAGGTCGGAAGTTCGAGACCAGCCTGACCAAGTCTCTACTAAACCCTGCCTCTACTAAAAAATACAAAATTAGCCAGGCATGGTGGCACAGGCCTGTAATCCCAGCTACTCGGGAGGCTGAGGCAGGAGAATTGCTTGAACCCCGGAGGCGGAGGTTGCGGGGAACCAAGATCGCGCCATTGCACTCCAGCCTGGGCAACAAGAGTGAAACTCTATCTGAAAAACCAAAAGAAAAAACAAAAGGAAAATATAAAAATGGATAAATTCCTGGACACATACACATGCCCAAGACTAAACCAGAAAGAAGTCATATCCCTGAGTAGGCCAATAGAAGTTCTGAAATTGAGGTAGTAATTAATAGGCTACCAACCAAAAACAGCCTAGGACCAGACAGATTCACAGCCACATTCTACCAGAGGTACAAAGAGGAGCTGGCACCATTCCTTCTGAAACGATTCCAACAATAGAAAAAGAAGGATTCCTCCCTAACTCATTTTATGAGGCCAGCATCATCCTGATTTCAAAACCTGGCAGAGACACATCAAAAAAAGAAAATTTCAGGCCAATATCCCTAATAAACATTGATGCAAAAATCCTCAGTAAAACACTGGCAAACTGAATCCAGCAGCACATCAAAAGCCACGACCGAGTTGGCTTCATCCCTGGGATGCAAGGCTGGTCCAACATATGGAAATCAATAAATGTAATCCATCACATAAACAGAACTAATGCCAAAAACCACATGATTATCTCAATAGATGCAGAAAAGGCCTTCAACAAAATTCAACACCCCTTCATGCTAAAAGCTCTCAATAAGCTAGGTATTGATGGCACATATCTCAAAATAATAAGAGCTATTTATGACAAACCCATAGCCAATATCATGCTGAGTGGGCAAAAGCTGGAAGCAATCCCTTTGAAAACCGACACAAGACAAGGACGCCTTCTCTCACCACTCCTATTCAACATAGTATTGGAAGTTCTGGCCATGCCAATCACACAAGAGAAAGAAATAAAGTGTATTCAAATAGGAAGAGAGGAAGTCAAATTGTCCCTGTTTGCAGATGATATGATTGTATATTTAGAAAACCCCATCTCAGCCCCAAAACTCCTTAAGCTGATAAACAACTTCACTGTACCTTTTCATAGGTTTTTTTGAGGGAAGGCCTAGGAAGGGGGCTGTCATTGTTTATATACCTTTGTTGCAGAATTCCAGGTCCTTCCTCAGAGGACTTGGTCTCTGAGATCTAGCTCTAGTCTGAAAATTGGACAAAAGATTTCCATTGGAGCAGCTGAGCCCAACTTTCTGCTTATCTGTTCTTGCTATCTTTTGATTATATATATATATATAATTTATAGATTTATTATAATTTATATAAATTATGTGCATATTATATACTATATATATTTGATTATTATATACATAATAGCAGTATCTTTATGGGCTACCTATCTTTTTTGCTCTAGAAGTACTAAATTCTTTTTTAAAAAATATTTTCAACTTTCATTTTAGATTCAGGTGGTGCACATGCAGGTTTGTTACATGAGTATATTTTGTGATGCTGAGGTCTGGGATGCCAATGATTCCGTCAGCCAGGTAGTGCGCCTAGTACCCAACAGTTAAATTTTCAACCCTTGCTCCTCTCTCTCCCTCCCCTCTCTAGTAGTCTCTAGGGTCTATGGTTACCATTTTTATGTCCGTGAATACCCATGTATAAGTGAGAACATGTGATTTTTGGCTTTCTGTTCCTGTGTTAATTTGCTTAGGATAATGGCCTCCAGCTGCATCCATGTTACTGTAAAGGACATGATTTTGTTCTTGTTTTATGGCTGCATAGTATTCCATGGTGTATTGGTCCATTCTCACATTACTATAAATAAATACCTGAGACTGGGTAATTTATAAAGAAAAGAGATTTAATTAGCTCTTGGTTCTGCAGGCTGTACAGGAAGCATAGCGGCGTCTGCTTCTGGGGAGGCCTCAGGAAGCTTCCAGTCATGGAAGAAGGCAAAAGGGGAGGGAGGAGTGTCACATGACAGTGGCAGAAGGAAGAGAGAGTGAGTAGGGAGGTGCCATACACTTTTAAAAAATCAAATCCTGTGAGAACTAACCCACTACTGTGAGTAGAGTACCAAGGCAGGGATGGTGCTAAACCATTCATGAGAAATTGCCTTCATGATCCAGTCACCTCCCACCAGGCCCCACTTCCAACACTGGGAATTACAATTTGACATGAGATTTGGTGGGGACACAGATCCAAGCCATATCACACGGTATATAGGTACCACATTTTCTTTATCCAGTCTACCGTTGATGGGCGCCTAGGTTGATTCTATTTCTTTACTATTGTGAATAGTGCTGTGATGAACATATACATGCATGTGTCTTTTTGGTAGAACAATTTATTTTCTTTTGGATATATACCCAGTAGCAGGATTTGAAATACTGAATTCTAAAAGCCATCCCCAGTGGCTCAGGTCCCTGGCTGCCAGTGCTGAAATTCCTCCCACTTGCTTCGGCTATTTGGGGGCTCCTAGCATCTTTTTTTTTTTTGAGATGGAGTCTCACTCTGTCACCCAGGCTGGAGTGCAGTGGTGTGATCTCAGCTCACTGCAAGCTCTGCCTCCCAGGTTCATAGCATTCTCCTGCCTCAGCCTCCCAAGTAGCTGGGACCACAGGCTCCCGCCACCACACCCGGCTAATTTTTTGTGTTTTTGGTAGAGACGGGGTTTCTCCATGTTAGCCAGGATGGTCTCGATCCCTGGACTTTGCGATCTGCCCACCTCAGCCTCCCAAAGTGCTGGGATTACAGGTGTGAGCCACCGCTCCTAGCATCTTTATTCTACTAGGTTGCTCAGTAACAGCATCTTTAACCTTCAGCAGCAGCTAGTAGACGGCAGACACTACTGAGATCCTCAGTGATGCTTCTGGCCAGTAACTTTGTTACCACCTCAGTGAGCCACCTCTCACTTGGTCCGTCCCCAGGGATATTGCCAGCCAGTGGCTCTTATTGCTCCAGCAGGCCCAATTCTCTGCATCTTTTGATCCCTTCCTCCAAAGTCTGTCATGGGGTATTTGAGCATTTCTCCTTCATTTATTGTGGCTCCCTTAGCACTATGTAAGAACTTGGAAATGTTTTCTTGGGACCTTGATAGGGTGTCAGCTCTTGTGTCATGGGAGAGTTCTTCCTAATTGATGGGCTCTGCTTATCCAGCTGTATATTTCTTTTTTTCTTTCTTTCTTTTTTTTTTCCTTTGAGACGGAATTTTGCTCCTGTTGCCCAGTCTGGAGTGCAATGGTGCAATCTCACTGCAATCTCACAGGCTCACTGCAGCCTCCGCCTCCTGGGTTCAAGTGATTCTCCTGCCCACTGGAGTATCTGGGATTACAGCTGCCTGCCACCACATCAGGCTAATTTTTTGTATTTTTAGTAGAGATGGGGTTTCACCATGTTGGCTAGGCTGGTGTGGAACTCCTGGCCTCAGGTGATCCGCCTGCCTCACACCCGCAAAGTGCTGTGATTACAGGCATGAGCCACCGCGCCCGGCCACAGCTGTGTATTTCTGTCTCACATCTTGATCCAGTCCCTCAGACGTCGCTCCCAATTCTACTCTCCTGATACTGGCCAGCCACTTGGGCCAGGCACCGTAACTCTGCTGCCTTATAATTTCTGTTATTCTTCAGCAATCCCATAACTTTCTTGGTAGGACCATGCTGAGATTTGATGCTAGTCATTGGCATGGTGGCTGGGAGAAGGGAGCATATCTTGAAGAAGGCAAGTGTAATGTTGAAGGACCTCATTTGAGGCTTAGTATGGTCTTCAAGTTTGGGGAGGAGCCACGATTCCAGAAAGGCCGGCTTTCTTTCCTAACAAAGGAGAGTGGCCCAAGAAAATCTGGAGGATCTAGTGTCTCAACTGCACCAACCTGGGTTCTCTGTCCCAGTTCCCAGGTCCCACTGCTTCCTTACCAGGGCCTTGACTTTGTTGTAAGAGACCTACCTCATCTGCAGTTCTGCGATTCTTTGAATTAAGCTCTTTCCTTCTCTTCAGCTCTGTCTGTCCTACATCTACAGGTGATGAGAGTCTTTTTAAATAGCACCAAGGCTGCCCTCTGACCTTCACAGTTTGCTTTCTATGGGGATTAACCAAACCGAGCCAGTCATTTTTTTTTCCTCTAATGCATCAAGGGTATCCAGAAACAGCCACCCAATTCCACAGTTTTTACAATTACCATTTCTCCTGCTTATGTCAAATGCAGGGATGTTGTACCAATCAGCGCATCCCATCCCAGCTCATCACAGGGGGATGTTTGAGCAACTCCATTGATGTAACATGCCAAACCTCTTCACTAGCAGGGTCCTCCTTGTTAGCAGTTTATTCAATTCCAGGCTTCCCTCCTTAGAACCTGCCTCGTAGGCCCACTTCTAGTGTCAACAATTGTCCTGGATCAGATTCCCCAGCCTGAGATGAGATCTAAGTGTATGAGATCTATTAATACTGGGTTTGCCTGATCTTATGACTTACTTGGTAATCTGAGAGTCCTCATCTCATATGGGAAGTTCGGTTGTGTAGTTCCTTGGTGTCCCATAGTCAGATGCTCCAGGGCCCGGGCCCGGTGAGATGTTAGGAGCTGATTTTCTATTGTGGATAGCAGAATCTTGCTCCAGAGATCTAGAAGCATGCCTGCATCTGTTGTACATCTACTATCATGGGAACTTCTGGGTCCTATAGTCCGAGTAGTAGAACTGTGTATACCATAGCTTGGCTGTGCTTCAGAGCCCTTTCTTATTCTGGGCCACTTAAAACTAGCAGCCTAAACACTAGCAGTTATATGGACATCACTCCATAAAAAATGGGTTGATTGTTAAAAACCTATAAGGCAGAGAGGGAAGCTGTAGGGAAGGGGTAAGAACTAAGCAAGGGTTTGGCTAAGTAAAGTCTCACTTTAACATGATGGGGGAGGAGGGGTCATTTTGGAGCTGAAAGTGTATCACAGAGTTGTCCTGCTTGTCAAATCCTGAGTTAAATAGACATTGGCCACCGGAGTGGTTATCACTGGCTCTAGTAAGGCAAGCAGAAGTCTTGGGAGAAGATCACAGGGGTAAACTGTTAGCAATCACTTGCAGTAGCTGGGGACAAGGTATCAGTAGGTAGAGATCTGGGTGGGGCATTAACAGTATCTATGACATCCTCATTATAATTGAAAGACACAGGAAACAGAAAAATTTGAAAAAGTCACCAACAGTCGGCCAGGTGTGGTGGCTCATGCCTGTAATCCCAGCAATTTGGGAGGCTGAGGTGGGTGGATCATCTGAGGTCAGGAGTTTGAGGCCAACTTGGCCGACATGGTGAAACCCTGTCTCTACTAACAAAACAAAGAAATAATTAGCTGGGGGTGGCGGCACACACCTGTAGTCCCAGCTACTCAGGAGGCTGAGGCAGGAGAATTACTTGAACCTGGGAGTTGGAGGTTGTAGTGAGCCGGGATCGTGCCACTGCACTCCAGCCTGGGAGACAAGAGCGAAACTCTGTCTGCAAGAACAAAAACAAAACAAAACAAAAAATCACCCATAGTCATGTTACCCATTGAAGCAGCATCTAAGACATTTTTGGTGCATTTCCATAAAGTTTTCCCCTAACTGAGTTTAAATTGTTTTAACTTGTATTTTATATAGTTGTGATTATACACAATTTATTAACCTATTTCTTATATCAATTGTCACTAGCACTTCTCATTCATCATAAGATTTTTAGAAACATATTTTTAATGCAATATAAATATTTAAACACTTATCATCATAATGAAAAGTTAAATTTAAGTATGAGAAGCAACTTCTAATTTCATATGATATTTTCAAAAATAAGAGTGTGGTTAGGGCTTTCCTGGGGATACCAAGTCGATACCATCCCTGGTCAGCTGTGAGCATATTGAATGTGTAGGTTGGTCAGCCCGTAAACTGGAGGAGATGGAGGGTCTGTGCATGTACATTCCTGGATGATGGGTCCATGAGGACTGTTAAGGGTCAATATTACAGTAGGGTCCAAAACTTTGAATGTCAGCATGGGAAAGCAGGTAACACAAACAGGTGCAATGTCATACCAACAGAAAGGAAATATGCCCCAAAAGGATAGTTGCTGAAGCAAATACTGCCATGCAGTACCTTCTGATGACTTGAGGAAGAATTGTGTGTGTGATGTGTATGAAACCTCCTGAGTTTTAAGGATTGGCCCATTTTCTTCAGACAGGGTTCAGGTCACATTCAGCAGTGAGTGGCAGCCTCAGTTCAGATGTGTGCACTGAACTCTGTGCTGTTTGGGAGCAGTCACAGAATGCTGTCCTCAAACTCAGAGGCCCCATATGCTCTATGCAGGTGACAGATTAAGAAATCAATTTGTACAATCACCGCATCTGGGTCTCTAATCTCTTAATCTCAGTCCTTTCTGAATTTTGGCCCTATCAAATCATTCTTGCAGCAGCCTCAGCCCTCACCTCAGCTTCAAATTAAGCCTCAGGGCCTGGCTACGCTACTTGCCTTGGGAGGGTCAACAGTGAACATCTCTGTTGAAAAGTCAGCCTCTTTAACAAGGCCAAGCTTTATTTTTTTTTTTTCCTAGAAAAAAAATTATGTACATGTTAAAATAAATACAGGAGCCTCAACTTCTAATAAGGGCAATATGGTATAGAAGAAAGAGCTGCGTTAGCCATCATTTTCAACACAGAAGAAGGGGAAACAATTACAGAAAAAAAGAGATTTAAAATTAATAAAAGAGTATTATAAATAGCTATATGATAACTGAAAACTGGAATGAAATAACTATATTCCTAGAAAAATATACAATTTGAAAATTAACGCAAGACAACAAAATAAACTATCAACAGAGTAAACAGACAACCTACAGAATGGGAGAAAATATTTGCTAGCCATGCGTCCAATAAAGAACTAATATCCAGAATCTATAAAGAACTTAAATAAATCAACAGGAAAAAAACAAATAACCTCACTAAAAGTGAGCAAAAGATGAAAAGACATTTCTCAAAAGACATTTCTCAAAAAGACATACAAGTGGTCAACAAACGTGAAAAATTACTCAATGTCACTAATCAACAGAGAGATGCAAATCAAAATCACAATGAGATACCATCTCACACCAGTCAGAATGGCTATTATTAGTCAGCAGAAAACAGATGTTGGTGACATTGCAGAGAAAAGGGAACAACTATACACAGTTGGTGGGAATGCAAATTAATTCAGCCATTGTGGAAAGAAGTTCTGAGATTTCTCAAGAACTAAAAGTAGAACTGCCATTTGATCCAGCAATCCCATTACTGAGTATATACTCAAAGAAAAATAAATCATTCTATCAAAAAGACACATGCACTCGTATGTTTATAGCAGCACTATTCACAATAGCAGATACATACAATCAACCCAGGTGTCCATTAACAGTGGATTGGATAAAGAAACTGTGGTACCTATACATCATGCAATACTACGCAGCCATAAAAAAGAGCAAAGTCATGTACTTTGCAGCTGGAGGCCATTATTTTAAGCAAATTAATGCAGAAACAGAAAACCAAATACTTCATGTTCTCACTTATAAGTGGAAGCTAAACATAATCTACATGTGGACACAAAAATGGGAATAATAAACATGGGGGATTCCAAAAAAGGGGAGGCAAAGAAGGTGTAAGGGTTGAAAAACTATCAGGTACTATGTTTGCTATTTTGCAACAGAATCATTTAGAAGCCCAAGCCTCAGCATTAGGCAATATACCTACTTAACTAACATGTACATGAAACTCCTGAGTCTAAAATTTAAAAAATAAAATTTATGCAAGAGAAAATAGAGAACTTGAATCAACCAATGTGAATTAAATGAGTGAAAATAATGATCAAAGTACCTCTCTCTCAAAAGCCTACAAGCCCATGCAGTAAAGTCTGCCAAATTTTTTATGTACAGATTTGGTAAATTTGTACCAATTCCAGTTTCATACAAGTTACATCACAAAGTTGGAAAATCATATTTATAAGTTTAGAAACCCTTGGAAAATTTGGAATGGGAGGAAACTTTCTTCATTTGATAAAGTTTATATAGCAAAAGACCTATAATACACTTTAAACTTAATTAAGAAGCTTTATGCATATTTCTTTTAAAAACAATAACAAGATATATATGCTATTACCACTAGTGAAAAGCCTAACCAATATTGAAAGGAAAGTGAAATAAGAGGTGTAAAGATTGAGCCAGGCACAGTGGCTCACGCCTGTAATCCCAGCACTTTGGGAGGCCAAGGTGGGCAGATCACCTGAGGTCGGGAGTTTGAGACTAGCCTGGCCAACATGGAGAAACCCCATCTCTACTAAAAATACAAAATTTGCCAGGCGTTGTGGTGCATGCCTGTAATCTCAGCTACTTGGGAGGCTGAGGCAGGAGAATCACTTGAACCCAGGAGGCGGAGGTTGCCGTGAGCCGAGATCACGCCACTGAACTCCAGCCTGGGCAACAAGAGTGAAACTACATCTCAAACAAACAAAACGAAACAAAACAAAACAAAACAAAACAAAACAAAAAGAGAGATGTAAAGATTGGAGGTGATGCAGACGATATGATCACCTACCTAGAAAACCCGACATATTCAACAGATAAACTATCAGAACTAATGAAAAATCAGCAACTTTCTAGGACATGAGAACATCCTATAAAAATCAAAAGCATTTCTCTAATAAGTAACTTATTATAACTTGAAAAAAATATAACTTGAACTTGAATAACTTGAAAAAAATTTAACTTGAATAACTTGAAAAAAATATAACTTGAATAACTTGAAAAAAATTTGTTACTAAGATTGTACTCACAACAGCAGCAAAAACTGTAATGATATCTAGGAATTAACCAAGAAAGCACAAGACCTCTATGGAGAAAAAAATTTAAAATTATTAAAAGACATTAAAAACCATTCAAATAAATTATCACTCTATATTTTTGAATAGGATCAGGGGGTGATTTAATATCATAAAGATGTCAAATCTTCTTGAAAGAACCCATATATATGTTCAATACCGCTAAACCCTAGATTTTTAAGTGAACTTTTATACATGTAAAAATTATATGATGGAATTAAAATCTAAAGTCCATTTAACTCAATCTTAAAAACAATGCCTTTACTACTAGACATTAATGAAACTACAAAGCTCTATTTAGAAAAAACCATTAGTATGGGTGCAAGGACAGACAAGACCAATGGAACAAAATAGTGAGTCCAGAGATAGACTCATGTAGATATAACAACTTAAACTATGATGAAGGAGGAATAATGAGGAACAAAGAGATAGGCTCAACATGAGGAGAATATAAAAAATAGATTAGTACTCAATGCCACATATAAAGGTGGAATCTAGATGGATTAAAAGCCTACATGAAAAATAAATTAATAGTAGAAAATATGTTATTATAACCTATGGGCAGAGAGGAACTTCTTTTTTTTTTTGAGATGGAGTGTCACTCTTGTTGCCCAGGTTGGAGTGCAATGGCATGATCTTGGCTCACCGCAACCTCCGCCTCCCAGATTCAAGTGATTCTCCTGCCTCAGCCTCCCGAGTAGCTGGGATTACAGGCATGTGCCACCATGCTCGGCTAATTTTGTATTTTTAGTAGAGTTGGAGTTTCTCCATGTTGGTCAGGCTGGTCTTGAACTCCCGACTTCAGGTGATCTGCCTGCCTCGGCCTCCCAAAGAGGGAGGAACTTCTTAATCAAAACTTAAAAAACAAACTAGTGGCTTGTTTCCATCAAAATGACAGAATTAATAAGATGGTAAGCTGGGAGAAGATATTTGCTGTATGTAATATCAGACGAGATAGGGCGCATTCAGGGTGGTATGGTCATAGGTGGCTGCATGTAATATCAATAAGTAGTTAGTGCCTGGCGTAGAGAAGGAACTGCAAATGAACAATCCCAGCAGACAAAAAGGAAAAGAATATGAACTGACAGTTTACAGAAGAGGAATCACCAAGGGCTAATAAGCATATCAGAGATGCTAAAAAATTAGAGAAATATTAATTTATTTAAACAATGATATGACTTGTACCATTATTAGACAGAGTAATACTGAAAACCAGAATAATGGCAAGTGTGGGGTTTCAGGTCCCCTCCCACACCCTGGACCCAGCCTGTACAGTTCATCCTCATTATTCATGAATTTCGTATTTGTGAATTTGCCTACTTGCTAAAATTTATCTATAACTCCCAAATCAACACTTGTGGTGCTTTCATGGTCATTTGTGGACATGCTAAAAGCAACTAAAAATTTGAGTCTCCCAACATGCATGTTTTTAGCTGAGGTTGAACAAGGTTGAATACTATGCTTTCTTGTTTGTGCTCCCATACTGTAAACAACTGTCCTTTTTACAATCTATTTAGTATCACATTTTTTGCATTTTTTTAGTGTTTGTTTGGTGAGTTTGGTGTTTAAAATGGCTTTCAAGTGAAGTGCTGTCTAATGTTCCTAAGCCAAGAGGCTGTGATGTGCCTTGTGGAGAAAATATGTGTGTTACATCAGTTTCCTTCAGGAATGAGTTACAGTGTTGTTGGCATGGCTTCAATGTTAATGAATCAACTATACATATATATGTGTGCATGTGTGTGTTTGTGTGTACATATATACATATATATATAATATAAAATAAGGTATCTTTAATTAAAAACACACATAAAACAAGGTTGAGTACTGATGGGTTGACAAAAGTATTACCAGAGGCTTTTCGGAACCTAAACTTGCATTTCATCTTGGGAGCAATGGTTCATTATTCAGAAATTCAGGGTTTGTACAATTTTCTAGAACAGAACTACTGTGAATAATGAGAATCAGCTATGTGATAGCTATAGCTCTTGCTCTTCAGATATCCAACTCCCTCTACTATTCTTTAAGCAATGATTAGTAGTCTGATTATTCAGTGACTCCACTCAGTGGGACAGGTCAGCAGACAGTTGCCTTTTCTTCTCACTCCTGTGTTCTGCCAGAGCTCCCTTTCCCAACTTTTAACAGCATGATTAGCAGATCTCATGGTTTTCAGTCATTTTTAATCTCATTTTTGGAGATTTTTAAAATCGAATCCACTCTAAATTAAAGACTCTTTAAGAATCTGTCCTGGAGAGGGTGGGTGGGGAGGCATGATCTACTTTTTCTCTTCTTACATCTTGTTCTGTTGATGCTTTCCATGAACACTTCAGTGGTGAGGAGGAAACAGGCAGGAATAAAGTCACAAGAACAGTGGGATGGGTGCTGATGTGATGCAGTTGTCAATGTCTGCAATAACAGGTGTCCAAATGCTCTCTCTCTCAGGGCTCGATTTTGGCAGCCTTGGGAAGCCCTGCCCCTTTATGCCACCATTCTCCAATGAGGTAAGATTTCTCACTGAGCCGCATATACATCCCAGCTCCTGTACACCAGTAGTAAATGTTTACAAATTCTTTCTGCAGGGGGTCTCTTTTTCCTGGCTGGCAACCCTCTTTGCTTCAAGGAGGCCTAAACATCCATTTGTGCTTCTTGATCCACCACATTACATTTCTGCTTGACCAACTGCTGAATCGTTTCCCAGGATCCTGCCATACTGAGAAGCTCTAGTCAGTCTCCTGGAGTCAGAATTCTTCAATCAAGAGGCAAGAACCTTTTTCATGTAGGCCTGAAACCCCTGTGGACACATGTCAAGTCCTCTCAATAGCATTTCTACCCAAAGGCTGCCTATGATCCTGCCAGCTTAGCAAGCCTCCAGCTGGACCATGAAATTCTAAATTCCCTATCTTCATGGACATCTCCTAGTTTGCCACCAATAACCTGTTTGGAGAACATGCCATCAGACGTGATGGGGAAGGACAGTGCAGGGTGTGGTGGGGAGGAGAAATGTAAAGTGCTCTCTGATCTGAAGGACTCACATTTCAAAGTGCCTCTTCATTCAAGCTGATTTTAAAACTCCAGTTTTCTTTTGTGGTTATTGAGAAGAGTAGTTGCTGAACTGCTTTGCTATCTTTGATTATCCTTTTAATTTCCACAGGATCAGTAGTGATGACTCCTTTTTCATTTCTGAGATTGGTAATTTGTGTCTTCCTTTTTTTCCCTTAATCTGGCTAGAGGACAATCAATTTTGTTGATCTCTTTTTCTGCCTTCTCTGGTTTTAATTGAGCATTTTATATGATACAATTTTATCACTTAGCATTTCATTGATTTAAAAAAATTGTTTTCCTATTTTCAATTTTATTGATTTCTGTTATAATTTGTATTATTATTATTTTTTCTGTTTGCTTTAGGCTTAAATGGCTCTCTTTATATGGTTTCTTAAGGTGGAAGCTTAGGTTATTGGTTTGTGAGCTTTCTTCTTTTCTATTCAACACATTTAATGAGATAAATTTCCTTTTAATCACTGCTTTTCTTGGATTCCATACATTTTGGTAAGTTGTATTTCCATTTTTATTTAGTTTGAAATATTTTTAAGTTTCTTTTGAGAGGTCTTTGATCCATGGGTTATTTAGAAGTGTGTTGCTAACTTCCAAATATTTAGGGTCGTTCCAGCTATTTTTCTGTTATTTGTTTCTAGTCTAATTCTACTGTAGTCAGGATTGGGTGTCCGCCATTAATTTTGGAAAGTTCTCAGCTATAATTACTTTAAGTATTTCTTCTGCTTCCTTCTGCCTTACTTTATCTTTTGATATTCTAATCTCACATCTGACACAGCTTTTGAAGTACAGTTCTTAGATGCTCTGTTCTGCTTCTTTTTTAAAAAAAATTTCATTATGTATTTCTCTTGTGTTTCACTCTGGGAAATTTCTATTGACCTGTCTTCACTCTCACTGAGTTTAAAATTTTTCCTCAGATGTATCTAGTCTACTGAGAATACCATCAAAGGTATTCTTTATTTTTGTTACGACATTTTCGATTTCTAGCATTTTCTTTAGTTTTTTTCTTAGCATTGCCATTGCCCTGTTTTCATTATCCATATGCTTGTGCATATTATTTACTTTTTCCATTAGAGTCCTTAAAATACGAACCATAGTTATTTTAAATTCCCTGTCTGATAAATCAAACATTTGTGTCATATCTGAGTTTGGTTCTGACAATTTATCTCTTGAGACTGTACTTTTTATTCGTTTTGGTATGCTTTGTAACTTTTTCTTGAAAGCTGAACATGTTTTATTGGGTTATAGGAACTGGGGTAAATAGGCCCTTGGTGTGGGGATTTATGTTAATCTGGCTAGGAGTTGGGCGGTATTTAATATTTGCTGTAGCTTTAAATGCCAGAGGCTTCAAATTCCTCTTGGGTGCTTGTTTGTGTCTCCTGTGTTATGTTTGGGTTTCCGTAAGTGTTTCTTTTCAGAGAAAGCCTATGTCTTGTAGGTTTTTCAGCTGTGATCCACTGTTATACTGGAGCTCTGTTGGTGCAGAAGCTAGGTGCAGGGGGAGGGATAGTATTGTATTATCTTTTGTTTACACCTTAGCCTTCGAGGCCCTGCTTCTCAGAGCTGACGTTCACAAGTGTTTGCCCAGGTGTATAGCTTTTCCCATCTCCTCTTCCTTCCCTGAAGCCCTGGTCCATTTTGAATCTTGTTTCCCCTTAGGTGAGACAACAGGGCTGGGGAGAGAGAGCAGAAAGGAATACCCTTCCTGCAGCTGGGCTAAGGCTGGCAGACTCCTTTCTCCTGGAGGGGTAAGCCTTTGCATGGGGAAGGTTCTGGTCCTATTTTACAGTGATTACTCCATTCCAGAGCCAGGAGGGGATCTTTCTCAGAGCTTCCCTGTGAGAACCTGCTGGAATTCCTGGATGTGAAGCCCACATTTGTGTGGATGGCCTACTAAGACTTTGATCTGCAAGAACTTCTCACTCTTATGCTAATTCACACTCCTCCAGCAATTTGTTGAAATTTTCCTGTCAAGGCTCCCACCAGTCAAGAGCTCCAGGCAGCGTCTGCTCCAGATGAGCAGATCTTGGCTGTGTCTTTCTGAATGAGCCTGTTTCTCCAGAGTTTTTTGGTTGGCAGTTTGTCCTATGGCCTCTATTCTCTGATTGATCCAAGAAAAGGGATTTATTTGCCATTTATCCAGCTTTTTATTATTGTAAGGAAAGGAGTGGGACTTTCAAGTCCTTTGCATGTTGGAAATGAAATCTGAAGTCTGGTTTTGATAGGTTTTTTACAAGATCTGTAGCAGGACAAGTCACAGACAAAATCCCTCAGACCCCAAGTTAAAGAAGAAAGTAGTTTATTCGGCCGGGAGCATCAGCAAGAATCCTGTCTCAAGAGGCGAGTTCCCTGAGTGAGCAATTCCTGTCCCTTTTAAGGGCTCACAACTCTAAGGGGGTCTGCTTGAGAGGGTCGTGATCAATTGAGCAAGCAGGGGGTACGTGACTGGGGGCTGCATGCACCGGTAATTAGAACGGAACAGAATAGGACAGGGATTTTCACAGTGCTTTTCTACATAATGTCTGTAATCTATAGATAACATAACCAATTAGTTCAGGGATCGATCTTTAACTACCAGGCCCAGGGTGTGATCCAGGGTCTGCTTGTGGATTTCATTTCTGCCTTTTAGTTTTTACTTCTTCTTTCTTTGGAGGCAGAAATTGGGCATAAGACAATATGAGGGGTGGTTTCCTCCCTTAGCTCTACACAGATAAGTAACCCAAAAAGTGACTGAAGCAAACCTCAATCGATTTAGAAATTTATTCTGTCCAGGTTGAGAATGCAACTAGGAAAAAGAAACACACAGAGCACAATCTGTGTCCTGGGCTTTTTCCAAAGAGGGTTTTGAGGACTTCAATATTTAAAGGGGAAAGAGTGAGCAGGAGGGGAAGGAGGAAAGGAAAAAAGAGGAGGTGGGTGGGCAATGATGCCAATGATGGCTTTCTTGTGAGGCTCTGATTAGCACTCAGTGGATCTACAGTTTACATGTGAAAAGAATGGAGTTGGGGGGGATGTCGATTACACATTCATCTTGCACTCAGTAAATCTATATTTTAGGTTAGATAAAGTAATCATGTGAAATCACAGCTGTTTGGGAACAAAAGAAAGGCGGTTTTTGCATGACTCAGTTACCAAGCTTAACTTTCCTTTTGGCAGAGTTTGGTGTCCTCAGATTTTTATTGTCCTTTCACAGATATGTCTAGGACCCTTTTTTTTTTTTTTTTTTTTTTTTTTTTTTTTTTAGACAGGGTTTTGCTCTGTCACCCAGGCTGGAGTGCAGTGGTGTGATTTTGGCTCACTGCAACCTCCGTCTCCCGAGTTCAGGTGATTCTCTTGCCTCAGCCTCCTGAGTAGCTGGGATTATAGGAGCATGCCACCATGCCTGGCTAACTTTTGTATTTTTAGTAGAGACAGGGTTTCACCATGTTGGTCAGGCTAGTCTCAAACTCCTGACCTCATGATCCACCTGCCTTGGACTCCCAAAGTACTGGGATTACAGGCGTGAGCCATCATGCCTAGCCAGGACCTTTTTTTAAGAACATAAAGTACTTACCATCCATATTCTTTCTCAGCTTTGTGGCTTCAGCCAAAATTTCAAGACATCAAAAATGTTCGATTTGACATCCCATAACCTATATTTATATATCTATTATGTAACACGTGGTAAAGTGACTGAAACATAACAGGCACTCACTACATATTTTTGAATGGAAAAATAAAGAGAGGAAAAGAGACAGGGCAGTGAGAAGAGAGCAGGTGAGCAAGAAATGGAGATAAAATAGGAAGCATAAGGGCAAAGAGGGCCAAGATTCAAAATTTATCATAAATTATTTCAAAATAAATGGCCTACATAGTATATGTTGAATAGCAGCATGAGCAGAAGTTCAAAGTGAGGCATTATATTTTCTCTTTTTTTAAAAAAAATACTAAAAAATGAGTGAGGCCAACAATTTTCTATTAAAAAGAATTAAAATCCATAGCTTTAAGCAATTGTACTTCTCACAGTGAAATATCAAAATATTCTTAACATATAGAGGGAAAAAGTGAATAAGATATATGAATATTAATATAAAGAGATTTCAAATGATACCAGAAGTTCAAGGTCAGAGTTTAGATAGGGGACACAGTAGATACTGATGTCTGTTGAGCATTAGCATGTGTCAAACCTTGCATTTGGCATTTTACAATTGTCGACTCATTTAATCCTTGGGACAGTCATATGAAGAACTGCAGCCATTTACAGATATGGGAAAAGGGTCTCAGAAAGTTCAAATCACTTGACTTCAATCAGTTTAAACAGCTGCATAGCTAAACTGATTGATCTGAATCCACATCAGTGACTTGAGAGAGCCCATGTCCAAGATTACTAATGCCTGCTTTCCTACTCTTAGAAATTTTCACAGTCATTCGACAGAATTATGGCTACTGTCCTAGAAACTGCAATCACCCATCTCCCTTGCATCCTTGCATCTCAAATAATAGTATTTGAGGGGAGTGCTGTGTGAGCTTCTAGAAATAGTCTTTGTATTATGTTTTTTTTTTAATGTGAGTCTGCTTTCTAGGGAATAGAAATATTCTTAAAAGGCAAATCGGTGCCTTGATTGCTTTCGACTTTATCCCTTCCTAGGTCTGCCATTCTCTTGACCCTAAAGATGATGGTCATATTCTTGGGATGGCGAGCGAGGGGCTGTCAGTAGCCTGGGTTCCTGCTTCTTAGAGCAGAACCAACATAGAAGACATGGTTTGTCTTCCTCTGGACTTTCACCTGAGAAGAGCAGACTTTCAAACTCTTACATGGCTGTTTACTTGGGGCCACAGTTATAGCGAATACAGAACTTAGTACCCTGCAGGAGGTGCTCCACATAATGGAAATGGAAATATGCGGTGTAATGAAGGTTGTGTTGTTAGGTGAGAGGTGGTAAGTGTTCAGAATCTTCCAGATTCTGCAGAAATCTGGGCATACTTGTTTGGCAGTGGGAACATTTGGTTCAAATGGATCCTACTCTGCCCTGGAAAATGTATTACCTGCTGAGTATGACTGTAGCATGAGGGGAATAGGTAAGACAAATTCAGAATTTTTCTGTGGCTTGGGTGCTCTGCAGCTTTTTAGCAGAGACTCACAGAAGGGAGCTCAGGCTGGAGAGCACAGTGTGCGAGCAGAGGAGGGAAGGAAGCCAGCCCTCTCTACCTGCAAGCCTAGCTGACTGAGAGCATGGCAATTTGGAGCCTTGGAGGGTTGAAACAGCCAACACCCTCTGTGCCTGATGGGAGCCCTCAGAAGTGTAGATCCCAGACAATGGCCTTAGGGGAAGAAATACTGTGGTCCTAAGCTTTTCCCCAGCACCTTCCGTTAAGGATTGAGTGCCAGACCTGGGATCCAGCCAGCAATAAACACCACACCATGGGTGTGGCCTTTCCCTTAAACCTTTCCCACCACATCCACCAAACAGAGACAGAGGCAGGCATGGGCAGAGCACAGGTGCCAGTTACAGAGCAGCGTTCAGGCTTAAAGCTTCATCCAAGCAAGATCTGTGGCAGTGGTTTAAATGGCCAATGAGGGGGATGAAATAAATACACAAGAAGCCAACTGAGTTATTGGAGGCAATTGTATTGCAAAAGTGAAGACAGCCTTGACACAGGCTATAATTCTTCCTCCCTCTAGTTTAAAACTATACAATCTATGTAGCCTTGAGAGAGAATATAGTCCGCAAAGCTCACCTCAGCTGTGGGCAAAATGTTAAACAACAAAGAACCCTCTAGGTTCATGGAGGGCAATGGTCAAGATGGCATATCACAGAGTAGAAGCAGGCAGGGCTGCCTGAGAAAGGAAGCACTTGTGATTCTTGCCCAGCAAAATCCCATCACTGTGGACCATCACTGTGTTTCTTCTGCACACTTCCTGGTTTTGAATGGAAAGTCTCCTGGCTTCCCCTCATTCTACTTCCTCTCCCTCTTCCTTCTCCCTTCCTTCTCCTCTCCCTCCCCTTTCCCTCTTCTCTTCTCCCCTTCCCTTGAACCCCTTCCTCTCTTCTCCTCTTTTCCTTCCCCTCCCCTTTTCTTTTCTTTCTTTCTTTTTTTTTTACCCCTCTCCTCCCCTTCCTTCCCCTCCCTTTCACTCCTCCCATCTCCTTTCCTTCTCATTTCTGACTCATGGCTATCCTGCTTCTCATGCACCACTGTATGTAGAGTGAGATGGGGGTGAATCACTCACCTTGTCTCTTCTTGGTCATTCGGCCATAAGGAGTCATTAGGATCTCTTGGAGGGTGCTGCCTAGCCCATAGGTTCTGGACTTCTGGTGACCTGCAGTGACTGGGCAGATCTTTACAGTGGAGAGGGTCTGTGGGTTCTATCTGATTAGAAGAGAATACATAAATATATGTGAAAGACTGTGGCAGAAACTGTAAGTTAACATCCAACATCTGGATCTTATCTTTTCTTATCTTTTTCTTATCTTTTCCCATAGTAATAGGACCCCTATTACTATAGCCCCTATGTTTAGGTGGCTCAGGGTGGTGCAAAATCAATACCATATTTCTCAGCATCCTTTGAGGGCTGCTTTAGTCATGTGATGAATTCTGACTACAAGTGTGCACCACCACATCCGGCTAATCTTTAAATTTTTTGTAGAGACAGGGTCTTGCTATGTTGCCCAGGCTGGTCTTGAATTCCTGGCCTCAAGCTATCCTCCTGCCTTGGCCTCCCAAAGAGCTGGAATTACATGCGTGAGCCCTGCTCCCAGTCCAACCTGGTTCATGAGCCTGGAATGTTGAGGGTGCCTAGTACCAGACATGTTCGTCCCAGAGCTGCTCTGCACAGGACTTCTGGCTTCACAACAGTTTTTGTCTGGTGGCCCAGATTCTCAGTCATGCTTTTCTCAAGTGCTGACTCTCGGAGGTTGGAATTAGTTTCTTTCAGGCATTCTCAATTCACTCTGCCTCCAAGATTTTAAATGATTTCATCTGATGAACTGTGACCATCTCAGCATGAGGACTCTAAGGAGTATAAATGTCATTTGTGGTCTGGTTTCTTTTTCTATCTTGGCATCTGTTATGGACTGCATGTCTGTGTTCCCCCAAAATTTATGAGGAATGATATGGGAATTTGGGAGGTAATTAGGGTTAGATGAGGTCAAGAAAGTAGAGCCCTTATGATAGAACTGGTGTCTTTAGAAGAAGAAGAAATAGCTCCCCAACCCCTGCCCTCCCCTCCCTTCCTCTCCCCTCCCCTCCCGTCCTCTCCCTTCCCCTTCCCTCCTTCCCTCCTACCCTCTCTCTCTCTCTCTCCACAAGCCAGCAAGAGAGCCCTCACCAGAAAACGAATCAGCTGCCACCTTGATCTTGGACTCCCAGCTTCCAGAATTATGAGAATTAAATTTTTGTTGTTTAAAGTACCCAATTTGTGGCATTTTGTTATGGTGGCCCCAGTGGACTAAGACAGCACCACAATGTAAAACCACACACATGCGCGCGCGCACACACACACACACACCCCCCAGTGGACTAAGACAGCATCACAATGTAAAACCACATACATACACACACACACACACACACACACACACACACAGCCAGTGGACTAAGACAGCATCACAATGTAAAACCACACACACACACACACCCCCCAGGGGACTAAGACAACATCACAATGTAAAACCACACACACACACAGTGCGTGGCACACATTTTTGCCCAGTCAAACTCCTTCTTACGCCAAGAATTCTTCTCTGCTTTGGAGCAGCTCAGTGAGTACAAGATGCTGGAAGATGCGCCCTGCAGGGCAGAATGCCCAGGCATGGGGCACAGCCCTGGCCCTGTGTCCCTCCGTTTCCTCAGGATTGCTTAGGTGTTGGGCTCTTGGTCATGGCTACATTAGGACTAAATTTCGGATGGAAACGGGCATGACACACATGCTGAGAGCACTCCTCGCTCCCCGGGGCATTAAATCACCTTGTTATTTAGTGCCCTCTAGAATCCTCTAATTTACATGTGGTCTCTTCTCATAGAAGTGTCTCAAGTAAATCTGAATTTGTTTAGACAATTTTATGGGTATTGTAAAACCACAATTGAATTTCAGGGCTTTGTCACAGTCCAGCCAAGATGCACTCCAATTAGAAATAATTGCTATTAATGATGTTATGATGTGGGGGATGCCTGCAGTGCTCCTGGACCTTTGTTGTACTGAATCCCCGAAGAGTCTGAGCTTTATTCTTCAACTAAATAGACAGGACCCTAGAAGATACGCTTCTGGAATTGTAATATTACAGCAATATTGTGCTTCTTTCTTAATTAACCTTGTTAACCAAGGATTTGGAACATCGGTGGGTGACTCTAAGAGGGCCTTTGTTATCCTCTCAGTACACATCTACAGTGGAGTAAGATGTCACTCTGTGAAATAAAACGCCTTTATTCTTTGGCATACACCAAATACCTTCATCATTCTTTGAGTAATGATTGACAGTCTTGTTTAATGAAATAACATTTGTCAAATACTTAATTTGCTGCCAGACACAGTAAATGTTGAGTTATGATTGTTATAGTATTATCATAAAACAAGTTTTTTTTTTTTTTTTTTTTTTTTTAAGGCTTTCTGAATGGAAAGGAAATACGGGACAGAGCTGTCATGTTTGTGGAGGCCACTCAAGGTAAATCAGACCGCAGTGGATTCCAGAGTTTACACTCCCTGAGATCACTGCCCCTATGACAGCATTTTACCCCCAAGATAGTGAAATTCACAATTCTTTAGACTTTTACAGGGTCTCCCAAGGTACCGCTCATCCCTTCCTTGCTCCCCACAAGAGGGAAGTGACAAAGGCTGCTGTTTCTCTTGCAAGGCTGCCCCCGCCAGCCTGAGAAGGAGTTCCAGGGATATGGTAATTAACATATTTTTCTTAATCTTGCTTTTGTAGTTAATCTCCAAAGCATGAAAGCACTTTGCCAGTTGATTAAACTGTAAGAATACAATAGATCTGAAGTGAGGGCAGCACTGATGAATGTAAATGCATAAAATTGCCCATTCTGCAGGAAAACGCCTCAACCTGCATCCCAACTTGAAATACTAAGTTAAACACTTAAAATTAATTGCATGAATATATTTTTTGGATCAATAGATAGCAAAAAACCTAACTTGGTAGAATTTCATCTTCAAAATAAGAAGCAACCACTCTTTGATCTCTTCTAGGAAACAAAAGTGATTCGATTTAAGAGTTTGATCTAGGATCACCGCCTATGAGGGGGGTTCAGGGAATGCCCAGTAAGGCTCTTGGGGACAATGGTGCTGGATGGGCCTTTAGCCAGACTGGCACTCAGTCTGCATATCCAGGAGGGCATTCAGAAATAAGTATTTGTGTAGCTGTTTTGGAAAGAAGGGCATTTGAGGCGGGGCTTTTCTACATTAGGTGGTACAGGTTCAAAAAGGCCAGAGCGGAGAGCAAGGAGGTGGGAATCCAGAGCTGTGTGTCCTCTGGAGAGAGGGCATTCTGACTGGATACCCACATGTCCTCTTTGCCCCTCAGCCCTGCTCCCCAATGCAGGTTAACCACAGCCACCGGCTCCACTTGAGCCACCTCCCCAACGACCAAAAAGCTCAGGGCAGCTTGTGGCCATGGCTTATCACTTTCTTACATCTGTGGTGAATGGAAATGACAAAAATAGGCTGTCTTTATTTTTGGAAAACAAATAGCAAAAGAAAAAACCAAAACTCAACCAAATAGGTGATAGCAACATTATTTTCAAATGCATTGGTTGAAAATTCTAGTCCAGATAACAGAACACGAGTGGTACTTGTGGTCTCCAGATATATTCCACTGTCAGACAAAAATACTTTTCTTCACTGAAGTACACATTATGTAACATTGTGTATCAGATGACCTCAGCCATCGAGTTGGTCTTTAGAGCTTCTTCTTTCGTTCAAGAAAGCCATCCATTGCATGAAAGATGTCAAGATAGTCACCTATAAGCAGTACTGTCTTGAGGGGCAAAAAGCTAAAGAGAACACAAGAATAAACTTTCGTGATTATCATTCATGAAAGCCTCTTTACCACCTCTACTGAAAAGCAGTGTCACCCCTTGCGGTAGATGAAGTCATTCACTCATGCACACACTATGTAGCCTGACTGCTACCTGCCTCAGGGTCACTGGGCCTTCTTCACTGTATCAGAGGACACTTGCCCAGGGCCTCGACAGGTTTTGTGGCTTTACTTAAGTTATTCAATTCACTTCTCATTTCGGTTTCCAAAGCATCACTCCACTGTACAATGACACAGAGGAAGCAGTGAAGTGTTGTGGTGTAGGCATGGGCTCTGGGGGCAGAGGAGCCTGGCTGGAATCCTAGCTCTGTCATTTGCAATGCCACCTTAGGCAACTGACTCAGCTCACAGACCTCAATTTCCTCAGCTGTAAAATGAGGTCATCAATCTGCCTGGGACTACTATAAGGATGAGATGCAATAACTCCTCAAACCTTGGGCAAGACTCAACTAACACTGTTCATTTTCTCCATCCCCGCCTGCCCCTCTGCAAAGCATATATATGCATGATCATCATCCCAACAGAGCACTCTGCTCCACTGGCCTTAGCATTCAATACTGCAGAGCAAGGAAACAAAACAGGCACAGGAAACCTGAGACTCATCCTAAGGTGGGGAGTAACGGAAAGGACCCCATGCTCCTTGTTCCCCTGTTTGGGCACCCCAAGATCTCCAGGTGGTTCATCCCCTCCACAATTTCAAGTCTCTGGTCAACTACTACCTTCTTTATGAGACTCCCCCCACCCATTAAACACCACTCTTAAAATTAAATCTCACAGGCTGGGCGTAGCGGCTCATGCCCATAATCCTAGCACTTTGGGAGGCCGAGGCGGGCAGATCACAATGTCAGGAGTTTGAGACCAGCCTGGCCAACATGGTGAAACCCTGTCTCTACTAAAAACACAAAAATTAGCCAGGCGTGGTGGCACATGCCTGTAATCCTAGCTACTCAGGAGGCTGAGGCAGGAGAATTGCTTGAAACCAGGAGGTGGGGGGTTGCAGTGAGGCATGATCGTGCCACTGCACTCCGGCCTGGGCAACATAGCAAGAGTCTGTCTCAAAAGAAAAAAAAAATTAAATCTCGCCGAGATGTGGTGGCTCATGCTTGCAATCCCAATGCCTTGAGAGGCTGAGGTGGGAGGATTGCTTGAAGCCAGGAATTTGAGACCAGCCTGGGCAATATAGCAAGACCCCATCTCTAAAAAAATAAAAATAAATTAGCTGCGCATAATGGTGCACAACTATAGTCCCAGCTATTTGGGAGGCTGAGGTGGGAGGATGACTTGAGCCTGGGAGTTTGAGGCTGCTGTGGGCTATGATCACACCACTGCACTCTAGCCTGGGTGACAGAACAAGACCTTGTCTCCAAAAAAAATTAAATAAGTAAAATTAAAAAAAACCGTAAATCTTGGCCAGGCGCGGTGGCTCACGCTTGTAATCCCAGCACTTGGAGTTCGAGACCAGCCTGGCCAATGTGGTGACACCCCGACTCTACTAAAAATACAAAATTTAGCCAGGCATGGTGGCAGGCACCTGTAATACCAGCTACTGAGGAGGCTGAGACAGGAGAATCACTTGAACCCGGGAAGGTGGGGGTTGCAGTGAGCCAATATCGTGCCATTGGACTCTAGCCTGGGTGATGAGCGAAACTTCATCTCAAAAAAAAAAAAAAAAAAAAAAAGTAAAAAAAGTAAAATGCAACTTGCACCCATCTACCTCCCACTGTGGGATTTCCTTTTTTCCCTTTCCTGCTTTATATTTCTTTAGCGCACTTACGGTCTTTTCTTTTACTTTACTTTTTTTTTGTTGTTGTTGCTTTTCTGTTCCCTCACCCCACAGGAAGTGATTTCCACATGGGCAGGGACCACTGTTTGTCTTGTTCTTTGCTGTAACCCTGAGCGCAGATCCTTGGATGGTGGGTGATTCATGACACACACAGCACTCTCTGAATGTTTGCTGAATGAATGTTTGGTGGAGTGTTTGATGTGACTGCCTTTACTGAGCTTCTTCACCTTGCCTTTGGCTTACTCAGCAGCTATCTAGCCCTCTCTCAAAACATGTCCCATAACTAGTATGTCATAAAACTAAACATAATCTCCACAGTTATTCAAAGTAGAAAAAGTAAGTTCCATGTTCTTACCATTGGCATTACTATACTATAATCTGCTATCTATTAAGCAGAAAGAACTTAGTGTGTTGTGAATGCACACCCTGCCCAATAAACAGTGCATTACACGAATCTACAAGCTATGACAAACATGGTCTTTACATTGTAAATGAAGAAGCCAAAACCTGGAGAATAAAGGGCATGCTCAGAGTCACAGACTTAGTAAATAGTGGGATCATAAGCCTGGATTTCGAATTGCTTATCAAGGATCCTTTGCTGTGTCCCACACAGCCTCAGTCAGGCATTCTGACCCCTCCTGTGCCAGATGAAGCCTGGAGAAATGATAGGATGCAAGAATGACATTTGGTTCACTGCACAAAGTAGAGATAATTAGCTAACGAGAAAAGAAATTTCTGTACACTGGATGGGCAATGGCTGCTGGCCATGTAGTGGATGTGAGGTATAATATCTATCTTCAAATAACTAGGAATTGTCATTGGCAAGACTGATGGAATTGCACATGGAGCTGGGGGAGAAGCGCAAACCAATGAGGGGAAGTTCAAACGAGGCAGATTTCAACTCAAGGTGCTTCCTCACAGAGCAGAAAGCCCAGTGAGGCAAGATTTAACTAGATGACCTGTTACAGTCTAGAAAATGAATTGAGGTAACAGGAATCAGCAGCGCACCACTATCCTTGTAACCGGGTCAAATGCTCATTCAGTACCTATGAATTTCAGCACTGAAACTCCATGGAGAGCAGGGAAGGGTGCACAAGAATGCTTTTTCTACTTTTTTTTTTTTTTTTTGACATGGAGTTTTCGGTCTTGTTGCCCAAGCTGGAGGGCAACGGCGTGACCTCAGCTCACTGCAACCTCTGCCTTCCCGTTTCAAGCGATTCTCCTGCCTCGGCCTCCGGAGTAGCTGGGATTACAGGCACGCGTCACCGTGTACTTTTTTTATTTTTTAAGAGACAGAGTCTCACTCTGTTGCCAAGACGGAGTCTCACTCTGTTGCCACTCTGATCGTGGCTTACTGCAGCCTCAAACCCCTGGGTTCAAGCAATCCTCCTGCCTCAGCCTCCTGACTAGCTGGGACTATAGGTGTGTACCAGCTTCAAATTCCTGGGCTCAACCAATCCTCCTGACTCAGGCTCCTAAGTAGCTGGGACTACAGGCTTGCACTACCATGCCTGGCTTATTTGTTATTTTTGTAGAGATGGGGTCTTGCTTTGTTTCCCAGGCTACTCTCGAACTCCTGACCTCAAACAGTCCTCTCACCTTGGACTCCCAAAGTGCTGGGATTACAAATGTGAGCCGCTGCTCCCAGCCCTTTCTTGTGCTTTTAAGAGGTGGTTTTACGTTTTTTCCCTCAAATTCTTTAACCATCCTAAGAGTTCGAATTTATTATGTATTACTAATAGTACCCATACCACAAATTTCTGTAGCACTTGGCTTACTGTCTAGCCTTGACTTTGGGGCCCTGTACCTGAGGAGGTATGGATACAATATCTATTCCAACAGGATTATTTTATCATGAACACAAGAAAATCTCTCCTAAAAATGATCATTTCAATCTTTCCATCTGCCAGTACATTCACTTCTTTTTCAGAATAATTCGATACTAAGGTAGCAGGAAGGGTCGGACCCCATTTTCTTGACTCATGGGGGGCACTGCAACTATGTAAATTTGGTATTGCATCAGCAATGGGCACAATGATAGAATTAACAGGACTTAATAGAATTAAATGAATGAATTTTAATTTATCAGGTATTTTTAAAGTGGCTTCTGGTGGGATTTGGACTAAACTGTAGATTGGCATGTTAGGGAAGTAATAGAAGCTAACGTAATTACCTTTTAAGAAACATCATGAAGTATAAAAACTTTGGCATATAGAAGTACATTTTTTCTTGTAGAATAGCTTCTACTATTTTTTCCGCGGCATATTCTGGTTCCAGAATTGGCAACAGAGAAGGACAGCTAGAATATAAAATGACAACAATTAAAAAAAAACCCCAAAGGCCAAATTCACAAATAAAGATAATTTTTCAAATTAGGGATAAAAGGTTTTAAGACGTTATCACTTTTTTCTTTCCCTTTCAAATTTCATTTATTTTTATATTTACTCCTTTATTGTCAATGTGTCAATGCAGTCAGTAGTAACATAACTAAAATATGAAATGAAAAGTGATTCTCATTAACACACTGATATTACAATATACATATATGTGAAATCATATTAAACAAATATTCCAAATATTTGTAAGGCAAGCTGTTGAAAACACATTGCCTGTAGTCTCCATGAGATACAGAATTGGGCGTCTGTGACTGCTATGGCCTGGGTATTTGTGTCCCCCACAAAACTCACATGTTGAAGCCTAAACTCCCAATGTGATGGCATTTGGAGGTGGGGCTTTTGAGGTGTAGCTAGGTCACCATTGTGGAGCCCTCATGAATGGGATTAGTGCCTGTCTGAGAAGAGCCTATCAGCACCTTAGTCTTGGACTTCTAGCCTCCAGAACTGTGAGAAAGGCATTTTTCTTGTTTAAGCCACCTAGTGTATGATAGTTCATTATAGCAACTCCTTCTGTATGACCAAGACAGTGTCTCTCCAATGATTGCCAGTCCTCCTGGAATCAGAGAGGGGGCATAATGGGATTGGACGGCAGGAAGGGCATGTGGACAGGAGAGCCTGGGAGATGGAGGAGCAGATGCAGGGCCTGGGGGGCTATCAGAGAGACACTGCCTTGATAAACCATTCCCATTCAACTTGGTATCCTTCACACAAACACATACTAAGAAAGACCTCAGAATTCTAAGACCATTTATAAATCATACTGAATCCCAGAACAATATATTTTAAACAACTTTAAAAAACAGAACAAAATAAAATAGATAGCAAATCATTTTTAAAAGTGTAGATTCTGTGAAATTAAAGGGTATACTTACGCTGTAGTACAACCTTCAAACATTCCGGTTTTTATAAAAAAGGGGCACACAATTGTGGTTTTTATCCCCTTTTGATTTTGGACAAATGTTTCTACAAATACAGATTCAGCAAGCCCAAAGGCTGCAAATTTACTTGCACAATAATCTGCAAAAGACAAAGCATGATCATGTATATTCCAAAGTTTTAAAATGGCATTACCTTAAGGTCTACCCATAACGCTAACAGCAACAGAAAATAAGAAAACAATTTCAGAGTTCTCCTTTTGTGTAATCTTGGTCTACTCCCACTGGAAGAAGTGAGTAGGGAGTGGGAAGGGACATGGTTAACTGAAGATCAGGGTCAGCTGACAATGATCAAGTGAGGCCCAGCACAAGAAGGGCTGCAGAGATCCTGCCTCAGGTCACACTGCTGGACTTTACTAGCAAGTCAATGCATTGTGAGCCCCTGTGCTAGTTCTTACATGAGGCCCTGTCTCAAAAAATTGCAATCCCACTGGGGCATGAAGACATTCAAAAGAAGAAACAAAACACTAACTGATATAGGAATCTAGGCAAGAGAGGCCAGCATGGGTTGTGATTCTCAGATCAAGTTTTCTTCCAACTATAACTCTTTCCTTCACTTCCAGAACAACAACAACAGCAACAACAACAACAACAACAACAACAACAAATAAAACAAAGGGCTTGGTAGCTTCAACCTCCACCTCTTCAATACCTTGAAAATGCAGGGTAGGGGCAGAGGGAGGAATGGAAAGTGACACTTGTGTCCATTTTGAACTTTTTGTCTTTAATCATACTTGTTTTAACAAAACATCCGACTATTCAATTGACTAAGTGAAAAAGTTTGGAGAAGAAATGGTGTTGAGGTGCATTAACACCTTCCTTTGCCCCACACATTCAGAGGCGGCATATTTAAACTTGCTATGTTACGGTGCAGCTACTGCAACTGGCAAGAGCCAGTTTATAAGTGCCAGGCATGGGGTTGTCCAGCCCCAGTGCTGTCCAGACAGTGGATCAGAGGCTAGAGACTGGGAAGGGGGAGGAGGAGTCCAGAGCAGCTTCTAGGGTAATTGAAATCATCAGGTATAAATGCAGCTGAGCCCCTTGACCCCTGAGATTCTGATGAGCAGATATGGCCCATGACCCAAGGAATCTGCATGCTAAACTGGCATCCCTGGTGGTTCTGATGCAGGGGAGTAAAGACTCACATGATGGGAAATACAAAAGGCTTACACTTGTTTCTAAGATGAGCTGCGGGTGGGAGAGTCCTGTATCTGAAGACAGGAATATTCTGTCTGAAAAGGATTGATAAGGAGCTGTAAATATACCTGAATGATTTCAAAGGCCCGTGACTTAACAGATATATAAGACAGAGGTAAGATAATAGCTGATAAGTTCTAAGAAGGAGAGAGGAAGGGAAGTCCTGGGTCATAAGGAGGATAGATTGGTGATATTTAGGGTGACTGGTGGTTCTGAAAAACCTATTCATGTGATGGACATACTGAGCTAAGACTGGTTTTGTCAATCTTGAACTATGCCACTTTGCTTCAAAGCATTAGGAACTACCGAACTGGCAAACTGGCTTATCTGTTACCTGAATGTTGCTGCTACAGTTCTGTTGGATGAGTTTTAGCAATCCTTGTAAGCCAGGGCATGGGACATTTGTGCTAGGGGATGCCATGGTAGGTTAGGTCAAGGTTTCTGTTCCTTCTAGAGCCAGCTCCCAAGTTGGGCCTCCTTGGTTGAGGCTCTCGAAGGATCTTTGCCTCCTCCCCACTGCTACTGTCAAGTCAGTTGGCTGTTGCAAGGGAGATGAAAATGCCCGCCACTTCCTGCAGGTCTTCAACCAGTGGAAAAACAAAGCAGTTAACTTTAGGTTTCTTGAGGTGAAGAAACTTTATCCAAACTCACAGCAGTGGGGAGATCACTTAAAGGAAACTTCAGGAGAAGACAGGGTCATCCTCCTTACCATCCTGTGACAGTGTCAGTGTGAAGTTTGGGGGACAGTTGTTATGTTGATCACTTGTGCAAAAAAATTATCAGTGAGGCTTCTCTCTCTTTTAAACAAAGGGGACTGCATAAGACCTAATGATTCCAAAGGCACAGTCCAATTTCACGTAAGTCTATCTGATGGGCAGTTTTGCTACACGATGAAGTTATCAACCACTTATTGACTATACTTTTTAGCTTATTATTCTTTATCATTAGGACATCAAGTCAGTGCTAATTATTCAGAGCTATTATGCAAGTTAAAGTTATAGGGAATTTTGCAATTGTAAATGGCTATGTTTTTCTTACCTGCCAGCCCATTTACTCCAACTAATCCAGCTGAACTTGAAATGCAAACCAAATGTCCATGGTCATTAGCAATCATAGCAGGTAGAAAGGCTTTATAAGTCTAAGTAGACAAAGGAAAACTTTTGAGTTTAATGCCACATTGTATAATTTTATCAGATATTTATATACTCATTGTGATAAAAAAATCTTTCTTTTCAGCCCATAAAATATCTGAAGGTATGGGGATATAAAAACTTAAACATCTAGAAAGCAATCATTTTAACTTATTTAACCTGTTAGATCAATTTTTTATGGCAATTCCAGTATTATTAAAATGATTTATTCAGACTTACGTTTTTGCTCATATTTGACTTTTAACGACACAATATTAAGACAAGAATTGAAGGAGTATGGGAAAATCTTTGTTGTGGCAGCCACAACCCCAAACCTCACAAACATGATGCTTTAGATTTAGATTGCCTTCTCTCTCCTTAGCTTGATTTTGAGTTTCAAATTTTCCCTGAACATTGTTCACAGGACATCTGGTTGTTGACTTCAATTTTAAAAGAGCACTTTGTTTTAAACTCATCTCTACTCTTTAAAATAAGTTTCTTATTTTTGTTCCATTTCATAAAACAGAATATCTATTAGAAAGAGGCCACATCTGTATACTGTCCAACACCTTCACCATTGATTGGGGGTCTGGAGAAAGAACGTAAAGGAGACAGAAACGAGCTTTTGAAGAAGACATCTTCTGCAACAAAGGAGTAACTAATCACATCCAAAGACATGGAGGTGAGAAAAGGGATCTCTTACAAAGGCCAAACCTCACTTGTTTGCCTGCATTGCAATAAGTCTCAGAGAGAAACTAACAGGTAGAGAGAGGTGGGAAATCAAAACAAAGCAAAAGGAAGCAGTGCAGCAAACAATCCGGGGTCTGCCATGAGTTGGGACACTTCTCAGTAGGGATACTGCCTTTGAGAGCCCAGCCTTCAGGTAGCTCTTGGACACTCTAGCAATTGAGTCACTGTCTTTGTGCCTGGCAACGTGCAGATGCTTAAAGAATGTACATGAACTTGCCCAGAAGAAGTAAAGGGAGTGAGAGGACATGAGGAGTGATAGGAGCCAGGGAAACACCAGCATTGGAGGAGGAGGAGGAGGAAGAAAAAGAGGAAGTAGAGGAGGAGTCGGAGTCGGAGGAAGAAGAAGGAGAAAGAAGAAGGAGGAGGAAGGAGGAGGGAGGAGGGAGAAGAAGAAAAAGGAGAAGAGGAGGAAAAAGAAGGAGGAGGAGGAGGAAGGAAGGAAGACGGAGAAGAAGAAAGAGAGAAAGAGAGAGAGAGAGAGAGAGAACATGAAGGCACCTGGGGAAAAACAGAGAGGTAGGAAAAGAACACAGAGTCAGGCCGAGTGCAGTGGCTCACACCTGTAATCCCAGCATTTTGGGAGGCCGAGGTGGGAGGATCACAAGGTCAAGAGATTGAGATCAGCCTGGCCAACATGGCGAAATCCTATCTCTACTAAAAATACAAAAATTAGCTGGGCGTGGTGGTGCATGCCTGTAGTCCCAGATACTTGGGAGGCTGAGGTAGAAGAATTGCTTGAACCCGGGAGGTGGAGGTTGCAGTGAGCCGAGATTGTGCCGCTGCACTCCAGTCTGGCAGCAGAGTCAGACTCTATCTCAAAAACAAAAACAAAAACAAAAACAAAAAACAAAAAAACCCCACAAAGCCATGGGAGTGGGAGTGGAGACTTCCAGGGACCATGATCTTTATCTTTATTCCAACTATATATGAGTATAAGCAAGCACCAAGGAGAGGGACATTTGGGACAAGATAAATCATTTGCAGTAGCTCCTGTAGGAACATGGTAGCCACTAAATTCTGAATCTTTCCATTTTTCTCCTGAAAACTTTACAAAACACCAAGAATAGCACCAGCACCATTACATTTTTGGTGGAAATAGGGGACAGAAAATCTACAAATTCCAAATTACATTTGAAGGCTGCTAAAGAAGAGTTGGGCAGAAAGGTGTGAGGAGAATTGAGGAGGAGCTCAGAAATCTCCAGCAAAGACTCCCGGGAGACAGCCTTGCCCAGGAATGACGAGCTATGAGCAGGGCTGCAACCAAACAGGTCAAAAGTCCTGTAATTCCAGTACTGTGGGAGGCGAGGAAGATGGAACACTTGAGGCCAGGAGTTCAAGACCAGCCTGGCCAACATGGCAAAACCCTGTCTCTACTAAAAACACAAAAAATTAGTCGGGTGTGGTGGCACGCACCTGTAATCCCAGTTACTCAGGTGGCTGAGGCACGAGAATCGCTTGAATCCAGGAGGCGGAGGTTACAGTGAGCTGAGATTGCACCACTGCACTCCAGCCTGGGAGACAGAATGAGACTCTGTCTCAAAAAATTAAAATAAAATGATAAAGTAAAATAAAAGTAAACTTTTAATAAAAGCTGGGAGAGGCAGCAAGACGGTGCATGCATAGTGTGGGGAGGCCTGAGATGGCTGGTCTCAGCACATGCCAGAAAAATGCAACTTCTGGAATTGAGTGGGTAGCTTTAGAAGTCAGGACTGTGTTTTTAGTGCTGGTAGCAGGTGGTAACCCGGGTTACCAGTGGAGCCTCTAATTTCTCTGGTTGGGTACTAACGAAGGTGACTGTAGGTTTTGGTTTGCCCATAACAGACCTGATTAACACTTGCTCATTAGTAATGCTGAATTTCACTTCCAAAAGTGTCCCAGCTTAGACAAATTACAATGCTACCCTGGTCCTGTCTAAGTTTAGTTACCCGCTATGTAGCCTGGAGCAAATCTTTTACGTTCTATGATCCCTTATCTTACCAAGCTGTTTTAAGGAAAATATGTGAGCTACCTGGAGTATTCCCTAACATTTGCAGCTAATCAATACATGGTAGCAGGACCATGAGGACAGTTCTGTCCTTGTAGGATTCCATGAGCAGAGGTCCTGGGAGCTGTAGATTAAGTGGCATCAGAAGAGGACAACTGCGTAGACCAGGACAAGTCCAAAATTGAGAAGTCTCTGCTTTACTTAGAGGCTAATAACATTGTAAAAGAGCAAGAGGAAAGTACTGCTAAATGCCAGAGTAACTTTACATTTATTATGAGAAGAAACAATTATTACCCATAAATGTGCTTTGAAATTCACATCAAATGACTTTTCCATAAGCTCATCTGGACAGTCAAGGAAATTTTTGCCTGTTACGATTCCGGCATTGTTGATTAGGATGGAAACATCGCCGACTTCTTTTTTAACCTGAATTGAAGGGGAGCAACACCACCAATGTAGTAATTCCTTATATGACCGAGGTTTTATTTTCCCACAGTTTTATGTTTTTTTATCCTGGTTAATTCATACTGAGTTTATGAACTCTAAAAATACAGCTTGGGGCCAGGCGCAGTGGCTCACACCTGTAATTCCAGCACTCTGGCAGGCCGAGGCAGGTGGGTGACTTGAGGACAGGAGTTTGAGAACAGCCTGGCCAACATGGCAAAATCCTGTCTCTACTAAAATTACAAAAATTAGCCAGGCATGGTGGCGCATGCCTCTGGTCCCAGCTACTCGGGAGGCTGAGGCAGGAGAATTGCTTAAACCAGGGAGGTAGAGGTTGTAGTAAGCCAAGATCACGCCACTGCACTCCAGCCTGGGTGACACAGCAAGACTGCGTCTAAATGAATAAATAAATACAGTTTGGTTTATTTACATTGCTGAGTCTACAGTGTACCAGAGATCAAGTTTTTTGTTTGTTTGTTTGTGTTTTTTGTTTTTTTTGAGATGGAGTCTCGCTCTGTCGCCCAGGCTGGAGTGCAGTGGCACGATCTCGGCTCACTGCAAACTCCACCTCCTGGGTTCACACCATTCTCCTGCCTCAGCCTCCCAAGTAGCTGGGACTGCAGGTGCCCGCCACCACACTTGGCTAATTTTGTTTTTGTATTTTTAGTAGAGACGGGTTTTCACTGTGTTAGCCAGGATGGTCTCAATCTCCTGACCTTGTGATCCACCCGCCTTGGCCTCCCAAAGTGCTGGGATTACAGGTGTGAGCCACTGCACCCGGCCTCCAGAGATCAAGTTTTGATGTGCTTTTCCTGTTTTTCTTAAAACGAGTCCATTGTCGAAATGCTACTTTCTGTTTACAGTTACAGCTGTTCTTCTACTCAGTAGTTAGTAACTTTGTTCTGTGCTCTGTATGTGGCATTTCATTTTAATCAATGTGATGGGACATAAGAATAGCTTCATTATAGCCAAATGGGGTATAGATCAAGACTTTGCACAAATGAAGAAGGGGCTGGGTTAGGGAATAAATGGAGGAAAAAAGAAAATACAGTCATAAATCACTTAACAATGGAGATACATTCTGAGCAGTGCATTGTTAGGTGACTTGGTTGCTATGTGAAGATCACAGAGCATACTTAATAAACCTAGATGTGCGCCTACTACACATCTTAGGCCAGATGGTGGAGCCTACTGCTCCTAGGCTACCTACCTGTACAGTGTGTTACTACACTGAACACTGCAGGCAACTGTTAACACATTGGTAAGTATTTGTGTATCTAAACATAGAACACTGGGACAGTAAAAATACTATAATAATCTGTCCCATAATGTGGGACCACCATTTTGTATATGGTCCATCATTGACCAAAATGTCATTATATGGTACATGACTGTATATATTTTAAACACACAGCACAGATTAGAATCTGCCTGTCCTGTTTTCATCAACTGGCTGGTTTTCTTCTTTCCGAGGATGGACACCTGAACTCAAGGCTAAGCTGTGGCCTAGGGATACAAGCTTTCAAAGTTATCGGAGACTCAGCAGAGACAAAACGCTGTCATATCACTCTGAAAGCTTTCTCTTTGATTGTTTGTCTATGGGCTACTTCTTAAAAATTCTCTGGTATTGGCCGGGCATGGTAACTCACGCCTGTAATCCCAGCACTTTGGGAGGCTGAGGCGGGCGGATCACGAGGTCAAGAGACGGAGACCATCCTGGCCAACATGGTGAAACCCTGTCTCCACTAAAAATACAAAAATTAGCTGGGTGTGGTGGCACGTGCCTGTAGTCCCAGCTACTCAGGAGGCTGAGGCAGGAGAATCGCTTGAACCTCGGAGGCGGAGGTTGCAGTGAGCCGAGATCGCGCCACTGCACTCCAGCCTGGTGACAGAGCAAGACTACATCTCAAAAAAAAAAAAAAAAAAAAAAAAAAAAAAAATTCTCTGGTACTTTCCCTTCTATCCAGAATAAAAAGTGGAAATGGTGGGTTTATATGGATGGGGAGTAATTTCCTTCCCCTGAATTCAGAGGAGCAAATAAGTAATTCCCTCCAAGACCTCACAGTGATAAAACCTGAATAATAAGCTGATAATGACATGTTTGGCTATTTCTGAAGTCAAGCACCTGGGGCAGAACTAAATCACCATTACAGGGGAAAGGGAAAGGGAGGTAATTATTTACAGAGTGCTTTATACTAGTTTATCCCATAGCTAATAATCTTTGTTGTTTGAATATCAACCGATTATTGCTTACGGCTGGCCAGATAAATTGTAGTCAGTGTAAGTCAACATGCCAGGTGTTTAACTTCTGAGTAGCTAAATTTGTGAGATCAGCTGTGCTTGGAAGAGTGGGCCCAGTGTAGGCCTAGCAAACTTGTCAGGTGTGGATCTCCAGCCTGTACTGGGCAGCCTGTGGTTGGAGATGGTGGTAGCAGAGAGGTAAAATGTAAAGACAAACTTGAAAGTCATAAACTTACCTGCCAGGGACCTGCAAACCTTAGCAAGGAAATCCTGGTTGAGCCTAGAAACTATGGAGTAACTTTACAATGTAGTCAGGCTGCTCACGGCAGGTTTGGTTGGTTCCTCCCTTCTCAATAAGTTGGGCAATTCTGGGAGGCAAAAAGTGTCCCAGGAGAGTGATGAGTGAAGTACTTAAGCCAATGTGAGGACACAAAAATCCTTAGGCCAGCCACAGTGGCTCACACCTGTAATCCCAGCACTTTGGGAGGCCGAGGTGGGTGATCACCTGAGGTCGGGAGTTCGAGAACAGCCTGACCAACATGGAGAAACCACGTCTCTACTAAAAACACACAAAAATTAGCCGGGCGTGATGGCACATGCCTGTAATCCCAGCTACTCGGGAGGCTGAGGCAGGAGAATCGCTCGAACCCGGGAGACAGAGGTTGCTGTGAGCTGAGATGGCGCCATTGCACTCCAGCCTGGGCAACAAGAGCGAAACTCCATCTCAAAAAAAAAAAAAAAAAAAAGAAAAAAAAAATTCCTTGTGAGGGATGGGCACGTGCCTCTACGATGGTAAGAAAATCCTTACCATCCTCATGTCAGAGCTTTGGTTTTCTGAAAGCTTTATGTATACCTCTATAAACACCAAAGAAAAAAATGTAGCTGAGTCTTTAGGATTAATAAAAGATTTTGATTGTCTTACGACTACTTAAGAGCAATACTTCGAATGTAGGTGGGGTGGACACAGCCTAAATTTAAAATCAGACAGAATATGGATTCAAATCCTGCCTCTATCGCACACCAGGTCTGTGAACCCTGGACAGGTTATTTAATGTCTCTGTATCTCGATTTCTTTATCCTCAAAGAAGGATGCCTCTATCCCTCCATTAACTTATACTGTAATAGGGGCCGGTATGGTCAGTGCAGTGTAATGTTAGAAGCAGGTACTCAGGTGTCAACAGACACAAGTGGCAGCTATAGTCTTGTTGCTTACTAGCTGTGTTTCTTAGGTAAGCTACATACCTGCCCTAAGCCTTAGTCTCCCTACTTGTGAAATGGGGATAATAATGGGTTTTACTTTATAAGGTTACAATACATACATGGTAGTTAGCATAGTGTCTTGCATACAATAAGAATTAAAAAATCCCAATTTCCATTCTCCCATTATCTTGTCTACATTAAAGGAACACTGGAGAAAGGCTGACAGGCACTGAGAAAGGCAAGGGAAAAAGAACATGATATATGTCAAATTATAATAGTAAACACACAAGAGTTACCTGATCGGCTACTCTATACACTTCTTCCTTTTGGCTGCAATCGCAAGTATAGGCGTGCACTCTCGTGGCCCCAGCTTCCTGAGCCATCTTACATGTTTCCTCATTCCCCTCCTTATTGACATCCCAGAGAACAAGCACAGATCCCCGTCGGGCAAACTGCAAGGCTAAGAGCCTTCCGAGTCCACTTCCAGCACCTGTGATGAGGACTATTTCACCAGCAACATTCTTCTGTTGCTTTGGGAGTAAGGCAAAAATCATAGCCTCCAGAAGAGTAAGCAGTGATTTTCCTAAGAAAATGAACAGTTTCTTTGATGATTGCAGGTTGAAAGACATGTTCTGACTGACACCTATGAAGAAAGACAGATTCACGTGAAGACTTACTTGTCCATTTCCTCTGAGCTGTTTACTCCACGGAGCTCCTATTTTCTGAAATAGTGAAAGAAACTGAGCTATGTGATTTAAACAGCTCTCCTGGTAGCAGACTCCGAATTCAGAAAGGGGGAGGAGGAAGCCACAGGGACTATATTTACTCAACTTTCACACTTGGCCCTAAGCTCAGCACATTATTTGCATGACTGCTACGTGCAGTATACAACAGAAATGTTTGTTAACCAGGAACTGTAACCACCACACCCAAATTTAACATAAAGAATAAGTTCATTATTCTTTATAGTTAGCCTTTCTTCATAATAATCATGAATCCTGTTGGCTGATTTTATGTTCAAAGTCTTGACCACATCACAATGTTTATAACATAATTACTACCTCTCTGACTTTATTTTTCTCTCCTTTGATGTTTGTGCTTTCTCATTTGCATTATTGTTCTTTAATTTTGCATTACTGTATAAAATCTGAGATTTGAGAGGAAAATATAAAATCTTATTTGTAGAAAGCATTTGACAGGAAGTAACCAGATATTCTAGACCTTTTCCGACAGATTTGCGATCAGCACCAGATAGTCCTTCCCTAGGCTCTGAGGTCCCCACGCCACCAACTCCACATCACTTACCACTCTGTGTGATTAAAGGTCAGAGGGGAGGCAGACCTGGACTCCTGCCCTGCACTGCCTCTGCCTACCTGTAAACCCCAGGGGGGAGCCTCTTGGCCTAACACTGGGCCTTGGTATCCTCATCTGTACTGGTCCCGTGGCATAGGGTGTTTTTGCAGATGAAATGAGAATGTTCCACGTATCACCACAATGCCTGACTTACAGTCAGTGCTTTACAGACATTATCACATTTCTCAGATTCATAGTACTGCCCGCCAAGAAGGCACCCACTAGGTCTGCTGAATGAATAAAAGGCCCCCCCTTGACAAACTCATACAGAGCTTAGTGCTTACATCCTGCTACCAGTTACTCACATTTTAGTGTGAATGAGTATATAAAATGCTTTCCTAACCACTAGCTGAGAAAGAAGGGAAGGTCTTATTTCCTTCAGGATGAGAACAGAAGACATACTTAGCAGAGGGCATACTGTGCTGGGGGTAGGAGCCTTCTCTGAATGGGGTGCTTAATTGAGAGGCTCAGACGAAGGCACAGGTGTGAGGAGACGGGAGGGGAGTAATGAAAAAACAGTAGGTCTTCACAGTTTGGCTGAAGTCAGCCTAGTTATGGTTAATGAGTAAGAGTGGATAGATTCATCTACAGGAGGACTTGGTACGTGGTCACACCCTTAGGAAATGTCAAGAGTTGATGTGACCCAGGCTGTTGTTCCTGGCTTATTGTACAGATGAGATTGAGGATCTGAGAGAAGATGTATGTGACTGTTCAGGGTCCCTGTGCTGGTTTGCTGGTGCAGGCCAGATTGGTTCATGTGTTCTGTTTATTGAGTATTCACCCCGTGCTGGTTCTATCTGGGCACTGAGGCTGAGGGGATGAGCAGCCTCTCATAATCTCTGTGCAGGTGAGCCAAGTAATCTAGTTGAAGAGACATATTCAACAAATAAATACATCGTTACAAGCCATAGTGTTATAAAGAAAAGTGCAGTGTGCTATAGAGAGAATGATGGGAGAGCTGATTCAGATTGGGCTTGGGGGAGGAAGTAACAGAGGTCTGCTGGAAAGTGACCCTTTGAGTGGATATCCAAATGATGATGGTGGGAGGTAGGGATATTGAGCAATAGCTTTCCTGGCAGAGGGACAAAATAGTTTGTTGTAAGGCAGGTTTGACCTGTGTGTCCAGGGCTGTTCAGAGAATAAGAATGCTGGCTCTAAGGAACATGGACCTTCTGGTCAAATGAAGGACATTTTCATCCATGCTTTGATGAAATAGACCTCAAACGCTCTGTGATCTCTGCTCTGATTTACATTCACAGAGAAACTTTTAGAAGATTGTTCAGGCCTCCCAGGCGCTGCAGAACTGGAAAAGAAGGCGTCCTGAAAGAGGACTCTTATTTCAAATACACAGTCATGGAGCCTGTGCCTGTGGATCTGCAAGGATGAGGGTCAGACTGTGCACACAGTAATGGGAAACCCTAGGCACCCTTCTCAGACAGCAGCCTGGGCATTGCCAACTTTGGAAAAATCCATACCGAGGGTAGTTGGTCAGACCACCACACTCCCTTTTATATCACTATGTGAATTCACACAGAGGGACAGAGGTCTACTTCTCCCATCACAGGGCTCCAGCACCTCAGCAGTGGCCAGAAGTCTCAACATTGACCTGGGTGACATGAATGCTCTTAATGTCAGAACATTCTAGATTTCAGTGTTCCACTGTCTCCATGTTGGCTTGATGCAAGACCTAAAATATGTCCATCTTTTAACCCTGTCTTGGCAGATGCTTACTAGATTTCTAAGAACTTGTCAGGCTGAGTTACCCCCTCCCCAGTTGAAGTTTAGGGTGCCTGCTGGGTACCCACATAAGCAATGAGGTCTACAGATTAAAGTTTGGTTTGGAATTCCAGATACATCACTGATTTTCCCTACAACTTTGGTAGAAATGATTTACCTTCTTGTGCCTCGGTTTCCTCCTCTAAAAAGGGAGTTTCTAATAGTACATAGGAATACTTACCACACAGAGGAGCTGTGAGAATTAAACCAGTTTATATAGGTAAAGTATTAAGGAGCGTTATGTGGTCACTACTAGCTTGTGTGAGACCTTTGAACAAATTAGAAAAAAAAAAAAAAAGGCATTACTCTGCACAAAGTCCTCTGCGGGGTGTACAGGGTTGGGGAGGGGGTGCAAGAGGAGTTGTTTGGATTCCAACACCTGCCAGCTTACATGTCTCCCCCTCTGCTCCTCAGTCCCCATAATAATGTGGCACAGCCATAACATGGAGGCCTTTCTAGAACAGTGCCAGGCACGGAATAACAGCAAAATAATTAATGGCTAGAACTTCCACTGGTGTTCCTGTTAGGCAAATGCATTAATAATCCCTGGCTATACCAATGAAATACGGTTATAGTATACTTACAAACAGGCGTGAATGCACGGTTCTATTTTACTGCAGAGACTTTCCTAGAATGTTACGGAGCATATACAATTTAATCTGGCAGGTTTCTAGGTGTCTCTAGCTCACGGCCTACCCAATCCAAACAGGCGCCCTCGGCTTCCCAGGCCAGTGGGCGGCAGCAAGTCGGCTCTGGTGAGGGCACCCGGACGAAACGGGAGGGCAGACAGACTGACAATCACAGCTTGGGTTGAAAGGGGTGATATGGGGGTGGTAGGGCCCGAGAGGTGGATTCACTGAGCAGCAGAGAGCAAGGAACCTGGGCAGAACGGACCGAAGAAGAAGGTCCAGGGAGGCATCCTGCCCTCTGCTCTGGGTGGGGAGGGAGGCTGGCAGCTCACCTCCGGGGGCGGGGTGTCTGCGTTAGCCGTAGCCACGCGAGCCTGGGCTTCGGGGACGCTGCAGCCGTGAGCTCCCGGGAGTTCTGTTCTCACCAGCTCGCGGGTGGGTCCGGCCGCGGCTCGGCGACCCGCGCCCCCTTGCGCGCGACCCAGCGTGAAACCAGCCCAAAGAGCCGCCTCGCCCGACCCCCGCCAGCGCCACCTCCTCCGGGAGCCAGCACCCAGGACCGACGACCTCGGCAACTCACCCAGGACACTCTCCTTAGCTGCCCGCGGAGAAGCAGGCCTTGTCTGTCCCAGGCACCCGAGTCCCTGCCTCGTAACTCAGCGAGGTTCAGGTGTTTACCCAGGTGCTGCCCGAGGCCAAGTCCAAGGGCGGGACGGCCGCGGCAGCGCCGGGGGTGGGGCCGGCAGTAGCCCCAGCACGCGACGTGGGCCGCACTCCTATCTTCTTTTTCTGGACTCGCAGATTTAAGAAGCTGGAAATTCGGTGGTGGAAACTGGATGCGAGCGCCGGATTTCTCTTAGGCTTAACGTTTCAATGCCTAGGCTGCACCCCAGAGTATTAGATGGGAATTTCTGGGTTGGGAGGGGCCCAGGCATTAGCTAGAAGAGTTTCCCAGGTATTTGCAAGGCACAACCCCGAGACTGGGAACTCTGGAGTTAGAAAACAAAGAGCAGTGTAGGCGTCCACGGGGGAGGGGCCAGGTCGTTTGTCTGGAGCCTGCAATGCGGGGAGTTCTCCAGCAGCATCTGATTGCTCCACGTGGGAACCTAAGTCAACAGCTTCCTTGCCCCTTGGAGGTAAGGGATGTGGGCGTGGGCTCGGGAGTCCCCAGGAAGTGGGTGGGGTGCAGGCAGGGGCGGGAGTGGGTGCGGCGCTGGCAGGCGGCCTAGGAGAAGAGGGCGAGGAAATTTGTTCTAACAAAATGAAGCTGAGAAATGAAGATAGAGTAAGTCACCAGGCACTCTGACCCAATCAAGATATATTAAGCATCTGGGTGTACGGCGATCCAGAAAATACAGCGATGATATATCTGTCAAGAAAAAAAAAAGATAAACATTCATTAATAAATCAGTAAAAGAGTTAATATAAGCACAAGACATCACTGAAATCCTAATAATAGAGAGTGAACTTTTCTGGGGGCAATGAGGAGCAGAAATGACAATCAATTTTGGGATGTTGAAAGACATTGCAAAACAGGGGAGTCAGGATGAGATTGGGTTTGAAATTTATGCCGGGGCTGAGTAGGACAGGAAAAGTGGTGAGGGGTCGAAGAGCAGCCTTAGCCAGCCTATATCTGGGACAGATTTGGAGTAGAGGAACTGCACATTTGTTCTTTATTTAAGTGACAGAGGAAACAGGCAGGTCGTATAAGCTTAGAAAAGTAGGTGCAGGGGAGACCCTCGACTGTCTTTTCAGTACTTAAGAGGTTACTTGTGTGCTTTAGGCAGCAGCAGCGAACTGTGGCAAGCTATGCGAGGCATGTGGGAAGGTGAGTGGGGTAAGGGTGTGTGCATTGGTTTCAGGTAAGCCGTCACCACCCAGCGACACTGCTGTGTGGGTCTCTGGGGAGTTGCAGGGCTTCGGAGGGAGAAGGGAGACACATTCATGAACAGTGCGGGTGATAGACATGCACCCCAGGTGCCTCCAGAGTCCACAACCAGCCTGCAGGAGGAGAGGCAGTTGGACTCAAAGGGCCTTCCAGAATGGGTTAAGGTGTGGAGGTGAGCAGCGCCTGGGAGTGAGAGTGGACTGAGGCAGAGACACGTCGGGTAATGGGCCCTTGATGGTGTAGTCTGCCTGCAAGAGTTCAGATGGGTGGACACTGGGAAACATCAGCCTCCTATTATCTTCATGGCTTCTCTGAGCAGAATCCTGGGCTGTCACTCTTCTTTCTGGTCAGAAGCCCTGGGTGGACCTCAAGAAAGAAATTTGGAGCATTATTAGAAATCTCATCAGTACAAAAGATGAGAGTGAGTAGTGGGGGATGCACCGGTGATGCAGTGAAAGAAGCCAGAGGTCCTGCTGGTTGGAAAGGGCCCTGCTTTGACTTGATGTGGGGGAAACTCAGAGGACTGACCATAATCCTGGAAGCTAGGAAAGGATTTCTAAAGGGTCTCTTTTGGCAAAGGCTAGGAATGGACAGTTTATGATAGAACATGTGTCATGGGTTAATAAACATGAAAAAGTGGTTTAATCTTATTCTTAATTTCTTTGATCTTAGGGCCAAAGAGATGCATAGTAAAACATTTCTTGCCTTGCAAATTGAAAGTTTTTTTTAAAAGAATGCCTTCTTGTGGGGGTATAAATTATGCATTTCTGGAAAACAAATATGTATCAAGAATTAGAAAGGGATATACCCTCTGACCCAATTCCACCTTTATCTTTACCAAATACCCAGGTATTATCTGTGCTCCTTCAGGAAGGGAAACTGGGTCACTGAGAGTCAGCGATGGGAAAGAGACTTTTCGCTCCACTGAATCATGTGAATGTAGTACCTTTTTAGGAAATAAGTATATTAATCAAAATAAATTGATTTTTAATTCCTAAGAAGTATGTGCAGATGGAGTACTCTATAGTCATCTTTATAAAATCGTGTTTTTCAAGAGTATGAAGTACACTTCACAGAATATGAGTTTACAAAACACAGTACAAGACTAAATGTGTAAATGACGAGTTGATGGGTGCTGACGAGTTGATGGGTGCAGCACACCAACATGGCACAAGTATACATATGTAACAAACCTGCACGTTATGCACATGTACCCTAGCACTTAAAGTATAATAATAATAATAAATTAATTAATTAATTAAAAAAGACTAAATGTATATGCTATGATCCTAATTTCTGTGAAAATTTTATGTACATGCATTAGAAACACTGGAAGTGAGTTCACCAACATCTTAACATTTTTTATAATATAGTAGTGGAATGTTGGTTGAATTTACTTCTTTGTATCTTTTGGTATTTTCCAAAGTTTCCACTATGTGTATATCTTTATCTCACAATAAAAATGTTTCTGTGGCCACACATACACAGATGCTTCCATTCCAGATGGCACACTGAACATATGCATTCATATCCTATTTTCTTCCAAAATTCCATGGAAATAAAAGAGAAAATATAAAAATGCAAATAAACACATTAGTGCTAGAAAAAAGAAAGGAGCTACCAGTGAGGGTTGACTTCGTTAAGCAGATGGATCCTATTTCCAGAAATCAGAGCAAAAGATACCTTAAGCTATGACACACGGAAGGTACTGCAAAAATGAGTCATTCTTCCCAACAGAAAGCCTGAGTAACCCCAATTCAGCAAACAAACACAGAGTGTAAATAGGACACGGGACACTCAGATGGATAAGAGTGTTAACTTGAAAAGCAAAACTCTGAAGGTATTGAAATACGATATTGAAAAATTGTTTTGAAATTTGGGACTAGGCAAGGAAATATCATAAGTGAAGTGAGATGATAAACAACAGACTAGGAGAAAATAGTTTTGCATAAAGAGTTGACCATTGATAATTGGCCATAATATACAGCATTTCTATAAACTGATTGAAATAAGACAGTGGGAAAAATTGATAAAGAAATTTATAGGTAAATAAATATAAATTATTGAAAATGACTAAAAAATGCTACATTTCACTCATATTCTGGAAAAGGAAATTGGAAAAGGAATAACCTTTTCTTCATTCATTAACATCCACATATTAAAAAGTCAGATAAGAATTCAGGATCGGGGCTGGGCATGGTGGCTCATGCCTGTAATCCCAACACTTTGGGAGGCCAAGGCAGGCGGATCACCTGAGGTCAGGAGTTGGAGAGCAGCCTGGCGAAAACCCATCTCTACTAAAAATACCAAAATTAGCTGGGGGTGGTGGCGGGCGCTTGTAATCTCAGCTACTCACTAGGCTGAGGCAGGGAGAATTGCTTTAACCCGGAAGGCGGAGGTTGCAGTGAGCAGAGATCGTGCCACTGCACTCTAGCCTGGGTGACAGAGCAAGACTCCGTCTCGGGGGAAAAAAAAAAGAATTCAGGATTGGCAAGGGTGTGGGAACACAGGCATTCTCACACAATGTGGGGGTATTTATCGTTGAGTCTTTTATGGACAGTAATTGGGTAGTAGCTATCTTAACTTTTGACCTCTATTTCACATCTAGGAATCTATCACATAAGAATATTGACACTTCCAGCACTCTGGGGGGCCGAAGCAGGTGGATAATGAGGTCCGGAGATTGAGACCATCCTGGCTAACACAGTGAAACTCCATCTCTACTAAAAATACAAAAAATTAGCCGGGTGTGGTGGCACACACTTGTAGTCCCACCTACTCAGGATCCTGCCTGAGGCAGAAGAATCGCTTGAACTCGGGAGGCAGAGGTTGCAGTGAGCCGAGATCACACCACTGCACTCCAGCCTGGGTGGCAGAGTGACACTCCGTCTAAAAAAAAAAAAAAAAAAAAAAAAAGAATAATGACACTTGTAACAGAAGAATTTTTTATTGAAGCTTGTTTGTGATAGCAAAAAATGAGAAACTACTTGAATGCACAGCTATTCCTTTAATCATGATATACTCATATAATAGAATTCTCTGAAGCCAAAAAAAAGAATGAAGTTAGAAATGTATTTACTGGCAGGGGGAGATCTCCAGGCTGTGGTCAGTGAAAAAAAAGTACAGAATTAATCCATTGAAATTAAATTGATGATTACTGTGCATTGTGCATGCGCATGTGTGTTCACATGTGTGTAATACAGATGGAAATGCACAGAAGAATGGATCTGGAAAGCCACACACCAAACCGTTGGCAGTGCCTAGCTCTGGAGGGGCACAGAATTGAGTAAGGGGCAAGGAGAGTAGCCTCCGTTATGATATATATTTCTGTATTGTTTGACTTTTTATAAATGGCATGCAATAGTTTGTTATATTAAAAACAAAAAAGATGAAAAAATGCCTACTTTTAAAAGACTCGTTTAAAAATATGTTGTCTTTGGGGATTACTTTGTAAAATGGTAGAATAAGTACAGTCAGCAGATGATACTTTCACAAATATATATGTTTAACCAAAATGCATGATTTGGCAGAAGGAGATTGTGAAATCCTCAGAGAACTACATGATTAGCGTAAAGGTAGACTGGTTTGTTCAATGACAGGAAGAGCTCAGTGTTAGGCTGGAACAGAAGTAGTAAACAAACATGTGAAAGAGTAGGATGAATAATATATACTGATAATAAATCCAAGAGTTGAAGGAGAAAGGGGACATGTGCCCTGTCACTTTGTTGGGGAAAGTAACTGTATACCAAAGAAATGCAAAAGTTTCAGAAAGCCAAGACTCAAGGAAAACACTGATAGGACTGGGCACATGACTGAAATTCCCTGTGTGCTACATTTTTCAGAACAACTGGGCATGAAGCCCAACACTCCTCATTCCATCGCTCACTGAAAAGACAAAAGGATGTGTTGTTTTATGTTTGTTCTTGCTCTTCTATTTATCCCAAGGTCTTTATCATCTTTAACAATTTTTTTTCCCTGAATAATCATAGCGTGAGCGGTATGGTAATGAATTTATGTAGATTTGACCTGGCTTGTTGTGCCAAGATTACTTACAGCTAGAGACTTATGGACCCAGATAAATTTTCTCCTCTTTTCACTCTGCTTTTCTCATCTGGAATTTCTCTTCCTTTTTGATTCTCTCTGTGATCAGTGGAAATACTATTTGTGAAGGGCATTTTTTGCTTATACAGTTATAGAAAAAAACTTTTGGTGGATATATGATTAGGATGAGGAGTATGACAGGCGTGCTCTCTCTCTTACTCTGTTTTATTGAAGTATAATTTATATGCTATAATGTACCCATTTTAAGTGTACAGTCTGTGTTGTAGCAAATTTACAGAGTTGTACAGTTGTGCATTACTTCATTCCAGTTTCAGAATGCTTCCATCACACCTGGGAATATTTTTAACAAAATAATTTGATATTTTATTTGATATTTTAATGATTATTTGATATTTAATATTTTTAACAAATATTTTTAACAAAATATTTGACTTAGATTTATTGGAGAATGGAGGTAGCCCCACTCATGGCCCCCATGGCCCCAACCCATGTGGTAACAAACTTGTGGTTAGGTATTCTCTAAGGATTCCCACCTTCCATTTTTATTTTTTATTTAGATCTAAAGATGATAAGTAAGCTTCTCCATTGTTTTCTCTAGAACCCTCCTTCCTGCCCCCACTCACCACCACTTCCCAGGTCAAGCCTCTGACTGTTCTACCTTTCTGGGATTCTGGCATCATGTGGTTTTCTGGTCCATCCTCTTGGCTTCATGTTTTTGTTCGTTCTCCCCATCACATGAGCATCTGGGATAACGAATATACCCCCTGTCACTACCTCCTGACAATGAGGAGGTGTGTCCTTTATGGATGGCAGTCTGGCATTAGCTGATAATGCCTTAACTTTCAGGATTAACTCTCAGGATTTTTAGTTTCTTATTATCTAGGGTACAGATCTTACTTCTTTCCCCAACAGTTCATTGATTACTTTAGAGGATTAAACAAAAATTTTTATGCGTAATTTTTAGATCTATACTGAAACAGTTTCTTTGGATGTCTAGTAATTCCTACAGCCAGAAATGGCTGTCATCATAGTCATCTTTGTAAACATTTTCTTTGAGTTTTTGTTTTAATTTTTATAAAGACAGTTCTTATTCTGCAAAACTTTTTCACCTAGCTGGAAACGATGAAAAAAAATTAGCAAAGGGCCTATCCAGTTACCAAATACAATAAAGTTATGGTTAGAAATTAGTTCTGAGTTGAAAGAGGCTTTAGTAATTTTGGGTCCACCTCATTTGAATGACTTGTACAAAGTGCTAATTTTGGAATTACTTGTAATGGCCCAAAACTGGGCTGAATATCCAAATAACTTGTTGTATATTTCCACAATGGAATACTATACAGCAATGAAAAGGAATGGACTACTGCTACACACAATTTGTAGATGACTCTCACAAACATAATACTGAGCCAAAAAAAATGACACACCTGAGTACATACTATGTGATTGCACTTACATAAAGTTCAAAAACAGCAGTACTAATCCATGTGAAAAAGTCAGAACAGTGGTTACCTTTGAGGAGTCATGACCAACAGAGGGTAAATGGGAAGTTTCTGAGGTGGCATTCATGTTCTACATCTTGACCTGGACAGTGGTTACACATTTATGTTCACTGTCTAAAAACGTATCTAGCTGTATACACTTCTATGCACTTTTTTTGAATGTATGTTCTATTTCAATGAAAGTTCCCATATTCCAAATCCTTCTACCCTCCTGACTGTGAACTAAAGAAAAAAATCAAGCTTTCAAACAAAGTTCATTTTGTTCCCTCTTACTGATTGCAACCCAGGAGTGTTTTACAGAGGGTTTCTACGTGGTTCCAAACCAGTGTTTCAGTCCACAGCTTGTACGTCAGGTGGTGGAGATTCTGCGTGTTCTATGAAGTTACATTACAGCAAAATTTCATCAAAGTTTGGGTGCAAGAGTACATCTGGTTATAGATTACAGAGGTGTAATCATCAATCCTGTCAGATATTATGTATAGAAAGAGTCAAAGTCTAGCATCATTGAACTTATCTTTTTGTTTTTTTCCTTGAGCTACTATATTCATTTTCTTTCTTTGTTTCCCGTAAGTTATTGGGGTACAGGTGGTATTTGGTTGCATGAGTAGGTTTTTTAGTGGTGATCTGTGAGATTTTAGTGCACCCTTTACCCAAGCAGTATACAGTGCACCATATTTGTAGTCTTTTGTCCCTCACCTGTAGAGGACTACGTTTGAAAACTTTCTCGAGGCTATCTGCCTCCCAGCTGTGAAAAAAGAGCTTTAGTTCTTCACCTTTCCTGTGAAGTCTGCACTCTGGAGTTCTGGCTAGGAGGCTTCCCACCCCATTCAAATTGTTAGGAAGTTCAGCTAGAGAACTACTTCCTGTAGAATTTTACCCCCTGCTCCTCTGGCCACCCTCCCGATGGATCCTGTGGTGCCAGGCAAGAAAGGGCTGCTTGGGGACCCAGTGAGCTCCCAGTGAGAGGTGAAGCCAGCTGGGCTTTTGGGTTGGGTGGGGACTTGGAGAACTTTTCTGTCTAGCTAAAGGATTGTAAGCACACCAATTAGTGCTCTGTGTCTGGCAAAAGGTTTGTAAATGCACCAATCAGCACTCTGTAAAAACACACGGATCAGTGCTCTGTGTCTAAAGGATTGTAAATGCACCAATCAGCACTCTGTAAAATGGACCAATCAGCAGGATGTGGGCAGGACCAAATAAGGGAATAAAAGCTGGCCACCCAAGCCAGCAGTGTCAACTAGCTCCGGTCTACTTCCATGCTGTGGAAGTTTTGTTCTTTTGCTCTTCACAGTAAATCTTGCTGCTGCTCAATCTTTGGGTCTGCACTACCTTTATGAGCTGTAACTCTCACTGTGAAAGTCTGCGGCTTCACTCCTGAAGTCACTGAGACCACGAACCCACCAAGAGGAAGAAACAACTCTGGACGTGCCACCTTTAAGAGCTGTAACACTCATTGTGAAGGTCTGTGGCTTCACTCCTGAAGTCAGCAAGACCACGAACCCACCAGAAGGAAGAAACTCTGGACACATTTGAACATCTGAAGGAACAAACGCTGGACACACCATCTTTAAGAACTGTAACACTCACCATGAGGATCCGCGGCTTCATTCTTGAAGTCAGCAAGACCAAGAACCCACTGGAAGGAGCCAATTCCGGACACAGGAGGACCTTTTTGCTGCTTCCCCTACCCCCGCATTTCACTTGACCCTCTAACTTGACTCAGCTCTAGGTAAAGTTGGAAACTTTTCCCGCAAACAGACCTTCAACTTCTCCAGTGGGGATGTGTCGGTTTGGGAGAGGAGGGTCTCTCTTTCCCACTTCCCAGTTGGGGCACTCACAGTATTTAGGGTGTCTCCTGAGTCCTGCAGAAGCAGTCCACTTCCATCAGAGGGTCTTTGGGTCCTCTCAGGATTGTTGGTTTGTTATTGCAGTTGATCTGGAGCTAAAATTCACAGTGCACGCCTCCACATGCTGCTGTGTAGGGAGCTGCAATCTAGTCCTGCCTCTCATCTGCTATGATCCTCGAAATCCACTGGACTTATCTTTTTTAAAAAATGCAGTGATTTAGACAAGACATGGAAGCCTGTACTCCTTTCTGCTTGTTGTCTTTGAGGCATTTTTCATGGGCTGTGCTCAATCAGAGCCAGGGGTTTGTGAGGTTATGCTGACAAGAAGAATGAGTGAACATGGTCTCTTTATGACAAGGGCTGACTATGTGGCTGTCCAGAGGCAGACGTATGCTACTTTGCCTCACACCACCCACCCCTGTTGTGCTCCCAGAGGGGAGTGCCTCACATGTAGTGGGAGCCTCTGGTACCAAGACAGGCAATCTTTGCTTTTAGTCTGAGTAGATTTCTCCAAAGTTTAACAGCAGGCTCATGTTCTGAAGATAGAGTCATTCACAGAGAACTTCCATGCTATCACATGTATAATTATGGCTTTCCCACATATCATGCCACAACTTTATCTTTACGACTTGAAAAATGACAGTAGTCATAACTTCTGAGGAATCACCCCTTTGGATTTGCCAGTGGGAAGAAGGTTTGTCCTCCCCAGAGTGGGGCCAACGCCATCTGGTCCCTAACAGGAGCAGCAGCTGGTGTACCTGACCTCTCTTTCTCTGCTGGGGGCCTTCCTTTCCCCCTCTCTCTGCCCCTGTCCAGGAGCTACTCTTGTGTGAGTTTAATGCCCAGATTGGCTTCTCCCGAAACATGCCTGTTCCACAGGAGTGGGGTTTCAAGGATGGATGGGGAAGAAAGAAGAGGAGAGGACCACGAGGGAGCAATTACACTGAACCCTGGCTCAGTGGGAACCGAGGAGGAAGCTGAACTGCTGGCTGTGGTCAAAGGCTGGCAGGCAACACCATCGCGTGATCTCCTTTGTCTGCAGATATAGTGAATCTGTCCAGGTAGTCCAGTTATGTCACTGTGTGCTAGGGAAAGTGCACGTGAGTGAAAGTCACATGGAAATAATGTAACACATTTTGACCTTTTATAAGGTGTTAGAGCTGGGAAGGATTTTGGAAATCCACAAGCTATGTGGTTTTACAGAAGTAACTTGGGAGATGTGGGACCCTCATTGCCAACTTAACTGGAAGAGTCCTGGGTGGAATATTCTCTGTATCAGGGAGTAGCAAGGGTTATGAGCTTAGCCTTCGGAATCTGCCCGAGCTGGATGGCAGTTGTGTAGCCTTGTGTTTGAGACCTAGTTCTTCCCCTTGTTGGCAGTGTAACCTTAGATTAGGTCACACAAACCAGTGACTGTGGAAAAGACCACACAACCTTACTTTTGAGACCTAGTTCAACCCTGCTGCTGCTTGACCTCTTGGAGCTTCAGTTTTCTCATTTGTAGAGTAAGCATGACAACACATATCTATTCCGGTTGTTCCAGAAACTTTGAAAATTTCTCAAAATTAACAATTACAAAGAATTTTCTGCAGTATTTTAATTCTCTGGTTGTTGTGAGGAATAAATTATTATTATTATTTTATTATACTTTAAGTTCTAGGGTACATGTGCACAACGTGCAGGCTTGTTACATATATATACATGTGCCATGTTGGTATGCTGCACCCATTAACTCGTCATTTACATTAGGTACATCTCCTAATGCTATCCCTCCCCACTCTGCCCACCCCATGACAGGCCCTGGTGTGTGATGTTCCCCATCCTGTGTTCAAGTGTTTTCATTGTTCAATTTCCACCTATGAGTGAGAACATGTGGTGTTTGTTTCTGTCCTTGTGATAGTTTGCTCAGAATGATGACTTTCAGCTTCAACCATGTCCATACAAAGGACGTGAACTCATCCTCTTTTTATGGCTGCATAGTATTCCATGGTGTATACTTGCCATATTTTCTTAATCCAGTCTATCATTGATGGATATTTGGGTTGGTTCCAGGTCTTTGCTATTGTGAATAGTGCCACAATAAACGTATGTGTGCATGTGTCTTTATAGCAGCATGGTTTATAATCCTTTGGGTACATATCCAGTAATGAGATGGCTGGGTCAAATGGTATTTCTAGTTCTAGATCCTTGAGGAGTTGCCACACTGTCTTCCACAATGGTTGAACTAGTTTACAGTCCCACCAACAGTGTAAAAGTGTTCCTATTTCTCCACATCCTCTCCAGCACCTGTTGTTTCCCGACTTTTTAATGGTCACCATTCTAACTGGTGTGAGATGGTATCTCATTGTGGTTTTGATTTGCATTTCTCTGATGGCCAGTGATGATGAGCATTTTTCCATGTGTCCTGTTGGCTGCATGAATGTCTTCTTTTGAGAAGTGTCTGTTCATGTCCTTTGCCCACTTTTTGATGGGGTTGTTTGATTTTTTCTTGTAAATTTGTTTAAGTTCTTTGTAGATTCTGGATATTAGCCCTTTGTCAGATGGGTAGATTGTAAAAATTTTCTCCCATTCTGTAGGTTGCCTGTTCAGTCTGATGGTAGTTTCTTTTGCTGTGTGGAAACTCTTTAGTTTAATTAGATCCCATTTGTCAATTTTGGCTTTTGATGCCCTTGCTTTTGGTGTTTTAGTCATGAAGTCCTTGCCCATGCCCATGTCCTGAATGGTATTGCCTAGGTTTTCTTCTAGAGATTTTATGGTTTTAGGTCTAACATTTAAGTCTTTAATCCATCTTGAATTAATTTTTGTATAAGGAGTAAGGAAGGGATCCAGTTTCAGCTTTCTACATATGGCTAGCAGTTTTCCCAGTACCATTTATTAAATAGGGAATCCTTTCCCCATTTCTTGTTTTTGTCAGGTTTGTCAAAGATCAGATGGTTGTGGATGTGTGGTATTACTTCTGAGGGCTCTGTTCTGTTCCATTGATCTATATTTCTGTTTTGGTACCAGTACCACGCTGTTTTGGTGTTTTGGTTACTGTAGACTTGTAGTGTAATTTGAAGTCAGGTAGCGTGATGCCTCCAGCTTTGTTCTTTTGGCTTAGGATTGTCTTGGCAGTGTGGGCTCTTTTTTAGTTCCATATGAACTTTAAAGCAGTTTTTTCCAATTCTGTGAAGAAAGTCATTGGTAGCTTGACGGGGATGGCATTGAATCTATAAATTACCTTGGGCAGTATGGTCATTTTCACAATATTGATTCTTCCTATCCATGAGTATGGAATGTTCTTCCATTTGTTTGTGTCCTCTTTTATTTTATTGAGCAGTGGTATGTAGTTCTCTTTGAAGAGTTCCTTCACATCCCTTGTAAGTTGGATTCCTAGGTATTTTATTCTCTTTGAAGCAATTGTGAATGGGAGTTCACTCATGATTTGGCTCTCTGTGTTTCTGTTGTTGGTGTATAGGAATGCTTGTGTTTTTTGCACATTGATTTTGTATCCTGAGACTTTGCTGAAGTTGCTTATCAGCTTAAGGAGTTTGTGTGCTGAGATGATGGGGTTTTCTAAATATACAATCATGTCATCTACAAACAGGGACAATTTGACTTCCTCTTTTCCTAGTTGAATACCCTTTATTTCTTTCTCCTGCCTGATTGCCCTGGCCAGAACTTCCAACACTATGTTGAATAGGAGTGGTGAGAGAGGGCATCCCCGTCTTGTGCCAGTTTTCAAAGGAAATGCTTCCAGTTTTTGCCCATTCAGTATGATATTGGCTGTGGGTTTGTCATAAATAACTCCTATTATTTTGAGATACGTCCCATCAATACCTAGTTTATTGAAAGTTTTTAGCATGAAGCGCTGTTGAATTTTGTCAAAGGCCTTTTCTGCATCTATTGAGATAATCATGTGGTTTCTGTCTTTGATTCTGCTTATATGATGGATTACGTTTATTGATTTGCATATGTTGAACCAGCCTTGCATCCCAGAGATGAAGCCCACTTGATCATGGTGGATAAGCTTTTTGATGTGCTGCTGGATTCAGTTTGCCAGTATCTTATTGAGGATTTTGGCATTGATGTTCATCAGGGTTATTGGTTTAAAATTCTCTTTTTTTGTTGTGTTTCTGCCAGGCTTTGGTATGAGAATGATGCTGGTCTCATAAGATGAGTTAGGGAGGATTCTCTCTTTTGCTATTGATTGGAATAGTTTCAGAAGGAATGGTACCAGCTCCTCTTTGTACCTCTGGTAGAATTCAGCTGTGAATCCGTCTGGTCCTGGATTTTTTTTGGTTGGTAGGCTATTAATTTTTGCCTCAATTTCGGAGCCTGTTATTGGTCTATTCAGGGACTCAACTTCTTCCTGGTTTAGTCTTGGGAGGGTGTATGTGTCCAGGAATTTATCCGTTTCTTCTAGATATTCCAGTTTATTTGTGTAGAGGTGTTTATGGTATTCTCTGACGGTAGTTTGTATTTCTTTGGGATTGGTGGTGATATCTCTTTTATCATTTTTTATTGCATTTTATATGATTCTTCTCTCTTTTCTTCTTTATTAGTCTTGCTAGCGGTCTATCAATTTTGTTGATCTTTTGAAAAAACCAACTCCTGGATTCATTGATTTTTTTGAAGGGGTTTTTGTGTCTCTATCTCCTTCAGTTCTGCTCTCATCTTAGTTATTTCTTGCCTTCTGCTAGCTTTTGAATGTGTTTGCTCTTGCTTCTCTAGTTCTTTTAATTGTGATGTTAGGGTGTCAATTTTAGATCTTTCCAGCTTTCTCTTGTGGGCATTTAGTGCTATAAATTTCCCTCTACACACTGCTTTAAAGGTGTCCCAGAGATTCTGGTATGTTGTGTCTTTGTTCTCATAGGTTTCAAAAAACATCTTTATTTCTGCCTTCATTTCGTTATGTACTGAGTAGTCATTTAGGAGTAGGTTGTTCAGTTTCCATGTAGTTGAGCAGTTTTGAGTGAGTTTCTTAATCTTGAGTTCTAGTTTGATTGCACTGTGGTCTGAGAGACAGTTTGCTGTAATTTCTGTTGTTTTACATTTGCTGAGGAGTGCTTTACTTCCAACTATGTGGTCAGTTTTGGAATAAGTGTGATGTGGTGCCGAGAAGAATGTAGATTCTGTTTATTTGGGGTGGAGAGTTCTGTAGATGTCTATTAGGTCCGCTTGGTGCAGAGCTAAGTTCAATCCCTAGATATCCTTGTTAACTTTCTGTCTCATTGATCTGTCTAATATTGACAGTGGGGTGTTAAAGTCTCCTATTATTATTGTGTGGGAGTCTAAGTCTCTTTGTAGTTCTCTAAGGACTTGCTTTATGAATCTGGGTGCTCCTGTATTGGGTGCATATACATTTAGGATAGTTAGCTCTTCTTGTTGAATTGATCCCTTTATCATTACGGAATGGCCTTCTTTGTCTTTTTTGATCCTTGTCGGTTTAAAGTCTGTTTTATCAGAGACTAGGATTGCGACCCCTGCTTTTTTTTTTGTTTTCCATTTGCTTGGTAGATCTTCCTCCATCCCTTTATTTTGAGCCTATCTGTGTCTCTGCTTCTGGGATGGGTCTCCTGAATAAAGCACACTGATGGGTCTTGATTATTCAGCTTGCCAGTCTGTGTCTTTTAATTGGAGCATTTAGCCCATTTACATTTAAGGTTAATATTGATATGTGTGAATTTCATCCTGTTATTATGATATTAGCTGGTTATTTTGCTCATTAGTTGATGCAGTTTCTTCCTAGCATCAATGGCCTTTACAATTTGGCATTTTTTTTGCAGTGGCTGGTACCGGTTATTTCTTTCCATGTTTAGTGCTTCCTTCAGGAGCTCTTGTAAGGCAGGCCTGGTGGTGACAAAATCTCTCAGCATTTGTTTGTCTGTGAAGGATTTTATTTCTCCTTCACTTATGAAGCTTAGTTTGGCTGGATATGAAATTCTGGGTTGAAAATTCTTTTCTTTAAGAATGTTGAACGTTGGCCCCTACTCTCTTCTGGCTTGTAGAGTTTCTGCCAAGAGATCCACTGTTAGTGTGTTGGGCTGCCCTTTGTGGGTAACCTGATCTTTCTCTCTGGCTGCCCTTAACATTTTTTCCTTCATTTCGATTTTGGTGAATCTGACAATTATGTGTCTTGGAGTTGCTCTACTTGAGGAGTATCTTTGTGGCATTCTCTGTATTTCCTGAATTTGAATGTTGGCCTGTCTTGCTAGGTTGCAAAAGTTCTCCTGGATAATATCCTGCAGAGTGTTTTCCAACTTGGTTCCATTCTCCCGGTCACTTTCAGGTACACCAATCAGATGTAGATTTTGTCTTTTCACATAGTCCTATATTTCTTGGAGGCTTTGTTCATTTCTTTTTATTGTTTTTTTTCTCTACACTTCTCTTCTCTCTTCATTTCATTCATTTAATCTTCAATCACTGATACCCTTTCTTCCTGTTGATCGAATCGGCTACTGAAGCTTGTGCATGTGTCACGTAGTTCTCGTGCCATGATTTTCAGCTCCATCAGGTCATTTAAAGTCTTCTCTATGCTGTTTTTTTCTAGTTAGTCATTTGTTTAATCTTTTTTCAAGGTTTTTAGCTTCTTTGCAATGGGTTTGAACATCCTCCTTTAGCTCGGAGAAGTTTGTTATTACTGATCATCTGAAACCTTCTCTCAACTAGTCAAAGTCATTCTCCATCCAGCTTTGTTCCATTGCTGGTGAGGAACTGCATTCCTTTGGAGGAGAAGACGTGCTCTGATTTTTAGAAGTTTCAGCTTTTCTGCTCTGGTTTCTCCCCATCTTTGTGGTTTTATCAACCTTTGGTCTTTGATGATGGTGATGTACAGAAGGGGTTTTGGTGTGGATGTCCTTTCTGTTTGTTAGTTTTCCTTCTAACAGTCAGGGCCCTCAGCTGCAGGTCTGTTGGAGTTTGCCGGTGGTCCATTCCAGACCCTGTTTGCCTGGGTATCACCAGCGGAGGCTGCAGAACAGCAAATATTGCAGAATGGCAAATGTTGCTGCCTGATCTTTCCTCTGGAACCTTCGTCTCAGAGGGACACCCGGCTGTATGAGGTGTCAGTTGGCACCTACTGGGAGGTGCCTCCCAGTTAGGCTACTGGGGGGTCAGGGGCCCACTTGCGAGGGCAGTCTGTGTGTTCGCAGATCTCAAACTCCATGCTTGGAGAACCACTACTCTCTTCAAAGCTGTCAGACAGGGATGTTGAAGTCTGCAGAAGTTTCTGCTGCCTTTTGTTCAGCTATGCCCTGCTCCCAGAGGTGGAGTCTACAGAGGCAGGCAGGCTTCCTTGAGCTGTGGTGGGATCCACCCAGTTCGAACTTCCTGGCCACTTTGTTTACCTAATCAAGCCTCAGCAATGGCAGACGCCCCTCCCCCAGGCTCGCTGCTGCCTTATAGTTTGATCTCAGACTGCTGTGCTAGCAGAGAGCAGGGCTCCATGGGCGTGGGGCCCTCCGAGCCGGGTGTGGGGCCCTCTGAGCCAGGCACAGGATATAATCTCCAGGTGTGCCATTTGCTAAGACTATTGGAAAAGCACAGTATTAGGGTGGGAGGTTCCTGATTTTCCGGGTACCATCTGTTATGGCTTCCCTTGGGTAGGAAAGGGAATTCCCTGACCCCTTGTGCTTCCCAGCTGAGGCAATGCCCCACCCTGCTTCGGCTCATGCTCCGTGGGCAGCACCCACTGTCTGACAAGCCCCAGTGAGATGAACCTGGTACCTCAGTTGGACATGGAGAAATCAGCTGTCTTCTGCATCACTCATGCTGGGAGCTGTAGACTGGAGCTGTTCCTATTCGGCCATCTTGGAACCTGGCATTGTAAGGAATACATTATGATAAAAAAATATTCTTAGCTAACACTTACTGAGTACTTGTAAGGCATCAGGAAAATTTCTAAGTTCTTTACATGTGTTAATCAATTAGTTTTATTGCAGATGAGGCACCTGAAGCCAGAGAAGTTAACCTGCCCAGACTTACCAATAGCAATTAGCACCAGGATTGTATTCTTAACAAGGCCACAATTTCAACCATGAGGCTCTCCTGCCTGTTTTCATGGGCAATAACATATGGAGCCCTACAGTTTATTGAGCACTTACTATGCTCAAGGCACTGTGCTAAGAGATTTACATGGATTGTTGTAAAGTTGTTTCTACAGCGATTGAGATGTGTCATCTTATTTTTTGCATTTTACAGACAAGAAAGTTGGGGCTTAGCAACCTCAGTAATAGTCACCTAGTTGGTAAATTGGGAGTCTGAATTTGAATCAGGGAGTTTGACTCCACCATATGGCCTTTCTCTTGGAAGTTCCAGCACCGTATGTGACATATAGGGATAGGGCCAGCTTCAAGGACCTTCAGGGCCACACTCAGTCTTGTGATCAGAAGGACCTTGTGCTTGGTTTAATGTTTTGCCTTTACTGTATTAACATTCCACCTAATTTATCTTTGAACTTGTGTTTTGTAAGAGAATTTCGATGGGATAATGGAGCCTGGGCGTAAGCACAGAGGATGTAGCTGGTGGCAGTGTGCACATGGGGTTGGTCCAGGAGCAGACCATGCATGAGCAGGCTCAGGCTCCAGGCAGAGCAAACAGTGCACACATAGTAGTTGGCTCCATATGCAGATGCATGCCTTGGGGGAGTCTGGAGTGCTGCAGAGCCCCAGGGAGAGGGTTAAACCTGTAAGTGGGCCCAGATTGGTGCTGCTATGGTGTTAGCAGCAGCAGAATCAGCCGTGGCAGTGATTGTGCCCACAGGAGAGAGAACAATTCCACATGGGGGCAGCACCAAGACCCGCAGTGAAAGGCTGGCTTGCCTGTCATCTCCAGAGTCTGTCCCTGAGTTAACACAAGCGTTAACTCTCCCATCTGAGCACCAGAATAGGAACGGCCAGTGTTTAGGCAGTAAGCTTTGTGGTAAGTCACTACAAAATAAGATTGTAAGTGCAGACATTTCAATAAAGCATATCAAAGATTTATTAGAATATTTATAATTTATGTTTTTGAGAACTGCCACATTACAAAGCAAACATTCACAGGTTTAGAAATAGAAATTATGTCTAAAGATCATTGTGTTGGATGGAAAAAGCACTATTTTCATTTGAAGCTTCACATGAACCAGTAATTAGTAAGGAAGACAATTTTAAAATTAGTTTTTTCCTTGTCACTGAAGGTAGTGACAGCATTCATAAACAGGTATTTTGAATTATGTACAAATAATAAAGCCACTTTGGGTTCCTTGTATGGCATTCAGAAGTCAAAGGAAACATTAAAATGCCATTGTATGAATTTGTGTGTTTATTTATTTATTTAGAGATGAGTCTCACTCATGCCCAGACTGGAGTGCAGTGGCGCGATCTCGGCTTATTGCAACCTCTGTCTCCTTGGTTCAAGCGATTCTCCTGCCTCAGCCTCCCAAGTAGCTGGGGTTACAGATGTCTGCCACCATGCCCAACTAATTTTTGTATTTCTAGTAGAGATAGGGTTTCACCATGTCAGCTAGGCTTGTCTCTATTTCCTGGCCTCAAACGATCCGCCCACCTCTGCCTCCCAAAGTGCTGGGATTACAGGCATGAGCCACAGTGCCTTGTCTGAATTTGTGTTTAAAATCATACTTACATGTAACTGATGTGTATGAGGAGTTATGTCTTAGAAAAATTATTCCATGAGATTCATCAGCTGTAGATGTACTGAAATTTATGTTTTGTAATAATTTGTCAGAAATACATCTCAATGTTATTAGAGTCTACAACATATTCTTGACAGTCGTGTCGGCAGAAAGTTCCTTCTCAAAATTAAATATTATTAAAAATTGTCTGCAATCTTTTATTTGCCTAGAGTGACAAATATTTCTTTCAATTATATTGATTGAAAATGAAGTGACAAAAGATACAGATTTTGATGATCTAACAAATGAAGTTGCAAAAAAAGAGTGAGAAAAATCTCATGCTTAATCAAGTTATCACATTGATAAATTATTATTTATTGCATTATATAAAATTATTAAAGCAAAAAATTTTGGGGTAATTTTTAAGTTTCTGTTGATACTCATGTATGAGAATTATCACTAGTATGTTATATTAGTAATATAATATTTTTTAACCGAAAAGCTTTATATTTTAGCTCCTTTTATGGCACTTTTTTCCTGCTTTTTGAACAGAGGGCTCTACATTTTAATTTTGCAGTGGCCCTGCTCTTCCTCTTACAAGTTTGCACAACTGTTCTCTCAACTCTTAGGTCCTTTGTCACTGGATGCCTTGAAGCTGACTGTGACCAGAGCCCCCCGAGAAACCCCATCTCCTGCTTCTGACCCTGGGGTGCTTGCTAGAGGCATCTTTTCTTCATTTTGAGAAGAATTTGTGTATAGTCCATGATTTACTTTCCTCATCATTTTCTTTGATTTGCCTCCTGTGTGTGTGTGTGTATAAAAGCCCCCATACTTGGATCACATGGAGGCAAATATATATATATGTGTGTGTGTGTGTGTATACACAACTATGGGGGGCTTTTATGGGCCAACCTGCTTTTATCCTGGTTGCACTTGAAGGCCATACTTAGCACTTTATATTAATAGCATCACTCAAAAAAGATTTATCTCCACAGGACACTAACTGAAACATTTTGTGAATAGATGAGGAAGATAATTCATATTCCATAACACACAGCAGAAACGCAATGAAATCCCCATGTTAGGGTTTGTCCTTCCCATGAAAATTTATCTTTTATCTAACTAGTGTATCTTTTAAATCCACACAGCCTCTCAAGAACCCTTCTAATGTCCTAAACAATTCATATTTATCCTTAAGGTTGTACACTTGAGTAAATCAAAGGCCAAAAGCGAGTCAAGGATTGCCTGCTGTTCTCATCCCTGCTTCTTGGATCAGGGAGGGCTCATTCTCTTTTCTGAGAAGCTTCTCAAATTCCTTGCAGAAAAAGAATGTTTCACCCTAGGTACAATCCTTGTAAGAAAAGATATTCTTTATTTTCTGTTTGGCCTCCACACTTTTCATTGTTTTTTCCCCCAAATTCTGCAAAGTTACCTTCAGACTCTTATTTTCCTTTTCTCCTACTCAGTTTTATTTGTGAATCAAAAGTACATTTAGTAGTTTCGCAGGTATTTATGCTTCGCACTTAGTTTCTCAATAAAGGTTTATTGCAAGAACAATCTTTAAATCATTACATTATTATCAGAGATTTTTAGGATTGGAAGGGATCCAGGTAATTTAGTCATTAACCTTTGATTTTCAGAAATGGAAAACTCCATTAATACTCAGAACAGTCATTTTTATTTTGGGAAGCTGTTATTAGAAAGTTCTTTCTTATGTTAAGCCAAAATCTGCCCTCTTTCTGGTATTAAAGTAAAGAAAAGGCTTATTTTTAAAAATAAACTCAGGCAAAAGAAAGTGCTCTCATTTTTCAAAGCCCCTGGGAGATTGTAGGAGCCTCTTTTGGAGTCATTGCAAATTTCTCTTTCATCAGTTAATTTTTTTTTTTCAAGCATTTGATTTTTAAATGGCTAATTCATTATTAAACACTGTTTTCACATATTTTAATGCTTAAAATTTTTGACTATTTTCTATTGCTCTGGGTTGGGAAGACTTTTATATGGTGAGACTAACTACTAGTTATAATATTCTTGTAATGCAAAGTGAATCTTCACTTCCCTAAACTGACATGCCCATGAAGTATTTTAAGTACAGATTGCTAGTAAGATGGGGTCTACACATGAAAAGTGTTGTAACCACAGGCTTTTTAAGAACTGGGTGGAAGGAAATAATTGAAGTGACCAAATTGAAAGCTCACTCAATTCAGCATTGTTGCTTTGTTAGATTTCAGGACTGCATGCGAAGATTTAGAAAAAAAGTTACATGGAAAGCTATATACTCTGAAATTTCAAAGATATCTAAATAGGAAGAGAAATACAAAACCCAATAGGGAGACTTTTTAGGTTCAACTCAATCTTTAAACTCAGAAGACAAGCATGAGCAGGAGCCCACTAAGAGGGTGGCAGAAGGAGCCTCAGGTGTCAGTGGGCGATGGCAAACATTTCTCCCACTTGCTCTCAGTAGAACTTGCATAGTCCATGTGTGCCCGGAACTGATTCCTTCTGGTGAGTTCTTGGTCTCGCTGACTTCAAGAATGAAGCCGTGGACCCTCGCAGTGAGTGTTACAGTTCTTAAAGATGGTGTGTCCGGAGTTTGTTCCTTCTGATGTTCAGATGTGTCCAGAGTTTCTTCCTTCCGGTGGGTTCGTGGTCTCGTTGACTTCAGGAGTGAAGCTGCAGACCTTCACAGTGCATGTTACAGCTCTTAAAGGTGGCGCTTCCAGAGTTGTTTGTTCCTCTCGGTGGGTTTGTGGTCTTGCTGACTTCAGGAGTGAAGCCTCAGACTTTAGCAGTGAGTGTTACAGCTCATAAAGCTGGCACATCTGGAGTTGTTTGTTCCTCCCAGTGGGTTCAGGGTCTCACTGACTTCAGGAGTGAAGCTGCAGACCTCCACAGTGAGTGTTACAGCTCATAAAGGTAGTGTGGACCCAAAGAGTGAGCAGCAGCAAGATTTATTGTGAAGAGCGAAAGAACAAAGCTTCCACAGCGTGGAAGGTGAGCTGAGTGGGTTGCAGCTGCTGGCTGGGGTGGCCAGCTTTTATTCCCTTATATGGCTCCACCTGCATCCTGCTGATTGGTCCATTTTACAGAGAGCTGATTGGCCCATTTTACAGAGTGCTGATTGGTGCATTTACAATCCTTTAGCTAGACACAGAGCACTTATTGGTGCGTTTTTACAGACTGCTGATCGGTGTGTTTACAATCCTTTAGATAGACACAGAGCGCTGACTGGTGCGTTTTTGCAGTGTGCTGATTGGTGCATTTACAATCCTCTAGCTAGACAGAAAGGTTCTCCAAGTCCCCACTCAACCCAGGAAGTTCAGTTGGCTTCACCTCTCACATGCTTCAGTCAACACAGAGGTTCAGGCACGTTTTCTCCTTCCTCAGAAATGAATCTTCACTTCCTTAAACTGGCATGCCCATGAAGTGTTTTAAGTGGAGAGAGGTTCAGTACAGAGAGACTTGCACAAAGCAAGTATGTACCTGCTTTCATGTTCCCATGGAGCCAATAACCTACAAGCACAGCTTCCAAGTTCCCAGTTTCCCTGTCCCAGAGAAGCCCGAAGTATAGTGTATAGTGTTCCTCCCCATCAAATGTTTATAGTTACTTTATAACTCCTCCCAGTATGATGGCACAGACCTCTAATCTCAGCTACTTGGGAAGCTAAGGTGGGAGGATCACTTGAGTCCAGGGTTTTGAGGCTGCAGTGTGTTATGACTGTGCCACTGTACTCCAGCCTGGGCAACAGAGCAAGACACTGTCTTAAAAACAAAAACAAAAAAACAAAATGAAACAAGAGAAAAATGCAATTGAGCACTGCAACAATAGATTAGATCAAGCAGAAGAAAAAATTTCTGAACTTGAAGAAAGGACTTTTGAAATCACACAGACAAAATTTTTTTAAAAAAATAGGAATGAAAAGAGCCTACAGGACATACAGGACACCATTAAGGAAAAAAACCCACAAAAACCAAAAACAAAAGCATCACATTATGGAATTTCTAGAACACATGGGAAACCTATTTGATGAAATAATAGCTAACAAATTCCCCAGTCTTGGGAGGGATATGGACATCTACATACTGGAAGTTGAAAGGTCAAACCAAAAAGATCCTCTCTGAAGCACATTATAATCGAACTGTCAAAAGTCAAAGGCAATTCTAAAAACAGCAAGAGAAAAGCATCAAGTCATATGGAAGGAAATTCACATTACACTAAAAGCAAATTTCCCAGCAGAACCTTATAGGTCAGGAGCGAATGATATGAGATATTCAAAGTACTGAAAGAAAAAAAAAAAACCCTGCCACTCAAGAATACTGCACATAGCAGAGCTGTCCTTCAGAAATGAAGGAGAGATAAATATCTTTCTCAGGAAAGCAAAAGCTGAGGGAATTCATCACCACTATACTGACCCTCCAAGAAATGCTTAAGGGAGTCCTCCATCTGAAAGCAGCAGGAAAATGAAACACACAAAGTATAAAACTCACTGGTAGATCACATACACAAATAATTTTTTTAAAAAAGGAATAAAATGTTATCACTATAGAAAACCACCAAACTGCAAAGGTAACAAGAGAAGAAGAAAGGGAAAAATGATACACAAAACAACCAGGAAAGAATTATCAAAATGACAGGAGTAAGTCCTTACCTATCAATAACAACTTTGTAAATGGCTTAAATTCCCCCCAATTACAAGATAAATACTGTATGAATGGATTAAAAAACCAAGACCCAAGAAAATACTGCGTACAAGAAACTCACATCAACTGTAAAGACACACATAGACTAAAAGTGAAGGGATGGAAAAAGATATTCCACACAAACAGAAACCAAAAACAAGCAAGAGTTACAGCAGATAAAAGAGACTTTAAGAAAAAAAAAAAAAAAAACAAATGAAAAAACATACAAAAAGACAAAGAAAATCATTATGTAATGATAAAGAGATAAAGAAAGCAAGAGGATATAACAATTGTAAATATTTATGCACCCACCACTGGAGCACCCAGATACACAAAGCAAATATTATTAGAGATAAAGGGAAAGATAGACCCCAATATGATAATAGTTGGGGACTTCAACACCATACTCTCAGCATCAGACAGGTCATCTAAGTAGAATTCAAGAAAGAGAGACTTGAGTTAAACTGTACTCTAGACCAAATGACTCTAACAAACATTTACAGAACCTTGCATCTAACAGCTACAGAATACACAATCTTCTCATCAGCATATGGAGCATTCTCCAGGATAGACCATATGTTAGGCCACAACACTAGTTTTAACAGATTTTCTTTTTTTCTTCCAACTTTTAGTTTCAAGGGTTACATGTGTGAACACATTTTCAAAAATCAAAATCATATGAAGCATCTTTTCTGACCATAATGGAATAAGATTAGAAATCAATAACAATACCTATGTAACAAACCTGCACGTTGTGCACATGTACACTAGAAAGTTTAATTAAAAAAAGAAGAAAAAAGAAATCAATAACAAGAGGAGCTTTGAAAACTGTATAAACACGTGAAAATTAAATAATATGCTCCCCAAACAACGGGTCAATATAGAAATTCAGAAGTCAATGAAAACATTTCATGAAAGATAAAAATGGAAACACAACGTACTAAAACATATGGGAGTCTGGGGGCAGTGGCTCACACCTCTAATCCTAGCACTTTGGGAGGCTGAGGTGGGCAGATCACCTGAGGTCAGGGATTCGAGACCAGCCTGGTCAACATGGTGAAACCCCATCTCTACTAAAAATACAAAAATTAGCTGGGCGTGGTGGCATGCACTTGTAGTCCCAGTTACTCAGGAGGCTGAGGCAGGAGAATCACTTGAACCTGGGAGGTGGAGGTTGAAGTAAGTCTAGATTGCGCCATTGCACTCCAGCCTAGGCAACAAGAGTGAAACTGTGTCTCAAAAACAACAACAACAACAAAAACACCAAACATATGGGATACAGCAAAGGCAGTGCTAAGAGGTTAATTTATAGCAATAAATGCCCACATCAAAAAGGTAGGAAAATTTTAAATAAATGACCCAATGAGTCGCCTCAAACAATTAGAAAAGAGAAAATAAACCAAACTCCAAATTAGTGGAAAGAAGGAAACAAGAATGATCAGAACATAAACAAGATAGAGACCAAAAAGACAATAAAAGAGATCAACAAAACAAAATTGGTTTTTTGAAAAGATAAAATTAACAATTCATTAATAGTCTAATAGCAAGGCTCACTAAGAAAAAGAAAGAAGGCACAAATCAGAAACAAAAAAAGGAGGCATGCAGCTGATACCACAGATATACAAAGGATCACGAGAGAATATTGTTAACAATGATACAGCAACAAATTGATAAATTTAGAGGAAAGGCATAAATTCCTTGATGTACACAACCTATCAAGAGTCAACCAAAAATAAATAGAAAACTTGGAGACCAATAATGAATAATGATAATGAATCAGTAGTAACATTTCTCCTAACAAAGAAAAGCTCAGGACCACATGGTTTTACTGCTGAATGCTACCGAACTTATAAAGGACTAATATCAATTCTCAAACTGTTCCAAAAATTGAAGGGAAGGGAATTCTTCCTAATTCATTCTATAAGGCAGCATTACCTTGACACCAGAACCAGTGTCTGGTTCAGTGTTTTCTCTCTCTCTCTTTCTATCTGTATGTATATATGACATATATAAATATAGAGACATATATAGTATATATATTTTATAAATATATAAAATGTTACATATAAATATTTTCTTTAGAGTAGTATTCTATATATAGTAGTATAGTAGCATTCCAAGCTGAATATATATATATATATACACACACACACAGATATAAATAAACATTTTCTTTATCCAGTCCTTTATTGATGGATACTTAGGTTGATTCCATATGTTTGCTATTGTGTATAGTGCTGTGAAAAACATAGAAATACAAATATCTTTTTGGTATAATGATTTCTTTCCTTTGGATATATGCCCAGTAATGAGATTGGTGGATCAAATTGTAGTTTTATTTTTCAGTTCTATGAGAAATTCCCATATTATTTTTGACAAATATTGTACCAATTTACTTTTCCACCAACAATGTGTGTTTCCTTTTCTCCACATCTTCACCAATGTCTTTTTTTTTTTTTTTTGACTTTTTAATGATAGCCATCCTAACTGGTGTAAGATAGTATCTCATTGTGGTTTTAATTTGTATTTCTCTGATGATTAATCATCTTGAGCATTTTTTCATATGTTTGTTGGTCATTTGTATGTCCTCTTTTGAAAAAAGTCTGTTCATGTCCCTTGCTAAGTTTTTAATGAGGTTGTTTATTTTTTTCTTGTTGAGCTATTTGAGTTCCTTATATATTCTGGCTATTAGCTTTTCATTGGATGCATAGTTTGCAAATACTTTTTTCCACTTTGTAGGTTGTCTGTTTACATTGTTGTTTCCTTTGTTTTGCAGGCGGTTTTTAGTTTAAGTCCCATTTGTCTATTTTTGTTTTTGTTATGTTTGCTTTTGAGGACTTGGTCGTAAATTCTTTTCCTAAGCCAGTGTCCAGAAGAGTTTTTCCTGTTTTCTTCTAGGGTTTTTATAGTTTCAGGTCTTACATTTAGGTTTTTAATCGGTCTTGAGTTAATTTTTGTATATGGTGAGAAGTATGGGTTAAGTTTCATTCTTCTGCACATAGTTATCAAATTTTCTCAGCACCATTTAGCAAATAGTGTCCTTTCCCCAGTTTATAGTTTTGTGGTTTTCTCAAAGACCAGTTGGTGATAGGTGTGCGGCTTTATTTTGGGATTCTTTATTCTGTTCCATTGATCTATGTGTCTATTTTTATACAAGTGCTGTGCTGTTTTGGTTGCTATAAGTCTTGTATTTTAATTTGAAGTCAGGTACTGCAGTGATTTCAGCTTTGTTCTTTTTGCTTAGGATGGGTTTGGCTATTTAGGATTTTTGGGGGGTTCCATATGAATTTTAGGGTTGTTTTCTCTAATTCTATGAAAAATAATGTTGATAATTTGATAGGTATTTTGATGAATCTGTAGAGTGCTTTGGTTAGCGTTGATCATTTTAACAATATTGATTCTTCCACTCTATTAGCATGGGATGTTTTTCCACTTATTTGTGTCATCTACATTTTTTTTAACCATTGTTTTGTAGTTTTCCTTGTAGTGATCTTTCACCTCCTTGGTTGAATATATTCTTAGGTTTTGTTTTTTTTGGTAGCTATTGTAAATAGGATTCCCTTACTGATTTAGTCCTTGACTAGATCATTATTGGTATACAGAAACCCTGCTGAATTCTGTATGTTAATTTTGTATTCTGCTACTTTAATGAGTTTATCAGTTCCAAAGGTTTTTGGTGGAGTCTTTAGGGTTTTCTAAATGTAAGATTATATCATCAGTGAACAGGGATAATTTGACTTCCTCTTTTCCAGTTTGTATGCCATTTATTATTTTTTTTCTCTTGCCTGATTACTCTGGCAAGGACTTCCAGTACTATGTTGAATAGTGGTAAAATTGGGCACCCTTGTCTTGTTCCAATTCTTAAAGGGAATGCTTTCAATTTTTCTCTGTTAAGTATGATGTTGGCTGGGGGTTTGTCATAGATGACTCTTACTATTTTGAGGTATATTCCTTCTATGTCTAATTTGTTGAGGATTTTTGTCATGAAGGGATGCTAAATTTTATCAAATGCTTTTCTGTTTCTATTAATAATATTATATGATTTTTGTCATTAGTTCTGTTTATGTGATGTATCACATTTATTTATTTGCCTATGTTGAACCATCCTTGCATCCCTGCGATAAACCTACCTGATTATGGTGTGTTATCTTTTTGATGTTCTGTTGGATTTGATTTGCTAGTATTTTGTTAAGGAATTTTGTGTCTATTTCATTAGGGATATTGGTCTGTAATTTTCTTTTTTGTTGTGTCTTTCTCTGGTTTTGGTATCAAGGTGATCCTGGCCTCATAGAATGAATTAGGGAGAATTCCCCCTTTTTTGATAATTTTGGAATAGTTTCAGGAGCATTGGTATTAGTTCTTCTTTGTATGTTTGGTAGAATTCAGGTGTGAATCTATCTGGTCCTAGGCTTTTTATTGTTGGAAGATATTTTATTACTGATTCAATCTTGCTTCTAATGGTCTTTTAAGAAGTTCTGTTTCTTCTTGGTTCAATATTAGAAGGTTGTATGTTTTCAGGCATTAATTTCCTCTGGGTTTTCCAGTTTGTGAGCATATACTTGTTCATAATAGTCTCTGATGATCTTTTGTATTTCTGTGGTATCAGTTGTCATGTCTTTATCCTTTCTGATTGTGTTTATTTGGATTTTCTTTCTTCCTTTCTTAGATAGTCTAGCTAGTGGTTTATCAACTATCTTTAACTTTTTGAACACCAACTTTTCATTTTGTTGATGTTTTGTAACTTTTTGGTCTCTATTATAATCAGTTCTGCTCTGATGTTTATTATTTCTTTCCTTCTGCTAACTTTGGGCATTGTTTGTTCTTCTTTTACTAGTTCCTTGAGATGTGATGTTAGGTTTTTAATTTGTGATATTTCTACTTGCTTGATGTAGCCATTTAATGCACTTAACTTTGTTTTTAGCATGGCTTTTGCTGTATCCACAGGTTTTGGTATGTCGTGTTTTCATTTTCATTAATTTCAAAAAATTGTTAAATTTTCATTTTAATTCTTGACCCAATAATCATTTAAGAGCGTTCTGTTTAATTTTGATGTATGTGTTTAATTTCCAAAGTTCCTCTTTGTATTGATTTTTAGCTTTATTCCACTGTGGTCTGAGTTTGATTTTTAAAAATTTGTTAAGACTTACTTTGTGACCCAACAGGTGGTCTGTCTTGGAGAATTTTCCATGTGATGGTGGATAGAATGTATATTCTGTAGTTGTTGGGTAGAATGTTCTGTAAATGTCTATTAAGTCCATTTGGTCTAATGTACAATTTAAGTCCAATGTTTCTTTGTTAATTTTTTCTCTTGATGATCTGTCTAGTGTTGTGAGTGAAGTCCCCCACTACTGTTGTATTGCTGGCTATCTCTTTCTTTAGGTCTAGTAATACTTGTTTTGCTAGGTTGCTGCTGGTTTTTATTATCTTCTTTATGTGTTGTCAATTTTATTTTCTTTCCAACATTTATTTTAGGTTCAAGGGGTACCTATGCAACTTTGTTACATGAGTAAATTGCATGTCCCTTGGGTTTGGTCACCCAGGTAATCAGCATAGTACCTGAGAGGTAGTTTTTTATGTCTTACCCTCCTCCCACCCTCCATCCTTAAATAGGCTCCAGTGCCTATTCTTTCCTTCTTTGTGTCCATGTGTACTCAGTGTATGGTTCCCACTTACAAATGAGAATGTTTTCTGTTCCTGCATTAATGTGCTTAGGATAATGACCTCCAACTCCATCCAAGTTGCTGCAAAAGACATAATCTCATTTTTTTTATATCTGTGTGTATTTCATGGTGTACATGCATCACATTTTCTTTATCCAGTCCACCACAGATGGCCATCTAAGTTAATTCCATGTCTTTGCTATTGTGAATAGTGCTGTGATGAACATACATGTGCATGTGTCTTTATGGTAGAACAATTTATATTCCTTCTGGTATATACCCAGTAATAGGATTTCTGGATCAAATGGTAGTTCTACCATAAGTTCTTTCAGAAGTCTCCAGACTGCTTTCCACAGTGGCTGAACTAATTTACCTTCCCACCAAAAGTGCATAAGTATTCCCCTTTCTCTGCAATCTCTCCAACATTTCTTATTTTTTGACTTTTTAATAATAGTTTGACTGGTGTGAGATGGTGTCCCATTGTGGTTTTTATTTGCATTTGCTTAATGATTTGTTTGTGTCATCCCTGATTTCTTTCAGCAGTGTTTTATAATGCTCATTGTAGCGATTTTTCACCTCCCTCATCAGCTGTATTCCAAGGTATTTTATTCTTTTTGTGTCCATTTTGAATGGGATTGTGTTTTGATTTGGCTCTCAGCTTGGACATTATTTGTGTATAGAAATGCTACTGATTTTCTACATTGATTTTTTTTATCCTGAAACTTTGCTGAAGTTGTTTATCAGATCTAGGTGACTTTGAGAAGATACTATGGGGTTTTCTATGTATAGTATTATATCATCTGTGAATAAAGATAGTTTGACTTTCTCTCTTTCTATTTGGATGCCCTTTATTTCCTTCTCTTGCCTGATTGCTCTGGCTATGACTTCCAGTACTATGCTCAATTGGAGCGCTGAGATTGGGCATTCTTGTCTTATTCTGATTCTCAAGAGGAATGCTTCCATCTTTTGCCCATTCAGTATGATGTTGGGCATCAAAATAATAAGAACTTTCTTATTATTTTTGAGGTATGTACCTTTGATGCCTAGTCTGTTGAGGGTTTTTGACATGAAAAGATGTTGAATTTTATCAAAAGCTTTTTCTGCATTTATTGAGATGATCATGCGGTTTTTGTTCTGTGTATGTGATGAATCACACTTATTGATTTGTGTGTGTTGAACCAACCTTGCATCCCAGGGATAAAGCCTACTTGATTGTAGTGGATTAGCTTTTTAATGTGCTGCTGGATTAGTTTCCTAGTATTTTGTTGATTATTTTTGCATCTATGTTCATCAGGGATATTGGTCTGAAGTTTTCTTTTTTTTTTATTGTGTCTCTGCCTGGCTTTGATATCTGAGTAATGCTGGCCTCATAGAATGAGTTAGAGAGGAGTCTCTCCTTCTCAATTTTTTGGAATAGTTTCAGTAGGATTGGTACCTGCTCTTCTTTCTATGTCTGGTAAAAATTTGACTGTAAATCCTACTGGTCCAGGATTTTTCTGGGTGTTAGATTTTTTATTGCTTATTCAATTTCAGAACCTGTTACTGGTCTTTTTGGGTTTCAATTTCTTCCTAGTTCAATCTTGAGAGGTTGTATGTTTCCAGGAATCTATCCATTTCTTCTAGGTTTTCTAGTTTGTGCACATAGAGGTGTTTATAATAGTCTCTGAGGGTTTTTAAAAATTTATTTCTGTGGGATCAATGGTAATGTCCCCTTTGTCATTTCTGATTGTGTTTATTTGGATCTTCTCCTTCTTTATTAGTCTAGCTAGAGCTCTATCAATCTTATTTATTCTTTCAATGATCCAAGTGTTGGTTTTGTTTATCTTTTGTATGGCTTTTCTCATCTCCATTTTGTTCAATTCAGCTCTGATTTTTGTTATTTCTTTTCTTTTGCTGCCTTTGGAGTTGGTTTGCTCTTATTTTTCAAATTCCTCTATGTGTGATGTTATGTTGTTAATATGAGATCTTTTGACTTTTTGATGTGGATGTTGAGCACTATAAATATTCCTCTTAACACGGCTTTAGCTGTGTCCCAGCGCTTCTGGTATGTTGCATGCTTGTTTTCATTCATTTTATAATGAAGTTGGTTAGTTGCTCCAAAGTTTACTGGACTCAGCGATGAAACAAAAGGATGAGCTCAGGAATTATGTCTCCTGGTTCCAGAAGCACATAACTTGCCTCAGTTTCTAAGGGTACCCTGGGTGAGAGTCTTCTTTTCTGTAGATAAAGGGCTGAAATTGCTGAAAATCAGACACAAGCTCTTATCATATGAGTGGCTAACCTGCAACAAAAAGTGCACACTCAGCCTTGCCAGGTGTCTGCTGTTAAAGTGAGGGCATTGATTGGGAAATAATGGGAGCCTGTAACTTGGGATGGAGAAGTGATGGTAAGCTGGGGACACCGAGCTCCTAAATTCTGATGAGACTTTTTTTTTTACCAGAGGAAATGGCCTCTCCACCCCCACTAGTAGTAGTGGCAACATCTACTCCCCCACCCAGGCTGCTTCAGCCTTTCCACAACTGTCTGGGGAAATTAATCCTGCATTACATGAGGAAACAGCAGTGACCACCCCTGAGAAAGTTGCCAGGCGAGACAATGCTGATTCTCCTCAGGACCCACCCCCACCACTCTCTTTGCTTCTAGGCTTGTAACTAGACTTGAGTCCTAGCAGGTCTCTAGAAGAGAGATAAAGAATGTGACCCATGAAGAGGTGCACTACACTCCAAAATAACTACTTGAGTTTTCTAATTTATGTAAGCAGAAATCTGTAGAAAGTTATGGCAATGAATATTAATGGTGGGGATAATGGTGGTAGAAATATAAAGTTGAATCAGGCTGAATTTATTGATATGTGCCCACTAAGCAGAGATTCTGCATTAATGTTGCAGTTTAGGGAGTTATAAAGAAAGGTTCTAATAGTTTATTTGCTTGGTTAGCTGATATGTGGATTAAAAAATAGTTCACTATGAGCAAGCTGAAAATGCCTGATCTCCCTTGGTTTAATGTAGAGGAAGGGACTCAAAGGCTTAGGGAGATTGGAATGCTGGAGTGAATCTGTCACCTTAGACCTACTCATTCTAACTGGGAGGATCCAGAAGACATATCCTTCACCAAAACCTTGTGAAATAGATTTGTGAGGGGAGCACCAGCATCCTTGAAGAGATCTGTGACTGCTCTTCCCTGTACACCAGATCTTACAGTGGGAACCACAGTCATGCAATTGGAAAACTCAAATGGAATGTACATATTTACTTGATTTGCATAAGCAGAAAACTTCCAGATCAAGTGGATAAAAGTCTAATCTGAATTATGAAAACAGAGAATCATGGCCCCTCAATCAATTTCCAGATGAGCCAGTTTACAGACCCAGAATTCCTTTAATGAAGGGAAAGCCAGATTCCCTTGAGGAAGGACCCCAGTATACCAGCAAAAATATATACTGTTAATCTTTCTGCAATCCTTCTCCAAGGAGACCTCTGGCCTTTTACCAGAGTAACTGTGCATTGGGGAAAGGGAATTATCAGACCTTGGAGAACAACTGGACACTTGCTCTTTTTCATCTTCACTTGCTGGCCATTTACTTCCACTCCTCCTGCCCTTGGACATCAGACTTCAGGTTCTTCACGCTTTAGACTCTGGCTTCCCAGACGCTCTCAGGCCTTCTGGCACAAACTGAAGGCTGCACTGTTGGCTTCCCTGGTTGTGAGGCTTTTGGACTGGGACTGAGCCCACTACTGGCTTCTCTCTTCCTCTGCTTGCAGATGGTCTATCATGGGACTTTGCCTTGTAATCATGTGAGCCAGTTCTCCCTAATAAACTCCCTTTTATATATACATATATCCTATTGGTTCTGTCTCTCTGGAGAACCCTGATTAGCACAGATTTTGGTATGTTATATAATGTGTTTTTGTGATGGTTGGTAATGGTCTTCTGGTTCCATGTTTAGCACATCCTCAGTTACCTCTTGTAAGGTAGGCCTGGTGGTAATGAATTCCCTTAGCATTTGCCTGTCTGAAAAGATTTTTTTTTCTTCTTTGATTATGAAGCTTAGTTTGGCTGGATATGAAATTTTTGGTTGGAAATTTTTTCTTTAAGGATGCTGAATGTAGGCCCTTAATCTCTTCTGGCTTGTAGGATTTCTACTGAAAGGTCCCCTGTTACCCTGATGGAGTACCCTTTGTAAGTTACGTGCCCCTTCTCTCTAGATGCCTAAAATGTTTTTTTTTTTTTTCTTTCACTTTGACATTGGAGAGTATCTTGATGGTGTGTCTTGGAGATGGTCATCTCTTAATGTATCTCACAGATGTTGTCTGAATATGTTGAATTTGTACGTTAACCTCTCTAATGAAATTGAGGAATTTTCATGTATAATATCCTCAAAAATGTTTTTCAAGTTGCTTGCTCTCCCTCTCTTTCAGGGACACCAATGAGTCAGAATTGTCTATTTACATAATCCCATATTTCTCAAAGGTTTTTTCACTAAAAAAAGTTTTCTTTATTTTATTCTCACCAAATTAGTTCAAATAACCAGTCTTTGAGCACTGAGAGCCTTTCCTCAGCTTGCTCATTTTGCTGTTAGTACTTCCGATTGTGTTATGAAATTATTGTAGTGAGGTTTTCAGTTCTATCAGCTTGGTTTAGTTCTTTCTTAAAATGGCTATTTCATCTTCTATCTCTTGAATAGTTTTACTGGATATTTTGGAATGGGTTTCAATTTTCCCCTGAATCTCAGTGATCTTTGTTGCTATCCAGATTCTGAATTTTATCTCTGTCATTTCAGCCATTTCCTTCTGGTTAAGAACCCCTTGCTGGGGAACTAGTGTGGTCCAAACATAGTGGGGAACTAGTTTGGAGATAATGAGACACTCTGGTTTTTAGAATTGTCAGAATTCTTGCACTGGTTCTTTCTTATCTGTGTGGGGTGATGTTCCATTAACTGTGGTATAATTGGAGTATAATCATTGACTTTGATTGTAGATATTTTCACAGGGCCAAGGCTTTGTCCAAGACCTTTATCTGTGGTTAGCTTCTTGTTCTTGGTTTCACAGAAGGTATATTAGCAAACCATTTTTGGTGTTGAAGCTTGGGCTGTGATCTAGTACACGGCACTTGAGCATAATGGCTGGTAGGTAGGTTCTTGTTTAGCTGTGTGGTTCCTCTGTATTTCTTTGCATTTGTAGCCATGCCCCCTCTCAGTATTCTGAGAGTTTGGGCTCCTTTCCCACTTGAGTGCTGGAAGATCTTGGCTTAGGACTTTCTGGCATGAGCTAAGGCTCTTTGATCCCTCCCCAGCTTGGGGCCAGCAGGGACAAGAACCTTGACAGTTAAATAGCAGAGGACCTTTCACTTTTCTCTTGGAACTCCACTTCAGAGAAACACTGAGCTGCTGTTAATTGGAAAGATAAGCCTGGGATGGGGCAATTGTTGTGGGCCCAAGCCTGGAGGCTCCACCTGGTGATAAGCCAAGAGGATGGGGGATTCACAGGGAAGAAAGACCAGCCTTTTCTTTCTAAGGTGGCTGTGGAATGCTGGAGATGTGAGTATAGCACTTAGGGTCTTTGTTGCTTTCCAGGTCTGAGGTCAATAAGTGCAATACCACTGCAGTGACAATGACAGAAGGGCTTTCAGTTGCCTGTGGGAGCACCACACCAGAGAAGTGCAGAGCTGCTGCCAATATGAATGTTAATCTGGGTGGGGAGTACTGCAGGCCTGAACCAGGGATTCTCTCTGGTGAAGAGCAGGGCCCTAGGGACTCACAGAGAAGAGTGACTGGGGTCCTTTCTGTTTGGCAGCTGCAGCATGCCAGAGGTCCCAGTGAAGCAACGAGGCCCTTCCTTCCCCAGTCTGAAGACTGTAAGGACCGTATTGCTGCAGCTCCAATGGCAGAGGAGCTGTGGGTTGTCTACGGGATTTCCTTCCCAGAGAAATGCATAGCTGCCAGTGACTAAACTAATCTGATGGCGGCAGGGTAGTTGTGCTGGAGGCCCAGGTCAACAGGCCCTGTCCAGTGAGTAGCAATGTCCAGGGTCCCATATGGAAAACAGTCTGGCCACTTTTCCATAAGGCAGCTACAGATATCTTTTTCCACCCCTTTACTTTCAGTCTATATGTGTCTTTTCAGGTAAGGTGAATTTGTTGTAGGCAGTATATAGTGGGATTATATTTTTTTATCCATTCTACCAGTCTGTATCTTTTAAGTGGAGCATGTAATCCATCTACATTCAAGACTAATATTGATATTGAGGTCTTGTTCCTGCCATATTGTTAATTGTTTTCGAGTTATTTCATAAATTCTTTGTTCCTTTCTTTTTCTCTTTTTGTCTTTGTGGTTTGATGAGACTTTGTTGTGTTGCCATTTGATTCCTTTCTCTATGTCCTTTGTGTGACTGTTCTTTATAAGAACTGTGAGTTTATATTTCTCTGTGTTTTCATGGTGGCAAATATCAGCCTTTCTTTTCATGTTGAAGACTCCTTTGAGCATTCTTATAGAGTCAGTCTGGAGGTGACAAAATCCCTCAGTGTTTGCTTGTCTGGGAAAGACTTTATTTCTCCTTCATTGATGAAGCTTACTCTGGCAGAATATAAAATTCTTGGCTGACAGCATTTTTTTTTCTTTTGACATTTTGAAAATTGCATCTCATCCTCTTCTGGCCTGTAAGGTTTCTGCTAAAAAGTCCACTGTTAGTCTGATGGGATTTCCTTTATGGGTGACTAGATCCTTTTCTCTTGCTAATTTTAAATTCTTTTTTTACTTTGACTTTAGACATTCTGAATATAATATGCTGTGGTGGAGTCTTTTTTGCAGTGTATTTATTTTACTGGGAATTGCTGGGTCTCTGTATCTGGATGTCTGACTCTCCTGCTAGTCTTGGGGAAGTTTTCATGAATTATTTTCTTAAATAGGTTTTCTTAACATCGTGATCTCTCTTCATCCCCAGCAATACTGATTATTCATATATTCTGTTGCTTTATGTGATACCAGACATCTGAAAGGCTTTTTAATTCCCTTATCTTATTTTTGTCTGGCTAGATTATATTAAAAGATCTGTTTTCAACTTCTGACATTCTTTTGTCTGCTTGGGCTAGTCTATTATTGAAGCTTTTGAATGTATTTTGGTTTTCCTTCAATGAACTTTTTTTAATTCCAGAATTTCTGCTTGTTTTTTAAAAATATCTGTTTCCTTGGTAAATTTCTCATTTATTTTCTGAATTGATTTTCTGACTTTCTTGTATTTGTTTTCAGATTTCTCTTTCATCTCATTGGGCTTATTGAAAATCAATATTTTGAATTATTTATCTGGCATTTCAAGGAATTTTTTTGATTGGGATCTATTTCTGGACAATTGTGGTCTTTTGGTGGTGTCATATTTCCCTGCTTTTTTGTGTTTTCTATGTTTTTCTGTTGATATCTGTGCATCAGTTGTAGCAGTCACTTGTTCCAATTTTTTGAAATTGCTTTTGTAGGGGAGAATTTTTCTTGAAAATATATGTGAGTTGGTTGAGTAGAATATTTTGACTTTGATTTGGTTGCTTGCAATAGTGTGATCTTTGTATGACTTCTTTGCTAATACACAGGTCAGTGGTATCTTGGTATCTGTAATTTCCTTGGTGGCTTAGGGTTAGCTGAGGTTGTGGTGAAGTTTTGCTGGGAACTTGGATGCCAATGGTGCCAACCTTTGGGCCCAATAGTGGAAGCAATGGGATGAATATGCCTGTTTTTAAGCCACAGAGTAGCTTACACTGGCTGCATTTAGTGGATCCTAGAGGGCTTATTCTTGAGTTTCTAGATGGCTTGCTTAGAAGGTAGTACAGGGATTGGTGGGCCAAGTGTGTAGGTAGGTTCTGAGGCTGCTGGACAACTGTTGTGGCAGCAGTAGTGGTGGGGAAACCCATGGGTATCCAAGTGGTACATGTTGGTGTTCCTCATAGCTGCAATGGGTTGGGCAGGCTAGTCCCTTGTTCCAAAGCTGCTCATAGTAGGGTGGTGAGTATTGTCCTAAGTGTGCTTAGGAGTATTTCATGCCCTCTGTCCTTGAACTGGCTAAGTGATGGCTGCAGCTGCATCAGCTTGAACTTGGTCCATGGGTGTGACAGAGCCCAGCATTAAACTCTCAAAATGGTGCCCACTGTGGGCTTGTGACCAGAAGGGGCAGAGCCCCCCTTATATGAGCAGCATGGGCAAGAGGCTGTGGGGATTGTGGTTGCTCAAGACTCATAGCAACTTGTGGTAGGGCAGTGGGTATTGTCCTAGATATGTAAAGAAGAGCTTGATTTTTCTTTTCCTTCCTTGGCTGGGTGTGGCTATAGCCATATCAATTAAAACGACCCGAAGATGGGGTGAAGCCCAACCTTAAATTCTCAAATTGGCACCTTGGGCCTGTGACCAGGGAGAGCAGTGTCCTTCTCAGCCAGGCAGCATAGGCAAAAAGCTGTGAGTAGTATGGTCTGCCCATTTTTCATTCTCACAGCAGCCTGTGGCAGGGCAGTGGATATTGTCCTAGATATGCATATGATAGCCTAGTTCCATGTTCCCCTTTGGCCAGGCAGCAGCTCCAGCCACATCAGCCCAAATGCAGCCAAAGCGTGGGGTGCAACCCAGTATTAAACTCTCAAAATGGCAGCTTGGGCCTCAAATCAGGGAGAGTGGGGTCTTTGCCAGGCAAGCATGTGAGCAAGAAACTTTGGGGAGTACAGTCCACTAATGTCTTTCTTTCAACAGGAGCCTACAGCAGGGCAGTAGGGACCCTCTCAGGGATACATGGGAGCCCCCAGTCTCCTCTCTACTTTCTTGGAGCAGTGCATCAGCTGCAGCCATGTCTGTAGATCTTCATTATCTAGGCTCTAAAAATGGCATCTTTTGGAGGCTGGTCTAGTCACAGATGCCTGTAAGATTGTGTGTTGATCCCCTTTCTGAATCAATGCTCTGTTCTATCTTTAGAAAGCTCTGTATAATCTTTTAAAAGCTCTGTATTTCAGGCCCAAGGCCCAGTGGGCCAAAGGTTTCCCCCATAGCTGAGATCATATAAGCCAACCCTTGGGGGTTTCTCTCTTACTGTTCCTTTGCATCCAGGAGACTCTCTTGGCTCTCAGTAGGTCCATGGTTGGGCAGTCTGCCTTGAACTCTTTCCTTCCTTACTTCTAGTGCTCCCTGTCTCTTTTCTGGTAAATCTTAGTATTCTCTCCTAGATAATCTGTCCAAAATGTGAGTATTTACTATTCTGGTTCCTCTTTATGGAGGAGGCCCATGTACCTGTGTGTAGTCAGCCATATCATCCTCCTCTGTCTCAGAAATATACACCACAATCAAGTGGGATTTATCCTGGGGATGGAAAGATATTTCAACATATGCAAATCAATAAGCATGATACATAACATCAACAGAAAAAAAGAACAAAAACCATATGATTATCTCAGTAGATGTAGCAAAGCATTTGATAAAATTCAGCATCCCTTCATAATAAAAACTCTTAATAAATTAGTTATAGAAGGAACATACCTCAACACAAAAAGGGCCATACATGACAAACTCACAGCTAACATGCTACTGAATTGAGAAAAGCTGTAAACTTTTCCTCTAAGAACTAGAACAAGACAAGGACATTCACTTTTATCACCATTATTTAACATAGTACTGAAAGGTCTAGCCAGAGTAATTAAGCAAAAGAAAGAAAAGGGCGTCTAAATTGGAGAAAAGAAAGTCAAATTATCCCCTCTTTGCAGACTACATGATCTTATGTATAGAAAAACCTAAAGACTCCATCAAAAAACTCTTAAAACTGGTAAACAAAATCAGTAAGTTGCAGGACATAGAATTGACATACAAAAATTAGTGATGTTTCTATACATCAATAATGAAATAGCTAAAAAAGAAATTAAGAAAACAATCCTACTTGTAATAGCTACAAAAAATAAAAATATCAAGGAAAAAATGTATCTAAGGAGGCAAAAGGTCACTTCAATGAAAACTACAAAAGTACTGATGAAAGAAATTGAAGTGGGCCAGGTGCAGCAGCTCATGCCTGTCCCCATGATTCAGTTACCTCCCACTGGTCCCCTCCCATAACACATGAGGACTTTGGGAGCCATAATTCAAGATGAGATTTGGGTGGGACACAGCCAAACCATATCACTCCTCAAAAAACTAAAAACAGAACCACCATATGATCCAGCAATCCCACTACTAGATATTTAGCCAAAGGAAAAGATACAGGTATGTCAAAGAGATATCTGCACACTTGTGTTTATTTCTCCTCTATTCACAGTAGCAGAAATATGGAATCATCCTAAATGTCCATCAGTGGATGAATGGATAAAAAGAATGTATATATACACAATGGAATACTATTCAGCAATAAAGAGCAATGAATCCCATCATCCCCAACAGTGTGAATGAGCTGGGAGGACATTATGTTAAGTGAAATAAATCAGGCACATAAATTAAATACTACATGTTCCCATTCATATGTGGAACCTAAAAACATTGAGCTCATTGAATTGGAGAATAGGATCGTGGTCATTCGAACTGTGAACCCTGAAAATCTGAGACAGGTCTCAGTTAATTTAGAAAGTTTATTTTGCCAAAGTTGAGGCTGTGCACCTGTGACACAGCCTCAGGAGATTCTGACAAAATGTGCCCAAGGTGGTTAGGGCAGTTTGGTTTTATACATTTTAGGGAGATGAGGTATCAATCAACATATGCAAGATAAACATTGGTTTGGTTTGGAACGGTGGGACAACTCAAAGCCAAGGCCAGAAGACTCCAAGCAGGGAGGGGGCTTCCAGGTTATAGGTAGATAAAAGACAAATGGTTACATTCTTTTGTATTTCTGATTAGCCTCTCCAAAGGAGGCAATCAGATATGCATTTATCTCAGTGTGCAGAGGGGTGAATTTGAATAGAATAGGAGGCAGGTTGGCCCTAAGCAGTTCCCAGCTTGACTTTTCCTTTTAGCTTAGTGATTTGGGGTGCTGATATTTATTTTCCTTTCACATTTCCCCCTTTTCTTTTAAACTGTCTTTTGGAGAAAGCATTTTAGAAGAAAATGAGTCTCTGGTTTCATCTGATCTCTCATAGCTAGGATGGTTTATTTCTAGATGAGCAGGTCCTGAGTTATTAGGAAAGCTCATTTTTAGCAGGTTGTGAAGTCTTACGTTCTATACAGAGAAAATAGGAGGATGAAGGGAGAAAAACAATAATGAAGAAAAGAACAATTCTGGAAAATCAATGTAGGTCACATTACTCTGAAGTCCATATATCAGTAGGTAGGTATGAAAGTGGCTTATGTATGTAAATAGGTTGCTGTTATTTTTTTCTGAAGTTTAAGTTGGGTAGCTTTAGTTCACAGGATTTTACAAAAGCACAGCTTAGTTTTTGGTGACTCCAAATTAGGAAAAATGAAGGAAAAGAGAAGGGAAAAAATGGAAAACATTATTTTGCAGACTTGTAGCCAAGAAAAATTAGAATTTGGTCCAAAGTGTAGAAAATAATAAAAATTGAAAAACATTAGGCAAGTCTAGATCTAACATCAGGTGTACTATAGTTTTTGAAACATAATTTTTCTCTCTCCAGCTTCCCATTTTTACTAAAGACAAGTCATGGTAGGACTGATTTGCCTTATTATACTTGGCCTGATTATTTGTATATAGTGCAGCAAGATTAATTTTTTTTAACATAGGCTTTAAAATTGACTATGATCCAACTTTTTTCCGTAGAAGGAATCTCACATAAGACTTTGTAAAAGCTGAACTCAGCCACGGATTTGTACCCTCAGATACTTATGAAGGGTTAATCCCTCTTCTCTTTAGGTTCCAAGATAAACTTGGGGGTCCTGGACCTGTCAGAAAGTGACATTCTTTACTTACAACAGGTCAGGAACCCTGTACATGGACTGTGTAGAAAAGCTATGAGGCCAGTTTTTCCAAGGGGTTTTTATTGGCTCCATAAGTCAAGTTTGATTCCTTAAAGGAAGACAAACCATTCCAGTCAAAGCCATGATAAAATAACTAGCTTCTCTAGTTGTGTCCTGTTACAAATTAAAACAGATTCTTATTGCACTTATGCAAATAACTGTATTGCTGTAAGTTAAGAATACTCACAAATAGTTTCCAAAATCTGTAGAAATCAGGTAGAAAGAAAAAAATATGCTCCAAATTTTGTTCATAGGAGTATACTAAATTGTTAAAAGCTGTCAATAGCTCAAAAGAAAGGTTTTCTTGACTTTGAAAAACAAAAGATTAGCAACATTTTAAGCAAAAAGTTAAAAAGATTAGTTCAATCATTTATTAGTTCAGTTCATTCAGTTAATTCCCGTTCTGCCTGATATTCATGAACATTTCAGCTCTCCATGAGTCCTGAAAATTTTTTTCTTTGTTCTGATGTCACAATCTCCAAAGTTATCAGAAACCCCAATTCAAGAGCATCTGTTAGAGTTTTTATAGCTTATTATAAAATCACCTTCTAAAGAGGACAAAAACAAGACAATTGTCAGTGGATGACAAAAGTTTTAGGGCAGCCATAATTAAAGACACAATTGACAAGGAAATTTATTACTCCTGTGGCACACAATAATTTAACATAGCAATAATAATAATAATAATTTTTTTTTTTTTGAGACAGAGTCTCACTCTGTCACCCAGGCTGGAGTACAGTGGTGCTATCTTGGCTCACTGCAAGTTCCGCCTCCTGGGTTCATGCCATTCTCCTGCCTCAGCCTCCTGAGTAGCTGGGACTACAGGTGCCTGCCACCAAGCCCAGCTATTTTTTGTATTTTTAGTAGAGATGGGGCTTTACTGTGTTATCCAGGATGGTCTCAATCTCCTGACCTCATGATCCACCTGCCTAGGCCTCCCAAAGTGCTGGGATTACAGGCATGAGCCACCGTGCTTGGCCAACAATTACAATTATTACTAATAATGTAAACAAAGTCATATCAGAATTACAGAAGTTTCTCATAGTTTTGGAACACACACAAATAACATATTTGCACAAATACAGCCCCCAAAACCAAATACCATTTCATATTTGACAATGCTTCCTATATAATTTTTGTACCAAATAAGCCAAATTATGTTATTTTTGGACTTTAGGGAACCTAACATCTTAAAGGATTAATTAGGTCAGTAAAAGATATAATTTATAATTTGATTTTGAAAAGTCTGTCAAATATCAAAGGTTTACTTGATATCACAAAATAGGATCACAGATCACTGTAAAATAAGTCATTCATTTAACCAAAGTGATAACTCAAGGATTTCAAAAAGGTGAAAACTTTCATTTTTTGAGAGAGGAGACTTAAAGTTCCAAATGAGAAGCCCTAGTAAGAACAGCATGAAACTAATTAAATTTATTCTGCAAAATTTTATAAACAATCTATAAAATTTTAATCTTGACCATAAGATATCACTTCCATAAACCTTTTATAACCTTTATGATCTTTATTAAGGGGTCAGTTAATGCTTCATAAAAACCTTGTTAATCTGACATAGGGGCCTGTACGCTGGTCTTGTATCAGTGTGCCTTTGACATTAATGATTAATTTATAGAGAAACTGAATTTATTTTATTTATCAAAAATTAGCCCTTACAATCTCACATGCCCACCTCTTTGGCAATAGTCCCTGGGCCTTGAAGAGTTAATAGCTTTAATTTCTGGCCCCGTGTCTCAGGAATCCAGTTTATTTTGATTTGCACCTTCTACTGGGCCTGCTTGAAGATGAGGCTTTAATTGCTGTCAGTGTTTAAGATTTAGCAAGACTTGGTGTTCTTTTTAGACTCAAGCAGTCAAAGCCCTGTAACTTAATGTCACAAGTACTTTAAAGGCATACGCAGAAAGATACATGGTCATAATAATCTTGATTAAATCCCAGCTACTCAGGAGACTGAGGCAGGAGAATTGCTTGAACCTGGGAGGTAGAGGTTGCAGCGAGCCAATATTGCACCACTGCACTGCAGCCTGGGTGACAAAGTGAGACTCCCTCTCAAAAATAAAATTAATCTCAGTTTTTTCCTAAGCAAACCAAAACTCAATAATAGTGACATAGGAATTGTTTCGATACCCTGTAAAATCTGTTAGGCCACTTACCAAATGCAAAAGAAAAAACCTTCTGCACTACATAGAATATTATGTTGGAAGAAAACATTTCCTGTAGACCTTTAAGAAAACATTGTTAGCATCAGGCCACAACAAACAGAACTTGAGGAAAAAAACTTATATGAGCTGAAAATGAGTTAAGGAGAGTGTTACTATTTTGCACCTTTGAAAGGGAGAGAGAAAACTGAAAACACTAAGACACAATAACGGTTGAACTTTGTGTTTAAAAAACAAATCTCTTGGTGACTCACACCTGTAATCTCAGCACTTTGGGAGGCTGAGGTGGGCAGATCACTCGAGGTCGGGAGTTTAAGACCAGCCTGACCAACATGGAGAAATCTCGTCTCTACAAAAACACAAAATTAGCCGGGAATGGTGGTGCATGCCTGTAATCCCAGCTACTCAGGAGGCTGAGGCAGGAGAATTGCTTGAACCCAGGAGGCAGAGGTTGCAGTGAGCCAAGATCACACCATTGCACTCCAGCATGGGCAACAAGAAAAAAACTGCATCTCAAAAAAAAACCAAAAAAAACCCAACCAAACAAACAAAAAACACACACACGGAAAACAAAAAACAAAACAAAACAAAACAAAAACAACTCTTATAATTTATTAAGAGCAAATCAATCCCTTAAGAAAATTTCATTGTTCTATCCAATTATTTAGCATACAAGTTTTTTTTACATCAAACCCAATCTCTAGAAAGTTCTATAATTTCCTTTTAGTTATAGACAACTTGTTTCTTGGTTTTTTAAAAAATATATCCACTTATTGTGACTTACACAGACCATTCATTACATGCTTGGACCTTCTGGTTCCTCCTGAACATCCCTCTTTCTTAAAAAGCCAGTCATTTTATTCCAGGACTAAATCTGTACAAGATTCTTTCTCATATAAAATTATTTCTCTTTCAGCTTTCTTAGTAAAAACTCTTTATTTTTATAACTTTTTAAACATCTTTCTTATTTTCTGGTTCCTTGTTTAATACATAACCCTTAAATAAGCTTTGAGGCTGGGTGTGGTGGTACACACCTGTAATCCCAGCACTTTGGGAGGTTGAGGCAGGCAGATCACATGAGGTCAGGAGTTTGAGACCAGCCTGGCCAACATAGTGAAACCCTGTCTTTATTAAAATACAAAAATTAGCCAAGTGTGGTGGCACACACCTATAATTCCAGCTACACAGGAGGCTGAGGCAGGAGAATCACTTGAACCTGGCAGGCAGAGGTTGCAGTGAGCTGATATTGTGCCACTGCACTCAGCCTAGGGGAGAGAGTGAGAATCTTTTCAGAATAAAAAAAGAGCTTTGAATTAGACAAAAATTGCTCACCTTTTTAAAAAAGGACACAACTTGTTTTTAGAAAGTTTTTCTACAAATATATTTTATTGGAAAATACCCAAATAATGAAATAGTATTGTTTAATTTAATATAAATTTAGTTTCTAAATTATGACGAGTTTTTCTATAAGTATTTATCTCATTACATTTACTTACTTATTTTATTTTAATCATTTACCTAGATTATTTATGAAAACTGCCATAGTCATTATTTAAAGTTATGAAGCTGCCATTGCAAAATTATAACTGAGACAGTGAAAAAGATTTGACATAACTGACTCCATCTTGCTTCTAACCTCCAAGCTGTCCTTGTTGATTTCTGGGCAAATTTGGGAGGAACTTAGTTTATAGTTTAGCTTTGAAACAAAGGTGATAACAGTTCCTTCCCAAAATAAACCTTACTGCCTGCAGACTAGACTGTCTAAAGCCACAAGATTAGCAGTTACGGTAATCCTACTAAATTCATAATGTAGCTATTTTTATTAAATTAATATCAATGTCTTATTTATTAAATATTACACAGCAAAGATCATTCTGTCTTGAGCTGTGTTTATAGTTTTGTATCCCTATGCCAAATTTTGACATCTTATAGTATTTAGCAGGGATAGTATGAAATAGCTTAATTAATAAATGCAAACAAAAATGTATGCTGGCAATTCTTAAGACATTTTTAAATATTATTATACTTTACCAGTAATCTTAAAGCTAGTTTATTTATTAAAGATTTCAGTTAAGTTGCATAAACTTGAAAAAGCATTTGACCAGTCTTTTCTTTTTCCAACATAAAGTATTTGATTAAGGTGCTTTTATTTTCTTAAGCCAATTAATTAGAGCTTTTTAAAGTGGTACTGAAACATTGTGTACACAACACATAAATACATAGACATATTAGGCATGCCAATAGAAGTACATCTTATAGATTCAGCTTTGCAAATAGCAGGATACATTCTTGGCTGAGTGAAGCAAAAGCTGATATGTCAAGTCTTCTGACACCTGAATGAGGGGTTGTGGATCAGTTTATTTAGAAGTAAATGGCCCTTCAAAAACCACTGCTGGTTGTCAATTGAGCTAGGTAAAAATATGTTAATGCTCCTGCAGCATTAAAGAAAAGTTAAACTGTGCTTTGAATACTCCATTTAAGAAGGCAGAGAGATATCAAAATTTTAGAAGGGTTTTACTCACAAACCTGTTAAAAGATAAGTTTCATTTTCTTACAAATTGCTTGTTTGGAATGTTTTATTTTATTTCTGTATTAAATTAAACTTTTTTCTCACTTTTTTTCATCTCAAGTTAAATTATGCTTTTTATTTGCATGAACATAGACATATTATGTCCCAAATACTAGGATAGATCTGATAAAATGAGTGCTCACTTTTTGGTCAACTGAATATATACTTTAATTTACTTGAAATTTTCAGTTTTTGGTGTTACCATTGCTCAGTAGGTCTGGAGCCCAATGGAGATAAAGCTACACTATTGTATAGTGATTACAGCTCAAGAACTATTCCCAGCCCAGAGGTGAGATTGTTAGGAATGTTTACCACATAGCTGGCACATGCTGTGCCCATTTCTCACGAGGATATTATGTCATGTATTCAACTACATCAGCTAATATAGCATTTTGTTGAATTAAGTATGAAAATGTTTAATTTTCAAACCAATAGTGTATATAATTCTAATGTGTACTTTTTTAGTGGAATAAAAGAGCTAAGAGTTTGATATATTCAGATGCAAACAAAAATGACAAGTTACAAATGTATTTTATCAAATATTCAGGTTCAATCCCACTAAGAGCCTTGAGATGAACATCTAATTCTACTAGGAATGAAAAGGCAACACAAATATGCCTTTACTTTGTGAGGCAAACATTGTTTTCCTTAATTATGAAACTAATATGTATCTTTAAAGCTGATGTTGAAAAATTGTCAAAATTAAAAAACTGACTTATCAGGTCATTATTTATAATTATCTCTCTTCCAAAGGTATTATATATTATCTATTTTAAAATTAAACTAGGGTCAACTTACATTAATATGGTTTTATAAACATATTATGTTCAAAGTCCATTGAAAAGACTGTAATGTCCTCATTTATAAAGCTAAAAAATGATCAGAAAAACTGGATAGAGAACTTGAATGCTTAGAAAAATAATTGGTGTGTAAACTATGTCCAGGAAACACAACTGACACTTTTGAAAGCTTTAGTAATCCTTGGTAGACTGCAATCCTTTAAGCATTAGGAGGAATTACGAATAATTCATCCTTGTAACACTTTGATTCCCATGTTTGAAGCTTGAGCTATTGGCGTTTCCCTTCAGTTTCAGTCTGAAGTTCATTTGCTTTCTTTCTCCCTTTGAAAGAAACCATGCAAGTGTCCACTCCAAGGTACTCACCAAGGGCTATCAACATTTTTGGAGATATTATTCTAGAAGAAAAGCAGAGAAAAAAAATTATGATCCTTTGAGAGGAGTCAAATAAACTACTTTGCAAAGAGTAACTGCAAATTATACAAAGTTCAAAGTGTCACTTAATGGAAGGATGGAAGAGAAAAGTGCTGTGTCACCCCCAAGTACCATCACCATCCTCAAGGCCAATGGCTCTTGACCCTGGCTACACCTTGGAATCACTAGAGCCTTGAAAAGCCCCATTGCTCAGGCCGCAATTTATCCCTGTATCACACCCCTGAGTTCTGTGGAAAGAGTACATATATCCTTATTTACTAGACTAAAAAAAGGTAGCAAAAACTAGAAAAATACTGGACCATTTAAGCAGAATCTCTGGAGGGTAGGGCCCAGGAATCTGTAGTTTTAAATGTTCCCTGGGTGATTACAATGTGCACCCAAGATGAAGAACCATTATTTTAGTTCCTTGAGGATAGAGGCTGTATCTTCAGCTCAGTTATGCTCAATTCAGCTTGATGTGGCAAATATTTATGGCATGCTAATTACACATTAGGTATTGTCCTAGGCTGAAGCCAGGAGCAGGAAACAATTCAGACAATATTTTCTGTTCTTAGGGATCATGCAAGGTAGCAAGTAACTACGGGTGTGATGAGTGTGCCAAAAACTAGGGACAGATGTGATGGAATGTACAATGTGGGACTTTGACTTAGCTAAGCAATCAGGTCAGCTAAGGATAAATAGGAAATATGTTGAATAGATATAAATAGTAAAGAAAGTACTGTATTTATCAGTAACATAATTTTGTAATAGTGAATCTCTGCTTGTGCTTTCTACTCTGCTACTACTTACAGCAAAGGAGAAGTATTTCTTGAGGGTAAGACCTTAAGCTCTGTAATCAAATTGGAAACTTCAGTTTGAAACTTAGTTGCGCACATATTATTAGTTGTTTAACCCTGCAAAAATTACTGTCTTTAAACCTCAGATTTCCTAAATTGATAAAACTCATGCAAAGCTATCAGCACAGTAGCTAGCATGTCACCACATAAATGCTAAATGTGGACCTGGGTGGAATCCATTAACAAATACCTGGAACTCATAGCATGGGCCTTGCATGAAGTTGCCGGAGCTATTTCGCAAAATAAAATGAAGAAATTGTAAAATGCCCTTAATATTTTTCTGGCAACATACTTGTGGTTTGTTGTCCCTTGTTTTCAAAGTAGAGCTCTACACTAATCAAACTGAATAGTTGACCAAAACCAAAAACATAAAAAACAAACAAAAAACCCTAAATAATTTGTTACTTGTTTGTGTTGAAACAAAAAATGTGTGTTTTGCAAGACCTAAATAATTGTTAAATTTAGTCAGTGTCTGAAGCAACCAAGACACAGCAATAATCCGATAAGTTGTTTTTGCACTATTAAGGTTCTTCCTCTTACCATTAAATAAATATATAAAGTAGCTTCATATGCAAAAGAGGTAGCAGTGATTGGACAATTTTTTCACAATAACCAGAATGATAGTGAGATCATTATTAACTTACTGTTTAAGAATCAATGTGATATATACAAATTTGGGTATCATTAAATAAACTTGTTCCTCTAAAATAGCATTTACAATTTTTTTGGCCACATACTCCTGCTCCAGCATTGGTAACAGAAACGGATACCTGGAATAACAATAACAAATAGTGATATTATCAGACTGGTATTTTTTGCTGTTATCATAGGGCATTGATTATGAAATTTCAGATATGGAACTATAACATACAGCTGTAAACAGTCAAACAAAGGCCAGGTGTAGTGGCTCACACCTGTAATCCCAGCACTTTGGGAGGCTGAGGTGGCTGGATCACCTGAGGTCAGGAGTTCTAGACCAGTCTGGCCAACATGGAGAAACGGCATCTCCACTAAAAGTACAAAGATTAGCCGGGTGTGGTGGTGGGCGCCTGTAATCCTAGCTACTCTGGAGCCTGAGGCAGGAGAATCTCTTGAACCTGGGAGGCAGAGTTTGCAGTGAGCCGAAATTGTGCTCCTGCACTCCAGCCTGGGCAATAGGGTGAGACTCCATCTAAAAATAATAATAATAATAATAACAACAATAATAATAATAATAAAACAAAAACAAACAAACAGAAAAACTAGTCAAACAAAATGCAAATCTTAGGAATTGCCTTGTGTTTTCTCTTATGATCAGTAATAGGACTAATGCCAATATATTTAATTTCCTGCAGTAAACTTTCTGCTTTTGTTGATTTTCTGGTGTGTGATGGTCTAAACATGGAAGTGATTGCTTTTAGATTTTTTTTTTTTTTTTTTGAAAGGAGTCTCACTCTGTCACCCAGGCTGGAGTGCAGTGACACAATCTCAGCTCACTGCAATCTCCGCCTCCCGGGTTCACGCCATTCTCCTGCCTCAGCCTCTTGAGTAACTGAGACAGGCGCCTGCCACCATGCCCGGCTAATTTTTTTTTTTTGTATTTTTAGTAGAGACAGGGTTTCACCGTATTATACAGGGTGGTCTCGATCTCCTGACCTCATGATCTGCTTGCCTTAGTCTCCCAAAGCACTGGGATTAGCTTTTAGATTTTTCGCTTCTTTCTTCCCTCTCTGTTCCTCCCAAACATCCCATAGGTGTATACTATTAAGAAGCAAAATTACAGCAAGTCGTGGCCCAATTGCTAATCCCAGCACTTGGGAGCGTGAGGCTAAGGCGGATGGATCACCTGAGGTCAGGAGTTCAAGACCAGCCTGGCCAACATGGTGAAACCTCATCTCTATGAAAAATACAAAAATTAACTGGGTGTGGTGGCCCATACCTGTAATCCCAGCTACTTGGAAGGCTGAGGCAGGAGAATCACTTGAACCCAGGAGGTGGAGGTTGCAGTGAGCAGAGATTGCCTCACTGCACTCCAGGCTGGGTGACAGAGCAAGACTCAATCTCAAAAAAAAAAAAAAAAAAAAAAAAAAAAAAATAAAAAAAATTATTTTAACAAAAAAAAAAAAAAAAAATCTCTTGAACATGTGTGATGTATCAGTTTAGATAGGTCAGTTACAACATTAAGCAGAATAATTTAAAAGTATAAAATGTCAAAGTAATAACTTACGTGATATTTATTTACATTCTGATCCATTTCAACTATTGATTTTACAAACATCTATTTCTGCTTAATTAGTTGAACCACACTCCCCTCAAAAATTCTGTTTATTTCAGCTGATTTTGGGAATCTGATCAATTTTCCACAATTGAATGTTGACAGTTAGTCTTTATATTTTATTCTCCTAAAAGTTTTCCAGAACTATAGCCTAAAGGGCTCTAATGCTTATTTAAAAATAGAATCTACAGATCATTGTTTAATTCTCTACCATTTTAGGATTGTGAGTCTTTCTTTTTGGAGAGTTCTTTTTTAGTTTGTTTATCTAAGGACAACAATTTTATAAAAGTTATCACTTAACGTCACTGACTTCTCTGGCTACCATGCCCCCTTATCCTGGCTGGTCATCTTTCTGTGATCTTAACACTCTAGTTTTTAATAAGACTTAGTCACATATTAACAATTCTTACTAATATTGTTTTAATAGTAACGTTAGAAACAAACTAAATAGCTTAAAAACACATGTAGAGTATACTTACATTAGCTATGACTACATATGTGTATATACATAGGTTTATTATCAATGCTGCTGATATAAAACATGTATAGTACATGATTTACTACTACTAATAAAATATACATTACTTTTTGTTATAAACTCCATATAATTAAACACTTTTCACAGAATGCTTTTGTTAATTTTTGTTGAATTATTGCATCACATATATTCTGTCACACAAATATGACACACTTTGGTTAACCATTCATCAGTTGATGGATATTTGGATTGTTTTTACCTTTTAGCTGTTATGAATAATGCTGCATAAACATTTGTGTACAAGTTTTTTGTGGGGACATGTGTTTTCATTTCTCTTGGACATATACCTAGGAGTGGAATTGCTAGGCCATGTGTTAATTCTGTGTTTAACATTTTGAGGAACTGTTAAAGTATTTTCCAAAACAGTTGCACCAATTTACAATACCACCAAGCAATGTGCAAGGGTTCCAATTTGTCCATATCCTCACAACACTGTTATTGTCTGTCTTTTTTATTGTGCCTTCCAAGTTAATGTGAAGTTATTCATTGTTTTTAAATAACAGCTTTATTGAGAAATAATTCATATACCATAAAATTCACTGTCTTAAAGCATAAAATGTGGTGATTTTTAGTATATTCAGAAAATCGTTCATCACTATCTAATTCTAGAATATTTTCATCACTCCCCCAAAAAACTTCATACACATTAGCAGTCATTTTCTCCTTGTCCTTTCCTTCAGTCCCTGGCAATCAATAGTCTATTTTCTGTCTTTGTAGATTTGCCTATTCTGGCTATTTCATATAAATGGAATCATACAGTATGTGGTTTTTTGTGTCTGGCTTCTTCTACTTAAAATAACATTATCAAGGTACATTTACCTGGTAGCATGTATCAATTTCATTGCTTTTTATGGTTGAATAATATTTAGTTGTATCAATATACCACATTTTGTTCATTCATTCATCACTTGATGAACATTTGGGTTGTTTTCACAATTTGGATATTGCTGCTATGAACATTTGTATAAAATATTTCATTTTCATTTATCTTAGGTATATGGCTAGGAGTTCAAATATGGTAACTTATTGTTTGCCTTTTTGAAGAACTGTCAAACTGTTTTCCAATGTGGCTGAACCATTTTATAATTCCGTCAGCAATGTATGAGGATTCCAGTTTCTCCACATTCTCATCAACACTTGTTATTGTCTGTCTATTTGAGTTTAGCCATCTTAGGGTGTTTGAAGTACTTTCTCATTGTGCTTTTGATTTGCATTTCCCTGATGATTGATGATGGTGAATATCATTTTATGTACACATTGACCATCAACCACTTATATATATATATATATATTTTTTTTAATGGATTCTCACTCTGTAGCCCAGACTGGAGTGCAGTGGCACAATCTTGGCTCATTGCAACCTCCTCCTCCCAGGTTCAAGTGATTCTTATGCCCCAGCCTCCTGAGTAGCTGGGATTACAGGCATGCATCACCACACCTGGCTGATTTTTTTATTTTTAGTACAGATGGGGTTTCACTATGTAGGCCAGGCTAGTCTCGAACTCCTGACCTCAGGTGATCCACCTATGTAAGCTTCCCAAAGTGGGATTAGAGGCATTAGCCACTGTGCCTGGCCATCTTTTTTTGAAGAAATATCTGTTCAGATCTTTTGCCATTCTTAAAAGTTGGGCTTTTAAAAATTGTTGAGTCATTAAGAATTATTTATATATTCTGGACACAAGTCCCTTGTTAGCTCTAAGATTTGCAAAAATCTTTTCTCATTCTTTGAGCTGTATTTTTACTTTATCGATGTTCCTTGAAGCATAAGAGTACTTAATTTTGATGAATCCAGTTTATTTATCTTCTGTTGTTGCTTGTATTTTGATGTCATAGCTAACAAACCATTGCTTAATTCAAGGTCATGGAAATTTACATCATTTTTCTTTAAGAGTTTTATGATTTTATCTATTACTCCTAGCTTTTTGATTTATTTTGAGTTAATTTTTGTATATGATGTAGGGGTTGACGTTCAACTTCATTATTTTGCATATGGCTATCAAGTTGTCCCAGCAGTATTTGTTAAAAAGGGTATTATTTCTCCATTGAATTGTCTTGACACCCTTGTTGAAAAGCAGTTGAGCAAAAATGTAAGAGCTTATTTCTGGACTATTGGTTCTATTCTATTGATCTATACATGTCTATTCTTAAGAAAGTTTGACACTGTCTTGATTAGTATAGTTTTATAGTAAGTTTTGAAATAGGGAAGTGTGATTCCATCCAATTTTCTTATTCTTTTTCAAGATGGCTTTGGCTTTCTGAGTACCTTGCATTTCCACATAAATTTTAGAATCCACTTGTCAATGCATGCAAGAAAGGCAGCTAGAATTTTGATAGGAATTGCATTCAATCTGTAGATCAGTTTGGGGAATATTGTGTTTTAATAATATTAAGTCTTCCAATCTGTGAACATAGGATTTATTTTTATTTAAGTCTTCTTTAATCTCCGTTGAAGATGTTTTGTAATTTTCATAGGATAAATTTTGTGCTTTTTTCATTAAATTATTCCTAAGTATTTTATTATTTTTGATGCTGTTGTTAAATTGACTTGTTTTACTAATTTCATTTTTGGATTATTCATTTCAGATGTATGGAAATACAAATGAGTTTAGTACGTTGATTTTGAATATTGATCCTTTGCTGAATTCATTTTGTAGATGTAATTTTGTGTGTGTGTGTGTGTGTGTGTGTGTTTGCATATGTATTCTTCAGGATTTTCTATATACAAGATCATGTCATCTGAGAATAAAGATAGTTTTGCTCCTTTTTTCCAATCCAAATATCTTTTATTTTATATTTTGTCTAAATGTTCTATTGAACAGTAGTTAAATCAGAGTGGTGAATTTGGATAGCCTTGTCTTGTTCTTGATCTTGGGGGGAAAGCATCCAATCTTTCAGCATTAAACATGATGTTAGCTGTGGCTTTTTCATAGATGCCGCTTATCAAGTCATGGAAGTTCCCTTTTATTTCTACTTTCTTAGTGTTTTTATCTTGAAAGCATGCTAGATTTTATCTAATGCTTTTTCTGTGTGTTTTGACATGATCATGCAGCTTTTGTTCTTTGTTCTACTGATATGATATACTGTATTAAATTCTCTTTAAATATTAACCCAATCTTACATTCCCAGGATAAATCCTATTTAATCATGATGTATTAATGCGATAGGTTGCTGGATTCAATTTACTGGTATTTTATTGAGGATTTTCGTGTTTATGTTCATAACAGGTATTGATCTTTGGTTTTATTTTCTTGTGATGTCTCTGTGTAGTTTTAGTATCAAGGTCATCCTGCCCTCATAGAGTGAGTTGGGAAGTGGTCAGTCCTTTTGTATTTTTTTGGAGGTTTTTGAAATATTGGTGGCTATTTTTCTTAAAAAGTTTTATAGAATTTCCCATGAAGCCCTCTGGATCTGGGATTTTTCTTGTGGGAATTTTTTTTTTAGATTACTAATTTAATATCTTTAAGTCTATTCAAATGTTTTTTCCTTCATGAGTCAGTTTTGTTAGCTTGTGTCTCTCTAGAAATTATTCCATTTCATCTAAGTTATCTAGTTTCTTGGCACCTAATTTTTTGTAGTATTTCCTTATGGTCCTTTTCCTTTCTGCAATGTTACCAGTAGTGAGGTCTTTGTTTTTATTCCTGATTTTAGAGGTTTGAGACTTCTCTGTTTTTTCTTTCTTGGTCAGTCTAATTAAAGTTTTGTTAATTTTGTTGATCATTAAGGTTGTTGGTTTCATTGATTTTTCTCTAGTTTTCCACTCTCTATTTCATTTATTTCTGCTACAATTATTACTTATGCTTGATTTGAATTTAGTGTGCTCTTTTTTATAGCTTCTTTAGGTGGAAGATTAGTTTGTTTATTTAAGATGTTTTATATTTTAAAATAAAATTTTCCCTAAGCACTGCTTTAGTCATATTATGTAAGTTCTATGTCACATTTCCACGTATTTGTAAATTTCTCAAATTTTCTTCTGTTTTTCATTTCTAATTTCATTTCGTCTGGAGAACATACTTTGTATGATTTCATTCCTTTGAAATTTATTGATGGCTGTTTTATGGCTCAGCATATAGTCTATCCCAGAGAATGTGTTATGTGTGCTTGAGAAGAATGTGCATTCTGCTGTTGTTTGGTGGAGCATTCTATAGATGTCTATTAAGCATACTTAGTTTATAATTCTCTATGCCCTTTGATCACAGGATCATCCTTTAATAATTCTTTTCTGAGATGGAGTTTCGTTCTGTTGCTCAGGCTGGTGTATAGTGGCACAATCACTGTTCATTGCACCCTGGACCTCCAGGACTGAAGCCATTTTCTCACTTCAGCCTCCTGAGTAGCTGGGACTACAGGCATGCAGCACCACGCCTAATAAATATGTATTAGAGACAAAGTCTTACCATGTTGCCCAGGCTGGTCTCAACTCCTGGGCTCAAGCAATCCGCTTGCCTCAGTCTCCCAATGTGTTAGGATTGCAGGCGTGAGCCATTGTGTCCAGCCGAGAATTTTTAAAATTACGTTTTTTTCCCTAGGGCATATAATATGCATCTTTACCTGTCAGAACCAATTTCAGATTTATACTCTCTTAATTCCAGTGAGATATAGGAACTTTACTCCTATATAGCTGTAATGCCTCTCCCACTTTTGTGCTATTGTTGTTATACATATTATGTCTATATGTGTTATAAACACATTATTGTAGTTATTACTTTGTAAGTTTTACATTTTAAAGAAGCTGAGAGAATGAAGGAGAACAAGTATATATTTATGGATTTTGTCATATCAACCTCCTTCATTTCTGGTTCTCGTCATCTCTTCCTGTGGATTTGAGTTACCATCTGGTGTCATTTATGTACTTCAATATAATTTTGTCCCCACTCATGTCCTTTGTACTGTTATTGTCAAAAATACTACATTTCTATATGTGGTAGACCAAATAAAACTATTATGTGCATTTTATTTATACAATTGTATTTATAATCAATGAAGAGAAGAAAGGAAAAGAAATAGGCATTTGAACTGTCTTTTAAAAATTACCTACTTTGTCATCTTTACTGTCACTTTATTTCATGTGGATTCAGATTACTCTCAGGAGTCACTTGTTTTTATTCTAAAGAATTTCCATTAATACTGCTTGTGAGGCGGTATGCTAAGCAATAAATTCTCTGCTTCAGTTTGCCTTCCTTTTGCTTTCACTTTTGAAAGAGACTTTTGCTGGATATAGGATTCTTGGTGCGTAATTTTCCCCCCAGTACTTTGAATATGTTATCACACTGCCTCTTCGCTTTCATTATTTCTGTTGAGGTGTCAGTCATTAATCACATTTGGGTTCCTTTGTATATGATGAGACATTTTTTTTTTCCTTTTGCTAGTTTCAAGATATAGGTTTGCTTGCATCTGTTAACATTTTGACTATGATATGTCTGGGTGTGGAACCCTTTGTGTCTACCCTACTTGGAGTTCACTGAGTTTCTTAAATATGTAAATTAATGTTTTTCATCAACTTTAGGAAGTTTTTAGCCCTTGCTTCTTTGAATATTTTTTCTGCTCCTTTCTCTGTATATTCTTTTTTTTTTTTCTTTGATAGAGTCTTGCTCTGTTGCCCGGGCTGGAGTGTACCGGCTTGATCTTGGCTCACTGCAACGTCCACCTCCCAGGTTCAAGTGATTCTCCTGCTTCAGCTTCCTAAGTAGCTGGGACTACAGGTGCATGCCATCATGCCAAGCTAATTTTTTTTTTGTACTTTTAGTAGAGATGGGATTTCACCATGTTTGCAAGGCTGGTCTCAAACCCCTGAGCTCAAGTGAGCCTTAGCTTCTGAAAGTGCTGGGATTACAGGAGTGAGCCATCACGCCCAGCATCTCTGTATATTCTTTTAATGTTACTCTCTTCACGTATGTATTTATTTGTTTAACAGTGTCCCAGATTTCTCTGAAGCTATTTTTTTCTTCATTTTATTTTCTCTCTTTTCTTCTGATTACATAAGCTGTATCCATATATCTTCAAGTTTACTCATTCTTTTTTCAGCCAACTCAAATCTACTCTTGAACTGCTCTTGTGAATCTTTCTTTTCAGTTATTTTTCTTTTCTGCTTCTAAATTTACATTTGTTTTTTTCTGTTTACTATTTATTGAAATTTGTTGAGACATTGTCATCATATCTTTTTCACTTCTAAGTTTACATTTGTTTTTCTTTATACTTTCAATCTGTTGAAATTTGATGAGACATTGTCATAATACCTTTTTTCATTTTTCAAACAAAGATCCTTTTAGATCTTTGAATGTATTTATAATAGCTTTCTAAGGTATCTTTCCTGAGTCCAACATCTGAGCTCCCTTAAAAGCAATTTCTGTTATCTATGTTTTTGCTTCTATGTTACCTATGTTTTTGCTTCTATGTTTATGCTTCTAAGTCATACCTTCCTGTTTCTTTGAATAGCTCATAATTTTTTGTTAAAAAGTAGACATTACAGATAATATATTTTAGAAACTCTGGATAATACTCTCCCACAGGGCTTTTAGTTATGGTTGTTGGCTTGTTTATTTATTTAGTGACTTGGCTGTACTAGTTCAGTGAAGTCTATCTCCCTCTTCTACAGTCAGTGTGTAGTTTTGGTGTCATTCCTCAGAGGATATAATCTTGGGCATGCACACTATCTTCCTGACTGTCAGAGATGACTGTGGTTTTAGCCAGACAATCTTTTACTGCCTATTTTGTTTGTCTCTTAGTCAAGCTTTGGCTGGTCTGCTTCTACTATCACACTCGCCTCTTAAACTCCACAATTTGCTAGCTGGTTGTCCTGTTCTTTTTGTATTCTGGTTCATGGTCTTACCCAATTGAAGTCGGGCCCTATGGCAGAAGCAGAGAGATACCAGTCTTTGAGGAGGGCCTTCCACATTCACCTGGCACCTGGTTACTCTGTGCTATGGAGCAGGAGATAAGGGTAATATAAAACTTACTCTTCCATGACTACTTTACCCAAATTGTCCTTATCAATCAGGATGTAAGAGTTGGAGGTGGAGATGACCGGAACCATTCTGGCAACCAGCTATTGCCACTACCCTGTATGGATCTTCCACAGTCTGGAGCCTGGGATAATGGGATCTGCTAATACTCATTGCCTGGGAAATCTACCTAAAACAAGTATCCTGCCTTAGGAATCTGGGGAAGATGGAGCCTGCTACTTGACTGCTGAGCTTAGTGGAGCAGTTCTGTCACAACAAGGAGCTGTTCTGGGAAGAAGAACTGCCTCCTTCACCAAGAGTCCCTTTCTGGATCTTCCCTTCATAAGATGATCAAGCACTGTCTGGCTGAGGTTATTCACACAATATAGGCCTTCTCCTGCATGGAGCTGTTAAAAATGGGATTTGCCAATGTTCCAATGACTGTCAAACCACCCAGAATAGCATTTGCACCCCCAGGAAGAGTGAAAGAACTGTTACTTTGTTGTCAAGTCTGCTGAAACCATTATCCCAAAAGGCAAGAGGGATTGTCCCAAGCCCCAGAGCTGTGGTCTTTTAGTGTTCTTACTGAATTTCCATAGATTTTATTCAACAAATGCTTCTCGATTTTTTGCATCCCCTTTGATCAATCTCCAGAGATTTTATTTATATATTTATTTACTTATTTATTTGTTTATTTTTTTGAGAGTCTTGCTCTGTTACTCAGGCTGGAGTGCAGTAGTGTGATCTTGGATCACTGCAACCTCCAGCTCCTGGATTAAAGCGATACTCATGCCTCAGCCCCCCGAATAGCTGGGATTACAGACGTGCGCCACTCCCACACCCAGCTAATTTTGTATTTTTAGTAGAGACAGGGTTTCACCATGTTGGCTAGGCTGGCCTCTAACTCCTGACCTCAGGTTATCTGCCCACCTTGGCCTCCCAATGTGCTGGGATTACAGGCATGAACCACTGCGCCCGGCCAATCTCCAGAAATTTTGAATGATTGTCTTTGCTAATTTTGACCAGCTTAATAGATGTCTCTTTGGGGAAAGCTTTCCCCTATACATTCTGTTAACACTTGACCACTTGTTTTGGAACTTTCTATTTAATTTTAAAGCTTCACTAGACTCTAAATAGTTTGATTGCCTCTAAGCCAGGCATTCTGTTGGCCGTCTCCATGTCCCACAAATACAGCTGATTCATGTCATTTGGATTGTGTCAGTCTCTTTTTTAATTATTGTAATAACTACACTTGTCCTCATATTCAGTTTATACTTTCCAGTATACCCACTGACTGGCTCCCTATGTAAAAGTTCTCATATTATATTTGCATCCTAGTTTGGACTGTTCTAGATAAATTTAACCTTCATACCAAAATGTCACTCTGCAATACTTCCCCCCATATATTAATCAATTTTGCCAAATATTTTATTTCTGAGGTTATTTATACCTTTGTATTCTCTTTAGGAAAAAATTATCTTCTCAATACTACAATGCTAAATATTTTCAAAGTTCTCAGTATTAATTTCTCTGTTACATTTTAATATACTGATTAGTACTTTAGGTTTAAAGTTTTACTAAATCATAAACCTCACAACTATATTATTGTCTTTAAATTGAATAAATTTATAAATATCATACATATTGAAATTTTCTATTACTAAATTAGTCATTCTCATTGTTTCTTTTGTTTATTTCAAAACTTCAAAATCATCAGACGATGACATACAGTGGAAGATTATTATAAGAGCAAAGATTAAGAGTTCACTTACTTGCTTATACAGCCTTCAAACATTCCAGTGTTGATGAAGTGTGGGCACACGATGGTGGTTTTAACTTCAGTTTTCTTTACCATAGTTAATTCCAAAAAGAGAGATTCAGCAAAGCCAAAGGCTGCAAATTTACTTGCAGAATAATCTGAAACAAAGCGAGGAACTATTAGTAATAGAGCTTGACAATTGAAATTATCTTAAAATTTGAATTAACTCTTACATTTAAAAATTGAATCTCCCTGGGCCAGTGGCTCACACCTGTAATCCCAGCACTATGGGAGGCCGAGGCGGGTGGATCGCAAGGTCAGGAGATCGAGACCATCCTGGCTAACACGGTGAAACCCCATCTCTACTAAAAATGCAAAAAATTAGCCGAGCATGGTGGTGGGCGCCTGTAGTCCCAGCTACTCGGGAGGCTGAGGCAGGAGAATGGCATGAACCTGGGAGGTGGAGCTTGCAGTGAGCCGAGATCACGCCTCTGTACTCCAGCCTGGGTGACAGAGCCAAACTCCCTCTCAAAAAAAAAAAAAAAAAAAAAAAAAGGAATCTCCTTCCCCTTTCTCCGGCTTGTCCTTGGGGACAAAGCATTCCTGTCAGAGTCAATTTATGTGGGCAAACACTCCACTCCTACATCTCCACACTCCACTCTTATGTCTCCACATGCTATATCCAACAGAAAATGGAAATCATATCAGTGTTTCCTAACCCAAGAAGACCAAAGCCAATAGGCATATTCTGGTTTTTTTTTTTTTTTTTTTTTTTTTTTTTTTTTTTTAAGAGAATATATCTCCTTCTGGAAATAGAAGAGAATGCTGGTATTATGAATAGAGTCAGCTATTTCAGAGATTTCCCCTTGGTGCAGGAAGAGCTTCTATCTCTCTTGGAAGAGTCCTAATTTCTGAGTTCTGTGACACATGGTGAAACAAAGTACTCACCCGATAGTCCATTAATACCAAATACTCCTGCTATACTTGAAATACAAACCAGGTGACCATGGTTAGCTTTAATCATGGCAGGAAGGAAGGCCTTACAAGTCTGGAAGATATAAATGCATTTTGTTAATATTTCATTCATTACTATATTTGCTTCATAAGTATTTGATGAATTGACTAATTTAACACATATTTATTTAACACCATAATGTGTTAAATTCTGTGGCAGTAGAAAAGTAGGTACCATATAGTCATTGTTTTCAATGAGATTAGAGGCTATTATGTACTAATCTATATTATTTGATTTCTTTTTCTTTTGAGGTAAACTATACTAATTGAATCAAATGAACATTTTATATTTGTGGTTGGCTAAAAGTCTTAAAACCTAGTTTTCTGGTAAGCTGAACTTTTCCATGTAGTTTTTAGCAATTCATATTAAAATTTAATTGCATTTACCTTCCTGGCTTTACCCTAAACAAGATTTGCCCTTGCCCTGATGGTTTGGCAGAATGGGAGGAATTGTTTAAGGAAAGTGAATTTCAGTGCAAGCTAAACACACCCAGGTGAGTAAAGCACTACCACATCTTAGATCTATTCTTATTTCAGCACTCCTTTTCTCATTCACTGTGTAAATCCACGTTTCTAATATCATTATCTCATTGGTTGTGTTATTCTACTGGTTCTCTCATCAGTGATTTCAACCTAACCTTTACAATGCTCATGATCTGTTTCTGTGAGATTGCAATGTTAACATTGTTAGAATTTGGTATTTATAGTTTTGAAGAGTGCCAAGATGTGCTCACCTACAAGGGACCAGTAGAACAGAGAGCAGACACTGGATCAAAGAGTAACACATTTGTTCTTGAGATATTCTTTATCTCAGTAACTTTGTCCTAGAGCTGCTGAACTAATTGACAAGTTTCTGCTTAGATGTGAACAATTGGCCTCTTATGACATTTCCTATCCAAGTGAGGTGACAATTTATACATCCGTGTCTTATAGTTGTAACATTTTTGTCTTTCAAAAATTAAATTCTTGTCGCATCAGTCATGACTGAAGACTAGTTAGAAATGACAAGAGCTGGTTATTGTCTTTCAACACAAAGGTGTGAAAGATCTGGCCAGAGGCCCAGACAACATCTCAGTGACTGTCTGGTAGACCCAGTTAGGTTTAAGGACAGGAAGCCTAGGTATAGAGGCCCAGCAGTGGCAGCACTATTGATATCTAAAAGTTTATGAAACTTTCAAGAAAATGAAACTGAGAAATGGAGTTGAAGGTGAGTGTCAGTGCTACCTTTATAAGAAATCCCATGGCTGGGGACAGTGAAACTCCCCAGAGTAAGGGAGAGAAAGCAGTGGCCTACAATAGTTTGTGATACAACTGAACACTGGTGAAATTAAAAAAAAAAAATGATGAGGGTGGGAAGTCACCTGTTCACAGGGATGTAGCCACTTTTAGGAGTTTTGGTTTTTGAGATAGAGTCTCTCTCTGTCACCCAGGCTGAAGTGCAGTGGTGTGATCTCAGCTCACTGCAACCTCTGCCTCCCAGGTTCAAACCATTCTCATGACCCAGCCTTCCCAGTAGCTGGGATTACAGGCACGCACCACCATGCCTGGCTTGTTTTTGTATTTTTTGCAGAAATGGGGTTTCGCCATGTTGGTCAGGCTGGTCTTGAACTCTTGGGCTCAAGTGATCCACTCGCCTCAGCATCCCAAAGTGCGGGGATTACAGGCATGAGCCACGGTACCTGGCCTAGGAATTCAGTTTTGTTTGCGTTTCTCTATCAACTTTTTTTTTTTTGCAAATGTTTCTGTATGTGTATTTACTTTTGGCTGTGGCTGAATTTGCGGCTAGCTTCTTGTGTGTTCAGTTGAGAAAAGTTCTCCCTCCTAGAGGGGAAAGTAGTAGGTAATGACAAAGGTCTGTTTGAATTTGCAGCCCTATCTACCAGTGGGGCACTTTTTTAGAACATTCTAGAAGATGAATTGCTCATAGGGACCCATAACTAGTGCTCACTAGATGTATATCTATTATTAAAGGAAAGAAAAAGGAGTAAAGTAAGTGTTGAGTCAGCAATTAGTTGCCAAAAATGTATTTTACCTTTTGTAAAATGTTTTTAGTGCCTGAGAGATTAGTAGAAAATTACATATGGATCTAGATTTGTACATTACTCCTAATCAAAGTAAATCTGTGAACAAATCAGATTTGTTTGACAAACAGCTATATGCTGTTTATCAGGATTTTGTTTGATAAACAGCTATATCCTGTTAATTAGAATTTTCTGATTTTATCACATGTGGGATGTAATGAAAACAAACATCAGATTTGCTGGATTTCATTTTAATGCATTTATGTAAGACTTTTTTTTTTTTTTTTTTTCATGGAAAAGCCAAATTAATACCCTTTCTAAATTTTTCAACGCTGGTTTATGGGTCAGACAGATTATCTTTGTTTCCACAAAACATTTCTGGTTATAAAGAATACAGATATGCATACAGTTAAATTGAGCTACAATGAATGATGACTTTACTGTCAAATAAAGATTGATGTTTTTGAACTTTAGTGTTGCAAGTTGCTTTTTCTTAGTTACTGCACTTGCATTGCCTTTTATAAGTTTTCAATGTTGTCCCTTTGACAAGCTTTTAATATCAACAGTGATTGTATTGCTCTGTAGTGTAACTTAAATGGCTTGAATATTTTAGGATAATATTAAGTTGTGTAAATTTATGAGAAATTTTTGGTTACCAATGCAATTAAAAAATTAAAATTCACAGAGAAAGGGTATTGAGTCACTCAGCACCACTTTGACTTGTTTTTTTGTAAAGTTTCAATTGAGATAGTAAATTCAATGTAATATACAACTTAACTTTTAATATGATAAAGTTGTTTATGTTTTAAAGTGATCATTGAAAGCTAAAAATGATATAGGTACATAGTGATACAGTTTTTGTGTGTGTTTAAGCTCATACACACATATAAGAGCATATTAAAGTTAATGAACAAAAGAAACAAATATGATAAAGATGATGGACCTGGTAGCTTAAAATCTCTTGGAATATTCCAGTCTGTTATAAACAAGAGGTATTGGAAGCTTATTTTTGACCTTTGTGTAGTCTGCCCAGAGAGCACGGATTCTTATCTTGTCAAAATATTCTTACTCTGAGCACTTAAGCCCTAATTAACTTTTTGTTAAATCAAATAGCCAAAAATTTGCCGCATCTGAAAGATCTAAAATCCCTTAATAATTGTACTGTGATGTGCTATTAGGTATATTTAAAAATCAAAACAAAACTATTGTCACTCTGGTTCTTAAGGCAGCCAATTATAGCTATTCCATAGTTTTTGTTTAGAAAAATAAATCTATAGAGGTGTTTTTGCATTCAGAGTCATCTTTGGTACTTCTTAGGTGACCAAATCACCCATTGTCTGTTCCCTTGGCCTGATTTCATAACACAGCAATTAACAGCAGGGTCGCTAGAGAAAATGAGGTATATTGGGTATGCTCCACATTTCCTAATTAGCTGAACCCTATTTAGGACCTGCCCTGAGAAAATGTGGGGAAAAATTGTCAACTCCAAAAGGAAACTCAACCTTTTCTTGGATGAATTTATTAATACAAATATATTTACCCAGAGACTGCACACTTGCCAGGACAGTCAGAAAGACCCTGAGGATTTGTCAGTGCTCTTGCTATAATAAGTAACCAAATTCTTATAAAATAATTATGTCTTACATCCCAATAGCAGATTCTATTTTCTTAATTTGGTATTTTTGGTTATTGAAATGAATTAACTAGAGCCATTCAGTTTTGTCATCAGTAGGTAATTTCTAGTCTTCCTCTTCTTTCCTGGAGGCTTCTAGTACTATAAACTGGAAACTGTGCCTGTTAAGACAGCCCAGAAGGACACACTCAGAGTTGCAGTGTGGCCTGGACCGTGCCAAGGATTGACTCATTGGAATGGGCTTCCCAGTGTAGGCTGACATTGCCACAGTGAGGAGGCCCCTGCAAGGTCACGTCTGGGGCTGAGCCAGGTCCACAGAACCTGTTTAGTCCAGGAGCAGATGACTATGTGAAAGCAGGCCCTGACCAGCATCAGGCAGAACAGAATTAATAGTATAAGTCTGGGTCACAGCATCAGTGAGGGAAATTTCATGTGGTCAAAGTTCTATTTTCTGATGGGCATGTGAGCAAGCCCCTTTTCTTTCTTGATGTGTTTCCAGTTCTCTCTTCAGGAAGCTAATGGAAAGCGGAACTCAACTTTTTGAATGCTATTTTAATTCAGGGAAAAATATCTTATGGGGATCTTGGTTTAGATTATAAACTAAGTGAAGATTCAAAGGAATGTAAGGATGATAATAATTTTAGTACTTGAAATTCAGACAAATGTTTTCACAATAGGTTAAGCTTAGAAAAATGTGTGGAATGAAATTTAACTTATTCTAATCATTGTACATTCATATGCAATCAAGCTAATTTTACAGATAATATGAAAGCTATTAATTGCCCTTTTGCACAAACCTACTGAAGGCAGTTGGGTAGATTCTATTGCAATGACTTACTGAGATCCTTCATCTTTCATGGTGATGTGCCTATTTGTACCTGTTCAGTAAGAGCCAGGCCTTCTTTTTCCAGGATATAATGAATAGCTTGATAATGCAACCAGAGCACAGGTGTACCCCATTTAAGAATAAGTTTAATTTAATCATGTATGACAAGCCTATTCTTCAGGGATGATGGTTGCTGTTCATATATTGAACCAGCTGTCTCCTCAGGAAATTGAACTGATACCTGCTTTATGGGTCATAGGTCCCCTGCCAGCCTTACAGGTAGTAAGGGAGGTCACTTCCTGGCAAACCAGTAGCCTTGGCAGGTTTGAGAGACCTCAAGATAAAAAAGCAAATCTCTTACTAGAAGAACTGCAGTACAATCTCTCCCCAGAAGTACTGCAGGCAGCACCCGGTGGAGACGTATTTCTTGGGTTTGGTTTCACAGCCTTGAAATAGATAAGCTAGTAAGAGCCGTAGAACAAAATTTTAAAAAGTTCTCTAATTCTTGAGATGAATCAAGAGTCTTTCCATCATCTTCAGATGGAAGTTGACTTCCTGGTTTCAGTGGTTGCTCAGTATCATCTGTCTCTAGGCTTGCTGACACACAACCGGAAGGCTTATGTGTGTTTATGAATAGCTCTGAGCACCTGTAGAGCTGATTCAAGGCAAACAACAGAGCACACACACAACATAAAGATACAAGTTCAGAGGCTACATGAAGCCTGAAGAATGAGAAAGGGCTACTACGTGAGTCAGGAGAAAGAATATTCCTGCTGGAGAGAGAACAGCTTGTACAAAAACCCTCAGATGAGAAAGAGCTTGATGTTCTCTGGAGTTTAATCAGGAAACTTGGCATGTAGAAAGTTAGCAGAAAGTAGAGAGAATGAGAGGTGAAGGACAGATAAGGGAGGCCATGACAGGCAACTGTATGTTATTCTAAGTGCATTTGGAAGTCTCAATATTTTTCAGCTGTGGAGTGAGATGATTATTTGATTAACCTGTTGAAAAGATCACCTTGCTCCCAGATAAAAATGGGTTAGAAGGCAAAAGTGTTGAGGGTGGAAGGCCCTGAGGAGAGCTGTTGGTGAGAGATGAGGATGGTTTGATCTAGGGGCTGGCGGCAGAAGGGAGAGACATGCACTTGGGCATGTCGTGCAGGGACAACCAAGGATGTGGGGTGAGGGAAGGGGAGGAATCAGGATGATTTCTAGATTTGTGATGTGATTGGAATGAATGCACCCTAGCTCCATTTAGTAAGATGACATTTCCCCTTTCTGAAGGAAATGTTTGGGGTAGGGTAGTACAGGGAAGGAAATCAATGGTTTTCACAAATGTTTCTGGGAAGTATATTATATGGCAAGCACTGTGGTAAGTGCTCAAGGAATATTGGTTAAAATAGGTTAGTGGGGGTTCCCATTAGCTTTTCGGTGACCAAGGAAGAAGACCAAGGATATAGTTCTGAGTTCCATGGAGAGTGGTATAAAAGAGTAGCATGGAAAGAGGGAGGAATCAGGTGACACGTAAAGGAAGCCCATTCCAAGGTCCTATTTTCAGAGACACAGAGGACTGGGGCCATACCTGTCCCCACTTCCCCATGTCTCCCAAGACCCTGGTTTCAGCACCTTTTCCTCCCACAGGCCCCATTTGCCACTGATCCCTGTTCATCCCCTGGCAGCATCAAGTATGAACCCTCTTAGTGGAAACATCTCTGGTAACTCCTCTCTCCTTTAGCCTCTACCCACTTTCTAGAGTTGCACTGACCAAGGAAGTAGCCTCTAAGCATGTGTGGCTATTTAAATATGCATTTAAGGCTGGGTGTGGTGGCTCACAGCTGTAATCCCAGCACTTAGGGAGGCCAAGGCAGGCGGATCACCTGAGGTCAGGAGTTCGAGACCAGCCTGGTCAACATGGTGAAACCCCATCTCTTCTAAAAATACAAAAATTAGCTGGACGATGGTGGGCACCTGTAGTCCTAGCTACTCAGGAGGCTGAGGCAGGAGAATCACTTGAACCCAGGAGATAGAAGTTGCAGTGAGCTGAGATTGTGCCACTGCACTCCAGCCTGGGCAAAAGAGCGAGACTCTGTCTCAATAAATAAATAAACATGTATTTAAATAGATTATATGATACAAAGTTAAAAGTTTAGTGCCTCAATCCCATTAACCACATTTCCAGTGCTCAGTAGCCACAGATGACTAGAGGCTGTCATAGTAGGAAGCACAGATGAAGGGCATTTCCCCCATCAAAGACAGCCCTACTGGGCAACATTGTGTAAACCACTCCAGGCCTCAGGAAAGACACTCATGAATGAGTCATGAATTCACTCATTCTCTTTCTGTAATTTTTCCCTCCTCCACACTTCTTCCTTCTGTAAGCATGGGCCACCATTTACCGGTTGGGGAATTCATTTAAATACTTTGGGCCTCAGTTTCCATATTTGTAAAATGAGAATGAAAAAGGCATCATGGCTGCAAGTACTCAATAAATGGTGGTGATTGTGATCCATCCCAATCTTAATTCCTGTATTAGAATGCCCAGTCCTGCATGCCCATAAACCACCACACTAAAAATAGCCCCTGTCTCTGCACAAGCTCCTTTTGCACTCATGGCCAAATTAAATCTCTCTTGTATAATTGCTGTCACTCTTAGTTTGTATTTGGGTGGGAAGATTTCTGAACAGCCTAATAAGTCTTGAGAACGAACTGCAGAGGGTAGAGGGAAGGAAATTACTCTGATAATTTGGAATAAAACAAGATCAGGAAAAGCACAGCAGATAAACCCTGCAAGGATTGAGACCCCACATCTTTCAATGGAAAATCCCCAAATGGTATGTTTATAGAGAAATGCACGAACAAGTGTTTATAGGACTGCATGGAATTTTCGTACTCACCAACGAAAGAAAATGGTAAAGAAAGAGATTTACCCAGAAATGAGAGATGGCGTTTACAAGAAAGGATTTTTCCACCATGTGATCTGGAGTATCGAGTAAGAACTTTCCTGTGACTATACCAGCATTGTTAATGAGGATGGTCACGTCACCAACTTCTTTCCTGACCTGGCCAGAGGGAGGCAAGCATTAGTTCAACTGAGGCGTTGCATTTTCACATTTATTTTCCCAAGTTGCAATTTTTTTTTCTCATTTTTTTCATATAGTTCCTCTGAAGCTAGATATTTTTATCTTGCATGTAGAAATTCCTCAGCTTTAAAGTAACTTTATGACAAATTATCTTAAAAAAAAAAACCAGATTTAGCCAGATTCTGGATTTTTTTTGTGTGAAGACGGCCTGCAGCATATTTTCCTCACCTCCCATTTCTGTTACACGACTGCCCGTTCCTGGGTCACTAATGGCAGTGGAGTCTGAGTGACACTGCCTCCCTGCATGTCTCAGGACGGTTCCCTTCAGATGGCCTACAGGTTTTTCCGTAGTACGTCAGCGGGTGTCTGATGCCTGCTTCTGTGGGCATCATCTCCCCTACTCCTCTCTGAGGAGGAAGGCAAGACATATCTCATTCCCTCAAGCCAGATCAGTTTTCGGCATGAACACATCCTAAACATGGATGCCTTTCATCGGCTGCGGATGGACTTCCATGTTTCTGTGCTCTTCTATCCAACAGACCCTGTCGAATCGAATTACTCTCTGTGACTGATGTTGCCTTGAGTCCCTCAGCTGTGCCGCTCTTACGTCTCTTAAGTCCTCATTCATTTTCCTTCACTCTTCCCTCCTAAGTTGCCCACCTCATCTGCCTGCATAAACCCCAGTATACCACAAGCGCTGCTCAGAGAAGAGTATGCTTCAGGAAACACCTGAGAGACTGGTTTCCTCTCTTCACCTTTTTGACTCACATTATTATGACTTTGTAGGTGACATTGAGAAAGCTGACCCAATGGCAAACCATGAAGTATGTTTAAACAGCAATTAAGACTTTCCTCCCCTGAACTGGATCTCTCAGCTTATACAACCATCTGTTTCTTTGTTTCTAAACAAGGAGCACCGCCTGCCCTGACTTTGTTTTCTAATTCCTGGTTCATGCACTGCTAGCTGAGCCTGCCAGATAACACGATTTGGAGAATAAGGTAAATATTGCTGCTGATGTAGTAGATTGGAATGAGCTAGGAAAGGAATAGTTAATACTGCTGAGCTGATGCTGGGCTGAGGAATTAGATTCCTCTGTTAGGGAGAGAGGCAGGGCAGAGGCAAACATCCACAGGAGACTAACTTTTAAAGAAAGGCATCCCATTGGTTTGGTGAAGCAATCAGTGTGAGCAAGTGCTCATCAAGACCAATGAGGTGGAAACAGAGACCCAAGAAAGAGGTGGAATCTTCAGCTTAATATGTTCCTGAACACTTAAGAAAAGCCCAGTGGCTTCTGTCTGCAGTTTAAGAAGCCCTGAGCCTTAGGGACAACAGGGCCAAGATAAATTTTATCTAGATCATGGGATTTAATTTTCACTGTAACTCCAAGAGGCAGTCTAGGGAGCCATCATTATCCTAGTATACAGATGGGGAAACAGGCTCTGAGAAATTAAGATCTTGCCAAAAGACCCATAGCTTTTGAGAAGAGCAACAGTGATTCATACCCAATTTAAATTCACACAAAAAGCTGTTTTCCCCCAAATTTACTGCTCTTTCTAGTCAAAATGATTATTGCTGTAACAGGCAAGTTTCATGTGTGTGCACATGCACACATATGCACACGTACAAATAAATATTAATGATTGATTGGATCTGGACATTTGAAAATAAATTGTGAACCTGCTTATTTTAACAAAAGCAATTTATTAATATATTGGTGTTCTATGTTGGAGATGAGAATGTTACCTCAATCTAATTTTGGGAAGTTAATGACTATGCACTTTCAGAATGCTGTTATTGCTATTCACCTTTCCACAAATTTCAAGGAATCCGGTAAAGCCTGTGGTTTGTTGAAAGTCTTGAAGTACAACCCTAGTATTTAGGTTTCTTGGAAGTTGCTACATAATTGAAATTATACAGAAAAAGCATATAAAGTAGTTGGCTGAGAAAAATTCTATTTATAGGAGTGCAGAAAAGAACATTTTAATGTGAAAAGATAATTTTAGGTTAAAGTTTTTAGTCTGGTTTCTACTAAGTAGCAAGAAAATGTTGACCAAGAAGGAAAGATTTGTTAGGGGTTGGCAATGGGGCAAAAGGGCAGGAGATTACAATACTTTTGATCAAAGAAAGAGGATTATGAGGGGGTCTTTCCATTATGCACATATTGTTGATGTCCCTTTGGGGATGCAGCATGGGGTCTGTCCTAGGTGATGGGGTCCCTCACTTGTCTGCTCTAAGGCCTGGGTAAGTTCCTTAAGCTCTCTCTGCCTCTGCTCCATCACTAGTAAAATGGAGAAAATGATTCCTTAAGCTCTCTCTGCCTCTGCTCCATCACTAGTAAAATGGAGAAAATGATAGTACCTGCTTCCTTGTGAAGATTATATGGGATGATACTTTGGAAGAAAAAACTTTCTCCAGGGTCCTGATCTGGCTAGTTAGTGGTACTGGGACTGGAGCTCTGTTAGACTGCTTCCCAAGCTCATCCCGGATATATTCGTCTACGAACTTTTCCAGCCACGTGTCTTTCCCTTTACAAATGAGGACTAACTTTGATTCCACTTGCTTTGTACTAAAATATGCCTAAGGATCTACAATACAATACTTGCATTAGCTCATGATGAATTATAAAGAAAAAATCCTGTGGGACCACCAAATAAAGAAGAAGGCAATAGAAAATGATGGATAAGGGTGAAGAGGGTGCTTCAGAAGGTTAAGTGTCACAGAGTAGGATTCAATCAATGTTTTTTGAATGGATCAATAAGTGAATTTCATATGTAGAGCTTAGATTGATTGCCGAAGGGATGGAAAATCCCTTGGATATTCTGTTATCAAAGTGTTTGCACCGCTTTGGGCCATAGCATAGTGGATAAGAGAACACACTTTGGCTTCAACCTGACTGGGTTTTGGCTAATCATTCGTTTTATGATCTTGGGCAAATTACATATTCATTTTGTTCCTCAGTTTTCTCATTTGTTAGTGGGGATGACGATAATGATGTATACCTAAGAAGGTGGTATTGTGTTGATTAAATGAGTGGTGATGTGTGTAATGTGCTTAGAATAGTAACTATTTGTGATATAGTGGGCTTTTGTTTTTTTTCTAGTGTGTCTTGACCAATTTGAGGCAATGGCTAGAGGCTGATCAGTTCCCCTTCCTGAGCAACCAGTTAAGTCCACATATCCAAACACTTCCCTTATTGAGTCCTCACACTCTGGGCTGCTCTATGCCCACCCCAGTCACACCAGGGCCAGGTACCAGACAACCAGGGGCAGCCTCTATGCCCTAGAGCCCCCTGAAGTTATTACAATTAACCAGGGCTGAACATGCTTACCCTGCCTTGCCCATTCCTTTCTGAGGAAAACACATAAAGGCCCCCACCACTGGCCCAAACTCCCTGCTTCATGAGTGACCCCAGTGCTCCCCTTCATGGTCCTGCAGGCTGTGCTGTGTTCGCCCCCAGGCATAGTGAGCAAAACAAAATGGAAATGCTCGATTCTGTTTCTTTCTTTCCATCTGCATCTGGCCTCACCACACCGTACTTGAGGTAACATGGCCGAAATGCTACTCAAAAGCTGACCCATTGTTGTTAGGGTACCTGCTAGCTACATAGCAGATGGTAGCTGCAATTTAGAGTATTTGTCAATATTTAATGTGGAGTTAGAACAAATATCAACAGGCTAAGTCTAAGAGGAAATTTGGTCTAAAATATGCTAAATGCATATTTATATTTTTTTGTTTTGTTTTTACTGTATACTTCATATATAGCCTCAGTACATGATGATAATGGATATGATGCATTAGAATCACAAACCATCGGCCTGGTGTGCTGGTGCACGCCTGTAATCCCAGCACTTTGGGAAGTCAAGGTGGGCGGATCACTTGAGCTCAGGAGTTCAAGACCAGCCTGGCCAACATGGTGAAAACCAGTCTCTACTAAAAACAGTATATAAAAATTAGCTGGGCATGGTGGTGTGGGCCTGTAATCCCAGCTACTGAGGCAGGAGAATTGTGTGAACTGGGGAGATGGAGGCTTCAGCGAGCTGAGATGGGCACCACTGCACTCCAACCTGGGCAACAGAGCAAGACTATGTCTCAAAAACAAACAACAAAAAAAGAGGAATCACAAATCACAAAACATAGAAAGTTAAGTTAAAGCTGGATATCATCTTAAAGATCATTTGGTTCAATCCTTTCGTTTTACAGTTGAAGAAACAGGGACCTAGAAAGGGCCAGTAACTTGTTAAACATTGTACAACCAATGAGCTGCAAAGCCAGGAGGAGGTCTCTTTTCCACCACCTCCGGCGGGTGAATGAGACCCCCGAAAACGCAGCTGGGCAGCTCTGGGCTCAGTCTTCTCAGTTTCCCACTTGCCTTGTTTACACTGTTCTCCCTTTTGGAGGTTACACAGTCTGATTTCTGACATGCAGAGTCAAGCAGGAAACACACAGAGAGCTCGAGGGAAATTTATGGCAAACTTCTATCTGTAAAAGTGCATATGAGATGCAGTATTTTCCTTGGGAATAGAAGCAGAGAACACCAGTCAGCTTACCTGATCAGCAACTCTGTAGACCTCTTGTCTGTTGCTACAGTCACACGTATAGGGAAACACTTTCTCACCACCGTTTTCTTTGGCCAGTCTACACGTTTCCGTATTGCCTTCTTGATTAATGTCCCATAGAACTAAAATGGCTCCAAGTCTGGCAAAACGTATGGCCAATTGCCTCCCAAGTCCACTTCCAGCTCCCGTTATAAGTACAATCTCTCCAGCAACATTCTTTTTCGTCTTGGGAATTATCTTGTAAACCAAAGATTCCAAAAAGTAATATAGAAATTTTCCCAAAACTGCGGAGGTATCTACAATCACATCCATGTTGATTGACTGCAGAAAGGAATGTCCGAATAAGGAAAAAGGCAACTGATAAATCCATGATACTCCGGCAACAATTACAGTACACAGAGAGCATTTTGCACAAGGAAATTTACCTTTGAGATTTACCTTTCATTCTTCAAAACATACAAATTAACAACAATTGACACAATTGTCAAATTTAAAATTTATATAAATAATGATTATGGAAATATTTTTTTGTTAACAAGTACCTTTCCCTACAGGGCACTTTCTTACACTAATCTCATTTAACCCATAGGTAGTTCGGTAGGTCACAGATTACTAGGGCAGTTTTACAGCTAAAGACATAAAATCTTTGAGCCTTGCCTTGCCCGGTATTATTTGACTAGTAAACTAAGATGTTGGAAGTACATTAAGTGCTCTCAGGGTTGCAGAACAGTTAAGTGGTGCCACTACAATCCCACAAAGGACTTGGACCCAGGGTTGTGTGACAGGGAGTCTGATTTTCAGTGGGATAGTGAAGACATTGCGAAAAATGGGCAGGGAGGATTGCATTTGAGTTTTAGCTAGAAGGCTGCCTCCAAGACAGAACAAGGAGAAAGGGTATTACAGTTGCCCCTTGTTAACTTATTGAGAATATTAACTATATTCTGAAAGGTATTATCCTTGAAAAATTTGGGGGACTTAAAGTGTTCATTCAGAGATTTCCAGCTTGCAGTCATCAAAAAGATTAAGCTATGAAAAATTCACTGTCTTCTCTAAGCTTATATAGACTTTTCTATTTCAAGCACAACCCTAGAAACATATAGTATATTACAATGATGAAACGAAGCTGTGTTTTATCACCTATTAAAAAACACAGGTATTATGGAGAAGGCACTCTGGGCCACAGGATTTTTGAGTGGAGAAGAAGAGAGAATTGAGACTTCCCTCGTAACTTTTCTGTACGAGAAAGTTTGTTATCCAGGTAGGTGATTTATCTTGAAAGAAATTCAAGTAGCTTGCTATGAAAATCACTAAATTTCAGCAACATATTGTTATGCTTTGGGACCACTTTGAGGACAAGAGTTTTGACATTGTTTTCAATCCTGAACTAATAGACCACACCCTTAGACCACTGAAAGCTTTCAATTTTGGAATAAAAGAAAAAAGTACAAATGAGCCTTGATAGAGAGAGTGCCAACCAGAAAAGACAATTGTTCCTATGTAGGTCCTGGGGCAGTTGTGGCAACCAGGCAGTTAGAAAAAAAAATTTGTGAAGCGTTCCCATTAGCAAACACTTAAGTGCTAAAATGGAACCATGTGCTTATTTCATTCTCAGAATAGCCTTGTGGGGTAAATGTGAGGCTTAGATGGTGACATAACTCGCTGAGGGTTGCACCATTTGTAGGTAGCAGTGGGATTTGAGCCCAGATTCTATGATTCCAGAACTCTTATTCTTTTGACTACTACACATGTAACTCCCCAAATGACTTCAGTTAACTGGATCTTGAACCACAAGGATCTTCTTTCATTTTTCAGGCATGTACTGAGTGCTTCAGGTTGAAGAATAGGCCATGAGAATGGAGGAAGTATTAGTACCATGTTCACCCACATTGTGCAGGGTGGAATGAGTAGGATTCACTCTGGAGACGTGGATTCAACTGCTGGCCCTGCCATCGACTAGTTGAGGGCTTTGGGCAAGGTTTGCCTTTGTGAGCCTCTGTGTATTTGTCTGTGAAGTGGGCATGATATTTAACTCCCAGAAATGCTATACATTTTCAAATATCAAATGTAACAAAGCATTTTATAAATTGTAAAATGCCATGCAAATATTAGCTTCTGTCACTTGCACAGGAGCCTCTTTGAGTATGGCACTGAGTTTGCAGCCAGCTGGCCATAAAGATGCCAAACATGCAGGCATGGGAAGCTTTTCTCTACTGTTTAGCGTTGTGCCTCAACTATGAAATTGCTGAGGAGGGCATGGGAGACAAGTTTGTTGATAGGTGTAGGACCCCAGTGAGGGGCCAGGACAGGAATTCAGGCACATCTGTGTGGCACACACAAGCACGTTCCCTCCACTCTCTCTTGGCTTTCTCTCGTGTCCTTAACCACCTCTTCTCCTCAATTTGCCAAAAGCCATGCAAGCAAACAACAATTAGCAAAGAGGAATAAAGAGACATTGGAGCTGATCACAGAATGACTTCATACCCCTATTTAGAAATTGCACTAAATCATGCTCAGAGAAACTCATTCTCAGCTGTAGACACTTAGAATGGTCTCCCGAGTGGCTAAATAAACTAATCTTACCTGCAGAAATACTGCACTCGGGTAGCACGGGCGTCCTCACAGGGGCTGAAGCAAACAGCACTCGTGTCAGTAGCTAGAAGCTCGCTCTTAAATAACTTTGGGTTTACTATTTTTCAACTGAAATTACTATTTCACAACTTCTGAGATCTCTCTATGTGCAAGATAAAGGCGTGTCAACCATGAGAATTTCCCTGGGCTTCACCTGTGTTTTTATTAGTGCAATATATGGTATATGGCCTGCACTTTCAACTGCCACAGTGGCCTGTAGTAGAGGTATGTCCTGTGACATAATTTATAGGCATAACACTGCCATTATGTCAGGCTTCCCGTGGGTATCCTGAAATCTTTATTTCTACATTGAGGACATAAACACTTCCTTAGTTCTGTTAGGAAAATGTGAAACACAGTTGCAGTGTCATCTAAACAATTTGATTGTCAGGATACATATTTTCTCCCAATTTGTATTATGAAAACTTACCAATACAGAAAACTTTGGGAAATGGCACATAAATGTTCTAAGAACCCAGACTGGAACCAAGCAGTCAAGCCAAACATTTTACCTTCTTTTTTTTTTGAGATGGAGTCTCGCTCTGTCACCAGGCTGGAGTGCAGTGGCATGATCTTGGCTCACTGCAACCTCCACCACCCGGGTTCAAGCGATTCTCCTGCCTCAGCCTCCTGAGTAGTTGGGACTGTAGGCACACGCCACCACACCCAGCTAATTTTTTGTATTTTTAGTAGAGACAGAGTTTTACCATGTTGGCCAGGATGGTCTCAATCTCCTGACTTCATGATCTGTCCACCTTGGCCTCCCAGAGTGCTGGGATTACAGGTGTTAGCCACTGTGCCTGACTGCTTTCTTGTTTTTTTTTTTGTTTGTTTGTTTGTTTGTTTTTTTCAGACAGAGCTTCACTCTGTCACCAAGGCTGGAGTGCAGGGGTCCAATCTCTGCTCACTGCAACCTCCACCTCCTGGGTTCAAGTGATTCTCCTGCCTCAGCTTCCCAAGTAGCTGGGACTACAGGTGCATACCACCACACCTAGCTAATTTTTGCATTTTTAGTAGAGATGAGGTTTCACCATGTTGGTCAGGCTGGTCTTGAACTCCTGACCTCAGGAGATCTGCCTGCCTCGGCCTCCCAAAGTTCTGGGATTACAGGCATGAGCCACCATGCCCGGACACCATATTTGCTTTCTATCTCCTCCTCTCTATCTCTGGCAACTTATTGAAAATAAGTTGCAGCTATCATATTATACTGCAAATACTCAGCCCTCATCTCCTAAGAAGGACTTATTCTATATAACTCCAATAAAATGATGAGCCCTGATATAATTAACAATAATTTCATACTATCATCTAATCCATATTCAAATTTCCCCATTTGTCTCAAAGATCCAATTAAGAGTCATGCATTGCATTTGGTTGTGATATCTTTTGTCTGGAACAGCTCTGCTTCATCTTTCTAAAAAATTTATTGATTTATCTATTCACTGACTTTTTGAGGAGTCCAAGCCAAATGTCATGTAGAGTGCCCCATATTCTCTGTTTGTCTTCCTTTTCTCATGGTGTCATTTAACTGGACTTCTGTTCCCTATATCTTCTTCAAACTTTAAGTTAGAATTGGAGAGTTGATTATACTCAGATTAAATATTTTTATCAAGAAAATGTCATCCATGATGTGGAACACTTTATTGCAACACATGACAATGTACTGTCAGGCTGTTCTGTTATTATGATGGTAAATTCAGTCACTAGGGGAAGGCAGCAACCACAAGCTTTATCCATTGTTCGGGCATGTTTCCCACTTTATAATTGCTAGAAGTCTGCGGAATGGTACTTGGTCACCATGTTGACTCTTGCTCCCCATAATCTTTCGCCTAATGGTTCTTTAAACTATAGTCTTTATTTTTCAGAGCAGTTTTAGGTTCACAGGAAATTGAAAGCACAGAGTTCCCATATAATCCCCACCTGCCCCAGTCCTCCCAACATCAACATCCCCCACCAGAGTGGTCCATTTGTTACAACTGATGAACCTACATTGACACATTATTATCACTCAAAGTCCATAGTTTACATTAGGGCTCACTCTTGGTGTTTTATGTTCTATGGATTTTGGGATTTTGACAAGCATGTAATGACAAATATCCATGATTACAGTATCATATAGAGTAGTTTTATTGCCCTAAAAATACTCTGTGCTCTGCCTGTTTATCCCCTTCCTCCTAACCCTGGGGAACCACAGACCTTTTTACTGTCTCCATAGTTTTGCATTTCCTAGAATGTCATATAGTTAGAATCACGTAGTACATAGCCTTTTCAGATTAGTTTCTTTCACTTAGTAATATGCATTTAAGATTCCTCTGTGTCTTTTCATGGCTTGATAGCTTATTTCTTTATAGCACAAAATAATATTACATGATCTGGATGTACCACCGTTTATTTATCCATTCACCTACTTAAAGACATCTTTGTTGCTTCTGAATATTAACAATTACAAATAAAGCTTCTATAAACATCTATGTGCAGGTTTTTGTGTCAGCATAACTTTTCATTTCCTTTGGATAAATACCAAGGAGCACAACTACTGGATCATGTGGTAAGAGTATGTTTAGTTTAGTAAGAAGCTTCCAAACTGTCTTCCAAAGTGGCTATAACCATTTTGCTTTCCTCCAGCGATGAATAGGAGTTCCTGTTGCTCTGCATCTCCATCAGCATTTGGTATTGTCAGTGCTTTGAATTTTAGCCATTCTAATAAATGTGCAATGCACCTCAAGATTTTAACATCTGTTAATGACCCTTGCCTAAATCAGTGATTACACTTGGGCATGAAAATGCTGATTTTCTGGTTTAGCATTCTTTCTACATTTACTAACTGGCCTTTCTCTAAAACAGGTATCATTTTGCTGTATTTTTTTAAAAATTCTTTCTTGCAATGGAGGATTCTAAAGAAAAGAATGACTCTCACCATGTGGATTTGTCATGCTTTGTGACTCTCAGGGACTCACAGAAAGCTACATGTAGCTGACTGTTACTCCATCATTTTGTATGCCTCATAAAACCTAGCCAATGTCTTGCATATGACAAGCACTCAGTAATTATTTGTTGAATTTAATTTAATTTAATTTAAGAATGAGTCTCAAATGCTATTATGGATGTGGTCAATGAACTCTCAGTGTACTTACAAGTTCCTGGAAAACAAAAATGATATGAATCAAATATATTATGGCAGAAGAGAAGTGTTTTGAAATACTTTTAAGATTAACATCCCATAATTACTGCTTTCCATGTCGCTCTCTTCCACTAGACAATGAATTTCTCAAGGGGAAGGACTGGACAAATTAACTTTGTATTCCTAGTACCCAGTGAGGGGCATAACTCACAATCGGTTCGTCATAAATATTTGCTGAATCCATGAAATAAAGTTGTAAGATTGGTTCATTGTTGGACTATTTTTTTCTTCTGTCATTCTAGCATGTCTTTTTAAGCCTGTGGCTTTCTTTCTCAGGTTCACCATGTGGCTGCTAGTGTTCAACAATCACATTTAAGTTCCAACCAGGAAGAAGGGGAAGGCAAAAAGCAAAAAGATCATTTTCTCCAAAGCCTGCTTCTGCTACTTCTGCTTTTAGCTTCAAGACCACTGCCATCTTCAGAGGAAATTGAGAAATGTCATCTCTTAGCTGGGCTATTGCTCCTCCAATAACATTAGCATTCTGTTACTAGGTAAGCAGGGGTAGTATTCTGGCACAATCAGTTTGGGGCAAAATTTCCTATTTTTCTATTTTGAAATCCTTAGTAGATTTGTCTTCCCTCTAGTTGAATTCATCCTCCCACTTTGTCTTCTGAGGAAATAATGCTTTGATACACACATCTATATATACATATATGTACATATATACGCATACATAGACATGTACACGAATGCATATATGTATACATTTATATTATATATGCACATAGAAATATATGTTTCTATACATATGAACTAAAGCATATATGTTTGCATTTATATCCACCATCCCTGTATGCAGTCACATATACATACACACATATACACACACATGCACACACACGCACACACACACACCCCTTTTTGTCATAGCTCTCTGGGAGTTCTCTGGGGTTGACTGGGATTGATGTTGAGGAGAAGGTGTGAAAGATCAGAACCAACAAGTGCAGGAGTATAGAATTAGACAGGACTCTCTTCTACAATGTCCAGGGGCCGTTTTGATTAGTACAGTACTAGGCATTCTTACTCAGGTGTTTTCTTGTTTATTCAGTAATCACTGAATTTACACTATAAGCATGTATTCCAAATAATAATTTTGTTTTCTCTTGTAATCATTGATGTCAGGTGCCAAGTGTCTGCCCTGCAATAGTTGGCTGACATGTGGGGAGCCAACTGTCCAGCTGCAGAGGAGACCTGAGCTTAGCTAGGCATCTGGACACTGCTGATCAGAAGAGTGAGAGCACAGGTGGATGGGTTATCTATGCGCCTTTGTCTATCTTCGTACCTTTGGCAATGGGAGGTTTGTCCTCAAAACCCTGTTCCTGCCAAAACCCTTTGTATTTGCTACTGACAGTGTAATCATCAATTCATCATAGCACACCCACATCCCACACAGCCATGAGGAACACAAGACCCAGGTGAAGAAACAGCACTTTATTTCTCTAGAGCTGAATTGTCTTAGCTCTCAAGGCTCCATTTTTACTTACGGCAGATGATTAATCTTACCATTTCCAAGTTATTCCCTATGTCTTCTAGGTTAAAGCCTAGTCTTTTTTGGATAGATAAGTCAAAATCCTACTCTCTGCCTCATTCCATTGGGTGGCATTAAGGCATTGCAGGAAGGCATAGGTCTTCTTGGTTGAGTTTCTCTGTGGCTTTTGATGTTGATGTCACACTCCTTTTCACTCTTTGTGGACTTCTACCTCACAGCGTCTCCTGCTGGGATTTCCACCCTGTTCTGCTTTCCAGGGGCCAGATCACGCTTATCACTCTGCCTGCTCTGCCCATCAGCAATTTCTTTGCTATCCTTTCTGAGTTCCTGACAGCCGTTTCCCTAAAAATGTGGTGGTTGGCTAATGATGCCCTGTCCGTGTAGTGGCCCATTGCACTTGCAGATTCTGCCTTCCTTCCTTTCCTTGGCTGAGTCTTCTAGGCTGTACATTAAGAAGCTCATAAAATATTTATCTTTCAAGTCTGTGTCTTCCAAAGGTTTGTTTTGCAACTTAAATCCCTGTTTTTGACCCTTTGCTCTGGTTGAGTAATTTTTTAAATCATATTTGTGCTTAGTCAATACATCTCAGACACAGGACATCCCACTAGGAGCACTACATTGGGTAATGTTTCACAGGACGTTTCTGTGTAATCCCTTGAGAGTAGGTGGGTCATTTCTGGTCACCTGAGCGGGCATGCAGAGACTGATGGCTGGCTTGACTATGCCTCTCAGATTTTACTATAATCTTTCAATTGTTAACTGTGAGGTAACATTTTACATGAAGAAAAACTCAGGAGCAACACTATGAAAGCCTCATTATGCTGATCTCTGGCCTAGCCCTGGAATAGGAATGCGAAAGATTAAACATCAGAGGGAGAAACGTTCAATGAAAGGAAGAATCCAAACCCAGATGAGATTGTCTCCTGTCCAAAGAGGAGCCAGCATCCTCAGCAAATCTTTTAGTTCCAGAGAATATAGAGCTTTTGACCTAGACACAGATGCATTTCAGTGGCTGAGTTAGGGGTCTAGCAACCTTGGTGAGGGTTTGGGGTTTGCTATAAGCAGCTAGAGCTGTGCTGCTTAATAAAACAGCCAGTAGCCATCTGCTATGGTCTGAATATTCCCCAATATTTTTATACTGGAACTTAATTGCCAATGTGATAGTATTGAGGTGGAGGCTTTAAGAGATAATCAGATCATGAGGGCTCTACCCTCATGAATGGATTAGAGCCCTTATAAAAGGGCTCTAGAAAACTAGCTAGCTTGCTTTTGTGTTTTTTTTTTTGTTTGTTTTGTTTTTTTTGCCCTTTCTGTCTTTTCGGCCATGCGAGGACACAGCATTGATTTCCTCCAGAAGATACAGAACAAGGCACTATCTTGAAAGCTGAGGGTGGCAGCCCTCACTAGACACTGAATCTGCTGGTGCCTTGTTCTTGGGCTTCCCAGCATCCATACCTGCGAGAAAAACATTTCTATTATTTATCAATTACTCTGTCTAGGATTTGTTATAGAAGCACAAGTGGACTAAGAGAAATTGGTACCACAAACTGGGATATTGTTAATAACAAATACTTGAAAATGTGAAAGTGGTTTTGGAACTTGGTAATGGATAGAGGCTGGAACTGTTTGAAAGTGCGTGCTAGGCCAGGCACGGTGGCTCACACTTGTAATCCCAGCACTTTGGGAGGCTGAGGCAGGTGGATCACAAGGTCAGGAGTTGAAGACAAGCCTGGTCAAGATGGTGAAGCCCCATCTCTACAAAATACAAAAATTAGCCCGGCATGGTGGTGGGTGCCTGTTATCCCAGCTACTTGGGAGGCTGAGGTAGATAATTGCTTGAACCCAGGAGGCAAAGGTTGCAGTGAGCTGAGATAGCGTCACTGCACTCCAGCCTGGGTGACAGGGTGAGACTCTGTCTCAAAAAAAAAAAAAAAGGAAAAATGCATGCTAGAACAAGTCTAGATTGCTGTGAGTAGAGTGTTAAGTGTGATTTTGGTGAGAGCTCAGAAGAAGAGGAAGAAGTCTTCTTAGAGATTGTCTAAGTGGTTGTGATCAGAATGTTGGTAGAAATATGGACAGGAAAGGCCATTCTGATAAGGTGTTAGATGAAAATTAAGAATATATTATTGGAAACTAGACAAAAGGTCATTTTTGTTACAAAATGGCAAGGGATTTGGCTGAATTGTGTCTGTGGTTTGTGGAAAGCAGAACTTGCTAGCAACGAACTGGGCTATTTGGCAGAGGAAATCTCCAAGTTAAGTGTTTAGGGTGCTACATGGTTTCTCTTGATGGCTTATGATAAAATGCAAGAAGAGAAGACAAATTAAATATGGAATTTATAATCCTAAAATACACAGACATTAAAGAGTTGGAAATATCTCAGCCTAGCTATGTAGTGGAAAAAAAAAAAAAGGCTTTTTGGGGGAGAATACTAATGGTGGCTGGCAAACTACAATACTATTCATCAAGACAGTGGGAGAATGACCCCAAAGGCATTTCAGAGATATTTGAGGCTGCTGCTCCCATCACAGGCCCAGAATACCAAGATTTTGAGGCCACAGTGGTTTCAAGGGAGGGGCCCAGGGCACCAGTGGGACCTTACTGCTCTCTGTCCAGGCCTGTCTCTAGTCTCTGCTTGATATGTTCTGGTGCAGCACTCCCCGGCTGCCCCAGCTGTGCCTCAAGCAGGCTCAAATGTGGCTGGGGTTGCCACTACAGATGGCTCAAGCAGTAAGCCTTGGCAGCATCTCTGCAGTGCCAAATCTTTAGGTGGACAGAGTATATGAGCTGTGGAGGCATGGCTACCTCCACCTTGAAATAAATCTCTGTTGCTTGTAAATTACCCAGTCTCAGATAATTTGTTATAGCAGCACTAATAGACTAAGACACAAAGATCATGGAATTTCTTTAGCTGAATTTTAGAAAAAATGTGACACACAATTGGAAACATTCAAGCATCAAGACAGGAAGCAACAGTGCATGATATGAGTTCAAGATGATGAAAACTCTTACTGTGCTGTGCAAATAGCCACAGGATTTGAAGTGAATGTAAATAGAGCAATAGAAGAAATAGCTTGCTGGGAATGGGAACACTGCTATTATTGGAGAGACTCCAGCTATGTGTTTAGGGGAACTCAGCAAAGGGTTACTTACCAACATAAGTGAGGAAAGGGGTTGTGACAAAAAGGATAAATATGTCCCAGAGGAAATGATGCCATCAGAAAACCTCACATACAGAATTCTCAGAGGTAATTTTATTATGTTGAAAGCACAATGCATAAAATATTAAAAGCTGATCTGAACTTAAAAAGGTGTGGGAAAATTCAAGAAAGCACAGGAAAGATGCTTTTCCCATATGGTAAATTACATGATGAGAAGAAGACAAGCATGGGTTGAACTTTAATACATGCTTTACAAAGAAATAAAACACTTTAATTCTCAGTGTTTCAAGAGTTTTAAATTGCACTGTACAAAGTAAATGCTAGTTTTACTAGTTTTAAGTTTCCTCATACATGTATAACCAATGATAATAGAGCTTTTAATGCTTTGGCAAAAATTTTTAATGGTTATGGCATAATTGTAATATTTCCCATTTACTGTTGTGATTGTTTTATATGCTTACAACTTGCACTGAAATTTTTTGGGTCATTTTTATGGTCTTGCACTACTTTTGCTATGCTTTCAGTGTTTGTTGCCTCCCAAAATCATGTTAAAATGTAATTGCCATTGTAATAGTATTGAGAGGTGAGATCTTTAAGAGACAATTAGGCCGCGAGGGGCTCTGCCCTCATGAGTGCATCGATGCCATTATCACGGGAGTGGAATCCTTATAAAAAGATGAATCTGCCCCCTGCTTGCCTCTCTCTTTCACTCTCTCTTTGCCCTTCTGCCATGTCAGGAAGCAGTAAGAGGGCCTTTGCCAGATGATGACGGCTCAACCCTGGACTTCCCAGCCTCCAGAACTGTGAGCCAGTACATTTCTGTTTATTGTAAATTACCCACTCTGTGGTATTCTGTTACAGCAGCACAAAATGAACTAAGGCAAATGGGCAAAATGAGGAATTTCTTTTTTTTTAATTTTTTTATTTCTTTTTACTGTGATTTTTTTTTTTTTATACTTTATGTTCTAGGGTACATGTGCACAACATGCAGGTTTGTTACATATGTATACATGTGCCATGTTGGTGTGCTGCACCCATTAACTCGTCATTTACATTAGGTATATCTCCTAAGGCTATTCTTCCCCCTTCCCCCCACCCCACAACAGGCCCTGGTGTTTGATGTTCCCCTTCCTGTGTCCAAGTGATCTCATTGTTCAATTCCCACCTACGAGTGAGAACATGTGGTGTTTGGTTTTCTGTTCTTGTGATAGTTTGCTGAGAATGATGGTTTCCAGCTGCATCCATGTCCCTACAAAGGACACAAACTCATCCTTTTTTATGGCTGCATAGTATTCCATGTTATATGTGTGCCACATTTTCTTAATCCAGTCTGTCACTGATGGACATTTGGGTTGATTCCAAGTCTCTGCTATTGTGAATTTCATTATGTAATAATATCTCATTGTATGTTTCCATTTTTTTTTAAGAGATGGCGTCTCACTGTAGTGTCCAGGCTGGACATGAACTCCTGGATTCAAACAATCCTCCCACCTCAGCCTCCCAAGTAGTTGGGACTACAAGTGCATACCACTGTGCCCAATGTGTTTTTTAAATTTTGAAATAATTTAAAACTTATAGAAAATTTGTGAAAATTTTACAGAGAACTCCCCTATCTCTTTACCCTAAATTCTTCCTCTATATATGTACATACATAATAACACACATATATATTTTTCATCCATTACTTTTTTTTTCTGCATGATGTCTCATTGCATTATTACCCCTTAATCTTCCACTGTGTGTTTCCACAAAACAAGGACACTCCTGCAAAACTACAATACGACCATTTAAATCAGAAGTTGAATATGTAACTCACAGTCTTCATTCAAATTTCTCCAAACACTCCAGTGTTGTCTCTTTTTCCCTTTTGGTCCAGAACCTAATCCAGGATTATTGGATTAGGTTCTGGACCAAAAGGGAAAAAGAGATTACTATTGTTTGAAAATATCGACTGAGCACATTGGCTTATTTCTGTAATCCCAGCACTTTGCGAGGCTGAGATGGGCAGATCACCTGAGGTCAGGAGTTTGTGACCAGCCTGGCCAACGTGGTGAAACCCTGTCTCCACTAAAAATACAAAAATTAGCCTGGCATGGTGGTGGATGCCTGTAATCCCAGCTACTTGGGAGGCTAAGGCAGGAGAATCTCTTGAACCCGGGAGGTAGAGATTGTGGTGAGCTGAGACCACACCATTGCACTCCAGCCTGGCCAACAAGAGTGAAACTCTGTCTCAAAAAAAAAAAAAAGAAAGAAAGAAAGAAAAAGAAAATATCAATAATATTTATATTGATATTATTTGAAAATATCAATGTCAAGATATTTAAAAAATATATACTACCTGGCTCTGCCACCTAAAAGCCTAGAATTCATTACTGCCCCAGTAGTAACAAATTGGATTATCGTTGCTTGTAGTTGACATTCTTTTTAATCTCCCTTAATCTGAAACTATTCCTCAGTCTTTTCTGGGTTTCCACGGAAACCTGGGAAAATTCTGGTTTTCCAAAATTCCAAGACCTTGGCAATTTTACAAAGTGCAGTCCTTTTACTCTGTAGGAAGACCCTCAGCATCCAATATGTCCTCATGTCCATCCAATGTGTCCTCATGTCCAGATATAGGTCATTCGTGCATTTTTTAAAGGAATACACAGAACTGACAATCTTTCCTCCTCCTTAATCCTGACATTACCATCAACTTCTCATCTCACCTCACTCCTGGCGCCTTTGAGGGGAGGGAGAGGAAGAACAAGAAGAAAAAGAAAAAGGAGAAGGAGGAGAGAGAAGTAGGAGGAGGAGGAGAAGGAGGGGGAGGAGGAGGAGAAGGAAGGGGAGGAGGAGGAGAAAAGCCTTGTGAGCTTTGGAAATGACTTTGCTTTCTGGCACAATAAGGTACCTTAGGCCCACCTTAAACTTCTACATCAGAACTCGAATTAGCCATTTCTGTAAGAATTTTCATTCCTGGGTTGGGCGTGGTGGCTCACGCCTGTAATCCCAGCACTTTGGGAGGCCAAGGCGGGCAGATCACCTGAGGCCAGGAGTTCAAGACCAGCCTGGTCAACACGACAAAATCCCGTCTTTACTAAAAATACAAAAAAAAAAAAAAAAAAAAAAAAGAAACAAAGAAATTAACCGGGAGTAGTGGCAGGCACCTGTAATACCAGCTACACAGGAGGCTGAGGCAGCAGAATCGCTTGAACCCAGGAGGTCTCCACCTCCTGGTGGAGGTGAGCCGAGATCACGCCATTGCACTCCAGCCTGGACAAGGAGAGTGAAACTCTGTCTCAAAAAAAGAAAAAAGAAAAAAGAATTATTCCTTCCAGTGGAATATCAGACACCAAAATCTAGGATCTTGGGTTGCTCATTACTACTGGGGCAGTAATAAATTCTAAGCTAGCTTTCTTTCTTTCTTTCTTTCTTTCTTTCTTTCTTTCTTTCTTTCTTTCTTTCTTTCTTTCTTTCTTTCTTTCTTTCTTTCTTTCTTTCTTTCTTTCTTTTTAAGTGGCAGAGCCAGATCGTATATATTTTAAAATATCTTGACATTGACATTTTCAAATCAACTTCAACATTGAATCATTTTAACTTGTTTTTTATTCTATATACATCTTTTTCCTCTCACATTGAAAATCTTCCTTCCCATAGCTCTTCATTTTCTTTCAATATAAGGAGAATAATTACAAAACACATAAATATTACTACAAACAACAAAACTGCTGAGGAAGTTCAAAATTCCCCTGAGTTTCTTTTTATTTCTAGAATGTATTCCACTATAAGCATACAGTTAAAGTACTATGTTCTAAAGGAAATTGAGATACAGGTTCCTGTGTTATTAACTTGATATACACACAGGTACATTTGTTTCAGGTTGTTTAAAATTAAAAACGTTCTTTTAAGATTTAGTTTTTAGTTATTGTTTGGAATAGGTAATTCATATTAATTATTCAAAGGACAAAATTATACAGCCAGGTACGCATGGTGGATCTTCTTCTATTCCAGCCATAACTACCCCATCCCATTTTCTGTGCTTTCTCTTTCTCTACGTATATATACACATATACACACAGATGTATATACATATATATACACACACACACACACACACATGATTTTGATGTGCCTAAGTTTATCTTTTAACCCTACTGAACTCTGACATGGCCTGGAATCCTTGTCAACCCCTCCTAGGGATTAATCACACTTGGAAACTGGGGTGAAACCTATTGCCATCTCATACCCAAACAAAGCTCTGCTTGATGTTGACTTTCCCAGTTACATGAGCTATTCAAATCCTTGTTGATTCAGCTGCATTCGGCACAAGACAGGGCAGAGACTACTCAGTGGTCTATTGCAAGTTTTCCAGGTGCCAGGAAATGAAGTATCTGCCTTGTTTACAATTGCATTTCTGGCACATATAATGTACTTAATAAATATTTTCTGAATATGTGAAATAACAGTCACCATGAAGAGAAGTCTAGTGACCTGAAAACTTAGCTTCTAATGTATTTGGGTTCTGCTCAACATATCCCATCAGATGTGGACACCAAGAAGCTCTCTACAAAGACTAGTGTGGGTCCTTGATGGTCAGTGGTGTTGAGGTGCTCCAAGTTAAAAGTCAACTGACTTCTCTGGCAGTAAGTTCAGTGGGCTGCGTAGTTTCTACTCAGGTGAAGGGAGGGAAAAGATAGTGGCTCTCAAATTGTGGTCTCAGCAGTGAGGTCTCAGCAGCAGCAGCATCCCCTCGGAACTTGCTGGAAATACAAACTATTGGGCCTCACCCCAGACCTATGGAATCAGAAAGTCTGGGGTACAGCCCAGCAATTTGAATTTGAACAAGGCCTCCAGGTGATACTGATGCACACCACGTTTGATACCCACTGGGCCATAATCTACAGAGGACTGAGGATCTGTGCCAGGTGCAGAGAAAGGTGTCTGGCCAGCATCAGAGCATAGGAATGCAGGTGAGAGGGCTCACATCCTCAGACTGAGGTGTGGAGGGATTCCAAGCCTGTAGAAGGCGGGAGAGATCAAAGCATGTCTTGAACCTCTGCGTGAGCTTGGCATACTGTGTAGCAACAGGGGTTCAGGTGGAAGGTTAGGAGATAAACAAGATCCTGGATTATGTTACAGAGTCTTGTTTACAAATACAAAAAAAAAAAATAATAACCACAGAAAACAAACAAAAAAAACAAGTAATGACCCAACTTTTGGAAGTGTAACATCATAATGGATTAGCTAAGAGTTTGATTTATTTTTATTTTACCTGAACCACCTGTCATGGGTTCATTAGTTTACCCATGAAGGTGTGGTAGGCGGAAGTCTAAGAGGGCCCCAAGGTTCCTGCCTGTGGTGTGCACACATCTTTTCCAGGTTATTCAATCCAACAAGAATCGAGGCATTGCTGTGAGGGGATTTTGCAGATGTTATTAAGGTCCCAAGTTAGTTGATTTAAGAAAAGGGAGATTATCCTCCTTGGATCACATCTAACCAGGTAAACCCATTAGAGGAGACTGGGATGACCAGGTTCTTTCTGACAGAAGAGACTAGAAGGGTCAGGGGATTCAGCGTGAGGGAGATTCTCCATGCTGATTTGAAGATGGAGGGAATCATGTGACAAGGAATGACTGTGAGTGGCTTCTGACAGCCAGCAAAGAAATAGGATTTCAGACCTGCAACCACAGGAATGGATCCCTGCCACTCCACATGAGCTCGAATGAGAAACGTAAGCTCCAGATGTCCTTGTTAGCACTTGGAGCAGAGGACCCAGCCGTGCTGTGCTCAGGCTTCTGCCCTGTAGACTGTGTGAAATAAATAAAGTTGTTTTAAATGGCTGAGTTTGTGTTACTGTGTAATATCAAACATAGGAGATCAAGAATCCTAAATTAAAGGGAGAAGAGGACTGCCTGGCGGTTATCACACATCCTGCTAGTCTCGTCCTTGCCTCCATCAGCACAGTGAAGCCTTCCTGATAGGGACTGGTGACCTGGAGATTGCACCCTCAACAGAACTGGGGACCCACCTGAGCAGGCCAAACAGGCAGCTTTGAAAATGGAAAGGAGGGGCAGGTGTCAGAGGCACTGTAGAAAGAAGTGATTGTGTGACCAACTGAGGGATCCAATGGTGGACATAGTCTAAATGCCTTTGCCTGTCATTTAACGTCTTTGTAATTTGATTCTAACTAGTTTTTCTGGATTTTTTTTTTTCTGTCACATAAGTTCTGTGCCACCTAGCCTACCCACAGTCCAAGGAGCAAACTGTTTATATTCCCAGCTCTGACACTTGCTAGCACTTTTCCCAGCTTGGAATGCGCTCTCTTCTCTTCTTCCACAATTGACAATTGACAGTCCCAACTGATGTTTAGAGACAGAGAGAGGCAGTGGCCCTTCCATGTGTTGTCTTCTCTAAATACTGAAAAAAGAAGTGCCAAATAAGAGTCACCCCAACTATGGCTTTAAAAATTGATTAAGTTACATTTTTAATCCAGAAAATACACTGTTGTATAATTTTGATAAGGACACAACTACCGGATTTATTTTTTAAAAAAGCATTAATTCATGATGCTTGCTATATATTCTATAATGAGCATAATCTTCTTCCAGAACTTTGAGTGGTCTCTATGACAATGTATGTAAGATTTAGTAATGTGAGGCTCAGGCCTGATTCCCACCTCCCAGAACCCTCCTGGCCCCATCCTGCCTAAACACCACATTCTTAGATGAGTGGGTCCTCCATCCCATCACAGCTCTGATTCCATTTTCTCCATTGCAGTGCACAGTGACAGCACTTTTCTTGAGTTATTGTCTGATCTGTTTATTTTTGCCTTCCACTGATAATCACTTTTAAGTACATATGCCATTTGTGTGCTATTCATTCAGCTGATTTCTAAGGCATTCATTTATTTAACCAAACCTGTGCCATGGTGGTCAGCTGAGCAAATCATCCCATCACCTAGGTATTAAGCCCAGCATGCATTAGCCATTCTTTCTCCCACTCCCGACCCTCTGGCAGGCCCTAGTGTGTGTTGTTCCTTCTCCCTATGTCCATCATGTGTTCTCATTATTCAGCTCTCACGTATAAGTGAGAACATGCAGTACTTGGTTTTCTGTTCCTGCATTAGTTTGCTGTGGATAACGGCTTTCAGCTCCATCCATGTCCCTGCAAAGGACATGATATCTTTCCTTTTTATGGTTGTGTAGTATTCCGTGGTATATATGTACCACACTTTCTTTATCCAGTCGATTATAGATGGGCATTTAGGTTGATTCCATGTCTTTGCCACTGTGGATAGTGCTGCAGTGAACATATACGTGCATGTATCTTTATAATAGAATGATTTATATTCCTTATGGTGTATACCCAGTAATGGGATTGCTGGGTCGAATGGTATTTCTGGTTCTAGATCTTTGAGCAATTGCTACACTGTCCTCCATATGGTTGAACTAATTTACACTCCTGCCAATAATGTAAAAGCATTCCTTTTTCTCCACAACCTCACCAGTATCTGTTGTTTTTTGACTTTTTAATGATAGCCATTCTGACTGGTGTGAGATGTGTATCTCACTCATTGTGGTTTTGATTTGCTTTTCGCTAACGATCAGTGATGTTAAGCTTTTTTTCATTGTTTAACAAACATTTTTCAAATACCTGTTTTGTTGAAAGTTGTCTACTAGGCTCCAGGGATTATAGCTATGACAAAGCACCAAGGATTATTTTTTTTCTTAGTAAGTCTCATGGGAGAGAGATAGAAAACAACTAATTGAGCAAAAATATTTAATTCTAGTTATACGTGATGGAGGAAAAATGCATTGTTCTCAGAGAATCCAAAACAGATCCTACCTAGAGAGATTGATGTGCTTTGTTACCCCACAGAATTTCACGTTATAGGGATACAGTATCTATTAATTAATTGCTTAATTAGCAAACCAGGATTTCTGCCATTCATAAAGTACATAAAACCTAACTCTTGACATGAAATAGATGCAAAAAGTCACAGTAGATTTAAAGATAAACACATTGATAGTTTTTTATACTTCAAGTTTATTGTGAATAGATACCTGGTTTCCTTTTACCTTTTGGAACTTACTGAAATATGTCCATGGTTCTGAAATAGAATTGTAGGACAGTAATGGATCTTTTGAAGTTATTTGGCCTATTGCCAGAATTTTGACATCAAAGTAAAGTTCAACAGTCAGCCAAACACTAAGAAACCACACTGGCTAATAAAATGGCCTAGAAGACTTGATAGAACACTTACCATTTGGGGCTGTTGTGAAGTTTTCTTAATTGTACAAGCCATCATTGAAATTTTTACAACATAATAGTACAAGGTTAATTGTAACAGACATAGTTTGCCCAGATGATTTGGACTAGATTAAAAGTGATAGCAAAAAATTAATAAAAGTGATTTTGAAGAAATATTTTTAGTTGAATATAGAAATGCAAATCGGTTCCACTATCATAAAATTTACAAAGGTGTTTCTCCCTTATTAGATACTAGGTTTTGTTTTTACGTAACATCATATTTTATGCAGAGCACAACATGCAGCCAGTCTAGGCCTGCAGAGCTCGTGAAACTAAAATAAAGATGTCCATTTCAATAATGTCCCAAACGAGACTGATGGCTATCATCCCTTCTTAACTGATCAGTAAGGAATCCAGAGCTTGGGGAGGTCATGTGTAAGTCTCACAAGTGACCCAAAGCTAGACCCTAGTACTCTTTCCACAGCATCACATCTGAAAAATTTACACAATTAAATACATATAAAATTAAAAACATACACATAAGTAAAACTGACTCTAACAGAACAAAATCCATTTAAGAGAAGTAGGAGTTGCAGAACACAGCTTTCTTTATTGATTCTGTCAAACTCCAGGGATTTAGGGGCACTAGAGAGTTACACTTTATTAAAATAATCCATGAAAATTACTGTGTGTGTGTTTTCATTCATAAAATATCATCTCTTTCCTGGAGTTGAGTCCTCCTTCCTGTAAGCAGATTTGAATGTTGTTATAATATATTTTGATGCACTCTAAGAAGGGAGGAAAGGACACGGAGTGGAAATGGTCACACTTCTGGTCATCTGAGGAATGTGAAATCCCTCTGACTCTGCAGTGATCTCACCAGTCCCATTTTTCTACTTGTGGTTCTGCAAATGGCCAACCATACTGAACAGCCTGGCCTGACTTCAGGTGCCAACCTCCACATGGAGCTGCTTCTGAGAACTTCTTTTCTTCTGCAGTCTCAGGGATTTTTATCTGCTCATTACTACATGCTAGGTCTCAGCAGCCACACAGTTAGGGTCCCAGTAGGAAACATCCAAATTAGGATAATTCAAGTCGAGTTTAATCAAGAGACTATTTAGAGAGATGTAGACAGGGCATGAGGAAACTGCGTGGGAGAATGAAGTGTCCAGTGGCTGGTGACAGAAGGTTGCCCTGGGTCTGAAGGAGCAGAGACAGGGAGCATTACCAGAACTGAAGGCAGAGAGGCAAGATGGAGATGAATCTGAGACCTTTAGTCCGGGGGCCCAGCTAGCCAGTGACAACTCTGCAGGGAAGAAGCTGGAGGTATAAATAATTCATCACTTACTCTCTAATCTGCTAGTGTTTCCACTCACTCAAACCCAACAGGAAGCCAGAGAGCAATGCAGCCCATCCACATAATCTATTTAGGTAGCTTCTGGGGGGTGTGGAGCCAAGTAGAGGCTGTTCGTCAGACAGTTGCTCACAAGTCTGTAATGCAACCTGGTCACTTTAAGAAAATCAAAGTGTGGCCATCAGTTCAGGCAAAGCTTGACTTTGTTTCAAGTCAATGGGTTTTGAGCTCTTAGTAGAATTTGCTTTATTTCTGTCTTCAACTTCAGTAGTCCCACAGCCCTCCCTCCCTCAATATCTGCTGAGCGAGCTTGATGTTGGTTTTGTAACCTAGAACTTACACTTTGAATACCTTTTCAGGTGGACACAACCTAGAAGAATGTCTAATAACTATTTGTTAGAGAAACGAATAGGCATAACTTGCTTGACCCCGTCTCAACTAATCCTCTTAGTTGAACTTGTCTCTGGTTTGGTCAGTATGTTTGTTTTCTCATAACCCAAGTGCTCTATTTGATTGACAGCCCTCACTGCCTTCCAAGGCTAGATCCTATCCCTATCCTGTTTGGATGGGAGAAGAGGGCCGTCTCGGCAAGGTGCACTTGAGAATACCAAAGTTTGGAAATATTGACTTTCCCGCTGTCTTTCCTATTCTTTTAAGAATTTTTACCTTCTCCCCCAGATTTCTACTTTTGGAACATAGTTTCAATGTAGCCAAATTTCTCTCACAACAAACATAATTTAGGTAATATTATCATGCCATTTAGCACACTAATGATTAGGTAACTTGCCTAAGATTACACAGTTAGTTGTTGGAATGCCAACATTGTAACCTAGGCAGTCCAGTTCCAGAGCCTGTAGTTACTTTTATCTATTGCAAAAGAGAGGAAAGATAGCATCTAAGGGTTGAAAGGTAATTCTGCTTTGAGTTCTTTGAGTTCTTTGAAAAATCGCAAAACTACTTTTCACAATGGCTGAACTAATTTATGTTCCCACCAGCAGTGTATCAGCATTCCCTTTTCTTTGCAACCTTGTTGGCATCTGTTATTTTTTGACTTTTTAGTAATAGTCATTCTGACTGGTGTGAGATGGTAACTCATTGTGGTTTTGATTTGCATTTCTCTAATGACTAGTTATGTTGAACATGTTTTCATATGCTTGTTGGCCTCACGTATGTCTTCTTTTGAGAAGTGTCTGTTCATGCTCTTTGTCCACATTTTAATGAGGCTGTTTTTTGCTTGCTTATTTGTTTAAGTTCCTTACAGATTCTGGACACTAAGCCTTTGCTGGATGCAAAGTTTGCAAATATTTTCTCCCATTCTGCTGGTTTACTCTCTTGATAGTTACTTTTGTCATATGCATAGTTTGCAAATATGTTCTCCCATTCTGTAGGCTGTCTGTTTATGGCTGTGCAAAACCTCTTTAATTAGGTCCCATTTGTCAATTTGTTGTTGTTGCAATTGCTTGTAGCGTCTTCCTCATAAAATCTTTGCCAGATCCTATGTCCAGAATGGTGTTTCTTAGATTATCTTCCAAAGTTTTCATAATTTTAGGTTTTATCTTTAAGGCTTTAATCCATCTGGAGTTGATTTTTGTATATGGTTAATGAAGATGTCCAGTTTCAATTTTCTGCGTGTGACTAGCCAGTCATCTCAGCACCACTTATTGAATAGGGAGTCCTTTCCTCACTGCTTGTTTTTGTTGACTTTGTGGAAGATCAGATGGCTGTAGATGGGCAGAATTATTTCTGGGATTTCTATTCTGTTCCATTGGTCTATGCATCTGTTTTTGTACCAGGATCATGCTGTTTTGGTTACTGTGCCTTTCAGTATAGTTTGAAGTTGAGTAATGCAATGCCTACGCTTTGTTCTTTTTGCTTAGTATTGCCTTGGCTAGTAAGGCTCTTTTTGGTTCCATATGAATTTTAAAATATTTTTTTTCTAATTTTATTAAGACTGTTGTTGGTAGTTTGATAGAAATAGCACTAAATCTGTAAATTGCTTTGGGTACCATGGCCATTTTAACAATATTGATTCTTCCTATCCATGAGCATGGAATGTTTTTTTTCATTTGTTTATGTCCTCTCTGATTTCTTTCAGCAGTGTTTTGTAATTCTCATTGTAGACACCTTTTACCTGCCTAGTTAGCTGTATTATTTGGTATTTTATTGTTTTTGTGGATACTGTGAATGGGATGGCATTCTTGATTTGGCTCTCAGTTTGGATGTTGTTGATGTATAGGAATGCCACTGATTTTTTGTTTGTTTGTTTGTTTGTTTGTTTGAGACAGAGTCTCACTGTGTCACCCAGGCTGGAGTACAGTGGCACGATCTTGGCTCACTGCAACCTCTGCCTCCTGGGTTCAAGAGATTCTCCTGCTTCAGCCTCCTGAGTAGCTGGGATTACAGGCATGTGCCACCATGCCCAGCTAATTTTTTTTATTTTTAGTAGAGACAGGGTTTCACCATGTTGGTCAGGCTGATCTGAAACTCCTGACCTCGTGATCTGCCTGCCTCAGCCTCCCAAAGTGCTGGGATTACAGCCCTGAGCCACCACGCCTGGCACCACTGATTTTTGTACATTGATTTTGCATCCTGAAACTTTGCTGAAGTTGTTTATCAGATCAAGGAGCTTTTGGGCAAAGACTATGGGCTTTTCTAGGTATAGAGTCATATTGCCTGCAAACAGGGATAGTTTGACTTCGTTTTTAAAAATTTCAATGCCTTTTATTTCTTTCTCTTGCCTGATTGCTCTGGCTAGGACTTCCAGTAGTATGTTGAACAGGAGTGGTAAGGGAAGACGTCCTTGTCTTGTTCTGGTTTTCAGGCAGGGAACATTTCCAGCTTTTGCTTACTCAGTATGATGCTGGCTGTGGATTTGTCATAAATGGCTCTTATTATTTTGAAGTATGTTTCTTCAATGCCTAGTTTGTGGAGGGTTTTTAACATAAAGGTGATCCAGCAATTCTACTTTTAAAAGTTAATCCTATGGAATATTTGCAATATGTATTACTACTACTACCATTACTACACACACACACAGGTGCCTTTTACATAGAATGGGATATATAGTGCATATGTATTTATAAGGATGTTTACTGAAGCACTGTTTGTAACATGAAAAAATTAATTACTAGTGGAGTTGTTAAAAACAAACCCAAAGCATATATATGACACAATTCCATGCAGTAGTTAAAGAGCATCAGGTAGACTCACAAGTTGATGTGGAAATGTTGCCAACATATACGAAGTGGAAAAAAAAGGTGGCAGAATAAAGTGTACAGAATTATTTTATTTGTGTTAAAAACAAAAATAAAACTCTTTGTGTGTGTGTGTTCGTGAATGCATGTGTGTGTATTCATTAATAAAAACAATATATTTAGATTAAGCACCAAACTGTTAACAGTGGTTACTTCTGTGGGAGTTACAGAAGGTGAAAGAGGAATTTCACCAATAACACTGTATAAATCTGCATTTAAGCATTGTTATGAAGAACAATTATGGCACTTAGAACTACCCAAAATCACCTTGTTTACTTGTTGTTCATTGTCTCACTCTACCCACAGAATGTAAATTTTGAGAAAGCAGATAATCGGGTGGACTTTTATTTTCAGTAGCTTCTGAGCTGAGGGTAGTGCATGGCCTATAGTAGTGGTCCCCAACCTTTTTGGCATCAAGGGCCAGTTTTGTGGAAGACAATTTTTCCATGGACTGGGGTGGGGTGGTTTCCGGATGACACTGTTCCACCTCAGATCATCAGGCATTAGTTACATTCTCATAAGGAGTGTGCAACCTAGATCTCTCACATACACAGTTCACAGTAGGGTTGGTTTGCACTCCTATGAGAATCAGATGCTGCTGCTGACCTGACAGGAGGCGGAGCTCAAGCTATAATGCTTACTAGCCTGTCATTCGCCTCTTGTTGTGCAGCTGGGTTCCTACCAGGCCATGGACCAGTACTGGTCTGTGGCCCGGGGACTGGGAACCCCTAGCCTATAGTATATGCTCCATAATTATTTATTCAGTTAGTAATTTGGGTAATGAAAAGGAAATAATGACTTTCTGAGCAAATTCTCTATTGCTAGTCCCAAATTCACCTCAGTCTCCATCCCGCCAGACAATTCTTTAACAAGAGTGGCCTCTCCTATTGCCTCACTGTTGATTTCAAATTGTGTGCCTTCTTCATGGCCGATCCTCTACTCAGTCCTTTCTGGATACTTTGAAGATCTAGTATTCTACTTGATTGATAAATTGAAAGAGGAATTTTAGAAATTTAGCTCTTTCATGTCTACAACTCCCTCTCCCTTCCGATTTCTTTCTAGATCAATATCAAAATGAGACTAAGCAAGGTGGTGACCAGCAAAGGGTCTGCCTGAGGTCCTCCAGAGTTCTCTAGGGAAGAGAGCAACAAGAAACCCCAGGGGCGAGGTGAGAGACTAAAGCCTAGTGGCTGAGGGAAGGGGGTGCCTCACTGTGGGCCTGGGATGGAGTGGCTCCTTGAAATGACTCAGTTGTCAAAACCTGTGAATCCCTTAGAAGTGGGATGTGCTCCTCACCTTGCTGGGGAAGGTCCTGGGGGGACCTGCCCAGTTCTCCTAATCCCAAGGAGTCTGCAAGGAGACTGGCAGAATGGTAAGGCTGACTATGGGAGAGGGCTGTTCTAACCCCAACACTCCACTAAGGACTTCTAAACACAAAAGCTGGAAGGAAAAACAGAAAGCGTATCCAGTATTTTACTAGGCAGTAAATGACAAATTAGCATTGTCATGGAGTCAGTCTATAGTCAGGGTGATGGATAGGCTTGTGTGGATTGTAACAAGGTGATGAAAAATGATTCTTGAAGGCAATTTATAGCTTAAAGAACTCATGCATTTGATGGGTCTAAGGCAATTCACCGCAGAACAGAAAATTATTCAGATATGTACCCTGAAAAGCACATTTGAAAAACAAAACAGTAAGGATATCCAAATGATCAATTAACATACGAAATGATGCTTGATCTCACTAGTAATTAGGGAAATGTAAATGAAAACAGAATGGCCTACTTTAAAAAGACTGACAATATGAAGTACTGGTGGGCTACACGGCAAGTAGAAGTCCAAAATAGTACAATTTTTTTTTTTTTTTTTCGAGACTGAGTTTCGCTCTTGTTGCTCAGGCTGGAGTGCAAAGGCACAATCTTGGCTCACTGCAACCTCCACCTCCTGGGTTCAAGTGATTCTCCTACCTCAGCCTCCTGAATAGCTGGGATTACAGGTGCACACCACTACGCCCAGCTAATACTTTGTATTTTTAGTAGAAACTGGGTTTCACCATATTGGCCAGGCTGGTCTCGAACTCCCAACCTCAGGTGATCCACCTACCTTGGCTTCCCAAAGTGCTGGGATTGCAGGTGAGAGCCACCGCGCCCAGCCTAGTACAAACTCTTTAAAGCTTTCAGGCACTATAAACGACAGTTGGATATATGTATACCCTATGATCTGGCAAGTCTGCTCTCAGTTAAGTACCCAGGAGAAATGTGTCATGTATGCTAAGAGACACAGTGGAGGATGTTTACTGAAGCACTGTTTGTAATGTGAAAAACACTAATTGCTAGTGGAGTTATTAAGAATAAACCCAAAGCATATACGTGGCACAATTCCATGCAGTAGTTAAAGTGCATCAGGTAGACTCACATGTTGATGTGGAAATATTGCCAAGATACATGAAGTGAAAAAAACGTGGCAGAATAAAGTGCACACAATTACAACAGCATTATTTGCAATAACCAAAACCTGGAAACCATCCAGGCATCCACAAGTAATGAAATGGAACTGTTGTATTTTCATAAAATTGGAATACTCCGTGGCAATAAAAATAATGAACCACGTCGATATGCAACACCATGGATGAATCTCACAAATCAAATATGGAGCCAAATAGATAGGAGTCGGGGGGAAGTGTGTTTCCATGTCTATAAAATTTAAAAACAGGTGAACTAATCCATGATTTTCAAAGTCCTGAGGGTGGTCACCTTGGGCAGAAGGGAAGAATGGTTATCTGGAGGGGCCACGAGTGGGGTTTTTGAGGTGCTGGTGATACTCTCTTTCTCGCCCTGGAGGGTGGTTCATGGGAATGTTTCCTTCGCAACAATTCAGTGAGAAGTGCCCTCATGATGTGTGGAACTCTTTGTGTTTATGTTATACCTGATAAAAAGGTAAGAGAAGAAGGATAAGCATGAGACATGGATGGGTGTGTTTAGGCTATTGCTAACCTCCCCTGCAGATGTGAGTTTTGCACTCCCTGCAGAGACACACGTGCCTGGCCAATAATATAATTGCATGTTTTGTTTTGTTTGTATTTTTCATTCTCAAAGCTATTGGCGAGCCCTGTGAGTTCTGATTTTTAGCATAGGCATTGATAAAGAAAATGTATTCATTGCATTTTTATTAGAAAACACTGAAAGTTTTATAGAATTTTTTTTCCAGGTAAACCCAGATGTTTTGACGGATGCAGAATGATGGCAGATAAGTAGTACATTCTTCTCTCAGGAGAATGAGGAGAGATAAAATTTGTTCTTTGTGGGAGACAGTGAGGTTTAAATATGTCAGTATATCCTGCCACTCTCCTGCTCTCAGCCTTGAATAATTTTCTATCATAATGAGAATAAAACCCTAAGCCCTTGTCCAAGGCTTCACAAATCCTGCTGCTTCTCCACTAATCCACCATGTCTCCATTTTGAGGCATTGCACTGGCTCTTCCTTCCATTCGGAGCCTCTTCCATCAAATATTCATTGGCTGAATGAATGAATTGATCTACATGGGGGTGCTTCTGTACATTTCAGGAAAAGAAGGAAAACAAACGCATAAATAAAAATGGCCAAAGCTTTACACCCCTCCCCTATCTTCTCCTAAGAAATCGTTTTAGCTCAAGGCTCAGAGTCTTCATGCGTTTTATTTTTGGACTCTCTCTCTGTCTCTCAGACCAGTTTTAGGTTCACAGCAGAATTGAGTGGCAGGTACAGAGATTTCATGTATGCTCCCTGTCCCGGCACATGCACAGCCTCCCACATGATCAATAGGCCCCCGCCAGAGAGGTCCAGTTGTTAGGGTTGATGAACCTGCACTGACACATCATTATTACCGAGTGGCCATAGTCTACATTAGGGTTCGCTCTTGGTGTTGGACCTTCTGTGGTTTGGATAAATGCAGAATGACACGTGGATAACTCTTTGATTACACGAGTTTTCCAGGTTTGTAGTAGGAAACCAAAAAAGTGAAGATGAGTGTGAGGTGGCTTTGCAAGCAGTTTCTGCCTAATGGGATACAACTGTCAGGAAAGGAGCCCCCTGCCTGGTGACCAGGATGGAGGCTCATGGATGGTATCTAATATCTGAAAGACCCAGGGGTGAAGTGGGTGTGTGCGGGGGGCGGGGCGGGGGAACCCAAGATCCACGTGGAAGAGCAATCATGGCTGCTAACCCTGTAAGTGCTGCTGTGCGCTGGCCCTGGCTTAAGGACTCTACACCCTAACACATTTTACTTATCACAACAACTGAATGAGGCACAGAGGAGAAACCAGGGCAGGGAGAGCTGCAGTTCACACAGCTGGCTGGGATTTCGATGCAGGCCGCCTGGCCCCAGAGCTCACAAATGAACTCTCAGAGGGAGCCCAGAGGCGGGCGCAGGCTTGGTGGTAGCAGTGGGAGGCCTGAGTGGGTGGGAACGAGCCCCAGCTCCGGGAGAGCGCGGAATGGAGCAGCAGCGCCCTCTGCAGGTTGTAGGTCTTCCTCCTTCTTGTTCCACGTGGTTTTCTCTGAGACCCTCTCAAGTCAGCGGCGGCTTTGGGTTCATCTCACCCTAAGTCCTAGTCTTAGGTTAGTCCCCACCTTAGCCTGTCTCGTGTTTTCAGAACTCAGACATTTCCGCTGAGTATGCACTGAGTGCCACAGTCAAGAGTCAGGCTAGCGGCCCTTAGAATAGCAACCCAGGGGGCCTGGGCCCCTCAGAATTTAAATAGGAAATTCTTAAAAACATCAAAGCCCTTAAAAGTTGGAAAGCAAACTTCTAATGCTGGAATTTCAAATTTAAGGCCAGACAGGTCAGGAGAAATGTGGAGAGTGAGGCCTCCGCAGCCCCCTCGAGTCAAGATTTGTGGACGACCGCCGGTACTTACTGCTGAGGACGTCCTGCGTCCTGTAATGCCCGGGGCGGGCGCACAGCCTTGGTTGGCATCGCTCCGCCGCCTGGAGAGGAGTCATCTCCGATTGCCCCTTCCGCCTTTCCTCGTGTCCCAACCCCTCTCCTCTGTTCCTTCCTCCCCTGGGCAATTTTGAAGCATCCTCTAGGTTCCCGATTCTACGCCAGACATGAGAGAGATGAGGAACTGCAAGTGTGTGAGGCTGTCCCACCCCCAGCATCGTGCAGCCCTTGGCGGAGGCGACGGGCGTGTCGGGGAGGGAGGGGCGTTGGGGGGCGATGGGTGAAATGGAGCCGCAAGCAACTGTCTGTTAACTACCGTGAGTGCCTTAGCCCAGTCTACACCTCTTCCCCAAAAGAGAAGAAAGCCTCCTAGATAAAAAAACTGTACTTGGCCAGGCGTGGTGGCTCACGCCTGTAATTCCAGCATTTTGGGAGGCTGAAGCGGGAGGATCGCTTGGGGCTGGGAAGTCGAGGCTGCAGTGAGCTAGCCATTGCACTCCAGCCTGGGCAACAAAGTGAGCCCCCATCTCTTAAAAAAAAAAAAAAAAAAGGAAAGAAAAGAACTGTGCTTGCTTTAAAAGATGTATTTGTCTGATGGTGAACTTGTGTTATTTTCTCGCACATATTGTATGAGATATGTAGGTATACATATTGTACCATTGTGAGATAATGGTATTATCTTATCAACAATAATTGCATTATCTTTTTTCCTCCGGGGCTTTGCCAAGGATCAGGAAGGTTGATGGAGTTGGGGCTCTGTGAGTGTGGGGCCCTGTGATTCCTTGCACTAATTCCGGGAGATGGGTCTCCCAACAGCATGATCATGCGGATGTCCTGCGAGCCCTGGTGGGACTGTACATAGAGAACAAACTGCCAAGCACAGTGCAGCTGCCTTATCAGATGGGGCACACAGGCTTGCACTGTGAGCATCTGGGCAGCAACCTTGGTGGACGGCAGACCAGAGGCTCATACCCCACTTTCCTGAGTTGCTAAATTGCAATGCTTTGAAAAACACAAAAGAAAGGGTTGGTGGGGGTCCTGGAAAAATGATTTAGTGAATAGGGGTTGAGCTGTATGTTGTTTCAGTTAGTAAAATGAAGAAAAGTTACATTTCTTATATCTGAGTGTTGTCTCATTAATATGAAGTAGTCATAAGCACCTTGTGTTTTGGGGATTTACCTTACAAACACAATCTCTCTCCTCATTATCTGGTCACCAAATTCATTCATTCATCACACATATATCCATTCATCCGATATTGGAGAATCTGCTACAGTCATAGTGTAGAGGTGCACAATGGTGACTAAGATGTAGTTCCACGTTCTTACAATTCTTACTAGTGACCTGGATAGGAGATAAGGAACTGCAGTGGAAAGGATATTGACTGGGCACAAAAAGTTTGGGGTTTTAATCCTATTTTTATCCTTCAACTGCTGGGCAACTTTGGGCCAACTACACAACCTTTCTTGGCTTCCCTTTCTTCATTTGTAAAATTGGATTAAATTATCTTTAATTTCTTACTAGCTTCTAAAATACTTTACTGAAGAAGACATACACATCTGATGTAAATGCAAGTGTGTGTGTGTGTGTGTGTGTGTGTGTGTAATGAGGGCATAGCTGGCTCCTTTATTAGGCTTTGGGTTTTCTTCATGTATCTGATTTCCAGAAATGAGAGTGAAAATACATTTTATTTTGCTCCCGTGTGTTTACTCATCTAAGATTTCATATATGAGGAATTAAATAAAAAATGTTTTTGCGGCCTTGGCTGAAAGAGGAGGACAATGATTATTACGTCAAAAGCAGATGGTTCTACTGTTCCTGAGTCTAGGATTGATGTGGAAAACCAAAGGTAAATGAGAGCCTTGGAGAAAAAGGGACTTACAAGGATATTATGCACTTGGGGTAATAGGTTTATTATCTCTATATACAAGTAAGCATTTATTGATGTTTGTCAAAAATAAGAGACCAGATAACAAAAACTATTTTAGCATGAAAAAGAGATAGCTGCAACAGACCAATACTGAGCTTAAAGACTCCAAAAAGGGCACAGAACCTGAAATGACAGTTTTCAGGTTGTATAGTTATCCAGACAATGAAGTCAACTATACAAGGCAAGCAACAAACACATGACAATAAAACACCATCAACAGTTTCTCACTGGAGGATGGAGGGAGGCTTGCTGGGGCCTGGGGCCACTGGTGGGAAAGGGTATTAAAATCTCATAAATCCTCCATATCTTTTTTCCATTTCGGGAACTTCTTTGGAGTAACTTTCCCCTTCTTCGTTGGAGGGCAGAGCCTCGGCAAAGCGCTTCAGGAAGCCTCCATACCGTTTCTGGTAGTCCATCCACCACTCTGGGCGGCCCACTCTTCTCATGAAGCCCCCATATCGCTTCTGCAGCTCTTTGGCTTCATCTTCCAGTTGGGGGCTTCTCTTCAAGCCTCTCATGAAGCCCCCATATCTCTTGCTCACTTCTTCCTCATTATCACTGCCATCCTGGTGGTGGCTATGCTCTCGGTTGTCCCCTGTTTCCAGAAGCTCTTTCAGCAGGTCTGAGGAATTGGCCAGCGAGTCGTCCTCCTCTGCATCCTTCTTCATGAAGCCCCCATACCGCTTGGCGAGGATCTCACTTCCATTGGCCTCTTCTTCTGGCTCCATGGGATAAAGCTCATCCATTTTCTTCATGAAGCCTCCATACCTTTTCATGAAGCCCCCATACCTTTTGGCTAGCAAATGGCTCTCTTCTGGTTTGCTGTTTTCTCTGAGGGTGCCGGTGCCATCTTGAGGAAGCTCTGGTTTGGACAGCTGCAGGAGCTCCTTGCAGGTTTCCCAAATTTTCAGAGAAGGCAGTTTTCCTTCACATTCCATTACGCAAGCCTGGGAAAACAATTTGATGTAATGATAAAAAGAAGCTTCTCTGATTTCACTAAGTAAATTAACTTTTGTGGACCAAAATATGCTTGCTTTGACATAATAACTCCCTTATTACAATAAGGTCATCTCCAATTTCTTATCACAACTTTTCATAAGGCTGAGCATGCAAATGAAACAAAATTTGGAAAGGGGAAAGTGCGGGGGATGGTTAACTGAATCCAGTTAGGAATCTGCCTTTGGATTTTAAAGCCATAGAAATTTTAAAGAATTTTTTAAAAAAATTTTTTCACCTAGTTTTAACTTAGATTGACTGCTTTCACAATTTAATTTCACTGGATAATTTTCCACTTCTGATATAATTTTGTTTGAGATTTTTTTAACCAAAAAGGAGAAATTTTTATTACCTAATCAGAGATATTTCTTCAAAATTCCTTTTATCTTCTTGTCTTACAGATAAAATCAATATTAATAACATAAGGGTCAATTGCTTTCTTGTGTTAATATTTTACCTAAAATGGTATCTAATATTCCTGCAAATACTTTCAATCTTCAAAGAAAAACAACAATTTCAAAAAAGTTTATAAAGAAAGACATCCTAAAAACTCAATTTAAATCTTATGAATTATTTGCATTCTTATTAATTTGCTAATTTGTTGAAAGTACAGATCTTTCTGTTTTTTCCTTTTTTCCTTGCTGGATACAACAGATTTTATTATCTTGAACAAAATGTCTGTAATGATGAGGTCAGATATAAAATTATACAAATGCAAGTGTACAAATTATTCATGTTTATTTCCTTCACATTTAGTCACTGTTGTACAGAAAAAGTATTTTCCAATGGAAATCATGGTATTTGATAAAATAAGAATCATCAGCATACATTCTTTCCTTTTTCTTATACAAATATTAAATTCAAAATCATTGTAAGTCTATACATTCGAATGACCTTGTTAAGATTTTTTTTCTATTTAACAGATCACTTGGGTATGATAGAGTACTAATATGTGAACATTTACAAAACACGCATGATATTTCTTAGCATTTCAGGAGTTTTTTATAGCCCTCTGAAATCTACTTATAGACAGCCCAGGTTACAGACCTTTAATTTAGACAGAAAGGCCAGGCTCTTTCTTGATATTTAAAAATATACTGGTATATTAAGTGATGTTAAATACACATATATTATTTTCACAGTGAAAGAAAGCATTTTATTAGTGCAACAAAATCTTGAGGGCACATATTTAGCAAGTTCTTAATGCGTATTTAAGCTTTGTGTCTGAGAAGATTAAATATATAACTACATAAGAATCTAAAGATGATCTATTAATAATTAAAATGTCTTATTTTATTCCCGACATATGATGAAGAAATCAAAACACCATTAAAAGCTTAAGATGTTTAAGGGGCAATACTATTTCCATTCTAAAATTGTATCTAAGTGATCTTGTTGTTAAAAATTAATGTTGAATGTTTTGCATACTAATACTAAAAGACTTTTAAATGTATGTGATATGAGATTCCTTCAAAACCAAATAGTAACAAATACCAGAATAATGCACTCCTACTAAGGCAGCGATGTTAACTGATGGCTCCTATAGCCATGTATGCCTGTTTTGTGGCATTTATCACACTTTGTGTGGTATGGTCAAAATCACATTAGATAGGAAATTCTATTTGGACATCAGCCATAGCATGGCTGCTCATCTCTGCATCCACCACGGTGCCAATCATAAGTGTCTTTCACATGGTTGAAGCTCAATAAATATTTGTTAACATTGATTTCACTACATATTTTTGGCTAGGCAACCTCATTTCTCACATGCCTTTTGCATCTGAGCCAAAGTCCCAGAATGCTGTAATCCTAGTGAGACAGTCACTAAGTAAATCTTTTGTCATTGAGACAATAACAACCCTGAATGTAGGGTCCAATGCAAATCAGTTATTATGCAAAATGCCTTTCTATGAGACTATTTTTATTGATGGCTGCTTATTATCTATGTTTTTCAAGTTGCTAATACTACATGTGCCATTCCATCACCTGGATTCAAGTAATGATTATAGTAATAAGTGATAACAACAAGAGCATAAAAAGCAGTGAGGAAAATTCTGGCAAGAGCAGCCTTCCTCTTCTCCTCCCCCACAATCCTGTTACATGATGAGAGGAAGATGAGAGAAGGAGAGAAGTCAAGATTTGAGGTGATACCCAAGGAAGGCCTAGCTGCTACCCAGTGAGCTCTGCTCAAGTTCCTGAACAATGCAAAAGGAAGATTAGTAGCATTTGGGGAGCTTGGAGAATCAAGCAGATTAAATATGAAAAAAACCCCATTTGAATAGGCATTATTAAATGTCAGCCATATTAATGCACTAACTCACATAACTTAAGTGAATCTGATACTATTTTGGGGTCAGACTATGTGATTAGAAAAATTAGACTAGAATCCATATAACCTTTATTCAGATGGCAGAGAAAGCTAGGGGAGGGGGCTTAGCCCCCCACATGTTGAGCAGGCAAAGCTCAAAATATGTGTGACTGGGCACAGGGAATTATGGGGTCAGAAAGTGGGGTCTTATATATGGCATGTTTTGGGTTTCTCTTTCTCCTTCTGTGCCTAAAATTCTTTACCCACAAGATCTATCCTTATATTTGTAGCACTTCCTCAATTTTTAGACATAGGTTAAAAGCTCATGACTACAGGAGAAAGAAGAAAGATGGGTGAAGGGGACGGTTTCCCCTATTGAAGATGAAACACTTTTCTCATAGTTTAAATATACAACCTTCCTATGTGTCTTCTCTTTAATGCCAAGTTAGTACAGGTCAAACAAACAAACAAACATTTAACCTGAAATATATACCACAGATAATTGGAACCTGTTCCTTGGTTTTCTCCCCATTTCAAACATCTACATAAGGTAAAATTTCCTCAATTCCACGTGGAACCCAAAGCAGCTTGGATGAATACATTACTCTCTATGAGCTTTTAAAGTCATCACAAAATTTCAACAAATTTCAAAAGCAATGCAAAGGAATTGTCAGGGGAGCTGGTAAAAGTGAAGCTACCTGAGTCTCGCGGTTGGAGATTCAGACTCAGTAGACCACCAGAGGTGATTCGAGAGCCCATGGGGAACCAAGATCAGAATGAAAAGTGATTTTGTCCTCAGCTTTTTCTTTCCCAACCTCCTGTAGTGTAGTGTATCTTTGGACTGTTGTCACCCACTGGACACTGGCCACTTCTCTTGTTCCTTTCTCACAGCCAAATTAAACTGTTGTTTTAGTTACTGTTACAAAAGGGCAGTCGAAACAGAAGTTGAATTCCAGCATCACTGGCTAGTGAGACAGTTATGAACTCTTTCCTGTCTATGGTTATTTCGCCTTCCTCTCCCCGTATCCCGTTTCCATCCCTTTGCTCTCTCCTGTTTACAGGTGAGGGTAGGGAAAGAGGGACCTGAGGTTAAGAGAGCTGGGATACATGAATCTAAAGAAAGGCGCCGAAACGTCACTAACAAAAAATTACAATATTTGCGGGAAAGATGGGAAGATGGCTGCGTGTGGAGGGGCCCTTAACTGGGATATGTTAGGAGTTGGGGTGACAGCATCTTCCTTCTGACAGCTCAGGAGAGAACCCAGTGCTCTCCGAGGTGCTGAACAGAGCACTTCTCGGGGTTCCCTAATTCCCAGGGTTAAAACAAACTCGGTTTGTGTGGCGACGCCGCTACCCTTACCGGTCCCCAAATAGTCGCGGATCCCCGAAGCCAACAGCCAGGGCAGGACTTCAGTCAGCGTTCCAGGAACAGCTGAGACACCCAGGTCACCACGGGCTCGCGCCGCTGTGGCTCCGACCCGGTGCGAATAGCCATACGCGCCCCGCTGTGGGCCTGGGATTGTCCGCGTACTGTTGCGGAGACTCTGTCTCACAAGGTGCGCAACACTCGCCGCGCGCAACACTCGCCGCGCGCAACACTCGCCGCGCGCAACACTCGCCGCGCGCAACACTCACCAGGAAGTTGATGTCGGCGGGGCGCACCAGGCGGTAGCTGCACGTCGCGCAATCCTGGCTGCATTCTGCCCGCACTGTCGCCAGAAGCCCGGGGCCGAGCAACAGCAGCCAAGGGCAGAGTCTCAGGAACCACGCCATGGACTGCGAGGAAAGAGGGAAGCGCGCTTCGAGCCTGCCTGGGCGCAGAACGGGTACCTCTGCAGGACCCTCGCCGCGACAGCCTCAGCAAGGGATCGTCGAGCAAAAGCCCGCAGGAATGCTCCTTTTTGGGGCCCCGCCCTCCCGGCCGACAGCTTTCAGGTAGACCTGGAGGCGACTCAGATCGCCTCGCGGCTCCCGGGATGGCGCGGTCGCCCCCAACGCGAGGCTGCCTGGGGCACCCGGCTCTTTTCCTGGGCGTCCACGGCCCAGGGCAAGATTCCAGAGAGAACGCCGCAGACCAGGGGCGAGGGACCGGGCGCCGGGGGAGGAAGGACATTGACTGGGGTCACAAAGAAGAACCAGGGAACGCGGTTGGGGAACCCATGCAATGAAATGTGAAGGAAAAGAGGGCGGGCAGCCGTCCCCAAACCCGCGCAGCAAAGACAAGCTTCGGGCAAATTCACTCACGTTGACGCTGTTCGGATGTCGCAGGCCAGTTGGAAAAGCCGGGTTCCAGACACGACTCTAGAGGGAAGAGAAGAAGGCAAGGGTGAGGAGGACGGGCGTCGGGGAGGAGCGGGCCTGGGTGCGCTGGCGGACGTGGGCCTCACCGTCGCGGTCCTCAGCGTCGCCGCGGGGCTCTGAGCGCCTGCCTCGCCGTCCCGGGGCTTAACGGCGGCTGGAGCCACTTTATAATTAGCCCCAAACCGAAGGAGGCGCGCGCTCCCCAATCGCCGGCGGGCTGCAGCTGACGCAGGCCCTACGCCAGCCCCGCGCCGACGCCTTCGCGGGAGGGGTCGGTCCCCCAGTACCCGCGCGCCGCTTCCCCCACCGAGGGTGACGGCCACGGGGGGCGCTCGGTGGCTCCCGACACGGCCAGGTGACAAACCCAAGGCAGTTAGGAAGTTTGGGGAGAGTGAGATAGGATCAAGTTTCTTCGCATAAAGTCACTGAAATTGCACCGTGGGGTGCGGGCTCCAAGGAGGGAAGCGAGGTGGAGGCGTTTGGAAGGATAGATGAACTGGCTTAGACTTCTGGAATGTGCTGGAGACCCAGCTGGCCGATGAACCTGCCCCTTTCCCGCCTCCTCCCTGGACCCCCTCGGGGTCCCCGTGGGCACCAAGCACAGCCGTCCGGTTCGGAATGTCGTCATTTATCGACCCGCTTGTCCCCCACAGTTGACTCCGAGTTCCTTGCCGCAGCATTCTAACAGCTTCAAGGTGCGCAGTAGGCACTCAGTTAATGGTTACAGAAACTTAACAATTGAAACTTTCTGGGAATCTTAAAATCTCGGCACAGAATTTTCACCTTTCCAGTTGGAGAGACCCTTGGCCAAGCGTAGAAGCCGGTAAACCCTCAGGTTCCGGCACTGCGCTCTTTTCAGCCACTGTGGGAGAGGAACCGTGTTTATCCAGCTCCCCAGGGCTCCCAAGACGAAGATCCACTGCCTTGAGAGCGCTGTCCAGGGTTTCCTGGGGGTGTTGGATGAGTGAGAAGGGGGTGCCGGGGCGGGTGTAATGTCAGCGCGCCAGGAGTGTGGTGGGGAGGGAAGGATGAGGGACCCCCTACCCGGGACACCAGGGCTTGGAACATCTCCACCGGGAGGGGGCCGAGGTCACACTGTGGAGGCTGAGACTGTCCATTAAGACACGCTTTCCCGCTTCCTGGCTCTGCAAAAGATTGCTAAGTGGCAAGCTGCTTACATTGCCTGAGGCCTCAGTTTCCCCATTTGAAAAATAGGAACAGAGGTAATATGCCATTCATAAAGTTCTGGAGAGAATCAAATGAAATAATGGACAAAATCTCTTAGCCTTGTGCCTGGCACTATAGCAAGCCCTCAAAACGTGTTCCTAACCATCAGTTATCCATCGTCCACCTTTCCATCGGTGCCCATTGTCTGCTTACCTTACATCTGCCATGAATGTATCCAATCCACCTATGCATCTATCTCTCCTAGACCTAGGGGGAAACCATAAACAGTTCCTGGTCCCATACATAGGGAAAAGGTCCCAGGGCTTTCCCGGCCCTCTGCGCCCTCTGCAAAGGGCGGATTTCTACCGTCGCTAGGACCTGCAGCCGCGCTGCATGTCCCATTATAGTCGCTAGAGGGCAGCGCTATCCTGCGTAGGCTGAGCTTGCGGATACTGGGGTCTCAGTTCTCCACAGGCCTCACTGTGCGGGCTTGACACGGAGCACCCGGATTAGCACCAGAGCTGTACCCGAGCACCGCCTGCCTCCCGGCCGGGGCATCACAGTAGCAAGGTCGGGAAAGCAGAGCCCTGGCGTGGGACTGGAGAACCCCGGACATAGCCCTAGGGAGCCAGCATTACCCTCTGACTGAGCAGGAAAACACAACGTTTCCCGCTTTAGGTTCTTTTCATCATGGGGCCCCTTACTAGCTCCTTACCCTCTCTCCAAGGCAACGGAGAGCTTCTGTCTTTACTTGATTTTCCTTGTTGCCTGGGATTTGGAAAGGAAGCTGACTCCACTGCAGTACTCAGTGCGAAAGTAGTGCATGAACAAATTCTACCTAAAATTAAAGAAAACTTGCTATACTGGGATCCAGTATAGCTTGCGAGCTATACTGCGAACCTGGGATCCCCTAAGAACTTTAAACACATAATCAGGAGCAGGAGGCTGAGGGGAGTGTGTGTGTGTGTGTGTGTGTGTGTGTGTATGTTTGTGTTTGGAATGACCACACCACGCGATGCTTTTTAAGGGTGCACAGCGCGCAGTAGTGGGAACAGTGTTTTTCTGCACTCTGGCGGCACAAAGGCTCGTTAGGATCTTGGAAAATTAGAAGCTTAAGTTTGGAAGGGGCTTTAGGGATAATTTATTACACCACCCATTCTACAGATGGTAAAAACCAAGGCTCAGAACGTCCAAGTGACCCTCCCGGGCAGTGGCAGACCAGGTTTTCCAGCCTCTGAGTTCCTTCCCTGAAACCTACCTTAGGCCTAGTTTGTTTCTGTTGGAACTAGTCATGTTTTCTCTGAGTTAGGCTCTCTTGGCGCGTTTGCATTTTCCCCTGGGATTCCTGAAATGTCAGGGGAGAGAGAAACAGAAAGAGAAAGAGAGGGCGCCTCCTAGGAGCAGTGCAAGAGTGTGTAGTCCCCCAGGAGACCTTCCTAGATGCTTTGGGCACAGTGGTGGTTTGGTAAATGTGTGTCGACCGGCTGGCTGACTGAATGAATGAATGAAGTGATAGGAGGTCGACCTTGTTTGCCTACCCCAAATCAGTGACCTCTCTTCCCATCATCCTCCCCCATTGACCTGAGATACTAAAAGTCATTCTGGTGGCAATGAGTTGTAAGAAATTCATTTTTTCATGATCTTTTAAATATTTATCAAGAACGAACAAACTTTTTGCAGTTATGATCTGGGAGAAAGCTGCTCTAGAAATCAGACTAAAAAAGGGAAGGAAGAAATCAGATTAAAAAAGCATCCAATCCAGAGATTTTTTAATTTTAGGATCAAGAACTCTTCTTCTGATCCTAGGGTCCCAAGCATTAGCCCAAAGGGATTCATCCTAGAGACCAAGAAATGTGACTTTTTAACCCTGATGATAAATGGCGTTTTGCTCAGTTCTTAGGTGTCTTCAGAGCCTAAAAAGGTGGGATTTTACAATGTTCTTTTAGTGTCCTCTTCCATTATTTTCAGATGGAAGATGCCTAAATTGAATGATGGCTTTCTGGCACTCACTCCTCTGCTCCCCTACCCTTCCAGTCACCTAAGCAGACATATTTGATTACAGAAAGCCATTTTTGTCTGCCCCCCTCTCTCTAAAGTAGCAGTAGTGGAGACAAGGCCCTTCTGCACTCTGGCAATTGTGTGATGCTTCAGCATAAAAGCAACATGTTCTAACATTTCAGATGTTTGGAATCATGCCAGAGTCACGGGAGACATCCCCGTTTTCAGTTACAATCTAAAGTGCACGCTTTGCAAAATGTGATTCTGTGATCTGGGCATATTACTGTGAAGTAGCACTGTTAAGGATTCTTTTTCAGACTGGCTCAGAACACCATAACAGAGCAGCTGGAAGTGGAGTTGGCTTGAATGAGATGTTTTATGGTGTCACAAACCCCATTTTAAGGAAAGTCAGTGTTGGTACGTTCTCATTTCCCAAAATCCAGGAAACAGAATAAAACTCTAGGAAGAAAAGGTAATCTGGTATGAAGTTGCCAGATTAAATAATAGAGTTTAAATAATATAAATTAAATAATAGAATGAGTTTAAATAATAGAAAACATGTCAGTGTGTCAGAGGAGCTGGGTAGAAAGGGAAGGTAAATTAAACCAAGGATATCAAACTGTATTTTATGTACTGTAAACTTAGGGAGGATTGAAACACACTTCCTAACTTTGGCCTTTTGCTCTCCAACAGGGAAAAGATCAATCTTACTATTAAGTATAGGTAATTAGACAATGAATAAAGCAAGTCCTATTATGACTTTTTAGATTAAAATAACATATAGCTGTGAGTCCAACCAATAGTGTGTCTTGAGCAGCTTGACTTTTAATAATGACTTTTGAAATTGCCTTGAGAAATTTAATAGCCACACCAGAGAACCAGTCAGTGTTAAAAAATTGTGTTGCCTTGGTGAAACCCTGTCTCTATCAAAAATACAAAAAAAAAAAAAAAATTAGCTGGGCTGGTGGCAGCCACCTGTAATCCCAGCTACTCGGGAGGCTGAGGTAGGAGAATGGCTGGAACCTGGGAGGTGGAGCTTGCAGTGAGCCGAATTCGCGCCACTGCACTCCAGCCTGGGCGGCAGAGCGAGACTCCGTCTCAAAAAAAAAAAAAAAAAAAAAAAAAAAAGTGTTGCCTCATTGGATCCAAACCTTCTTCAACAACTTGACTTTGATTTGGTTTTGGTTGTTTCTGAAATCAAGTGTCAGATCCCACTTATGGGACCTGTATAGAAGGCGTTCAAAAATATTCATCCACCAGAGACAATTTCCACAGTTGAAGGAATGCTAGAAGAGAAATTCGAAATAGATTTTGATCAATAGTAAGTTATTGGAATGAATGCAATGGTTGCAGTTTACCAAGTTCTTCAGGGAATTTTTCTTGCATATGATCCACAGCGCAGATGTTTGCACATAGTAGAGACTCAGTGAAGTTGCTTTTAAAACATGTGTTTCTGCTTATAGTTACATCTTCCATAGCTCCCAAGTGACGATGAATGGTGGGATAGACCCAAGAGGTCAAAACGTTTTAATAAAATTATATAGGGAAAGTGCTCAAATCTTTCCAAGTTATCAAATAAAAACTGAACAAACTGAAAAACCAACGACTCTTCTTAGATTTGTCATACAGACTGGGTCACAGAGAAAACCACTGTCCCCTCAAATTGGAGAGACCAACAGGCAAATGCAGAGGGTCCTGGCTTGCTGGCGCAGAAACCTCCCAGAACCTGAACTACAGCTGACAAATTCCAGGAGACTGTGTGAACAAATCTGAGATAAAAATTCCAGGGGAACCCAGTCCATGGAGGCCTCCACACTTTCATGAGTTTTACCTACAGGTGTTCAACAAGGTTCTCACAATGAATAATGGAAAAAATTTCCCTTGTGCTTCCAGCAGTGAGAGGGAAAAAAGAGCCATTTTGAAATACACCGGAACAGTGTGTTCTTAACAAGGTTTGTCCACAGAAGAACCTAGTTAACCAGAGTCTAATCTGCTCAAGTTTCATCAGAAAATAGCTGACCTGAGGGACTGGAAATACCCAACTCCAGCCCCCTCCAGCCATTGTGTTCCACTGAAGGGGAGGCTGGGGACTAAGAACATATGTAAAGTTCACAGAGGTACAGGCTCACTAAAGACTGAGACCTACTCATAGGACTGCAGAACATTCCCTTCCTGCCTTATCAACACATTACTAAAGGCATATTTATAACATTTCCGTTTACCCAGTACATCAAGTCTGGCTGTCAAGAAGAAATTACAAGACATACTAAAAAGCAAAAAAATAAATAAAGAAAAATCAACCAATCAATCAATCAATCAATCAATCCCCACAGTTTGAAGAGACAGAGCAAGCATCAGAACCAGGCTCAGATATGTCAGAGATGTTAGAATTACCAGATGGGGAATTTAAAACAACTGTGATTAAAACACTAAAGGATGAGGTAGACAGCATGCAAGAACAGATGGGCAATGTAAGCAAAGAAACAGAAATTCTAAGAAAGATCCTGGAAGAAATGCTAGAGATCAAAAACACTGTCACAGAAATGAGAAATGCCTCTGATGGGTTTATTGTTAGACTGGACATGGCTGAGGAAAGAATCTCTGGGCTTGGGGATATGTCAGTAGAAACTGCCAAAACTGAAAAGCAAAGATAAAAAAGACTGAAAAAACAAAAACCAGAATATCCAAGAACTGCAGGACAATTATAAAAGCAGTAACACATATGTAATGAGAATTCCAAAAGGAGAAGAGAGAAACAGAAGAAATGTTTGAAACAATAGTAACTGAGAAATCCCCCAAATTTTGTCAGACGCTAACTCCTGTCTATCAGGATATGTTGTCAGGAAGCCCAGACAACACAGCAGGATAAATGCCAAAAATCCTGTACCTGTGCATACCATTTTCAAACTACAGAAAATAAAACATAAGAAAAACATCCTGGAGGAAGTCAGAGAGGGGAAGAACACCTTACCCGTAGTGGAGTAAAGATAAGAACTACGGCCGGGCGCGGTGGCTCACGCCTGTAATCCCAGCACTTTGGGAGGCCGAGGCGGGCGGATCACGAGGTCAGGAGATCAAGACCATCTGGCTAACACAGTGAAACCTTGTCTCTACTTAAAAAATACAAAAAATTAGCCGAGCGTGGTGGCGGGCGCCTGTAGTCCCAGCTACTCGGGAGGCTGAGGCAGGAGAATCGCTTTAACCTGGCAGGCGGAGGTTGCCATGAGCTGAGATCATGCCACTGCACTCAAGCCTGGCGACAGAGCAAGGAGCAAGACTCCATCTCAAAAAAAAAAAAAAAAAAAAAAAAAAAAAAAAAAAAAAA